>NC_091284.1:179676674-180876674 GCF_032444005.1 Ranitomeya imitator
CCCACACCGCCACAGAGCAGGACCAGAATGCCAGACCTACCTATCTGTCTAATTAGTACCCAGTAGCGCCAATGTGGCTATAATAATGTGGCAGGTCATGTATATATAATGTGGCAGGTCAGGCCATAAGCAATAGTCCACAATGAGGCTGATTGAGGGAAATGTCCTAAGGGGCGACATAGCTAAGTTGCCAACTGGCATAACACAGCCCTCACCAGAACATAAACCATATCCGGATCTTACCAGTGCTGGTGTCCCTGGATTGGGCGCAACCCCCGACGCGCGTTTTGCTGCTCTTGTGCCTGCTTTCTCAACTCCAACATTTGCTGCTGGTGGTGTCCTAACCGGTGGGCTTACAGTGAGGGAAGCAATGTAGCGTTGCTGACTACCTTTATTCTGAGCAGGTGCACCAACGGTACGGGACGTTTGGTAGTTAGTCCAGGCTTGCAAGTGCATGCTGGTTAATTGTCTAAGCATGCACATTGTATTTAAATTTTGAAGATTCTTCCCTCTGCTAAAAGGTCTTTGAGCATTTCTTACAGATAACTTTTGACTGATCATTCGGATCTTGGTTAAAAAATTGCCACACTACACTCTTCCTACTATGGAATACCTTTTCAGGCATTGCACGCTGTGCTACTTTCACCAAATGGTCACGCTGTCCTAAAACTGTTTTTGTTTTTGACAAACGTTTTTGGCCTGATACGGGCCTGCCAGATGACAGCTGTTGCGATGTAGATGGCTGCTGCGGATCATCCTCTGTCCATCAGTGCACTCCATGTCCGATTCATCTTGTAATGGACAGTTAATAAATTCCCGTTCTAACCCAGGCACGGTATGTGTAAAGAGCTCCATGGAGTAAATTGTAGTGTCGCCTGACGCATCCTTCACTTTTGGTTTGTGTGAAGGACACAAGGAAACGTCTTGTTCCTGACCGGGAGCATCCACTGATGACTCGCTGCTTTTATATTTTGAACTTTCTGAAGAGGAGGTGAAAGAGCTAGAGGCTGAGTTAGCAAGGAAAGCCAAAACTTTTTCCTGCTGCTCCAGCTTTAAAAGCTGTTTTCCTACTCCCAGATAAGGGAGCCTTCGAGGCCTTGTGTAGCCAGACGATGACCCTGGCTCAACACCTCCAGCCTTACGTGCTATTGTGCTTTTGCCACTACCACCAGATGCACCACCACCACCATCAGTACCAGCTGGCAACCACCGCCCACGGGCTCTTCCACCAGACTTCTTCATTATTTTGAAAATCTAACCAAAATAACAACCGTTATATGGTACTGTAAACCAAGGTAGAAGGTGTACAGTATATAAACTTGTTGAGAATTTAAATCTCCCTTTTTTTTGGTAGACTGAACCAAAACTCAGGCCCTGTGCAGAAAACAACACAATGTAAGTGGCAGAAAGTGGCTGGCTGATATACGACAAACTAACAGGACTGAAGTATATCCACTTTGTGAGAATTTGAATCTCTTTTTCTTTGGGAGACTGAACCAAAACTAAGGCCCTGGCATAAAACAACACAATGTAAGTGGCAGAAAGTGGCTGGCTGATATGCGACAAACTAACAGGACTGAAGTATATCCACTTTGTGAGAATTTGAATCTCCATTTTTTGGGGGAGACTGAACCAAAACTCAGGCCCTGTGTATATAACAACGCAATCTTAGTGGCAGAAAGTGGCTGGCTGACATACGACAAACTAACAGGACTGAAGTATATCCACTTTGTGAGAATTTGAATCTCACTTTTTTGGGGGGAGACTTAACCAAAACTCAGGCCAGTGTATAAAACAACACAATGTAAGTGGCAGAAAGTGGCTGGAAGATATATGAAAAAATACAAGGACTGTAGTACAATTTCAATCTCCCTACAATGATCTCAGGACAAGTATGGCAGCAATAAAAAAGACTGCTGCACACAAAAGTATGGACAAATAAACAAGATAACTGTGCAGAAAGGAGCAACAGGATTTTTGCTTTTAAAAAAGCAGTTGGTTTGCACAGCAGTGTGCAAACAGCAATGCGGCTATCAGGGAGCCTTATAAGGCAGCCTAATAAGCTACATAGCTGATGCACAAAAATATAGCCTCCACTGTCCCTGCAAAAAAATGGTGGTGTTGGACAGTGGAAATCGCTACAGCACAAGCAGTTTGGGGATTAATCTTCCCTCCCTAACTATATCCCTTCTTCTAATGAAGCTGCAGCAACCTCTCCCTATGCTATGATCGGCAGAAGTAAGATGGCGGTCGGTGTGCATGCCCCTTTATAGCCCCTGTGACGCCGCAGAAAGCTAGCCAATCACTGTCATGCCCTTCTCTAAGATGATGGGGACCGAGACCTATGTCATCACGCTGCCCACACTCTTCGTCCTCCTTCATTGGCTGAAAAATGTCACTTAAAGCGTCATATGAAACGCGACTTTTGCGCGCAGATCGGCAACTTCATATCCGATCCCACACTAGGATCAGGTCGGGTTTCATGAAACCCGACTTTGCCGAAAGTCGGCGATTTTTGAATTTGTCCCATCCATTTTGTTCAACCCTACTGTTCAGTACAACGCACTGGTCACTACAACTTATTGGGCACTACAATGGCAGTTTGCAATTTTCACTCAGCAATATCGAATGGGTCTAGATTCTGGAAAGCACCCAGGTAGTCAAAATTGTCAATATAATACACCTGTAGATAAATTTCCAAAGGTATAATTTCCAAAATGGCGTTACTTGGGGGGATTCTGCTCTTCTAGCACTAAGGGGCTTTGTATATGGAGTCCACAAACTGTTCTAGGAAAATCTGGGCTCCAAGACTAAATAGTTTCTGACTCTCCTGCATCTCACCATATGGCTAAGCAGTGCTGTACAGCCACATATGGGGTATTTCTAAATTCAGCAAAAATTGTGGGACACATTTCGGTGCGATATTTACCCATTTCTCCTCATGAAAATGTAAAATATGGGGCTAAAACTAAATTTTTGTGGTAAAAATGTAATCATTTTTTTTTGCTGTCAATATGATCTGTGCAACACTAGATTAATTCATCAAAAGCTGTAGTTTGTGAGATGGGTCACTTATGATGAATTCTGCTGTTTCGGCACCTCAGGGGCTCTCCCACTGAGTTATGGCACGCGCAAACCATAACAGTAAAATCTGCACTATAAGATGGCGCTCCTTCCCTTCTGAGCTTTGCAACTGAACTGTGCCTGCAAAGTATTTCCCATTTTCATGTAAGATATTGCCGTACTCAGGAGAAATTTTTACAACAAACAGGTCCATTTTTTCCTATTAGCCCTAAAAAAAAAAATTAAAAACTTGAGGCTAAAACAACATTTTAGCGACATAAATGTAATTATTCTTTCTTCATGCCCATTAGCAGAAAATTCTGTGAGGCACATGTAATGTCAATATGATCACTGCACCCTTAAATTAATTAATTGGGGACTGTAGTCATAGGTCATATATAGGGAAGTTTCTGCTGTTTTGGCACTTTAGGGGACCTGGAGTGCCCTAGCCAGTCTCCATATCTCAACCCTATAGAAAACCTTTGGAGGGAGTTGAAAGTCCATGCTTCCCAGCGACAGGCCCAAAACATCACTGCTCTAAAGGAGATCTGCATGGAGGAATGGGCCAAAATACCACCAACATTGTGTGCCAACCTTGTGAAGACTTACAGAAAACGTTTGACCTCTGTCATTGCCAACAAAGGATATATAACAAAATATTTAGATGAACTTTTGTTAATGACCAAATACTTATTTTCCACCATAATTTGCAAAATAAATCTTGCCAAATCAGACAAGGTGATTTTCTGGATTTGTGTACCTGCGCTACAAACCACATTACATTAAATAGCCACTATTGAAGTTAGTTACCTGTTAAGTGAAAGAAATGCCCAAGTTGCCTTGTGCTGAGGTAAATCGGTTCAGGGATAGTGTGGGGTCAGACTAAAATGAGGAAAGAAAGGGGTGTTTATTTATGTATAAATTTACTGTATTGAGTCTGGATATAGTAGTACCCCCTTTCCTTACATCTATATGTATAAACAAATGAATGAATCAGACAGAGTACTCAATAGTATGGTTAAAAGTTAGATAATCTCTAATATGGACTTAAAAGCCATTAAGGTATTACTTAAAATGACACCCAAGATCTGTGAGGCTTATGACAAAGTTATTGTTTTATACCTGCGGTGCAAGTAGCTGCATCAATTAGAACAATCTGTGGATCCCAAGAGATGGTGGTAAAGTGAAGATACTTATCTGCTGCAGTTGTGTCCGCTTGTGAGTTCCTGAGTAACTTCTGCTCCCACTGAGATCTGTACTCACTTCAGGGGCACCACGTGACTGTCGATCACGTGACCAGAACAGCGGGAAGGTCCTGCCAAACACCGCGCAAAGATCTCTGATGGCGCAAGCGTCCATCACCTGCCGGAACGGCGCTCGCAGGAGTTAATAAACTTCTTGAATGTGATTTTGATCACCTTGAGGGGTGTCGGTTTTAGAATGGTGTCACTTTTGGGTATTTTCTGTCAGATAGTCCCCTCAAAGTCTCTTCAAATGTAATGTGCTCCCTAGAAAAATGGTTTTGTAAATTTTGTTGGAAAAATTAGAAAATGCCGGTCAACTTTTAACCTTTTTTACTTCCTAACAAAAGGAAATTATGTTTCAAAAAATGTGCTTATCTAAAGCAGACATGTGGTAAATGTTTTAGTAATTATTTTGTGTAACATAGTTCTCTGATTTAAGGGCATAAAAATTAACAGTTTGAAAATTTCAAGATTTTCGCCAAATTTGAAAATTTTTCACAAATGAAACACAAGTCAAATCAAATAAATTTTACCACTATCATAAAGTACTATATATCTTGAAAAAAACAATCTCAGAATCAGTGGGATCCATTGAAGTGTTCCAAAGACATTACCTCATAAAAAATGACACTGATCAGAACTGTAAAATTTGGCCTGCTCATGAAGGTGCAAACAGGCTTAGGAGGAGGGGCTAAAGGTGTCTGTCATATTACTAATGTTATAATAAAGTGTTACACAAAAAATTACTTTTTTGAAAAAAAACCCCATCACACGACAATATTCCCTATTAACCATTTTATTAACCAACTAGATCCAATGTTGTTCCAACGTAGTCCATTAAACTCATTGTATTCAAATAGTGATAATAAAAATGAAAGAAACCCCTGATATTTAGATTGTAATGTTTTATCTTAACCCCTTAAGCCCCGAGGGTGGATTGCACGTTAATGACCGGGCCAATTTTTACAATTCTGATCACTGTCCCTTTATGAGGTTATAACTCTGGAATGCTTCAACGGATCTTGGCAATTCTGATATTGTTTTCTCGTGACGTATGGTACTTCATGTTAGTGGTAAAATTTATTCGATATAACTTGCGTTTATTTGTGAAAAAAATGGAAATTTGGCGAAAATTTTGAAAATTTCGCAATTTTCCAACTTTGAATTTTTATACCCTTAAATCACAGAGATATGTCATGCAAAATACTTAATAAGTAACATTTCCCACATGTCTACTTTACATCAGCACAATTTTGGAACCAAAATTTTTTTTGTTAGGGAGTTATAAGGGTTAAAAGTTGACCAGCAATTTCTCATTTTTGCAACACCATTTTTTTTTTAGGGACCACATCTCATTTGAAGTCATTTTGAGGGGTCTATATGATAGAAAATACCCAAGTGTGACACCATTCTAAAAACTGCACCCCTCAAGGTGCTCAAAACCACATTCAAGAAGTTTATTAACCCTTCAGGTGTTTTACAGGAATTTTTGGAATGTTTAAATAAAAATGAACATTTAACTTTTTTTCACACAAAATTTATTTCAGCTCCAATTTGTTTTATTTTACCAAGGGTAACAGGAGAAAATGGACCCCAAAAGTTGTTGTACAATTTGTCCTGAGTACGCCGATACCCAAAATGTGGGGATAAACCACTGTTTGGGCGCATGGCAGAGCTCGGAAGGAAAGGAGCGCCATTTGACTTTTCAATGCAAAATTGACTGGAATTGAGATGGGACGCCATGTTGCGTTTGGAGAGCCCCTGATGTGCCTAAACATTGAAACCCCCCACAAGTGACACCATTTTGGAAAGTAGACCCCTTAAGGAACTTATCTAGATGTGTGGTGAGTACTTTGACCCACCAAGTGCTTCATAGAAGTTTATAATGCAGAGCCGTAAAAATAAAAAATCATATTTTTTCACAAAAATGATCTTTTTGCCCCCAATTTTTTATTTTCGCAAGGGTAAGAGAAGAAATTAGACCACAAAAGTTGTTGTGCAATTTGTCCTGAGTACGCTGATACCCAATATGTGGGTGTAAACCATTGTTTGGGCGCATGGCAGAGCTCGGAAGGGAAGGAGCGCCATTTGACTTTTCAATGCAAAATTGACTGGAATTGAGATGGGATGCCATGTTGCGTTTGGAGAGCCCCTGATGTGCCTAAACATTGAAACCACCCAAAAGTGACACCATTTTGGAAAGTAGACCCCCAAAGGAACTTATCTAGATGTGTTTTGAGAGCTTTGAGCCCCCAAGTGTTTCACTACAGTTTATAACGCAGAGCCGTGAAAATAAAAATTATTTTTTTTTTCACAAAAATGATTTTTTAGTCCCCAGTTTTGTATTTTCACAAGGGTAACAGGATAAATTGGACCCCAAAAGTTGTTGTCCAATTTGTCCTGAGTACGCTGATACCCCATATATGGGGGGAAGCACTGTTTGGGCGCATGGCAGAGCTCGGAAGGGAAGGAGCGCCATTTGGAATACAGACTTAGATGGATTGGTCTGCAGGCGTCACGTTGCATTTGCAGAGCCCCTGATGTACCCAAACAGTAGAAACCCCCCACAAGTGACCCCATATTGGAAACAAGACCCCCCAAGGAACTTATCTAGATGTGTTGTGAGAACTTTGAACCCCCAAGTGTTTCACTACAGTTTATAACGCAGAGCCATGAAAATAAAAATTCTTTTTTTTTTCACAAAAATGATTTTTTAGCCCCCAGTTATGTATTTTCACAAGGGTAACAGGATAAATTGGACCCCAAAAGTTGTTGTCCAATTTGTCCTGTGTACGCTGATACCCCATATGTGGGGGGGAAGCACTGTTTGGGTGCATGGCAGAGCTCGGAAGGGAAGGAGCGCCATTTGGAATACAGACTTAGATGGATTGGTCTGCAGGCGTCACGTTGCATTTGCAGAGCCCCTGATGTACCCAAACAGTAGAAACCCCCCACAAGTGACCCCATATTGGAAACTAGACCCCAAAAGGAACTTATCTAGATGTGTTGTGAGAACTTTGAACCCCCAAGTGTTTCACTACAGTTTATAACGCAGAGTCATGAGAATAAAAATTCTTTTTTTTTTCACAAAAATGATTTTTTAGCCCCCAGTTATATATTTTCACAAGGGTAACAGGATAAATTGGACCCCAAAAGTTGTTGTCCAATTTGTCCTGAGTACGCTGATACCCCATATGTGGGGGGGAAGCACTGTTTGGGCGCATGGCAGAGCTCGGAAGGGAAGGAGCGCCATTTGGAATACAGACTTAGATGGATTGGTCTGCAGGCGTCACGTTGCATTTGCAGAGCCTCAGATATACCCATCCAGTACAAACCCCCCACAAGTGACCCCATATTGGAAACTAGACCTCCCAAGGAACCTATCTAGATGTGTTGTGAGAACTTTGAACCCCCAAGTGTTTCACTGCAGTTTACAACGCAGAGCCGCGAAAAAAAAACTTATTTTTCCCACAAAAATGGTTTTTAGCCCCCCACATTTTTATTTTCCCAAGGATAACAAGAGAACTTGGACCCCAAAAGTTGTTGTCCAATTTGTCCTGAGTACGCTGATACCCCATATGTTGGGGTAAACCCCTGTTTGGGCGCACCGGAGAGCTCGGAAGGGAAGGAGCACTGTTTTACTTTTTCAACGCAGAATTGGCTGGAATTGAGATCGGACGCCATGTCGCGTTTGGAGAGCCCCTGATGTGCCTGAACAGTGGAAACTCCCCAATTCTACCTGAAACCCTAACACACCCCTAACCCTAATCCCAACGGTAACCATACCCACACCCCTAACCCTGACACACCCCTAATTCTAATCCCAACCCTAATCCCAACCGTAAATATAATCCAAACCCTAACCCTAACTTTAGCCCCAACCCTAACTGTTATGACCTGGTGGTTAGGAGCACCCGACCTGATAGTTAAACTCATACAGGACGAGCTCTGGGATGTGGGAGCTCTGCTGACCGCAAGCCCTAATCCTATCGCACACACTAGAAATAGCCGTGGAGCGCTCCTGACGCTCCCTAGGCGCCTAGTCACAGCCTAAGAGCTAGCTAGCCCTAGAGAAGAAAATAAAGCCTACCTTGCCTCAGAGAAATTCCCCAAAGGAATAGGCAGCCCCCCACATGTAATGACTGTGAGTAAAGATGAAAGTCACAAACGCAGAAATGAGATAGGTTTCAGCAAAGGGAGGCACGACTTACTAAATAGACAGAGGATAGGAAAGGAATCTTTGCGGTCAGCACAAAAACCTACAATAGACCACGCAGAGTGTGCAAAAGGGTCCTCCGCACCGACTCACGGTGCGGGGGTGCCACCCTGCATCCCAGAGCTTCCAGCTAGCAAGACAAAATCAAGATAACCAGCTGGACAAAGAAACAAGAACAATAAAAACAATCAGGAACTTAGCTTCTGCAGGAGAAGACAGGACACCAGACAGATCCAGGAGCGAACTGAACCAATGCTAAAACATTGACAGCAGGCATGGAGAAACGATCTGAGTGGAGTTAAATAGAGAAGCCAACCAAAGGATAAACCACGTCACCTGTGTAAGGAACCTCAGAAGCAGCAGCTCCACTCACAGCCACCAGAGGGAGCCCACGGACCGAACTCACCGAAGTACCAATCATGACCACAGGAGGGAGCTCGACAACAGAATTCACAACACCTAACCCTAACTTTAGCCCCAACCCTAACCCTAACTTTAGCCCCAATCCTAACCCTAACTTTAGCCCCAACCCTAACCCTAACTTTAGCTCCAACCCTAACCCCAACCCTAACCCTAGCCCCAACCCTAAACCTAGCCCTAAACCTAGCCCTAATCCTAGCCCTAACCCTAGCCCTAACCCTAGCCCCAACCTTAACCCTAACCCTAGCCCTGATGGGAAAATGGAAATAAATACATTTTTTTTATTTTATTATTTTTCCCTAACTAAGGGGGTGATGAAGGGGGGTTTGATTTACTTTTATAGCGTTTTTTATATCGGATTTTTATGATTGGCAGCCGTCACACACTAAAATACGCTTTTTTTTATAGCAAAAAAGTTTTTGCGTCTCCACATTTTGAGACCTATAATTTTTCCATATTTTGGTCCAGAGTCATGTGAGGTCTTGTTTTTTGCGGGACGAGTTGACGTTTTTATTGGTAACATTTTTGGACACGTGACAGTTTTTTATCACTTTTTATTCCGATTTTTGTGAGGAAGAATGACCAAAAACCAGCTATTCATGAATTTCTTTTGGGGGAGGCGTTTATACCGTTCCGCGTTTGGTAAAGTGGATGAAGCAGTTTTATTAGACGGGTCAGTACGATTACAGCGATACCTAATTTATATCTTTTTTTATGTTTTGGCGCTTTTATACGATAAAAGCTATTTTATAGAAAAAATAATTATTTTGGCATCGCTTTATTCTCAGGACTATAACTTTTTTATTTTTTTGCTTTTTATGCTTTGTGGTGGCTCGTTTTTTGCTGGACAAGATGACGCTTTTAGCGGTATCATGGTTATTTATATCCGTCTTTTTGATCGCGTGTTATTCCACTTTTTGTTCGGCGGTATGATAATAAAGCGTTGTTTTTTGGCTCGTTTTTTTTTTTTCTTATGGTGTTCACTGAAGGGGTTAACTAGTGGGACAGTTTTATAGGTCGGGTCATTACGGACGCGGCGATACTAAATATGTGTACATTTATTGGTTTTTTTTTGTTTTTTTTAGATAAAGAAATGTATTTATGGGAATAATATATATTTTTTTATTTATTTATTTAGTAATTTTTTTTTTATTTTTTTTTTACACATGTGGAAATTTTTTTTTTAACTTTTTTACTTTGTACCAGGGGGGGACATCACAGATCGCCGATCTTACAGTTTGCACAGCACTCTGTAAGATCGGCGCTCTCACTAACATCGCTGCAGGCTTACCAGCACCTGCAGGCGACCCGGAAGTACTCCCTGCAGGACCCGGATGCAGCCCCGTGGCCATTTTGGATCCGGGGACTGCAGGGAGAAGACGCTCGGTACACGGTGAGTACATCACCGTGTACCGATCGTCTCAGGGAAGCCCGCAGGGAGCCCCCTCCCTACGCGATGCTTCCCTGTACCGCCGGCACATCGCGATCATGTTTGATCGCGGTGTGCCCGGGGTTAATGTGCCGGGAGCGGTCCGTGACCGCTCCTGGCACATAGTGCCGGATGTCAGCTGCGATAGTCAGCTGACACCCGGCCGCGATCGGCCGCGCTCCCCCCGTGAGCGCGGCCGATCGCATATGACGTACTATCCCGTCACTGGGAATTAAGTCCCAGGTCACCTGGACGGGATAGTACGTCATATGGGATTAAGGGGTTAATGTACAGTACATAGTAATGTCCTCATTTTATAATATGAACTATAAACAAAATATAGAATTGCTATTTATTAATTTTGCCTCCCAAAGACTGTAATAAAATGTGATACAAAATTAACATGTACCACAAAATCGCACCAGTGAAACTTTTAGCTTGTTATGTCACCTATAAAATAAAATTAACTTTTTTTAGTGTAGGAAAATTTAATATGGAAAAAACTGTGGCAGAATTTTTGTTTTGTTTACAATTATCGCCATAAAGATAAAGTAAAAGTTTGTTAATAAGTTGAAAATTATGCCATAACTCATCCTGAAAAAATCAAGCCCTCATGTGACTATGTTGCAAGAAAAACAAAAAGCTATGGCTGCTTGATCATCACGATAAAATTGTAAAAAAAAAATGGTTTATCATAAAAGGCCAAAACCGGCGGTGTTGTGACACCTAGGACTTATATACAACAGGTCGCCCACCTCACACTAGTTTGTTTTCTTTTTTTTTTTTTTTGAAAGACTTGAAAACCTGCAGGAGGACAGGAACATGCAATTCTATGATTACATGCAGTCATGGCCAAAAATGTGTTTCTTATGCACAAAAAATAAGAAAAAAGAGGCAAATTAGACATCATTTCATACAAAACCGCAAAAATGGTATGGACAAAATTGTTGACACCTATCCAAAATTGTGGGTAGTCAACTTTGTTTCAAGCATGTGATTCTCGTTCAAACTTACCTGTAGCAAGTAACAGGTGTGGGCAATATGAAAATCACACCTGAAACCAGATAAACATAATCAAGACGTTTATAACCCATGGCACTGTAGCTAATCTCCGTGGATGGCAGAGAAAAATTGATGAAACATTCCAATGCAGGATAGTCATTATGGTGGGTCAGCAGCCTCAAACAATCTCCAAAGAAATTCAAGCTATCCTGTAGGCTCAGGGTGCATCAGTGAAAGCACAAACTCTCCGTTAACATTTTAAGAAATGAAACATTATGGCAGGAGAACCAGGAGGGCCCTACAACTGACACAGAGACATTAAAAAGCTAGACTGCAGTTTGCAAAATGTGCGTGATTAAACCAAAACCCTTCTGAGAAAGTGACTTTTGGACAGATGAAACCAAGATAGAGCTTTTTGGTAAAGCACATCGTTATACTGTTTACCAAAAATGGAATGAGGCCTACAAAGAAAATCACACAGTACCTACAGCCATATTTGGTGGAGATTCAGCGTATAACAGACCCAGAAACCATTGTCGGGGCTCTGATTGCCATAGCAGCCAATTGGCACCCCACAATAGCACTATGTGTTGATAGACTGCCAAAGGAGCATTCTCCCTTTGTCACTATTAAAAGCAGTATATGAGGCATTGAACTGCTGCTATTGGTGAGAACATCAATTTTACATCACTTTTATTATGAAATCAGCATGATGGTTGTATCCATCATGAAGCACAAAGTGACATACATATGCTCATGATGGATACGCAAGTCAAATAACAGTAAAGGGTTAAATATGTAGGAAATTTTCATGTAGATTTTATGCTTGACAAAGTTTTGAACTTAATGATGAAAAAAAGGTGAATAGTAGCATACTTATTGAAAAGGGCAGCACGGTGGCGCAGTGGTTAGCACTACAGCCTTGCAGCGCTGGGGTCCTGGGTTCTAATCCCACCCAGGACAACATCTGCAAAGAGTTTGTATGTTCTCTCCGTGTTTGCGTGGGTTTCCTCCGGGCACTCCGGTTTCCTCCCACATTCCAAAGACATACTGATAGGAATTCTAGATTGTGAGCCCAATCGGGGACAGTGATGATAATGTGTGCAAACTGTAAAGCGCTGCGGAATATGTTAGCGCTATATAAAAATAAAGATTATTATTAAAAGGGAATCAATTCAAATGGGATCTTTTTGGTTCCAGCGTCCTCTACACATTTCAGTGATGTGTGGCAATCCTGCACACGGATGTCAGCAGTTTTCGCTATGTAATCTGAGAGCAGCAAGATGTAGGGTCAGAGAGCCTGATTCCAGGTTGGGCTGTGTGTTGCTGTTTCAATAAAATCAGTGTTTTATGAGCAGAAGATTATCACTACAGGGGAGGTACGGTGGCTCAGCCTTGCAGCACTTGGGTCCTGGGTTCAAATCCCACCAAGGACAACAGCTGCAAGGAATTTGTATGTTCTCCCCGTGATTGTGTGGGTTTCCTCTGGGTTCTCTGGTTTCCTCCCACATTCCAAAGACATACAGATAGGGTGTTTAGATTGTGAGCCCCATCTGGGACAGTTCCAATATTGTCTGTAAAGCGCTGTGGAAGTAATGGTGCTAAATAAATGAGTAAAATAAATAAATAAATAAATAAAATGTAATAATAGAAAAGAATGACAAAACCCCCACTGTGTATTAACGTATCCTAAAACGGCAAGAAGTTGCTAAATGCTGCATAGTTTGTAAGATAATGAGAAGATAATCCTAAACATTAAACAAACTTATACTGAAAAAAGTTCAATGCTAACCACTGAGCCACCATGTGAGTGTTACATTTAAAGTATGTTAAAGTATGAGTTAAAAGGAGGAAGAACAATTGCTGCATTTATATTTATGCCATTAAACAATCACACTAACTAATATTTTGACTATATTCTACAGATTGTACGATTACAGTAATATCAAATATTTATGTTTTATTTATTGATTTGTGATCTTTGTTTTAAAAAATTGTATACAAATGTGATTAATATAATTGGTTTTATTCATTTTTGGTAACTTTTTGAAGAAAAAAGAAATTTACTTTTTAGATTTTCTTTTATCCATAATGTACTAGGATATAGCCATGTATCTGTATATACCTATACCTTTTCCTTGTAAAGAAGAAGAATTTTAATTAGATCTTTAGGCAGAGAAAATTCTCTTTAGAAATTAAAGTGCAGCCTATGGCTCACTGCTCAATGTTCTGCTTTCCAGGCAGACTAGTGGTTATGAAAGATGGAAATGTGATGATAAATTGTGCCTTATGTAACTATTTATTGGTGAATGAGGGTCCACAGATTAACCATGTTCTTTGCTAAATAAATAATATTACCCTTTTCTTGGTGCTTATGGGAAGCCTTCTACTTCTTTCTTCAGAAGTATTCTAAGCTTGTGACATTAAACAGAGTATCCTGCTGGGGGCATAACTAGAACTTCAATGGACCACAAGACACTTTGTGGAATGAAATGCATTCATTAATTTACAAGTAAGAGCAACTTGGAGTTTGTATGTGCTTGCTGAATTTGCGTGGGTTTCCTCTAGGTGCTCTGGTTTCCTCCCACAAACTACAAGTGGGTAAAATATAGAAGCAGCAGTAACTGTTTCTTCAGTGTAAAACGGTTGTGAAAGTGATCTGTTAAGCTGCTGAATGTAATTGAACAGCACAGTCTCTTATACTAAAACTGTAGCATTGGTACACCAAGTGCCCCCTTTTGCTAACCAATCTGCTAATATGTGACCCAACTTTTACTCTGCAGAGTTCAGCTCAGAAACCAGTGGTATGAAATCGACTAATTTGGATACTCATTAGCCAATATACAGACTCTCGTCCACTACTGTGACCTCTTTCCACTTTTTGGGCCTCTCTGAAGTTCTCTGCGATACTTGTTTCTGCTGTGCTCTCTGTCTCACACAAACACAGTATCCATCCTTGACCACTGCCCTCTTCTGGTTCTCTCCAAAACCCTTCATTTGAGAGCCAACTGCCTTAATTCTGTGCCCTCTATAGCAGGTTACAATGACAAAGAAATACTCTGTATAAATCTAATGTCTAGACATAAGGTTGGATTTTAATCTGAGTCTTTCTATCCTCCAGAAATAAGTAGTGTTATAGGCGTCTGGATGATAAGTCCACTATTAAAATAACAAGGCCCACATGCACGAAGGAATCCAGACTGATAGTCAGACGGACAGGATTCTGACTCCCAGGATATCCCTACTCTTTATAACATTACCTAGATAAGTATTCTCACCTAACAGCCTTTAACTTTAGTTTCTCAGCTCCTGGTTGACAATATAGGCATCATATATGATAATTTCGCTCATTGTTTCATCCTATAGCCAGTTTCAGATGAATATATCTCTGGAGCTTTAGTGTGTCCATACTACAAATCCATGTCATAGCCCAACTGTGCGTTTAAAGACATCTTCGTAAATCTTTAGAAAGCTGTCAATTCTGTTTTTTTTAACTCACAGTTGGGTCAGGACTTGTATTTGTGAACATGTCAGTTCAGGATTATAAGCTTATGGTTGGGTTGGGACTTTCATCTCTGTGAAGGTGTTAGTTCAGGACCTCAAACTTATGGTTGAACTGGGACTTGCATCAATAAGAAGGATGCACCATTACAACCATACTATGATCGTATAAAATTGTCTATCATATGAAATCAGGAAAAACCCTGCTTATACAAACTAAAATGCAACATGATAAAAATAAGAATATTTTCAACAATTCTGGACTTGTTCAACAACAAAACAATAACAATAGAAGCTTTGCTTGTCAGTGCTTCTCAGTTAAAAAAAAATCAATATAGTCTGCTTCTGACCTTTCAGTGCAGAATTCCTAACGCTATTTTCAATCAATCTTTGTTGTAAGAAATAAATGACATGCCACACAGAGCAATTACTACTATTGATCAGTACGCTCTATTCAGAAATACAGTATATTATCAGCCTATGAAAATACTGGGCTTATTAAATGTGTACAGCGTGGAAATTACATAAATATAATCTGCGACCAAGACAATAAATTTTGTATCTAACGTGGTCACAGAATGGTATTGGCACATTAGTAGACAGTGCATTGAGCACAATATTGATTGCTTAATAATTTTGCATTGCTTTATGATTACAGGATTTTTTGAACTGATTTATGATTTTGTGCTGTTAGTTAGCATTCTTGTGATGTAATTAGATATGTGTATATAAATTGTTTTTATACACATTTGTTAACTTGAAACAGTACCGTATTTACTAGATTATTATGTTGTCGTCTGGCCTTGTTTAAAGTTTAAAGGACATCATGTCATATAGTCCTCTGTTGTGATTCTGGCTTTGTTACTTCCAGTCTGGAATCTGGAATGGAATTAACTAAGTAGCAAACGTCCCTGGTGGGGACGTGGCTAGCTCTCAGCATGCATGGTTAGACTACTGTCACTTACTGAGAGGTAGCCTCTCCCCCAACAATGACGTGCTCTACTCAGTTGTCCGATTATGGCCTCCAGATCGAAAATAGAAGAGCCTGCTTGACAATAGAAGGATACATTACCCACACAGAGCTGAGCAGAGCAGGTAATAAGAGAATATTAAAAAACTGATTATTTGTAAGAGTTAGGATGCATGGAAGGAGGTTAAGTTAGTAGTGCAAAAGCTCTTTAAGCAGGGATTATCCAGTAGCAGGCAAAAACAGGTTAGTGATTGAATTCTTGAGGCAGCATTTACATCCATCCATTGTGAGGCACTGGTACTAGTCAGTAACAGAAAACTTAATTTTTCAGAGGAACAAAAAAATAAATATACATTTATTCACCTATGCAACATTTCGGCTTCTAATGGGAAACTGTGTCAAGCTCTACTCAGGAGCCGAGATCTTGAATTGGTGAATAAAGGTTAATTCTTTGATGAGATTTGAGTGCTGTCGGTCTTCTGATTAGTTTCATCTTTAAGTGACATTCAAGTAAGAAATTCATCTAGCTGATTCTTTCTGATTCTTTCTGCAGATTGTTGCATTTCCCTATTTTATAGGACAAGAAAAGGTATGCACACTGAAATCATGAGGGCTTTAATGTTATATGTTATCTGGAATTAACATATTTGTCACCTATGCGTATGCTTCATAAATTGTTTAGTGAGCTCTCCTAGGTACTTTATCTTATCTTCTGTTCAAGTGAATGAGAGATAATATGCAGTACCCAGGATAGTCCACTAAAGAATGCGTGGAACTGTTCTGTTCTGCACCTTACACTACACTAATAAAAAAAAAAAAATGGAACACCTAAACAACGGAGTATAACTCCAAGTAAATCAAACTTCTGTGAAATCAAACTGTCCACTTAGGAAGCAACACTGATTGACAATCAATTTCACATGCTGTGCAAATGGAATAGACAACAGATGGAAATTATTGGCAATTATCAAGACACACTCAATAAAGGAGTGGTTCTGCAGGTGGGGACCACAGACCACATCTCAGTACCAATGCTTTCTGGCTGATGTTTTGGTCACTTTTGAATGTTGGTTGTGCTTTCACACTTGTGGCATGAGACAGACTCTACAACCAACACAAGTGGCTCAGGTAGCACAGCTCATTCAGGATGGCACATCAATGTGAGCTGTGGCAAGAAGGTTTGCTGTGTCAGTCAGCATAGTGTTCAGAGGCTTGAGGTGATATCAGGAGACAGGCCAGTAAAACAGGAGATGTGGAGGGGCCGTAGGAGGGCAACAACTCAGCAGCAGGACCGCTACCTCAGCCTTTGTGCAAGAAGGAACAGGAGGAGAACTGCCAGAGCCCTTCAAAATGATCTCCAGCAGGCCATAAATGTGCATGTGTCTGCACAAATGGTTAGAAACTGACTCCATGAGGATGGTGTGAGTGCCTGACGTCCACAGATGGGGGTTGTGCTCACAGCCCAACTCCATGCAGGATGCTTGGCATTTGCCACAGAACACCAGGATTGGCAACTTCGCCACTGGTGCCCTGTGCTGTTCACAGATGAAAGCAGGTTCTCACTGAGCACATATGACAGACGTGACAGAGTCTGGAGACGCCATGGAGAGCGATCTGCTGCCTGAAACATCCTTCAGCATGACCGGTTTGGCAGAGGGTCAGTAATGGTGAGGGGTGGCATTTCTTTGGAGGGCCACACAGCCCTCCATGTGCTCGCCAGAGGTAGCCTGACTGCCAATAGGTACCGAGATGAGATCCTAAGACCCCTTGTGAGACCATATGCTGGTGTGGTTTGCCCTGGGTTCCTCCTAATGCAGGTCAACGCCAGACCTCATGTGGCTAGAGTGTGTCAGCAGTTCCTGCAAGATGAATGGTTTGAAGCTATGGACTGGCCCGCCCATTCCCCAGACCTGAATTCGATTGAACACATCTGGGACATCATGTCTCGCACCATCCACCAACATCACGTTGCACTACAGACTGTCCAGGAGTTGGCGGATGCTTTAGTCCAGGTCTGGGAGGAGATCTCTCAGGAGACCATCCGCTGCCTCATCAGGAGCATGCCCATGCATTGTAGGGAGTTATACAAGCACGAGGAGGCCACACACACACTACTGAGCATCATTTCCTTGTCTTGAGGCATTTCCACTAAAGTTGGATCAACCTGTAACTTCATTTTCCACTTTGATTTTGAGCATCATTCCATCTCCAGACCTCCGTGGGATATTACTTGTGATTTACATTGATAATTTTTAAGTTTTATTGTTCTCAACATATTCCACTATGTAATGAATAAAGATTTACAACTGGAATATTTCATTTAGTGATATCTAGGATATGGGATTTTAGTGTTTCCTTTATTTTTTTGAGCAGTGTATTTAGATCCCTCAGCCATAGCAGGCAATAGTTGATCGATGTGTTGGACTCCCACTATATTGTTATGAATGACCTATGTTATGAGTGATTCATCAATATGTTAGTCCTGGATAACCCCTTTAAAAGCATTTAAATACAAATTTGGGTTCACTATTTGAGCTCATACATGTGACTGTGCAAGTGCCCTTTACATGCCTTTTGATTTCAAATAGAGAGAAAGAAGGATTTTCTGTCATATATTGTATGAATCACACAGATAAATATTGTGCCAAGTTCCACACCCTGTACTTATCGAGGTCTTCACCCTTCAAAGCATTGCCTGGAGCTGAGAATATATATTGTGATGTTGCGCTCACTGCATGTGTTGGGGGATACTCGCTTGGCATGGGATTCAAGCACATGGGCACGCTTTTTCACTTAAACAGTCTATGTGGGTTTATTTTATACAGCATAAACCACCAAAGCCAACAACAAATGGACAATCTTTACATCAGGCTTCACATCATTAGCTTGCGTCACTAAACATGCTGATCCTTATCTGACCAGTTGCCATAGGTGACCACACAGTTCATAGAATATCATAAGCACCAACAGTCTAAGGTACCTTACGGTAGCTCCTGCTCCTCCTGCTGACTCCTTGTCAGTCCTCTCTCCTGGGAAAGCTGCCTTACGGAGTTCACCAACTTGCCTAGCAGGCATACCTCAGTGAATCCAGAGCCACCGAAGGACGGCAGCTTCCCCAACACAGACCATCCAGGTAGGCGGTCTCTAAGGTGCTTCCAGGAAGACTCCGCTCACAGAAGCTTCAACACAGACCATCCAGGACCTCCCAACACAGAAGCTTTCCACAGTGCACTATTCAGGATGTCCGTCCCCACCTAGGACCATCTAACACACAGGCGTGTGGCCTGTCCAGGTGCTATTCAGGATGCTCATCCAACACCCCAGGCCACCACGTCCAAAGCCTCACCACGTGCTATTCAGGGAGATAGCACTCCCAACACATAGGCTCTCCAGGACCTACAGCACAGACCATTCAGATCCATACTCAGAGACCATGTGACCAGACCTCAGTCACATTATATGGTTGCAACCACTCCCCTAGATGGGAGTGTGTGTGGCTAGTTCGACACGCCCATCTCTCATAACCAGGGCCGCCATCAGGGCATTACAGCCGTGACTGGCGTATGGGGCCCGGTGAGCAGAGGGGGCCCGCATCGGGCCCCCTTTTACCTGCTCACCGGGCCCCTACCGGCAGCCGCAGGCTGAAGCGGGCCCTTAGCGGCGGCCGGCGCTACAGCTGTACGCTATTGACGTGCGGGCCCGCGCCCGCACGTCAATAGTTAACAGCCGCCAGCCGCAGCGTGCAGGTCGCCGGCGTCTGACGTCATTGTCAGTCGCCGGCGAGTGCACGGTGCAGCTGCGTGGAGAGAGGAGCGCGGCAGGTAAGTAGAACTTTTTTTTTTGAGAGCGGCGATGCGGGGGGGGGGGGGGGCAGGGCAGTAAAGCTGGACACAGGGTGGGGGCCTTGGGCAGTAAAGCTGGACACAGGGTGGGGGCCGGGGGGCAGTAAAGCTGGACACAGGGTGGGGGCCCAGGGCAGTAAAGCTGGACACAGGGTGGGGGCCGGGGGGCAGTAAAGCTGGACTCAGGGTGGGGGCCCAGGGCAGTAAAGCTGGACACAGGGTGGGGGCCCATGGCAGTAAAGCTGGACACAAGGTGGGGGCCCAGGGCAGTAAAGCTGGACACAGGGTGGGGGCCGGGGGGCAGTAAAGCTGGACACAGGGTGGGGGCCCAGGGCAGTAAAGCTGGACACAGGGTGGGGGCCGGGGGGCAGTAAAGCTGGACACAGGGTGGGGGCCCAGAGCAGTAAAGCTGGACACATGGTGGGGGCCCAGGGCAGTAAAGCTGGACACAGGGTGGGGGCCCAGGGCAGTAAAGCTGGACACAGGGTGGGGGCCGGGGGGCAGTAAAGCTGGACACAGGGTGGGGGCCCAGGGCAGTAAAGCTGGACACAGGGTGGGGGCCCAGGGCAGTAAAGCTGGACACATGGTGGGGGCCCAGGGCAGTAAAGCTGGACACAGGGTGGAGGCCGGGGGGCAGTAAAGCTGGACACAGGGTGGGGGCCCAGGGCAGTAAAGCTGGACACAGGGTGGGGGCCCGGGGCAGTAAAGCTGGACACAGGTTGGGGGCCGGGGGGCAGTAAAGCTGGACACAGGGTGGAGGCCCAGGGCAGTAAAGCTGGACACAGGGTAGGGGCCCAGGGCAGTAAAGCTGGACACAGGGTGGGGGCCGGGGGGCAGTAAAGCTGGACACAGGGTGGGGGCCAGGGGGCAGTAAAGCTGGACACAGGGTGGGGGCCGGAGGGCAGTAAAGCTGGACACAGGGTGGGGGCCAGGGGGCAGTAAAGCTCGACACAGGGTGGGGGCCGGGGGGCAGTAAAGCTGGACACAGGGTGGGGGCCGGGGGGCAGTAAAGCTGGACACAGGGTGGGGGCCCAGGGCAGTAAAGCTGGACACAGGGTGGGGGCCGGGGGGCAGTAAAGCTGGACACAGGGTGGGGGCCGGGGGGCAGTAAAGCTGGACACAGGGTGGGGGCCGGGGGGCAGTAAAGCTGGACACAGGGTGGGGGCCGGGGGGCAGTAAAGCTGGACACAGGGTGGGGGCCGGGGGGCAGTAAAGCTGGACACAGGGTGGGGGCCGGGGGGCAGTAAAGCTGGACACGGGGGGGCAGAGTGCTGGGCAGAGTGCTGGACAGAGATGGGGCAGAGTGCTGGACAGAGATGAGGCAGAGTGCTGAACAGAGATGGGGCAGAGTGCTGGACAGAGATGGGGCAGAGTGCTGGACAGAGATGGGGCAGAGTGCTGGACAGAGATGGGGCAGAGTGCTGGACAGAGATGGGGCAGAGTGCTGGACAGAGATGGGGCAGAGTGCTGGACAGAGATGGGGCAGAGTGCTGGACAGAAATGGGGCAGAGTGCTGGACAGAGATGAGGCAGGATTGGAAACAGATGGGGCAGAGTGCTGGACACAGATGGGGCAGGATTGCACACAGACTGGGCAGAGTGCTGGACACAGATGGGGCAGGATTGGACACAGATGGGGCAGAGTGCTGGACACAGATGGGGCAGGATTGGAAACAGATGGGGCAGAATGGAGACAGATGGGGCAAGATTGGAGACAGATGGGGCAGGATGGATATGATGGAGACAGATGGGGCAGGATGGGGAGATCATATGGGGCAGAATGGATACCCATATGGCTGGAGCCTGGAATGAGACACACGGGGGCTAGGATGGCGAATATTACCATAGGGGCTAATTAAGGGATATTATTATTGCAGTGATGTATTTATTTTATTTTTTGAGTATACTGTTTTAAATGGGGGGGAGGTCCTGTTACTGTGTAGAGTGATACTATGTTGCCTTCTTCATGTGGTGTAATGTAGAAGTTGGGAAAATTAAGTAATGTGTTCTACAAGCGGAACTCGAGATAACTGTTTTATTTCCTGCAGAGACGAGTCCTGGCTGGATGAAGTGATGGCGGTCTGTGCTGGATGAAAGATGAAGGACTTCACCTAGAGACGTCACTGGTGAGTCAGTGTTACCTATACACTGACACTATACACTGTATACTATATACAGAGGTCCTGTGTACAATGTCACCAGTGATCACTGTATTACCTATACATTATATACAGAGCTCCTGTGTATAATGTCACCGGTGATCACTGTATTACCTGTACACAGACACTGCTTACTAATTACAGATCTCCTGTGTATAATGGCACTGATGGTGATAGTATTGTGGGGGTTTTTTTATTACTGATCAGTATTGTAGTATTCAGTCATTTGTGGTTATATGCGGTCTGGTCATGGTGTAGCGGTATTTGTTCCTTGTATTTTATATTATTCGATCACTGTGGTGGTAATATGTCATCTGGTCATATTGCGGTGGTATTTGTTCCTTGTATGTAGTATTATAGGTCATTTTAAAAATTGAAAAATAAATAAAAATATACCTAAATTGTATTGCATATTTTAACAAATATTTAGTAGGTTACAGTAGAGTAGGGCCCGGCCAAAAGTGTCTACCGTGTTATGGTGGCGGCTTAAAAAATCTTTTGGCCAAAACAAAAGCTGCCGGCTATATGTGTGATCTGGTGATGGGAACTGTCAATGTGTGATAGGTGAGAAGTGGAGATTTTCCAAGAGAGAGCGGTGGGACTGTGGACAGTTTGTGGGGTGGAGCCTGGAGGCGGGGCTGGGGTGGAGCCTGGGCGGAGTTTCAAGGGGGCCCCGAAAATTTTGCCAGTATGGGGCCCCAAAATTTCTAGTGGCAGCCCTGCTCATAACTAGCCCTGCCAGCCTCCCTTTATAATTATAACAACTATACTTGTGGGACAACAGGTCCCAGAACAACAACATTGCTTTAAGCTGACAGCGCAGAGTATCTTCCTCTGCGACACACATACCGGCCGATCACAATAATGCCAGACTTTATCTCATCACCACAGTTAGTCCTGCAATTGTCATGCATTCCTATGGCCTCAATACACCTCTATACGTATTCTGGGGAGACCATGCTGCGCTCCCTACCTGTAACAGGGGTCACTGCATCACTGCATCACAATATGCACAGAGTTCCATGAAATATATAGTTCTATATTAAAGGATTGGTACAGGCTCTGTTAGGTGCATGGAGTCCTTAGTTGGCTCTTTACAAGATGAAAAGCTTCTGTCCCTTTTCTGAGCAAATATGATGTTACTTACAACCCTTTAATACTATACCAACATAAAATACTATGGAAAGCGTAACAGCTTAAAGAAGAACTTTCACCAGTCTGAGGCTACCATTTTTATTTGACCCCTCCACCCAGAAGCCTGTTTTCACCTTGCTGACAGGTCATTTTTTTCAATTCTGACCACTGTCACTTTATGAAGTCACAACTCTGGAACACTTAAATGGATCCCACTGATTCTGAGACTGTTTTATTGTGACATATTGTAATGTACGATAATTGTAACATTTATTTGATATAACATGTTTATTTGAAAAAAATCTGAAATTTGGCTAAAATTTAGCAATTTTCTAAGTTTTCATTTTTATGCCCTTAAATCAGACAGTCATGTCACACAAAGTAGTTAACAAGCAACATTTCCCACATGTCTACTTTACATCAGCAAAATTTGTGAAACATAATTTTTTTTGTTAGGAAGTTATAAGGGTTAAAAGTTGACCAATGATTTCTCATTTTTACAACAAAATGTGCAAAATAATTTTTTTAGGGACCACCTCACATTTTAAGTGACTTTGGGAGCTATATGACAACACATACTCAAAGGTGACACCATTCTAAAAACTGCACCCCTCAAGGTGCTCAAAACCACATTCAAGAAGTTTATTAATCCTTCAGGTGTTTCACAGGAATTAATGGAATGTGGAACAAAAAAATAAGTATTTAACTTTCTTTCACAAAAATTTTCCTTCAGATGTAATTTTTTTTAACTTTTGCAAGGGTAACAGGAGAAAATGGACCATACAATTTGTTTTGCAATTTATCCTGAGCATACCAATACCAGTATGTGGGGGAAAACAGCTGTTTTGGCACACGGCAGAGCTCAGAAGGGAAGGAGCACCATTTCAGTTTTTGAATGTAAAATTTGCTTTTATAGTTAGCGGACGCCATGTCGTGTTTGGAGAGCCCCTGATGTGCCTAAACGGTGGAAACCCCCCACAAGTGACACCATTTTGTAAACTAGACCCCTCAGGGAACGTATCTATATCTGTGGTGAGCACCTTGAACCCACAAGGCGCTTCACAGAAGTTTATAACTTTGAACCGTGAAAATAGACAAATCACGTTTTTTACACAAAAATGATTTTTAGTAGTGATGTGCGAATAGTAAAATATTCGGATTTGGGAAAATCGGCACAAATAATTTCTAATATCCTTGTATTAGTACTGAATAACAAATCCAATGCAAGTCAATGGGAAAGTAGAATATTTTTCTGCTGGTCCCAACAAACAGAAAAATATGGAAATGGATGGAAATAGCTAAAACTAAATGGGAACAGCATGGAGAAGATGCCTGCATGCCTATCTGCTATCTGGGATTAATGTTGTCAGACTATTGGCCTGGTTTTATAGATTTTTAAAAAGACCTACCAAACCAAATAAAAAATGTTTTGAAAGGGAAAAATGCTGAGAAACATTTTTTCCCTTCATAATTACATGTATATAATGCAAAATAAAATAAAAAAGACAAAATAAAAAAAATTATACCTCCCCGTTAGCATATGTTATCACATGGAGCGTTTTGGCTTTAGTTTTTCCTTTAACATTTGTGAGGGCTCTCATTCCTACATTTGAGAGGTCCCTCACTCATGCTAAATAGCTAGCAAGATAATGCTATTTCAAACATGTCCATTTGAATTTTGGGCTTCATCCGCCACCAACACCATGTCCACTGCCTTGTCATTATGAGGCCCTTGCTTACAATGTGCAGAGTGCCAGCAGGTGCCGTGAAACCTGAGCTTGGTAAGGGCCCTCAAGTGGCCCTATATCATACATTTGGGAGAGCTCTTACACCTACATTTGAGAGGCCCCTCCCTCATGCCAAATAGTTAGCAAGATAGTGGAATAGATATTCCCCATCCCTTTACAATGCCATTTCAAACATGCCCATTTGAATTTTGGGCTTCTCCCGCCACCACCACCGTGTCCACCGCCATTTCATTATGCGGACCTCACTTACAATTTGCAGAGGGCCAGTAGTTGCTGTGAAACCTGCGTTTTGTAAGCTCCACAGTTCATTTTTGCCACCAGATACCAATGGAATAACTGTCATAGCGGGTGAAGACGCTGTAAGGTGAATGATCATACAGCTCCCCCAACTCCTGTATTATAATGTCAGTAAATTGGATTCTACCAGAAACCAAAAACATTAAATTAAATTTTGAATACAGTGTATTCAAGTGAGGGCCTGTATTGTGGTCAGTCTGTCAGGCCTGAAACCCTTGTCAGGAACATGTACAAGCCTCATTTTACTTGGAAGCAGCCTGCTCAATGGAAAGAGACAGGAGTGCTATTGACCAATCTGCACAAACCTTCGCAGTTCTTCTGTAAATTATCCTACCAGGCAGAATGTATATTTTGCATGGTTTTGAGCAACAATGGAGTAATTAAAGGATATGTCCCAGAGAGTGTCGAGGTCTGTGGAGTGTATTGCTCAGGTGACAGGCAGTGCTACAGAGCTCAGGTAAAGGCCTTAGCATGGCAATGACCATGTTCCAATATGTGTAAGGCTGCGGTCTGAATTGGTGTGTGGAGCGTATTAATCCAGTCTCTTGATATGCTTAAATATACATAAACTGGCCAATAACTCACCACCATTTTTTGCAAGTACCCAAATTTAGAAAATGTAAGGGAAGCGAGAGTTTAATAAAGAGACAGAAGTCTCTTTTAGGAGCCAGCAAAAGTCAGCAATGGTCTTTATCCAGCACCGGACTATGTAAAGTACCAACAAATATATATGCCCTATCTAACTAACAATTTGTGAGCAGACATACAGAACAGATCAAAAGTTTGGACACTCCTTCCAGTTTAAAGATTTTTCTGCATTTTCATGACTATGAAAATTGTACATTCACACTGAAGGCATTCCACATGTGTTAATTCATAGTTTTGATGCCTTCAGTGTGAAATTACAATTTTCATAGTCATGAAAATACAGAAAAATCTTTAAATGAGAAGGTGTGTCCAAACTTTTGGTCTGTACTGTATATGCTGACAAGGGACAATTGAAAGTGGTGCCGGGACAACGAACTGGACGTGGTTGCTGTCTGTTGTGTCTGTGTAACTGCAGGTTGTGAACAGGAGGCATCAGTGCCTCCTTCCTGGACAGCAGATTGGGAAGGGCATAACATAGGGGAAGGGACAGTGATTTCACCATCAGATGCAGTTTTTGTACCCAGGTGTTCAGCCCACCTACTGGGGTCCTGCGTATATGAGCAGTATATGATGTATGCTAACAGAGGTATTATGTCGAATTTCCCTATACAAAGGGATTTATGGCTAAGATTTTTGAACTAGCAGCATATATAGAGCAGGCTTCCAGATACATGTTTAAACAGACCGTGAGAAGGGCAACACAATAAAAAAATTATAATAATAGAATATATACAGTATAGATTGAAAGTAGAAATTTGAGCTTTGCACAATGTACAAAAATTACCCCAAGCGGTCTGAATCAGACCAGCTGAAAGATGTCGTGATAAGACACGACAATACACTTTGCAGTTATTACAAGAAGTAGAGATAGGTAGTACAAATTTCACAATTGCACAATGTGCAAAGTTTACCAAAAATTACCCAAGGGGTCTGTATCAAGCTAGTTGAGACGCCATGATGGGGACATCACAATACACTTTGCAGTTATTACAAGAGGGAGAGATTGAGAGTAGAAATTTGACCATTGCACAATGTGTAAAGGTTTCCAAATATTACCCCAAGGAGTCTGTGTCACACATGCTGAAAGAGGTAGAGATAGGGAGTATAAGTTTCAACATTGCACAATGTGCAAAGTTTTCAAAAAGTACAAAAAATTATCCACGTGGGGCATACATATTGTAGATAAACACTGAGTACTTGTTGCAGAAGAAGGAGGAGGAGGTGATTTCCTGAACTAAATGGGTTTGGATGGTAAGGGATAGACATTAAGACAACTTACAAAAAAAAAATTAGGCTGCATTTACCTTACGCTGCTGTCATCAGTAGGGCTTACAAAATTCAGCCTTTATTCAATTTTAGAAGAATAGCCTGTCTGCATTTTCCATTGACAGCCATGTGCGCCTATCCGTTATGATTGCACTGACAGAACTAAAAACCCGCTCAGACAAAACACTTACGGAAGGGCATGGCAGCAGCTCTAAGGCATAGAAGGCAAGGTTGGGCCATGTGTGCAGCTTGGACAACCAATAGTTAAAGGGCACTGAAGAATCAGGAAGGACACTTCACCATCTTAGTCAACTTCTCCCTCCTCATCATAATTACATCCCCAGTTAGCAAATGCTACTGTGACGGTTTCATGAAAATGGTCCAGTTGGTGGACATTTTCCAACCTCCTGAATTGCACCTGGTATGCGTGGCCCTCCCCTGTAATCCTTGTGGGTGAATAGAGCTGGCACCTCTGCCAGCAGGGTTGTCTGAGGGTAATCTTTTTAGCAAGTCTTCCACAATTACCCAATGGCATGCATGCACTGAAAATGGCACGTCTGCCTCCGACATGAGAGAAGCAAATTTCTCCTTGTACCATGGGTCCAGAAAGGTACACAGCCAGTATTTCATGTTGGACAAAATGTGTGTTTCATGCAAGGCTCTTGGGAAAGGCATTTTGACATGAACTCTGCCATGTCTGCCAGACTTCAAAGAATCAAACGTTAAGTGTCCTTACCAGGAAGAACACTAACCATCTTCTCCTCCTCATGATGCATAGCATCCTACTCCTCCTCTTGAGGCCATCCGTGCTGGACAGGCATGAAGCTGAGATTGGGAGTCCCTTCTCTAGTGCAGAGCAAAAACTCCTGTTCCTCCTCCTCCTCTTCCTGTTCCATCACCCAATGTGGCTTGAGAATGTTGTGTGAGGCTAGGCTGTGTGGTATCAGCCACTGTAGATTCTTGCTCCATAGGCACCTGCTTGGCATTCAAAGCTTCCTCTTTGAGATTCTACAGGGAACGTTTTAATAGAGCAGTGGGATGGTTACGTTGATATTAGCATCATCAGTGCTCACCATCTTGGTGCAGTACTAAAGGTTTTGAAGAACCTCACATATGTCAATGATAAACACCCACTCGGCAGTTGTTATGTGTGGGGCTGAGTGTTAGTCGCACGGGTATTGAGAAGCTGGAATTCAGACACTGCCGTCTGCAGTTCACGTAGCCTTGTCAACATTTGAAAAGTCAAATTCCAGCATGTGGTGGGCAGGTCACAAATTAGTTAGTGTTGGGGAATGTTTTTAAAAACTGCTGTTCATGTTCAGCACGTGGGCCATGAATGGAATGTGTACCAACTTGCCGAGCTTTAATGTCGCCAAGTTACACCCATTATCGCACACTACCAGACCTGGTTGGAGGTTTAGCGGGGAGAGCCATTGATCAGTCTGTTCTTCCATCCCTTTCAACAGCTCGACTTTGTTGTGAGCTTTATCACCTAAACAGATGATGCTGCCGGTGATAAGGAGGCTAGTTCTGCCCAGGATGAGCAGGAGGAGAGACAGAAACTGGAATACCAAGAGAGTGAAACCCTGATGGAAGTTGGGACCGCTATTCTTGGTGTCAGTAAGATGTGGGATGTCCCAGCATCTGACTATGTCCCAGACTCCACCAGGTTAACCCAGTGTGCTATCAGGGAATTGTAGCTTCTCTGTCCACAAGAACTTGTCCATGTGTCTGTAGTTAGGCGGACCTTCTCTGTGACTGCGTTGGCCAGAGCACGACTGATATTATGTAATATGTAACGAGGGGACAGCACACCGGGAAAAATAGCGGCGGCTGGGAATCGAGTACCGTGTGGCTGCCACCACTAAGAGGTCGCAAAAAGCCTCAGTTACCATAAGTCAGAAGTCAGAAGGGCAACATTTCCAAAGCTAGCAATATGGCAATGTGGGTGTTTAGCATTTTGGCCTATGGGTGGGTGGATATATCTGCTGGTAAACGTCTGGGGCAGTGACAACTGAATGCTGCACTGGGACAATGAACCGGATATGGTTGCTGACTGTTGTGTGTGTGCAACTGCAGGTTGTGGGCAGGAGGCATCAGCGCCTGCTTCATGGTCAGCAGATTGGGAAGGCCATAACACAGGGGAAGAGGCAGTGGCTTCACCATAAAGCACAGATTTTGTACCCAGGCGTTCCACCCATCTACTGGGGTGTTTGGCTGCCATGTGCTTTTGCATGCTGGTGATGTTCAAGTTGGCAGTGTTTTTGTCTTTTGTTAGCTTGGTTTGGCAGATGCTCCACATTACAATTGTTTTGTCTGAGCGAATTTCTGAAAAAACTGCCATACAGGGGAATAGTTGACCGAGTTCTCCCTCTGGTCACCTCTTACCTCTTCTTGCCTGTTTTCATGCTATGGATTCATGCTATGGATCCGTATCTGGCAATTGTGCCTGATTATGATTATCCTCCACCTCTTCAGACATGAATTGACCTTCCCCAGTGTGGCTTTTTCCTGGCCATGGGTTCTCAAATGTTTTGGCAACACTTCACTCCACCTCCTCATTACCTTCTTTAATGGTGCATGTTGAGGGGCCTGACAAATTACAAGGGAATGTAAACAGTTTCTCAGAGTGGCCAGTGTTCGGGTCATATGTCTCCTAGGACTCTTGATGGTGGGAAGAAGGAAGACTAGGTAGAGGATTCAGAGGCCTAGCCTCTTAGCTACTGAGACTGGACCATGTGGACGACTTTGTGGTGCTGCTTGTCAACACACTGGAGCCTTTGTCTGCCATCCAACCCACATCATTCTCGCATTTGTCTGGGTGCGTTAGTGGTGTAGCGCACTGACCAAATTTTGACAGGAAGCTAGAACGAGATACAGTCACCTTCAGATCTGTCACACGGCCGTGGCGGGCAAAACCACATTCACATCCCATAATGTCACCCTCTCTCATTTTGAATGCGTTATGCTTATGAAAAAAATACCAACGTAAATTACAGGTAAATAGTCATGTTTGCGTATCTCTGCAGGCTTTGCACATGTCACACAACTACTAGATAAAGATACGCTATTTATTAAACCAACAGAAAATTATGATTTTTTTATATTGCCTTGCTGACACACTGCAACAGCGGAGTGATGAATATTATTGACACTGGTAAATTGTGATGTATGCTTAATTTATCTCTACTTGGATTGCGCAAGTCGCACAACTGCTAAAGATGCGCTATTTATTAAACCAATATAAAATTATGATTTTTTTTATATTGCCTTGCTGACACACTGCAACTGCGGAGTAATGAAAATTATTGCCACTGCTAAATTGTCACGTTTGATTAACTCTGCCTAGATTGCACCAGTCGCACAACTGCTCGATAAAACTACGCTATTTATTAAAGCAATAAAAAATTATTATTTTTTTATAATCACCTTGGTGACACACTGCAACAGTGGACTAATGAAAATTATTTCCACTGCTAAATTGTTATGTTTGATTAGCTCTGCACGGATTGCAGCAGTCGCACAACTGCTAGATAAAAATGTGCTATTTTTTAACCAACAGAAATTTTTTAGGATTTTTTTTACATCGACATGCCAATAGCAGACTCAGGGAAATTACTGGTAAATAGTGATGCTTCCATAGCTCAACAGGTTTTGCACCAGTCGCACAACTTCTAGAATAATATTAGGTATTTAAGCAATAGACGAGGAATTGTATTTAGCTATAAGCTTTTAACATGGATGTTACTATATGCAGGCACTGAGGAATATTATTTTGCTGTAAAAAAATATATAAGCTGCTACACAGGAATATTATGTAGCTAAAAAAATGGTTTTGTACATGCTGGTGCTACCTAACATTATTTGCCTCTAAAAATAGCCGATTTGTATATTTTGGTAGTGGATGAAAGCCTCCCTATTTCACCCTAACCCACAGTCTGTTCCTAATGCTAACTATACAACACAGTGGAAAACAGTAGAGATCTGCAGCACATACTTGCAATGATGATAAAACACCCAGGTGCTTGCCTTTTACCCTCCCTCCTGTTATGACCTGGTGGTAAGGACAATAATGGACCTGGAGGTTAAGAGCACACGGAATGCCCTGATAGGTACTAATAATATAGGACGAGCTCTGAGACGTGGGAACTCTGCTGACCGCAATCCCTAATCCTATCACACACACTAGAAATAGCCGTGGATTGCTCCTAACGCTCCCTATGCAACTCGACACAGCCTAAGAAACTAGCTAGCCCTAGAGATAGAAAAATAAAGCCTACCTTGCCTCAGAGAAATTCCCCAAAGGAAAAGGCAGCCCCCCACATATAATGACTGTGAGTAAAGATGAAAATTACAAACACAGAGATGAAATAGATTTAGCAAAGTGAGGCCCGACTTACTGAGCAGACAGAGGATAGGAAAGGTAACTTTGCGGTCAGCACAAAAAACTACAAAAAGACCACGCAGAGGGCGCAAAAAGACCCTCCGCACGACTCACGGTGCGGAGGCGCTCCCTCTGCGTCCCAGAGCTTCCAGCAAGCAAGACAAATCAAAATAGCAAGCTGGACAGAAAAATAGCAAACCAGAGAAAAACAAGCAGGAACTTAGCTTCTGCTGGGAAGACAGGTCACAAGAACGATCCAGGAGAGAACTAGACCAATACTGGAACATTGACAGGTGGCATGGAGCAATGATCTAAGTGGAGTTAAATAGAGCAGCCAGCTAACGAATTAACCTCGTCACCTGTGGAAGGAAACTCAGAAGCCGCAGCTCCACTCACAACCACCAGAGGAAGCCCATGGACAGAACCAGCCGAAGTACCATTCATGACCACAGGAGGGAGCTTGACAACAGAATTCACAACACCCTCCTATTACATCTCTCCCTACGCTATCTCCACCTAAGGCTGCTGTCACACTAGCAGTATTTGGTCAGTATTTTACATCAATATTTGGAAGCCAAAACCAGGAGTGGGTGATAAATGCAGAAGTGGTGCATATGTTTCTCTTATACTTTTCCTCTAATTGTTCCACTCCTGGTTTTGGCTTACAAATACTGATGTAAAATACTGACCAAATACTGTTAGTGTGACGGCAGCCTAACAAAGAACTAATTTTCTCAATCTTCAACTCTTAAAAGAGCTTTTTGGAATGAATTATACTCCCTATAAGCTCCCATCACTCTCCCTATGCTCACACTATGCTCTCCCTATGCTTTTTCCAGCTGCAATGTGCGCAAGATGGCGCCGGCAGCTTTTAAAGGGACTCTGTCACCTGAATTTGGCGGGCTCTGTTAATGGTCAGATGGGCGGTGTTTTCTGTTCTTTCATGCACCCCTTCCTTTCCCACTGGCCGCAATATTGTCTTGAATTTGATTAGTTTTCCTCCGTAGTACATGCGTGCGCAATGCAATCTTGCCTTGCGCACGTGCAGTATGCTTTGCCCAGCTGCAAGCAAAGCCGAAAAGCATTAATGCGCATGTGCCGGCGCACTATGTCCCGGAACACAGCAAAATACTTCCGGGACGTAGTGGGCCGGCACATGTGCACTAATGCTTTTCGGCTTTGCCCGCAGTTGGGCAAAGCATACTGTGCGTGCGCAAGGCGAGATTGCGGCCAGCGGAAAAGGAAGGGGTGCATGAAAAAACAGAAAACACCGCCCATCTGACCATTAACAGAGCCTGCCAAATTCAGGTGACAGAGTCCCTTTAAATATCCCCTATGATGCTGTAAGATCAGCCAATCACAGTAATGTCACACCAAAGATGGTGACGGCATTACTGTGATTGGCTGCAAATAAAGCACCAAACATACTAGGTGGGTCACTCAAATATACTGAGGCAAATGCCTAATTACTCGCCGGGTAACAAATAGCTCGAATAGCGCACTATTCCTGGGAGTAGCGAATAGTGCCAAATGTATGCGCTCATCACTAATTTTTATCTCCAAGTTTTGCATTTTTATAAGGCTAACAGGAGAAATTGCACCATATAATTTGTTGTGCGATTTCTCCTGAGTACGCTAGTATGCAATATGTAGAGGAAAACAATTGTTTGGGTGCATGGCAGGGCTTGGAAAAGAATGAGTGCCATTTGATGTTTTGAATGCAAAATTTGCTGGAATAATTAGTGGATGCCATGTCGCATTTGTAGAGCCGCGTTTATAAAGTTTATAAGGTTGAGCAGTGAAAATATAAAAAAAAAACTATTTTTTCCCCTCAAAAATATTTTTTACCTCCAAATTTTGTATTTTCACAAGAGTAACAGGAGAAAATGAATCCTAAAATTTGTTGTGCAATTTTTCCTGAGTTCACCGATACCCCATATGTGGTTGAAAACTACTTTTGAGGTACAGTGCGAAGGTCAGAAGGGAAGGAGCGCCATATTACAGTGCAGTTTTTGCTGCACTGGTTTGAGGGTGTTGTGTTACATTGGCAGAGCCCTTGATGTGCCAGAACAGCAGAACCCCTGCATAAGTAACCCCATTTTACAAATTAAACCTCCAATGAATTAATTTTTGGGTGCAATCATTATATTAGCAACACAGGTGTGTCACAGAATTTGACACATCTGCACAGTGAAGAAAAATAATTTACATTTTAACCACCAAGATTGTGTGTTAGCCCCAAGTTTTACATTTTCACATTGGAAAATGGGTAAAAACGGCACCAGAATTTGTCCCACAATATCTGAAGAAATACCCCACATGTGGATGTACAGTACTGCTTAGCCACACTGCGAGACTCGGGTGGGACGGAGCGCTATTTGCCTCCTGGAGGGCAGATTTTCTTAGAATAGTTTGTGGACTCCATATAAAGAGCCCCTAGGTGCTAGAAAAGTAGAATCTCCCTTTAAGTGACCCCATTTTGGAAATTATATCCCTTTGGGAATTTATCTACAGGTATATTGACGATTTTGACTCCATGGGTGTTTTCTAGAAACAAGCAGTAGTGGTTGACCGTGTTTTTATACTCCCCTAAAAAGACAGACACTACTGATGACATTTTAAGTGGTCCCATTTTTATTTTTATTTGTCTTTTTGATCGCTTTTGATAGCACTTTTTGTTTGGCGGTTTGATGATAAAGCATTGTTTTTCGCCTTGGTTTTTGTTTTACAGTATTCACTGAAGGGGTTAACTTGTGGGACAGTTTTATAGAGATTGTCATTCCATACCAAATATACTTTTTTTATTTTATTTTTTTAGTAAATAAATATATTTATTGGAATAATATTGTTTCTTTTCTTTGTTCTTTATTTGGGGATTTTTTAAAAATTATTTTACACTTTTTTTTTAAATTTTTACTGCAGATCAACGGAGCAGCACCTGGCAGGCAGGGAAGGAGGCGTGTCAGCTCCTGCTTTAAGCAGGCCTCCTTCCCTGAAGGACCCTATGGCCATCTTGCAGCCGAGGTTCTCTATGGAGACAATCAGTACAACGCGATCGCATTGTGCTATTGTAAGCACACAGAGATCCCCCTTCCATCTGCGACCTCCTTGATCTTACTGTCACTACTGACAGCAGCATCAAAGTGGTTCACTGACCGCGATTGGTGCTAGCACGAATTGCAGGCATTGCTCGTGTGTGAGCTCTCACACAGAGCTGACACATGCATCTGATTGTGACGGTGCTCAGCATGAGGCCCCACGATCCTGCAATGCCGTACATGTATGGCGCATGTCAGGAAGGGGTTAAATAAGGTGTCCACAACTTTAACATTGATGGCCTATCCTTAAGATTTGTCATCAGTGTCTGATGGGTGAGGGGGGTGACACCCGGCACCCCAGCCAATCTACTGTTTCCAGGATTGACAGCCTCCAGAGGTGCTCAGTTATGGAGCTGCTCCATCTACTGATAGTGGCCATCGCCGGGTACTGCACATCTGGCACCTATTCGTACCTATGCTTTACAACATTTGTTTGTTATTCTTTATAGTTATTGTTATTATTATTATTATTTTAAAAAGCACCATTGATTCCATGGTGCTGTACATGAGAAGGGGTTACATACAAATTACAGACTTCACTTACAGTAAGCAAACTAACAATGATAGAGGGATACAGAGGGGCGAGGACCCTATTCTTGCGGGTTTACATTCTATAGGATGGTGGGGAAGAAAACAATAGGTTGGGGGTTGTAGCAGCTCCGGCGTTGGTGAGGGCGTAGTTCCGGTGGTGGTGGTGAGGAGGCAGTGGGGTCATTGCAGGCTGTAGGCTCTCTTGACGAGGTGGGTTTTCAGGTTACGTCCAAAGGATTCGAATGTGGTTGATAGTTGGACGTGTTGGGGCACAGAATTCCAGAGGATGGGGCATATTCAGGAGAAGTCTTGGAGGCGATTAGGTGAGGAGCAAATAAGTGTGAAGGAGATAAGGAGGTCTTGGGAGGACCGGAGATTACGTGAGGGAAGATATCGGGAAATTAGGTCAGAGATATATGGAGGACACAGGTTATGGATGGCTTTGTAGGTCATTATTAGTAAATTTTACTGAATTGTTATGATCTGGTGGTTTAGGAGCAACATGGGACGAGCTCTGAAGGAAGTGGTACCTGTACTGACCGCAGTCCCTAAGCTCAACACAACACTAGAAGTAGCCGTGGGATGCTCCTGACACTCCCTAGGCACCTCGTCATAGCCTGAGAACTAACTACCCCTAAAGATAGAAACAGGGAAACTATCTTGCCTCAGAGAAAATCCCCAAAGGATAGATAGCCCCCCACAAGTAATGACTGTGAGTGGAGAGGGAAAAGACATACACAGAATGAAACCAGGATGAGCACAGGAGGCCAGTCTAGCTAGATAGATAGGACAGGATGGAATACTGTGCGGTCAGTATAAAACACTACAAAAAATCCACACAGAGTTTACAAAAATCTCCACACCTGACTAAAGGTGTGGAGGATAAATCTGCTTCCCAGAGCTTCCAGCTACACAGAATAATTCATACTGACAAGCTGGACAAACATAGAAAGCACAGAACGGATAAGTCCACAACCTGTGGACAGAAAAGAGCAAGCAAGGACTTAGCTTTGCTGAACTGGTCAGGATAACAGGGAAATCCAAAGAGATGTGAATCCAACCAGGAACCATTGACAAGTGGCACTGGCTGAAGAGAGAGCCAAGCATAAATAGCCGAGCAGAAAGACAATCAGTGGAAGCAGCTGCAGACTGCTAAATCCAAGGAGCAGCCATACCACTTAAAACCACCGGAGGGAGCCCAAGAGCAGAACTCACAAAAGTGCCACTTACAACCACCAGAGGGAGCCCAAGAGCGGAATTCACAACACTGGATACGCTGAGGGAATGGGAGCCAGTGAAGAGATTTGCAGAGGGGATAAGCTGTTGGAGTAGCAAGGAGAGAGATTAATTAGTCAGGCAGCAGAGTTAAGGATGGACTATAGAGGTGCGAGAGTGTAAGCAGGGAGGCCACAGAAAAGGATGTTAGAGTAGTCGAGGCAGGAGATGATGAGGGTATGCACAAGCATTTTAGTAGATTGAGGTTGAGAAAAGGACGGATTCTGGAGATATTTTTGAGCTGGATTCAACAGGAGGTGGAAAGAGCTTGGAAGTGCGGTTTTAAGGACTGGACAGAGTCGAGGGTTACTCCGAAGCAGTGGACTTCCGGTACGGGGGAAAGCATGATGTCATTAATGGGGATAGATAGCTCATGTAAGGAAGATCTGGGAGATGGAGGAAAGATGATGAGTTCAGATTTGTCCACATTGAGTTTGAGGAAGCGAGAGGAGAAGGAGGATATGGCTGATAGAAACTCTGAGATTCTGGACAGCAGAGAGGTGACGTCTGGGCCAGATAGGTAAATCTGAGTGTCATCAGCATACAGGTGGTACTGGAATCCATGGGACTTTATGAGTTGTCCCAGGCCAAATATATAGATTGAGAAGAGTAAAGGTCCTAGAACAGAGCCTTGGGGCATTCCAACAGAGAGAGGGTGGGATGAGGAGGTAGTGTGTCCAATGATAATGTGTACAAACTGTAAAGTGCTGTGGAATATGTTAGCGCTATATAAAAAATAAAGATTATTTTTATTAGTGTGGGAGTGGGAGACGCTGAATGTGCGGTTGGAAAGGTATGAGGAGATCCAGGATAGGGCGAGGTTTTTGATGCCAAAAGAGGAGAGGATCTGTAGTAGGAGGCAGTGGTCAACTGTGTCAAAAGCAGAGAACAGGTCTATAAGGAGAAGTATAGAGTATTGTCCATTATCTTTGGTTGTAAGTAGGCCGTAATTTTGGTCAGAGCAGTCTCAGTGGAATGATTTGGACAGAAACCAGATTGTAGGTCAAAGAGCAAGTTAGAGGAGAGGTGGGAGGAAAGTTCAGTGTGGACGTGCTGTTCCAGGAGTTTGGAAGCGAGAGGGAGCAGCGATATTGGGAGATAGCTGGATATAGCGGTTGGGTCTAGGGTTGGCTTTTTAACGATAGGCGTGATTGTGACATGTTTGAAAGCAGAAGGGAAGGTACCAGAAGTTAGTGATAGGTTGAAGAAATGGGTTAGGGATGGGATAAGTGTGGTGGTGAGGTTGGAGAGGAGGTGGGATGGGATGGGGCGCACAAGTGGTGTGGTGTGATTTGGAGAGGAGACAATTAAGCTCCCTTTCAGTGATGTTGGACAGAGAGGTTATGGGGTTTGGACATTGGTTTGCCATACAAAGGGTTTGTGGTGGTTGAGTAATAACGACTTGCCTTGTTTAGTCGATCTTATTTTGTAAGTTTGTGGCAAAGTCATCAGCAGAGATGAGGGAGGTTGGAGGGGGAAGTGGTGGGCGGAGGAAAGAGTTAAAAGTTTTGAATAACTGTTTGGGGTTGAAGGATAGGGAAGATACAAGGGTTGTGAAGTAGGCCTGTTTAGCAGAGGTGAGGGCAGATTTGAAAGCGAGCGTTGCCTGTGTGAATGCAGTGAAGTCATCTTAACCCCTTCGCGACATGCGCCGTACTAGTACTGCGCTGCCGGCACTGCATTAGTGCCAGCAGCAGTACTAGTACGGCGCACCGATCACCGCGGTCTCGCGTTGAGCGCCGTGGTGATCGGGTGCGGGGGTCAGCTGTATATGACAGCTGACACCCTGCAGCAATGCCCACGATCGGCGCTATCGCCGATCGCGGGCATTTAACCCCTCTGATGCCGCTGTCAGTAGTGACAGCGGCATAGAGGGGGATCGCGCAGGGACGGGGGCTCCCTGCGCTCTCCCACCGGAGCAACGCAATGAGATCGCGTTGCTCCGGTGACCCGGAAGGAGTCCCCGGATCCAAGATGGCCGCCGGACTCCTTCCGGGTCATGAAGTGACCTGGCTAGCCGGCGCCTGCTGAGAGCAGGCGCTGGAAAGCCAGCTAAACTGCATGTCAGATCGTTGATCTGACAGTGTGCTATGCACAGTGTCAGATCAACGATCTGATCTAATACAGAGATGTCCCACCCTGGGACAATGTTAGAAAGTTAAAAAGAAAAAAAATAGAATGTGTAAAAAAAAATAAAAAAAAATCCCCCCCCCAAAAAAAAAACATTTCCCAATAAATCCATTTATTTATGTAAAAAAAAAAAAAAAACAATAAATGTACACATATTTGGTATCGCCGCGTCCGTAACGACCCGCTCTATAAACACCGCAAAAAAAAAAAAAAAAACAAGGCAAAAAACAACGCTTTATTATCATACAGGCGAACAAAAAGTGGAATAACACGCGATCAAAACGACGGATATAAATAACCATGGTACCGCTGAAAACGTCATCTTGTCCCGCAAAAAAAAAGCCACCATACAGCATCATCAGCAGAAAAATAAAAAAGTTATAGCTCTCAGAATAATGCGATGCAAAACAATTATTTTTTTATATAAAATAGTTTTTATTGTGTAAAAGCGCCAAAACATAAAAAAAATTACATAAATGAGGTATCGCTGTAATCGTACTGACCCGAAGAATAAAACTGCTTTATCCATTTTACCACACATGGAACGGTATAAACGCCCCCCCTAAAAGAAATTCAGGAAATGCTGGTTTTTGTTCATTCCGCCTCCCAAAAATCGGAATAAAAAGCGATCAAAAAATGTCATCTGCCCGAAAATGTTACCAATAAAAACGTCAACTTGTCCCGCAAAAAACAAGACCTCATATGACTCTGTGGGCCAAAATATGGATAAATTATAGCTCTCAAAATGTGGTGATGCAAAAACTATTTTTTGCAATAAAAAGCGTCTTTTAGTGTGTGACAGCTGCCAATCATAAAAATCCGCCAAAAAAAACGCTATAAAAGTAAATCAAACCCCCCTTCATCACCCCCTTAGTTAGGGAAAAATAATAAAATGTAAAAAAATGTATTTATTTCCATTTTCCCATTAGTGCTAGGGTTAGGGCTAGGGTTAGGGCTAGGGTTAGGGCTAGGGTTAGGGCTAGGGTTAGGGCTAGGGTTAGGGCTAGGGCTAGGGTTAGGGTTAGGGCTAGGGTTGGGGTTGGGGTTAGGGTTTCAGTTATAATTGGGGGTTTCCACTGTTTAGGCACATCAGGGGCTCTCCAAACGCGACATGGTGTCCGATCTCAATTCCAGCCAATTCTGCTTTGAAAAAGTAAAACAGGGCTCCTTCCCTTCCGAGTTCTCCTGTGTGCCCAAACAGTGGTTCCCCCCAACATATGGGGTATCAGCGTTCTCAGGACAAGTTGGACAACAACTTTTGGGGTCCAATTTGTCCTGTTACCCTTGGGAAAATAAAAACATAGGGGATAAAATATCATTTTCGTGGAAAAAAAAATATTTTTTATTTTCACAGCTCTGCGTTATAAACTGTAGTGAAACACTTGTTGGTTCAAAGCTCTCACAACACATCTAGATAAGTTCCTTTGGGGGTCTAGTTTCCAATATGGGGTCACTTGTGGGGGGTTTCTACTGTTTAGGTACATCAGGGGCTCTGCAAATGCAACATGACGCCTGCAGACCAATCCATCTAAGTCTGCATTTCAAATGGCGCTCCTTCCCTTTCGAGCTCTGCCGTGCACACAAACAGTGGTTCCCCCCAACATATGGGGTATCAGCGTTCTCAGGACAAGTTGTACAACAACTTTTGGGGTCCAATTTGTCCTGTTACCCTTGGGAAAATAAAAACATAGGGGATAAAATATCATTTTCGTGGAAAAAAAAATATTTTTTATTTTCACGGCTCTGCGTTATAAACTGTAGTGAAACACTTGTTGGTTCAAAGCTCTCACAACACATCTAGATAAGTTCCTTGGGGGGTCTAGTTTCCAATATGGGGTCACTTGTGGGGGGTTTCTACTGTTTAGGTACATCAGGGGCTCTGCAAATGCAACATGACGCCTACAGACCAATCCATCTAAGTCTGCATTTCAAATGGCGCTCCTTCCCTTCCGAGCTCTGCCGTGCACCCAAACAGTGGTTCCCCCCAACATATGGGGTATCAGCGTTCTCAGGACAAGTTGGACAAAAACTTTTGGGGTCCAATTTGTCCTGTTACCCTTGGGAAAATAAAAACATAGGGGATAAAATATCATTTTCGTGGAAAAAAAAATATTTTTTATTTTCACGGCTCTGCGTTATAAACTGTAGTGAAACACTTGTTGGTTCAAAGCTCTCACAACACATCTAGATAAGTTCCTTGGGGGGTCTAGTTTCCAATATGGGGTCACTTGTGGGGGGTTTCTACTGTTTAGGTACATCAGGGGCTCTGCAAATGCAACATGACGCCTACAGACCAATCCATCTAAGTCTGCATTTCAAATGGCGCTCCTTCCCTTCCGAGCTCTGCCGTGCACCCAAACAGTGGTTCCCCCCAACATATGGGGTATCAGCGTTCTCAGGACAAGTTGGACAAAAACTTTTGGGGTCCAATTTGTCCTGTTACCCTTGGGAAAATAAAAACATAGGGGATAAAATATCATTTTCGTGGAAAAAAAAATATTTTTTATTTTCACGGCTCTGCGTTATAAACTGTAGTGAAACACTTGTTGGTTCAAAGCTCTCACAACACATCTAGATAAGTTCCTTGGGGGGTCTAGTTTCCAATATGGGGTCACTTGTGGGGGTTTCTACTGTTTAGGTACATCAGGGGCTCTGCAAATGCAACATGACGCCTGCAGACCAATCCATCTAAGTCTGCATTTCAAATGGCGCTCCTTCCCTTCCGAGCTCTGCCGTGCACCCAAACAGTGGTTCCCCCCAACATATGGGGTATCAGCGTTCTCAGGACAAGTTGGACAACAACTTTTGGGGTCCAATTTCTCCTGTTACCCTTGGGAAAAAAAAATTGCGGGCTAAAACATCATTTTGTAGAAAGAAATAATGATTTTTTAATTTTCACAATGCTACATTCTAAACTTTAGTGAAACAATTGGGGGTTAAAAGTGCTCACCACACATCTAGATAAGTTCCTTAGGGGGTCTTCTTTCCAAAATGGGGTCACTTGTGGGGGGTTTCCACTGTTAAGGCACGTCAGGGGCTCTCCAAATGCGACATGGCGTCCGATCTCAATTCCAGCCAATTTTGCATTGAAAAGTCAAATGGCACTCCTTCCCTTCCGAGCTCTGCCATGCGCTCAAACAGTGGTTTATCCCCATATATGAAGTATCAACGTACTCAGGACAAATTGCACAACAACTTTTGGGGTCCAATTTATCCTTTTACCCTTGGGAAAATAAAACATTTGGGGCAAAAATATCATTTTTTGTGAAAATTAATAAAAAATTTTTTTTTACGGCTCTACATTATAAACTTCTGTGAAGCACTTGGAGGTTCAAAGTGCTCACCACACATCTAGATTAGTTCCTTAGGGGGTCTACTTTCCAAAATGGTGTCACTTGTGGGGGTTTCCACTGTTTAGGCACATCAGGGGCTCTCCAATCGTGACATGGGCTCCGATCTCAATTCCAGCAAATCTTGCATTGAAAAGTCAAATGGCGCTCCTTCCCTTCCGAGCTCTGCCATGTGCCCAAACAGTGGTTTACCCCCACATATGGGGTATCGGCGTACTCAGGACAAATTGTACAACGAATTTTGTGGTCCAATTTCTCCTGTTACCCTTGGTAAAATGAAACAAATTGGACCTGAAGTAAAAATTTTGTGGAAAAAAAGTTAAATGTTCAATTTTTTTAAACATTCAAAAAATTCCTGTGAAGCACCTGAAGGGTTAATAAACTTTTTGAATGTGGTTTTGAGTACCTTGAGGGGTGCAGTTTTTAGAATGGTGTCACTTTTGGGCATTTTCTGTCATATAGACCCCTCAAAGTCACTTCAAGTGTGAGGTGGTCTGTAATAAAATGGTTTTGCAAATTTTGTTGCAAAAATGAGAAATCGCTGGTCAACTTTTAACCCTTATAACGTCCTAACAAAAAAAAGTTATGTTTCCAAAATTGTGCTGATGTAAAGCAGACATGTGGGAAATGTTGTTTATTAACTATATTATGTGATATAACTCTCTAATTTAAGGGCATAAATACTAAGAGTTTGAAAATTGCTAAATTTTCATAATTTCCGACAAATTTTTGTCATATCGAAGAAGTTTTACCACTATCATGAAGTACAATATGTCACGAGAAAACAGTGTCAGAATCACCAGGATCCGTTGAAGCGTTTCAGAGTTATGACCTCATAAAGTGACAGTGGTCAGAATTGTAAAAATTGGCCCTGTCACTTAGGTGAAAACAGGCTTTGGGGTGAAGGGGTTAATAAAGCCTTATTTTTAGATGTGCGGCTTTTTTGCATTTATTTATTTCCAAATTAGTTTTGTATGCTTTTCTAGCACTCCAAGTAAATACTCAGTGATTCCCCGGCGTATCTTTTCACTACTCAACGATGTGGCCAATTCAGCATGCTAAACCTGTTGAAAAGTCCTTTTTAAATGTTCTGGTTTCGACAATTTACAATGTTTGCTATCATATTCCACATCTTTTTATTGACCTTATTACAGTACTGCTTATGCTGGAGGTCACAATCTAAATTCTCTAACAGTATGTTAGTGGTGTAACTATAAAAGGTGCAGGGGTTACTGTTACTCCAGGGCCATGGAGCTGTGGGTATGGTGGCCCAAAAGGTCCCTTTGGCCCATATGAAAAGACCATTAATATTAAAGACTTGCAATAGTTGGGTGCCCCGTTGGAATTTTTGCATTGGGACATTGAAGTTATGCCACAGGTCATATAATATATTAATATCACGATTTATAAAGTGGCAATATATTTCTGTGAAATGTACTGTATTCACTCATATCAGTCCATGTCCCCAGTATATCTCACAATCTTATTTCCATGTCTCAGGAACATATGGTAGGGTCAATTTCATAGGAAACAATTAATCTAAGTATAGTTTTAGAGTCTCAGGGGAGACCATGAGAATATGGGAGGAACATACAAATTCCAAGCAGATGTTGCCATTGTTAGATTAAAATCTATGCCCAAGCATCCATGCTACAAAGACGAAGTTGACGGAACTAAGATAGATAGATAGATAGATAGATAGATAGAGCACTATAGTAAACAAATAATAGTGGCACTATCTCCTGTCAGTGGTGCAATCCTTTTTAGCATAGAAGGGATTGCATCACTGACAGAAAGTCCTCTAAGGCCGGTGTCAAACTTGCAACTGCAATGCGAGAAACTCGCACGAGTCTCTCGCCTCAATACTCGGCACTGCCGCCGGCACTCGGGAACGGAGTGTGTGGCTGCATGTATTTCTATGCAGCTGAACGCTGAAGTCCGAACCGCTGGCGGCAGTGCCGGGTATTGAGATGAGAGGTTTTTTTTGTTAAAAATAAAGTTTGGGGTCACCTCCCGCCTCTCACCCTCCGTGTGCCCGCCCGCTTGCAAAGAAATACCCAGCTCCCGCGACGCCTCCTCTCAGAGTCGGCAGCTTGTCCTGTGTGAGCGGTCACGTGGTACCGCTCATTACAGTGATGAATATGTGGCTCCACCCCTATGGGTCGCGGGAGCTGGATGAGTATTTCTCTGCAAGCGGGTAGGCGCATGGGGGTGAAAGGCGGGAGGTGACCCCAAACTTTAATTTAAACACACGAAAAAAAAAAAAAACTTGATCTTTCATCCCTTCTCTCCTGCGAGTGCTGCTTTCAGCCGAGCAGGACAGAAGGGATGAATGGTGGCTTCAGCACCACACACAGGGAACAGTACTTACTGTAGCGCTGTGTTCCGTGTCTGCAGACACCAGCAACCGCCAAGTAATAGCCCCTAACGGGACTTCTGCACCTCTCCAGGGATCTGTGCCCTCCTTTTCGTGTCTACTATCCTAAGTAAGGTTTGAAAAAGACCCAGAGGGTCGAAATGTTACCTTGCAACACTGCGGTGATACCTCTATTTTTGGTGTTTCAAAATAAAAAAAAACACATGTTTGGCTCACAATATTCTGAAGATATCTTTTCTTGAGTACGACTGTTGATGTTCTTGACTACATTCTGGAGAATCCCTCCATGTTCAGTCTGCACCAATCTTAGCAAGAGTGCACGTCTTGTTCTTCACTAAGGTTGTGTTCCCACGGTCAGTAATTGGCAGCGACCCAGGTGATTCCACATGTGTTCATTGAACCGTGCGGAATCACCACGCCCAATACACTGTACAGGGACATTTCTCTTGACATATCTTGATAAATTGAAATGCTGCGGTCTGGAAAGACGAGCCGCATGTGCGTCTTCGCTGGGAAGCCACGGGTGCCGGTGCACGCACGGTGGACATGGGATTTCTTCAAATCCCATCCACTATGCTGTAAGATATGGCCGCTGCGGGTTGGATGCTGCGGAGGTACACAGCGGCCAACTCGCAGCGATTATTGACCGTGGGAACATACCCTAATAGAAACACATCACCAATTCTGTATTTATCACCCACTCCTGGTTTTGGCTACAAATACTGAGGTACAAAACTCAAATACTCAACATGTGATCATGGTTTTACTCTTCCAACTAGTGTCACAATTCAAGACTGTTCCTTGAAAAAGGCATTAGTTGGGAAGCTGGTGTGTAGTAGAGAATATGGCCTTATGGAAATCGTATTCAAACTGTGCTTTTTCTTTACTGAAACTGACATGCAGTGCAGGTTTCAAAACTACAACGCGTCAATTTCTCTTGTAGATAGTTTTAAGTGTGGATTTTCTTCAGAATTACATTACATGTGGGAAGTCCACAGGTAAATATATTAATATGCATTTTTATGACTTTCTGCAGCAGAAACACTCAATTATTTTTTTTTTCTTTTCTGACCTCATAAGTAACCGCTGGTTTGGCTTACAAATACCAAGGTAAAAAACTCACTAAATTCTCAACTTGCATGTGTGGCTTTAATCTCCACTTTTTTTTCACTCGGACCACTTAGTGCTACTTTCAGCGTCGGACTGGAGCACCTTGGACCCACCAGAGAAAAATCATTCTTGGGGCCCACTATGTAGCTACATAGAAACAGATACAAGACCACCAATTGTGCGATAAAAGCTCTAATATCAGGGTATAATATAAGGTAGTTCACGTCTTAATTATGTAGCAAGGGTAGGGGTAGCCCCCTCACAGAATATAATGTAGCCCCTCATAGAATATAATGCAGTCCCCTCTCATAGAATATAATGCAGCACCCCACAAAATATAATGCAACCCCCTCAGGTATAACGCAGTTCCCACCATAGAATATAATGTAGCACCCTCATAGGATATAATGCAGCCCCCCTCATATAGTATAATGCAGCCCACCACAGAATATAATGTAGTCCCCTGAGAGAATGCAGCCCCACCACAGAACATAATGCAGCCCCCCCATAGAGTGTACTGTAGCCCCCTCATATAGTATGATGTAGCCCCCCATAATATAATGTAGTCCCCTGAGAATAATGCAGTCCCCCCACAGAATATAATGTAGCCCCTTCATAAAGTATAATGCAGCCCCTCTCCACCCCATCATTGTCCTCATCACCACCTCCATCATTGCCTTCTCCCCCTCCACCCCTATCATTCTCCGCACCACCTCCATCACTGCCCATTTCATCACCTCCATCATTGCCTCCCACCACCACCATTGCCCATCACCTCCATCATTGCCTCCCCCACCACCATCATTGCCCATAACCTCCATCATTGCCTCCCACCATCATTGCCTATCACCTCCATCATTGCCCATCACCTCCATCATTGCATCCCCCACCACCATCATTGCCCATCACCTCCATCATTGCCTCCCCACGATCATTGCCTATCACCTCCATCATTGCCTCCCCCATCATCATTGCCTATCACCTCCATCATTGCCTCCCCCACCATCATTGCCAATCACCTCTATCATTTCCTTCCTCGCCATCATTGCCCATCACCTCCATCATTGCCTCCCCCACCATCATTGCCCATCACCTCCATCATTGTCTTCCCCACCATCATTGTCCATCACTTGCATCATTGCCTCCCCTCACCTCTATCATTGCCTCCCCACCACCACCATCATTGCCCATTACCTCCATCGTTGCCTCCCCACCACCACCATCATTGCCCATTACCTCCATCATTTTGGTTTCCACCCACCATCATTGCCCATCACCTCCATCACTGTCTCCCCCACCAATATCATTGTCCTTCACCACCACATACACACACACACACACACACACACCTCACCGCAGCAGCAGCTCATCACACACACACACATGCAGGCACACACACGCAGGCAGGCACAAGCGCACACACACACACACGCAGGCACACAGCACAGCTCACCTCCCCACAGCAGCAGCACATCCCAGTGGCCCCTTCCTCGCTGGCAGCTTTCTGTCTGAGACAGCACGCTGGATGATGACGTCATCCAGCTGTGCTGTCTCAGACAGGAAGCAGGACGCCAGGAGGTGAGCTGCTCTGTGTGAGTCTGTGTGCCTGCATGTGTGAGTATGTGTGCGGTGCTGTGTGTGTGTGTATGCGTGTGTGTGTGTGGTGGTGGGGCTTTACATGCGGGCAGTGTTAGCTGCAACCTGCGGCTAACGCTGCCCGCTATTAAAGAGAAATGTTATTCATGCCTCTCCACGCCCATAGGGGCATGGTGAAGCGTGAATATTCATTTTGCTTTAGCAGCAGGGACAGGATCCTGTCTCCAGCTGCTGCTACTGGAACAGGGTGGGCCGCCTTGACTCCAGTGCCCCATAGCCACTGGCTGGCGGCTCCTGGAGCAGTGGGGGCCCTAGGCAGCTGTTGGCCAGTATACCAGCAGGTGTCAGTGCCTGGGCCCACCGGAGAATCCTGGCTGGCTACTATCCAAGCCTGGCTACTTTCATATATATTCTTTTACGCTCTGTTCCCACGATCATTATTTGGTGAGTTTTTGACTTTTGCAGAATTTCCGCACCATTTCTGCACCTATAAGGCTATGTGGCCACTATCAGGAATAGTAGCGTTTTGGACACAGCGTATTTTCGCTATACACTTGTGTTCAGGTACATGCGGATTTCCCACATGTAATGACATTCTGTTTCTGAAAATACGCAGTGGAGACTAGCAGAAATTCAAATACTGCGCCTCGTAAACCAGCACCGCGGGTTTTATCGCTCCTGTGTAGTTGCCATCTTTACTTGGGCCCGCTGCACCATGATAGTGCGTTTGATTCAAGGCCTAGACAGGTAAACATCTTTGCCTGTTTTTTTGGGGTGTTTTCTTTAGAATAGTGGAGTTTTTTTTCCTCTTTTTCCTCCTTTTGTGGTTTCAGCACCACATGTGAGTTTACGCAGCGATAAATAGAAGCACAATGGGCGTGAGATTTCTATAAATCCCATCCACTGTGATTGTAATGTAGAACGCAGCGTTTTGAACACAGAGAAAATATGCTGCATCTAAAATTAATATTATTATTATTTATTATTGTAGCACCATTTATTCCATGGCGCTTTACATGTGAGGTGGGGTATACATAATAAAAACAGGTACAATAATCTTGAACAATACAAGTCACAACTGGTACAGGAGGAGAAAGGACCCTGCCCACGAGGGCTCTCAATCTACAAGGGATGGGTGAGGATACAGTAGGTGAGGATAGAGCTGGCCGTGCAGCGGTTTGGTCGATCGGTGGTTACTGCAGGTTGTAGGTTTGCCAGAAGAGGTAGGTCTTCATGTTCTTTTTGAAGGTTTCGATGGTAGATGAGAGGCTGATATGTTGTGGTAGAGAGTTCCAGAGGAGGGATGATGCGCAAGAGAAATCTTGTATGCGATTGTGGGAAGAGGAGATAAGAGGGGAGTAGAGAAGGAGATCTTGTGAGGATCGGAGGTTGCGTGTAGGTAAGTACCGGGAGACGAGGTCACAGATGTATGGAGGAGACAGGTTGTGGATGGCTTTGTATGTCATGGTTAGGCTTTTGTACTGGAGTCTCTGGGTAATGGGGAGCCAGTGAAGGTATTGACAGATGGGAATAGTGGAGGGACAGGCTGATTAGTCGGGCAGCTGAGTTTAGAATAGATTGGAGGGGTGCGAGAGTGTTAGAGGGGAGGCCACAGAGCAGGAGGTTACAGTAGTTGAGGCAGGAGATGATGAGGGCATGGACTAGGGTTTTTGCAGATTCTTTGTTTAGGAATGTACGGATCCGTGAAATATTTTTGAGTTGAAGGTGGCAGGAAGTGGAAAGGGCTTGGATATGCAATTTGAAGGAGAGTTCAGCATCAAGGATTACCCAGAGACAGCCGTTTACTGTAATGGATAGGTTCGTTGGAGTGGTCGCGTGAGATAGGGGAAAAACAATGAATTCTGTTTTGTCCATGTTAAGTTTTAGAAATCTAGCGGAGAAGAAGGATGAAATAGCGGATAGACATTGAGGGATTCTATAAATGCTACTATTCCTGATCGTGGGCACATAGCCTTATACATATTCGCATACTTGCGTTTTTTTCATTGCTTTTTGTGTGCTTTCATCGCATTTTTGACGCTGAATTTTTTGTCTGTTTGGTGTGTCATGCTTTAAATAAAGCTGGTTTGTTTTTGACATTCTCAGGTGGAGATTACATGTGTTTTTTGATGAGTCTCCACAGCGGGAACGCACTAAAAACACACCATGTGTATTTTTAACTTGCAGATTTTCTGCATCTAATGCAAGTTTAAGGGGAAATTCCACTCAGAAAACTCAGCGTAGCGGCAAGAGAAATTAACATTGGAAAAACACACCACAGATGAGTTTAAGCAGCAAAAGGCCGGTTTCACACGTCAGTGGCTCCGGTACGTGAGGTGACAGTTTCCTCACGTACCGGGGACACTGACTCACGTAGACACATTGAAATCAATGTGTCTCTGCACATGTCAGCGTGTTTTCACGGACCGTGTGTCTGTGTGCAAAACACGGAGACATGTCAGTGTTCGTGGGAGCGCACGGATTACACGGACCCATTAAAGTCAATGGGTCCGTGTAAAACATGTACCGCACACGGACGCTGTCCGTGTGCAGTCCGTGTGCCATGCAGGAGACAGTGCTACAGTAAGCGCTGTCCCCCCAGCGTGGTGCTGAAGCCGCCATTCATATCTTCTCTGCAGCAGCGTTTGCTGGAGAGAAGATATGAAAAATCATTTTTTTTTCTTTTAGTGTTTAAAATAAAGATCCCTGTCCCGAACCCCCTCCCACCCCCTGTGCGCCCGCCCGCTGGTAATAAAATACTCACCCGGCTCCCTCGCAGCTTCCTCTCAGCGCCAGCTTCTCCTGTATGAGCGGTCACGTGGTGCCGCCGATTACAGTCATGAATATGCGGCATATTCATGACTATAATGGGCGGCATCATGTGACCGCTCATACAGGAGAAGGTGCGGCGTGGAGAGGATGCTTCAAGGGAGGCGGGTGAGTATTTTAGTAACAGCAGGCGGGCGCACGGCGGGTGGGGACAGGGATCTTTATTTTAAACACGAAAAAAAAAAAAAGGATTTTTCATATCTTATCTCCTGCACGCTCCGTGTGGTACCCAGTCGGCACACGGCTGCCGCACGTGTGCCACACAGATGGCCTACGTGAGCTCACGGACACACGGACACGGATAATTCCGGTACCGATTTTTCTGGTCCTGGAATTATCTGGACGTGTGAGACTGGCCTAAAAAAGAAGCACAGAGGGCATGAGATCTCTATAAATCCCATCCACTTTGCTAGGACTGTAAAATGCTGCGTTTTTTTCCTCGGTGAAAATCAGCAGTGCAAAAACCGTGATTAAAGCTCATCATGGGCAAACAGCCTTATATTGCACAAAAGGGTTCGTATGTGACTTGATTTAATGACTTGGTTAACATAGACCTATTCAGTGTAATTTTGACCTCTTAAAATCAATAAAGGTTTCAAAGTGCAGTGATAGTCATTTAAATTGAAGAAGGCCATGTAAATAATTCCCCTGTTAATACCTCTCCAAAGCTTATAAGAGAAGCAAAGAAAATAAACAATGCCAGGAGGCACATTAAGCGTGCAGCTAAAGTGGAAGTGATTGAAGTGCTGCCCATCAGAGAAACAGTTCAATGTCGGGCATGCACAGACAGCCAGCTGTTCCGAGGGCTCAGAACCTTCTCCTTTATTGTTCTGCTCAGTTAGAGGTGGGGCATGAGAGGGATTCCAAACATAGCACATGTTTATACAGAAATGTTAATATGTTCCACACTCTCACATACATAAAAAGGAAATAACAGCTGATCAGAATCAAACTAGACAGCAATCTCTGACAACACTCATTTGGAGAACTGTGGAAAATCCAGGAGAGTTGGTCGCCCACAGGGAGGCAAGAATAATTTAACTACAGCTGCCCTTTTATCTAGGGATCATCACAATTTAAGCACCCAATGGAAAGACAAAAGTATTTAGCACCAATCTTGCCAGTGCCCTAATGTTAATGCCTTTGTCTGGGTTTGTGAATTCAACATTATTATTTACAAAGCATTCTACCAGCAGGTGACATTCAATACAGTTTTCCAGCATTGATCTTTCACTTTGTGATATTTAGCATTTTGATGTACATTTTCTTAATATTTGCAGACAAGCTTAAAGGGTATCATTATTTTTTTAAACAGATTTTTCACCTACTGTTAGAATGCAACCTTGGAGAAACATAGATCTGCATTGGAGCTGTAGATGTGAAAGGATAGAGCATCATTTGAGTAATAAAAAAACAATAATATTAAAATATTTCCTATTTTTACAATATTTAAGTTATAAAACAAATGATAACTAGCAGTACATGACTTCTATGTGATAGGTACTGGTGACCTAGAGCGGTATTCCCATCCTAGATATTTATAGCACATTCAGGATAAAGGAGAATCCCACCCCTGAGTGGGATGAATAGGGTCTGATGAACAGGGTTCTATCTTGCACCACTGTGAATGGAGAGGTGGCCGTGCATGCGCAGCCCTCTATTCACCTCCATATAACTTCTTAAATTAGCCATTTACTGTTGCATGGATATGTCATAATAGTCTGCAATGGGAATATCCCTTTAAATATCTCTTATCATAAATCACGGACTACACCTCAACAAACCTGGGAAACACACATTCGCCAGAAGACTCGCTACACTCATCAGGAGGGCGTTAAACTAGAAGAAGAGGGGACGGGAAGAAAAACATTAGACTCGAACAAAGACGACCCAGGAAAACATACTCAGAAGGGAGGTAAGAACATTTCTAAAACAATCCACAGTGAGGAGATTGGAACAAAACAAAATCCTCTAAACTGCATGCTCGCAAACGCCAGAAGCCTGACAAACAAGATGGAAGAACTAGAAGCAGAAATATCTACAGGTAACTTTGACATAGTGGGAATAACCGAGACATGGTTAGATGAAAGCTATGACTGGGCAGTTAACTTACAGGGTTACAGTCTGTTTAGAAAGGATCGTAAAAATCGGAGAGGAGGAGGGGTTTGTCTCTATGTAAAGTCTTGTCTAAAGTCCACTTTAAGGGAGGATATTAGCGAAGGGAATGAGGATGTCGAGTCCATATGGGTTGAAATTCATGGAGGGAAAAATGGTAACAAAATTCTCATTGGGGTCTGTTACAAACCCCCAAATATAACAGAAAGCATGGAAAGTCTACTTCTAAAGCAGATAGATGAAGCTGCAACCCATAATGAGGTCCTGGTTATGGGGGACTTTAACTACCCGGATATTAACTGGGAAACAGAAACCTGTGAAACCCATAAAGGCAACAGGTTTCTGCTAATAACCAAGAAAAATTATCTTTCACAATTGGTGCAGAATCCAACCAGAGGAGCAGCACTTTTAGACCTAATACTATCTAATAGACCTGACAGAATAACAAATCTGCAGGTGGTTGGGCATTTAGGAAATAGCGACCACAATATTGTGCAGTTTCACCTGTCTTTCACTAGGGGGACTTGTCAGGGAGTCACAAAAACATTGAACTTTAGGAAGGCAAAGTTTGAACAGCTTAGAGATGCCCTTAATCTGGTAGACTGGGACAATATCCTCAGAAATGAGAATACAGATAATAAATGGGAAATGTTTAAGAACATCCTAAATAGGCAGTGTAAGCGGTTTATACCTTGTGGGAATAAAAGGACTAGAAATAGGAAAAACCCAATGTGGCTAAACAAAGAAGTAAGACAGGCAATTAACAGTAAAAAGAAAGCATTTGCACTACTAAAGCAGGATGGCACCATTGAAGCTCTAAAAAACTATAGGGAGAAAAATACTTTATCTAAAAAACAAATTAAAGCTGCCAAAAAGGAAACAGAGAAGCACATTGCTAAGGAGAGTAAAACTAATCCCAAACTGTTCTTCAACTATATCAATAGTAAAAGAATAAAAACTGAAAATGTAGGCCCCTTAAAAAATAGTGAGGAAAGAATGGTTGTAGATGACGAGGAAAAAGCTAACATATTAAACACCTTCTTCTCCACGGTATTCACGGTGGAAAATGAAATGCTAGGTGAAATCCCAAGAAACAATGAAAACCCTATATTAAGGGTCACCAATCTAACCCAAGAAGAGGTGCGAAACCGGCTAAATAAGATTAAAATAGATAAATCTCCGGGTCCGGATGGCATACACCCACGAGTACTAAGAGAACTAAGTAATGTAATAGATAAACCATTATTTCTTATTTTTAGTGACTCTATAGCGACAGGGTCTGTTCCGCAGGACTGGCGCATAGCAAATGTGGTGCCAATATTCAAAAAGGGCTCTAAAAGTGAACCTGGAAATTATAGGCCAATAAGTCTAACCTCTATTGTTGGTAAAATATTTGAAGGGTTTCTGAGGGATGTTATTCTGGATTATCTCAATGAGAATAACTGTTTAACTCCATATCAGCATGGGTTTATGAGAAATCGCTCCTGTCAAACCAATCTAATCAGTTTTTATGAAGAGGTAAGCTATAGGCTGGACCACGGTGAGTCATTGGACGTGGTATATCTCGATTTTTCCAAAGCGTTTGATACCGTGCCGCACAAGAGGTTGGTACACAAAATGAGAATGCTTGGTCTGGGGGAAAATGTGTGTAAATGGGTTAGTAACTGGCTTAGTGATAGAAAGCAGAGGGTGGTTATAAATGGTATAGTCTCTAACTGGGTCGCTGTGACCAGTGGGGTACCGCAGCGGTCAGTATTGGGACCTGTTCTCTTCAACATATTCATTAATGATCTGGTAGAAGGTTTACACAGTAAAATATCGATATTTGCAGATGATACAAAACTATGTAAAGCAGTTAATACAAGAGAAGATAGTATTCTGCTACAGATGGATCTGGATAAGTTGGAAACTTGGGCTGAAAGGTGGCAGATGAGGTTTAACAATGATAAATGTAAGGTTATACACATGGGAAGAGGGAATCAATATCACCATTACACACTGAACGGGAAACCACTGGGTAAATCTGACAGGGAGAAGGACTTGGGGATCCTAGTTAATGATAAACTTACCTGGAGCAGCCAGTGCCAGGCAGCAGCTGCCAAGGCAAACAGGATCATGGGGTGCATTAAAAGAGGTCTGGATACACATGATGAGAGCATTATACTGCCTCTGTACAAATCCCTAGTTAGACCGCACATGGAGTACTGTGTCCAGTTTTGGGCACCGGTGCTCAGGAAGGATATAATGGAACTAGAGAGAGTACAAAGGAGGGCAACAAAATTAATAAAGGGGATGGGAGAACTACAATACCCAGATAGATTAGCGAAATTAGGATTATTTAGTCTAGAAAAAAGACGACTGAGGGGTGATCTAATAACCATGTATAAGTATATAAGGGGACAATACAAATATCTCGCTGAGGATCTGTTTATACCAAGGAAGGTGACGGGCACAAGGGGGCATTCTTTGCGTCTGGAGGAGAGAAGGTTTTTCCACCAACATAGAAGAGGATTCTTTACTGTTAGGGCAGTGAGAATCTGGAATTGCTTGCCTGAGGAGGTGGTGATGGCGAACTCAGTCGAGGGGTTCAAGAGAGGCCTGGATGTCTTCCTGGAGCAGAACAATATTGTATCATACAATTATTAGGTTCTGTAGAAGGACGTAGATCTGGGTATTTACTATGATGGAATATAGGCTGAACTGGATGGACAAATGTCTTTTTTCGGCCTTACTAACTATGTTACTATGTTACTATGTTACTATGTTATTGAGACCAGTGTAGTTGAATAGCACATAGTTTTACTGATGCAGTGGTCGACTACGAAACAGTTGAAGGACCATGTAGATAAGGGTCCCATTGTCAAAATAAAAACACCTTTCTACCACTCATTAGACTTCATGTTAGGCCCCCTTCACATTTACGTCTTTCTGGTATGCGTGGCATACGTTGCCACACGTACCAGAGACACGTATCTATTAGTGATAAGCGAATATACTCGTTACTCGAGATTTCCCAAGCACGCTTGGGGGTCCTCCGAGTATTTTTAGTGCTCGGAGATTTAGTTTTTCTTGCCGCAGCTGAATGATTTACATCTGTTAGCCAGCATAAGTACATGTGGGGATTCCCTAGCAACCAGGCAACCCCCACATGTACTTATGCTGGCTAACAGATGTAAATCATTCAGTTGCGGCAAGAAAAACTAAATCTCTGAGCACTAAAAAATACTCGGAGGACCCCCGAGCGTGCTCTAGAAATCTCGTGTAACGAGTATATTCGCTCAACACTAGTATCCACACGTAAATTAATTAAAACCTACAGTGATCTTCACATGTCCGGGTTTTCACACGGACCTTGTGTCCATGTGAACCACACGGAGACATGTACATTTTTCCCGGCAGAACAGATGACAAGGGTCAATACAATTTTTTAAGGGTCAATGCAAGTCTATGGATTCGTCTAAATTACGTACAGCACACGGACGGCGGTGTGCTGTACATGTTTAACATTGCAAAGTATAGGAGATTAGAAATTAATTTTTCTTAAGCCATACCGGAAAACTAAATGGTACAATGACGTCACAGGGATGACACACTGATGGCACACTGGTCCAAATCACTGATGACACAGGTGCCTATTCTATGGATGTTTGAAGAGAATCGAAGGCCACGGACTAAAGTAGCAAATTTCATGGCTCAGAACATTTTACTCATCGGTTGTTAGAGAGATTTAAGGCCACGTTACCGCGTTCAGTATTTGGTGAGTTTTATTACCTCAGTATTTGAAAGCCAAAACCAGGAGTGGGTGATAATACAGAAGTGGAGCATATGTTTCTATTATACTTTTCCTCTAATTGTTCCTCTCCTGGTTTTGGCTTACAAATACTGATGTAAAATACTGACCACATACTGAATGTGTGAACATGGCCTTAGACGCCCTTAACACGTCCGTATAATACCGGTTCCAGTGTTATCAGTATTTGGACCAGTGTTCCATCAGTGTGCCAACTGTTTTGTTTCCAGAATGGCTTAAGAAAAATCAATTCTAATGCTTCTCCTATACTTTACAATGTTAAACACTTAAAGCACACGGACGGCACATGGATAACATTCGCGTGCTGTACATGTTTTACATGGACCCATTGGCCCTTGTCATCTACGCTGCCAGGAAAAAAATGGACGTCTCTATGTGAAAACACGGACATGTGATGATCACCATAGGTTTTTGGCTATGTGCACACGTTGCGGATTAGGCTTAGGAATTTCTGGTGCGGATTCTGCCTCTCCTGGCAGAAAATGCACCTGCGGATTTGTAGCGTTTTTTGTGCGGTTCTGCAGCATTTTTTGTGCGTTTTTGCAGCGGTTTTCTTGCGGATTTGCTGCGGTGTTTACCCCTGCGGTTTTCTATAATGAAATGGGTACAAAAACGCTGCATATTCAGAAAAAAGAAGTGACATGCTACTTCTTTTAAACCTCAGTGTTTCCGCAGCAGATTTTCCGCAAAGTGTGCGCAGCATTTTTTTTTCCTCATTGATTTACATTGTACTGTAAATCAATTGCGGATCTGCAGTGTTTCTGCACCTCAAAAAACGCTGCGGATCCGCAGAGAATCCGCAATGTGTGCACATAGCCTTATTAGGTACGTGTGGACAAGTGTCTCCGGTACCTGTGAAAACAGACGCTACATGTGCCTACAACACGTACATGTGAAGGGGGCCTAGGAAAGTCATCTATGCCTCAGCATTACTCAAGTGCCAGGGGCCACTATACTGTTCTTGCGCAGGGCATACTGCTGCCTGTGTGCGTCCCTGTAATGATTCATTCATGCAATTTATAAGTAACAGCACAAGGTGCACAATCTAGTTTTCTCATTTGTAATGCATATATACAGTATAACAAAGTGCATACCCGGAGCTGTTCTTAAGAATCTTTGTGAGCAGATAACTAATTTGTATCTAGCACCTGATTGCATGTCATTGCATATCCTGTGTAAACAGGAGAAAGTAATATGGTCTTCAATGTTCTGACCTCCCACTTTGATATCAAGGAGACTTTAAGCTATAGGGAGAGTACGTAGACCCTCTCTGCAGCCATGGATCAGTGACATCTGATCTCAGGGACCATATTTTATGAAAATGTACAATATATGTGCTCAGCTATTTTAGCCATAGATACAGAATATCACAGAACCCTTACAACAACAAACATATGTACAAACAAAAGACTATAGCAACAAAGTATAGCCTAAGAGCTATGCTAGAATTGAATACATGAATTATTTAGACTGGGTTACTACTGTACAAAATATATTTATAAAATTGAAGGTACCTAGCGCACAAATTACCAATTCACATGAGCCCATCAGCCAACATTTGCATTGCGCATTTCTCACAATGGGCTCAAAGCTCATAATATGTCAACTTTCTCTACTTCTAACTGATTTATGCCACGGTCAGACGTGTGTGTAAAAATGGAAAATTCATTTTATTATCACCCTTATGTCATTTGTATTGTCACCCTTATGCCAATCAATTGCCATCTGTATTTTACGTCCGGGTGACGTCCGTGAGGAATCCATATTTATACATCAACCTATTAAAATATAAGTTAATAATGGCATGTATCCATAAAATATGTATCCAGAAAAATCAGATGCAATACAGCTGTTTAGTATGTGATCTCATATTTTTTGCGCACCCACAGACTTGAATGAGCAAGACTCATGCGATATAAAGAAGAGAATAGAGCATAATGCGTTTTTTTTTTCACAGCCCTTCCTATAGCTTTGATCAGTGTGCTGTACAGTTTTTACTCGAATCGCACTTGTCGGTATAACATGTTTGTCCGATGTTTGTCTGAACCAGCCCTGAAGCTGTTCACTTGGCACACTACTCATAAACAGGCAGTACTGAATGATCACTCCTATGTACTTTACATAAAGATAGATTTATTTCATTGCCTATACTATGACAACAAATTTATTTCCATTTCCTCTATATCCTATTCTGACCTCGTGCATACTCACCCCCTCACGCTAAATACAACTTTAATCCCCTATTTTTCATCCTTCGATCCCATGTTTTTAGATTTTTTTTTTTCATTGTTATTTGCATCAGTCTAAAGTTGTTTATTACTGTATTTTGCCACATTGCACATCATGATAGAGAATGCTGGTTCAGCATCAATAAAAAAATAATCATGTGATAAACAGTATGTACTTATTGTGTGCGACCACAGCATACATCTATCCTACATTATGCACTTATTTTTCTGGAGCTTGTAAGTATGAACAAGTGTATCCAAGATATTAAATATTTTAGTCCTGATGCTTCAGTCCAATAGCTTTTAAAGGAGCTGCTGAATATTTTATTATTATTATTATTACTATTATTATTATTTAATATCTTCAAACAGTTGATGAAAAAAATGTATAGCTACATAATAAATCTAATTGTTATTGCTGGCCTCTAAAGTAAAGCTGTTTGTGTTATGTAATATACACATTTTCTTACCTTTTCAAAGTCCTTTCCAGAAATCCTTTATAACTTCCATTCTTAATCCAAGTGTTTGAAAAAAACAAAAATTATGCAGCCCAGAAATATTTTAAAAATCTTGTATTAGTCCTCTATGGGAAAAGACAAAAAAAAAAAGAATTTGATAAATGTGATTTCTTGTACTGCGCTCATTGTCTCAGATCAGTGCCCTGAGCTCAGCATCTTAGCTGCCTAGTTCACACTTGTTGTGCCTCTGTAACTAAGTCCACTCCTAAATATACTTGTCTGAGGTGCTGCCAACACAAGCACGGTATATTTCCTCCTAGCCGGTAGCCAATCGTAGACCCCCATGAAATCCTTCCTAATCCATAACCAGTGCACTTCAATCCATGACAAAGCTTCTCTAACATTAATATAAATATTATTGTTTAAATTAAAAGAGGGGCCGCGCGGCGTGACACACGTAGCTTTAAATAAGTCTTGCCTATTGTTCCTGTCATCCCAGATATCCCAGGCAGATGCTGTGCAGGAGATCAGTGGACATATGTAATCACAAGAGAACAGGCTCATTGAAATTAGCAAGCGAAGCTTCGGAGGCTGCTCTCAAATCACAAGGCTCTGAGGCATCCATAGAACTAGGAGAACTGAGGTGTCTGTCTCTGGTCACGCTCACTGTAAGCCCAAATGTACAGGCAGGTTGGGCAGAACTTTATAATTAACAGATGTTCCAAATCTCCCCCAGCCGTCTACTTCTAAGCAGTCTCTCCCTGTGCTGTGCGGCTGCAAAGTCATTTCCAAATATATCAGTGTATTTTTCACACTTGCTCCCTCTACGCTCTTAGCTTCATTTAATTCATCCCTTTTTCTCGTCTTCAAATCTCTTGATCTTTTCCACTCTTTTCTCTCTCCTATCTTCCTAGCTTTCTTTCTCCTTTTTTGTCACTCCATGGCTTTTCTCCTATGTCTAGAGCGTTTTCATTTCCACCATTCTCATCATAAAAAAAGCTCTATTACCGACAGTATAGATCCAATCCGTAGAGTTTCCAATTTCTCAAATTTCAATGTAAAAATTAATGTTTTTATCGACCATCACTCAAGACATGTTCTACCTTACGACCTGCTTAATACACCAACAACAAAGATCTGTAAAACAAACCCGTAACTTTGTTGCTTATGAAACAGAACCAAAAATACTATATTATATATATTTAAAAGTTTAGTAGTCATGTCAATGTATAATTCCCAAATAGCACACAAGGAGGAAATAACATTTATAGACGGTTAAATAACTTTCCATATATAACATTTATACTCCTTTTAAAATATCAACGGCTGATCTCAACTCTAGCTGCTGGGACTCTATGTGTCTCCATACAGGCACACAGGTTTAGTAGACGCATGCCACTGAAGGGTTAACATAGGTATCTCTATAGTATACACTGTTCTGTGTATAATCCCTCTGCTCTTGTTCTGCCCCTAGACCACTCTCCTCTTAGCAGACGTCACACTCTGACCCTTCTTGCCAAAATATTCACATAAATTTTCCCTCTCATACTTCTTCCCTAATTTCCTCACCTTGCCAATGTCTCATCTCTCTTTTTTTTTCTTTCTTCTTCATTTCCTCCCTCTGTCACTTTCTCCCTTTTCCCTTGCTCCTTAATTTCCTGTCTTTAATCTCCCTCTGTCCCATTTTCTTAGTTTATCTCCTTTCCTTGTAATCTCTTTCCCTGTTCAGTTCACTCACTTCTCTCCTTCTTTCTTGCATGGATCGCAGACAATAAGTTGGAGCTGTAGCCAGAGCAGAGGAGAGTGGGGTAACGTGAATGTCAGATGGACAAGAGCCATCGCAGTCATATATCAATCAGAATCGCAGCAAATGGGAGTACCAGGGAAACATGAAGCCCTCCTTATCTGGGAAATCACTAAACACAATTTGCTGAAATAACCACAAACTAGATTCACATATTTATGAGCCTCATAATGTGCCCTGGTATAAACCAGAGAGGAATGCTGTTTTTAAGTGCTGTTCTCAAATAAATCATCCCAGCTAATGTCTCTTTATTGTAATAGTCTAGGATAAAGCAGTAATTTGACGTACAGTGCTTCCTGTAAACAAGATATAGAAGAAATTATAGAAGAAAAATTAACACAATTGCTTTCTCCATGTAATATTCTTTCATTTGTTTTTTTGTTTTGTTTTTAAGCCATTTTTTATTTCTTTTTTATTTAGCAAAAACTATTCCATTTTTAATGACCTCTTTCCAAATGCCATTTACGCCGGGTTCAGACGGCTGGAAGAAAAGTTGGGCAAGTCACATCCGCAGAGTGCTGACCTGCTCCATGTTGGTACAGGAAAGATATATATCTTGGTACCGTGTTAGCCAGTAGATAGAAAAATATTTAGAATTGAGAGTCCTCAGTGGTTGATACCTTTTAATGGCTAACTGAAAAGATGGTAACAAATTACAAGCTTTCGAGACTACACAGGTCTCTTCATCAGGCAAACCTGATGAAGAGACCTGTGTAGTCTCGAAAGCTTGCAATTTGTTACCATCTTTTCAGTTAGCCATTAAAAGGTATCAACCACTGAGGACTCTCAATTCTAAATATTTTTCGACCTGCTCCATGTGCAGCTATGTGTGTTACCTGCCATTTACATGCACTAGTCTCTTCCATAAATTTTACTAATGTTCTCCCCGTGTTTGCGTGGGTTTGCTCCGGGTATGGTTTCCTTTCACACTTCAAAGACATGATAGGGAATTTAGATTGTGAGCCCCAATGGGGGCAGCAATGATAACATAAGTAAAACACTGCAGAATATGATGGAGCTGTATAAATTAATGAAATAATAATAATAATGTAATGCATGCTGGGATATTTTTCCATGAAAACCGTTGCCCCATGAGGAAAACTGGCCATGTATACTGGCATATTAGCTTCAATGTGTGCATGTGCCAGAAAGATTTGAGGCTCTTTTTTATTTTGGAATCAATTCCTATTTTTGTGTTTTGCAAATCCTGATGCAAAATCCTGAACATGAATATTGCTGTGGGCAAATAACCGAAGGATAGAAAACAGAAATCCTTTAGTTTTGGAGCTCAAGAGCATTAAAAACAATTATTATTATTATTATTATTTATTGTTATAGCGCGATTTATTCCATGGCGCTTTACATGTGAGGAGGGGTATACATAATAAAAACAAGTACAATAATCTTAAACAATACAAGTCATAACTGGTACAGGAGGAATGAGGACCCTGCCCGCGAAGGCTCACAATCTACAAGGGATGGGTGAGAATACAGTAGGTGAGGGTAGAGCTGGTCATGCAGCGGTTTGGTCGATCGGTGGTAACTGCAGGTTGTAGGCTTGTCTGAAGAGGTGGGTCTTCAGGTTCTTTCTGAACAATGTTGAGAAGCATCGGTGTCTTCTTTTACTTTTCCTTCTTTGTACATCTACTTTTAGGCTTGGCTACAAAAACTGGATTGAAAGCTGAATATGAAGTTCTATCAATGGTTCAAGGGGTACGGTTTCTTCTAGCAGAGATCACCTACTAACTTGAAGAGTCTTACAGGCCAGTCATTGCTCCCCACAATACAGGAGTGCACATTAGAAAGCCGTAGAGAGGTGCCTTGTTGTGGTCACCTATTGGAGATCGCCAACCTGTAAGTAAATAAATGTGAACACTTTAATATGATAAAGATTCTTGGGCCGGGGTCACACTTGCGAGTGCAATGCGAGAAAATCACACGAGTCTCTCGCATTAATACCTGGCACAGCCGTCGGCTCTGGGGAAGAAATACATGCAGCTGCACACTCTGGTCCCGAGTGCAGGTGGCAGTGCCGGTATTGATGCGAGAGACTCGTGCAAGTTTCTCGCATTGCACTCACAAGTGTAACCCCGGCCTTAGCAAGATAAAACAACTCCATCTGCATTTTTCTATTTCAGTGTTTTGCCCCTCATCAGTGAAAATAGGTTACTGGTTGGCAGGGTGAGAAGGACACATATCTTTAAGTTTTATTGCAAGTCTTACTAAAGAGTCAACATTGCTACTTTGGAAAGTCACCTTAGGCATCACTTAGTAAGAAAACAGCGCCCTTAAATTCTTCTCCTTTATTAGTTACATCCAACAGCCTTATTCAGTACAGTTCTTGACTGTCACTTAGGCTGCGCTGACTCTTCGCCTGATGCGGTGAACTTGACAGCATGGGAAAATATTCAGAAACTTTCCCACATTACAGAGTTCATGTCCTGTACGGCAGGGAGGTTGCGCAGGCAGGTTTTCATTCATTCCTCCGTGGTTTACAGACCGGCCAGTAGCATCAGCACCGCTCCGGGTTGAAAGCTAAATAACCTCTTGAGATGGATTTACTGTGTGGGACTTGACTGTATGGCGGACAGGTGTGGGATATTGCTGCTTTTTTATTTTGCTTATTTTTTTACAGAAGAACGAGGGCTTCGCTTGGATTGAGCTTGCAATAAAGATGTTAAACCTGTGTGTTTCTTTATTTCATTAAAAGACTTTATTCTTAATGTGTGAATGTATTTTTTAACCATTTCATACTCTTGGATTAATAATGGATAGGTGTCTTATTGACACCTCTCCATTATTAACCAGTATTAACCAGGCTCAATGTCACGTTACAATAGCAAGGTGACATCTTACAGAGGCGCCTTTTCTGGGGTGGCTGGGGCAGATTTTTGTAGCCGGGGGGCAATAACCATGGTCCCTCTCTAGGCTATTAATATCTGCCCTCAGTCACTGGCTCTCCGTCTCTGGCGGAGAATATTGTGCGGGAGCCCACGCCAGTCTTTTCCATGAATTAATCCTTTAATTTAACACCTACAGCTCCAAAATTTTACACACACACTACTAACATTAATAGGAAGGGATATATAAAATATAGCAGATATGCATTGGTTTACTGTATGTAAATCATGTCTCATATCCTGCCGGGTTCGGTAATGATTTAGCAAAAGCCGACAAATGAATTACCGGCTTTTCTGCTATCTAGCTCTGTATGAAATATAAATATATATATATATATATATATATATGTGTGTGTCTCACTGACATATATATACAGTACAGACCAAAAGTTTGGACACACCTTCTTATTTAAAGATTTGTCTGTATTTTCATGACTATGAAAATTGTACATTCACGCCGAAGGCATCAAAACTATAAATTAACACATGTGGAATTATGTACTTAACAAAAAAGTGTGAAACAACTGAAATTATGTCTTATATTCTAAGTTGTTCAAAGTAGCCATTTTTTCCTTTGATGACTGCTTTGCAGACTCTTGGCATTCTCTTGATGAGCTTCAACAGGTAGTCACCAGGAATGGTCTTCCAACAATCTTGAAGGAGTGCCCAGACATGCTTAGCACTTGTTGGCCCTTTTGCCTTCACTCTGCGGTCCAGCTCACCCCAAACCATCTCGATTGGGTTCAGGTCTGGTGACTGTGGAGGCCAGGTCATCTGGTGTAGCACCCCATCACTCTCCTTCTTGGTCAAATAGCCCTTACACAGCCAGGAGATGTGTTTGGGGTCATTGTCCTGCTGAAAAATAAATGATGGTCCAACTAATCGCAAACCAGATGGAATAGCATGCTGCTGCAAGATGCTGTGGTAGCCATGCTGGTTCAGTATGCCTTCAATTTTGAATAAATCCCCAACAGTATCATCAGCAAAGCACCCCCACACCATCACACCTCCTCCTCCATGCTTCACGGTGGGAACCAGGCATGTAGAGTCATCCGTTCACCTTTTCTGCATCGCACAAAGACACGGTGGTTGGAACCAAAGATCTCAAATTTGGACTCATCAGACCAAAGCACAGATTTCTGCTGGTCTAATGTCCATTCCTTGTGTTCTTTAGCCCAAACAAGTCACTTCTGCTTGTTGCCTGTCCTTAGCAGTGGTTTCCTAGCAGCTATTTTACCATGAAGGCCTGCTGCACAAAGTCTCCTCTTAACACTTGTTGCAGAGATGTGTCTGCTGCTAGAACTCTGTGTGGCCTTGACCTGGTCTCTAATCTGAGCTGCTGTTAGCCTGCGATTTCTGAAGCTGGTGACTCAGATAAACTTATCCTCAGAAGCAGAGGTGACTCTTGCTCTTCCTTTCCTGGGGCGGTCCTCATGTGAGCCAGTTTCTTTGCAGCGCTTGATGGTTTTTGCCACTGCACTTGGGGACACTTTCAAAGTTTGCCCAATTTTTCAGACTGACTGACCTTCATTTCTTAAAGTAATGATGGCCACTCGTTTTTCTTTACTTTGCTGCTTTTTTCTTGCCATAATACAAATTCTAACAGTCTATTCAGTAGGACTATCAGCTGTGTATCCACCAGACTTCTGCACAACACAACTGATCTTCTCTACTAATTTTTTCACTTGGATTATAAAGTTTTAGTTATATCAATAAAAAACATTATTTTAATCTTTTAGAAATCACAACATTTTTATGGCTTAACATATAGCACTATGTAGGGTCATTATTCTGTATGGAGCAGTGTGTGGGGCACTTTAGACTGTATTGAGCACTATGTGAGGCCATTTTACTGTATTGATCAGTATGTGGAACTCATTATTCTGTATCGAGTACTATGTGGGGTCATTATACTGTAATGAGCACTATATGAGGAACATTATGCTGTATTGAGCACTATGTGATGTACAGTATACTCAATGGAACATTATGTGGTGCCATTTTACTGTATTGAGCACTATGTGGGGCACATTTTACTGTATTGAGCACTACAGTGTGTGGGGCACATTATACTGTATTGACAGAGGCGTAGCTAGAGCTTTTGCCGCCCGGGGCTGCTCCCGAGTTTGGCGCCCCCCCCCCCCCTCCCCCCCCCCCCCCTGCTCAATACACACAAAGGTACCAAAAATAGTTTTCCTGTTTTGTAGAACTTAAACTGGGCCTAATGGTGTCACCCCCACATGCCAAACCTGTGACTTTTAAATAATTAAAATCAGAGAGAACAAATGACCGCCATACACAACAGAATCCACTATACCAAGACCAATAATATCACATACAGGAAGAAACACCACCACACCATGACCAGACCACATAGGGACCAAATAATACTATATACAAGGGACAAATACCGCCTCACCATGACCAGATCACATATTACCACCACTTGGTGACCAAATAGTACATACAAGGGACAAATACCACAACACCATTTCCAGACCACATATTACCACCACATAGTGACTGAATACTACAATACTGATCAGTAATAAAAAAAAAGCACCATACTATCACCATAAGTGCCATTATACACAGGAGATCTGTACTTAGTATGCAGTGTCTGTGTAGAGGTAATACTGAGATCACTGGTGATATTATACACAGGAGCTCTGCATATAATGTATAGGTACAGTGATCACTGGTGACATTGTACACAGGACCTTTGTATATAGTATACAGTATATAGTGTCAGTGTATAGGTAACACTGACTCACCAGTGACGTCTCTAGATGAAGTCCTTCATCTTTTATCCAGCACAGACCGCCATCATTTCTTCTAGCCAGGACTCGTTTCTGCAGGAAATAACACAGTTATCTCGAGCTCCGCTTGTAGAACACATTACTTAATTTTTAACAACTTCTACATTACACCACGAAGAAAAAAAGGCGATATAGTGTCACTCTGCACAGTAACAGGACCGCCCCCCATTTAAAACAGTATACTCAAAAAATAAAATAAATACATCACTGCAGTAATAATATCCCTTAATTAGCCCCTATGGTAATATCCCCCATCCTGGCCCCGTTTATCTCATTCCTGGCTCCAGCCATATGTTCTCCCATCCTGCCCTCATGAGTATCCATTCTACCCCATATGATCTCCCCATCCTGCCCCATCAGTCTCCATCGTATCCATCCTGCCCCGTATCTACATTCTGCCCATGCCTCAAGTCCTGCCCCCAGTGTGTCCAGCATATTACCCCCATGTTGTCCAGCAATCTGCCCCAGTGTGTCCAGCAATCTGCCCCAGTGTGTCCAGCAATCTGCCCCAGTGTGTCCAGCAATCTGCCCCAGTGTGTCCAGCATTGTCCCAGTGTGTCCAGCATTGCCGCCAGTGTGTCCAGCAATCTGCCCCAGTGTCCAGCATTGCCCAGTGTGTCCAGAAATCTGCCCCAGTCTGTCCAGAAATCTGCCCCAGTGTCCAGCATTGCCCAGTGTGTCCATAAATCTGCCCCAGTCTGTCCAGAAATCTGCCCCAGTGTCCAGCATTGCCCAGTGTGTCCAGAAATCTGCCCCAGTCTGTCCAGAAATCTGCCCCAGTGTCCAGCATTGCCCAGTGTGTCCATAAATCTGCCCCAGTCTGTCCAGAAATCTGCCCCAGTGTCCAGCATTGCCCAGTGTGTCCAGAAATCTGCCCCAGTCTGTCCAGAAATCTGCCCCAGTGTCCAGCATTGCCCAGTGTGTCCAGAAATCTGCCCCAGTCTGTCCAGAAATCTGCCCCAGTGTCCAGCATTGCCCAGTGTGTCCATAAATCTGCCCCAGTCTGTCCAGAAATCTGCCCCAGTGTCCAGCATTGCCCAGTGTGTCCATAAATCTGCCCCAGTCTGTCCAGAAATCTGCCCCAGTGTCCAGCATTGCCCAGTGTGTCCAGAAATCTGCCCCAGGGTCTCCAGCATTGCCCCCAGACAGACATAAAGAAAAAAAAAAAAAAGTAAAATCCTCACCTCTCCCGTTCCCAGTGCAGGTCCGGTGCAGTCAGCGTCTCTCCGGCTCTGCGACGCTCAGGACAGAGAGGCTGAGCGCGCAGTGATGATACAATCGCACCCTCTGCCCTGAGACGTCGCAGAGTCAGAGGGCGCTGAAGACGCTGGCTGCAGCTACCGCGCAGCCGCAGGAACCAGGAGAGGTGAGTATTATTAGCGCTGGCACCGGGGGAAGGGGGCGGGCGCCCGAAGACTTAAAGGGCCCACGTTTTTTTTTTTTTCTCCTCCTTCTGCAGCGCCGGCCGACCCGCCCCCCGCAGTGTGCCGCCCGGGGCGGCCCGCCCCCCCCGCACCCCCCTTCCTACGCCACTGTGTATTGAGCACTATGTGGGGCACATTATACTGTATTGAGCACTATGAAGGGCTATTATACTGTACAGTGCACTATGTTGGGCCATTATACTGTATGGTGCACTATGTGGAGGCCATTATACTGTATTGAGCACTATGTGGGGTGCATTATACTGTATGGTGCACTATGTTGGGCACATTATACTGAATGACGCACTTTGTGGAGCTCATTATTCTGGGTGGTGCATTATGTGGGGCCCATTGTGCTATATGGAAGGGAACATGTGGCCCATTGTACTATGTAGGCTGAAAATTACTTTGTAAGAGCTGCAAAGTTATGAGATATGCTCTTTCGTGACCCTGCTGAATATTAATATTTTTTTTGGGCTTGGGGGGACAATTACAACTTCTGCTATGAAGTCCCATAATTTCTACATATGTCCCTGGTGTACCCCCCAGACCCATGTATCTAATGCCTGCTCAGTCCACTTCTATGGTAGTGTGATGTGTGACCCTGCTCTGTTCACTTCTATGGGAGCAGTGGTGTATTGTGTGACTCCATTCTATCTACTTCTATTGGAGCAGTAATTTAGCTGATGGAGCACGGTCAATATACTACTGCCCCCATTGGCGTAGACAGAGAGAGGTCACCCATTACACCACTCCTCCCATAGAGGTGGACAGAGCAGTGTCACACATTACAACAATGCTCCCGAAGAAGTGGATGGAGTGCTGTCACTCATTACATAAATTAGATACTGCGCATCTAATCCCATCCTGTGTGATACACTCCACTAAGCCCTATATCTAATCCCATACTGTGTGATACACTACACTGAGCCCTATATCTAATCCCATATTGTGCTACACTACACTGAGCCCTGCATCTAATCCCAGCGTATGTTACTATAAGCTTATCTAATTACAGCACATAATAGACTCCTCATATCTATTCCCAACTTATGATGCAGTGAGCAACTAATAGAATCAGTGCTACCAACTGTCCTCGGTGACATTGTTAACTTGTCACCCAACACCCAGAAGCGGAAGGGACGAGTGACATCACACACATGAGAACAGACCCAGCCCACATTTACTGCAGTTGTAATATAAGCTAGCACTACACTAGGTTTTCATGGCAAATTTCAGCAGCTGCTCCCCCTAGTATTTTAAAGTGGAAAATATCAAACCTGTTGAGTTATTAAGAAGGCACTTAGAAAAAATCAAATAAACATGTGGTCTCTATAAAGTGCAGTAATCATAGAAAAGAGACCTAAAAACTATTTTTATTAGATATGCTTTAAAAGGATGTGTAACATCCAATAACAGGCATACATACAAGAAAGTTAAAAAAAAAGTAGAGAGATGTAACAGGGAAATGCTGTCCATACCCTAGCCTTATATCTATTCTGTAGCCTACCTGTCAGCGGAGGTTCGCACCCTAAGTGGATTCTATAGTATTGCCACTGTTCCACGGTGGCTGACCCTATTAGCCCTGGAAAGTCCTAAACATAAAGGGGGACAAAAGGGTGTGTGTGTGGAGACTTAGATACAAAGATGCACAGAAACAAATAATTAAGACAGTATACTGGTAATAATGCCCTGATCATACATGTCAAAAAGTACAATAACCACCTGAAACCAGTGTAAGAGTAGGACTGTGTGTGTTTTTGATGGTACCGCTAAAGCGGTAAGGCAGCTGAACAGTAGTGTCAATGGACTAAAGTAAAATTTCAGCTCACCTTTCCCTACCTTATACCCTCCACTGTTCCCTGCCTGCCAGTGGAGGTTGGCACCCTAGGGAGAGCGATGTTGGTGCCCCAACTCCTCGGTGGCTGCCCCTAATATCACCGCATTAAGCTCTGATGTAATCCCTAGGGTGAGCTGTCAATGTCATAGGCGTAGAGTAACAATAGGTTAGTCAGGACAATCAACCACATAAAAAATTGGTATAACATTAACAAAAGCAGAATACCAGTAGTCTGTCTACAAATAAAAAAAGTGAAAGGTATAGGGAGGTAGCAAAAGAAAAATTAGTTCCCTATAAACAATAAGGATCATAATTACCTCAAAAAATGTCTAAAGATGAGCTGGTGGCAGGCGATCTTTTTCAAGTCTGTGTGAACTTGCATTGGAAGTTAATGAACTTAGAAACCTGTTCACCATTCTACACACTGTACTGGTGTAGGTATGGTTATGCTCTAAAAACAATTATCAAAAATGCACATACCATAACAATTTATACACTTGGGACATTCAAAAATGAGTATGGCATACAATGACGGATTACGAAAACATATATGTTCCACCAGTTTCACTATAGAGATGCAGAAGTATGAAGCATGCAGTTTTCTTCACGCCTATGAAGGACTATTGAACATCATTGTATGTATATATATATATATATATATATATATTGTAGGGATTCCACTCACTCAGCTGCGACGGCTGACACTCAGGAGGCAGGTTCCTTTAAAGTTCACTGGGTTTATTACTCCATAAACCATATGACAAAACAACAGAAAGCAAATAGCCTTTGGTTCAGGCAAAGAAAAAACAAGTGTCCAGTTCATCCGGCTCAGTCCTGAAGCCGTAACACACTCAGGAGGGTTTTTCCTCCACACATATCTACCTGTGTTAAGCATTAGGCTTTCTTTTATATGTCTAACCACACCCAGAACCCATCACATGACCAGACATGTGGTTGTGACATCACCACAGGTCCTGAAACACATATAGGTAGCTATGGTTACATCACAGTAGCAAGCCATCTATAAGGGACATATCTCCCATCGATTAGACATCCTTTAGCCACGCTACATACCTCCCCCCTCTGCCTAAAGCCGTGGGGCTTGGCACTTTCTCCCACTAGACAAGGGATTCTTGACAGGGCATCAGCATTACCGTGCAGCTTTCCGGCCCTATGTTCCACATGGAAACAGAAGTCCTGCAGGGCTAAGAACCAACGGGTGACCCTAGCATTTCTACCCTTCGTTTCCCTCATCCACCTAAGTGGGGCATGGTCGCATATCAGTCTAAATTTACGTCCCAGCAAATAGTACCGTAATGTGTCGACTGCCCATTTTATGGCCAAGCACTCCTTTTCAACGACTGAGTAGTTCTTTTCAGACGAGGACAGCTTCCTACTCAGATAGAGAACAGGATGCTCCTCTCCATGTAGTTCTTGGGAAAGGACTGCTCCCACCCCAACATCTGAGGCATCTGTTTGAAGAATAAACTCTTTCTTGAAGTTTGGGGCCATCAGAACGGGTTGCTTACATAAAGCCTCTTTCATTTCTTGGAAGGCTGAATCTGTTTCTTCGGACCACTTAACCATTACTGATTTTGTCCCTTTTAGCAGGTCAGTCAGAGGCGCCGCCATTGTGGCGAAGTTTGGGATGAACCTCCTGTAATATCCCACGATTCCCAGGAAGGCTTTAACTTGCTTCTTGGAAACTGGTTTTGGCCATGTTTGAATTGCCTCCACTTTACTGATTTGGGGTTTTATTTCTCCATGACCCACTATGTATCCAAGGTACTTAGCTTCTTCTTTACCCAATGCACACTTCTTCGGGTTTATCGTAAATCCGGCCTCTCTTATAGCATCAAACACCGCTTGGACTTTCTCCAGATGACTCTCCCAGTCCGGGCTAAAGATGACGATATCATCTAGGTACGCAGCAGCGTATGCCTTGTGGGGTGCAAGGACTCTATCCATAGCCCTTTGGAAGGTGGCCGGAGCTCCCTGTAGGCCAAATGGCATCCGGACATACTGGAAGCACCCATCTGGTGTAGAAAACGCCGTCTTCTACTTGGCTTCCTGTGCCATGGGGATCTGCCAATACCCCTTCGTCAAATCCAAGGTGGTTATGTACCTGGCGGGCCCAAGCCTTTCGATGAGCTCATCAACGCGGGGCATGGGATATGCGTCGAACTTAGAGACCTCATTCAACTTCCTATAGTCGTTGCAAAATCTCCACTCCCCATCAGGTTTTGGGACCAGGACAATTGGGCTCCACCAACCGCTCTTGGATTCCTCAATGACTCCAAGCTTCAACATACGCTCCACTTCTTTGGAGACTATTTCTCGACGGGCCTCAGGAATTCTATAGGGCTTCACGTTCACGCGCACATGGGGCTCTGTCAGGACCTCATGCTCTATGACCTTCGTGTACCCAGGCAACTCGGAAAACAGGTCCCTGTTTTTCTGGAGTAACTCCCGGCATTGCTGTTTCTGGGACTCCGATAGCGTCTCCGCTATAGTAACCGCTCCAACCTCATCTTCTGGGTTGCTTAACAACGATGGAGTTACTGTCGGCTCTCTATCTTGCCACGGCTTGATAAGGTTGACATGGTATACTTGGAATGGTTTCCGTCTTCCTGGTTGGTGAATTTTATAGTTTACTTCACCAAGTTTCTCGACAACCTCATATGGCCCTTGCCATTTGGCCAAGAACTTGCTTTCCACTGTCGGAACTAACACAAGAACTCGGTCTCCCGGATTGAATTGCCTCACTCTTGCAGACCGGTTGTAGACCCTGGCCTGAGCTTCTTGTGCTTGGAGAAGGTGTTCTTTCACGATAGGCATCACCTTTGCAATCCTCTGCTGCATCAGGGCCACATGCTCAATGACGCTTCTGTGGGGCGTGACTTCGGCTTCCCAGGTTTCCTTGGCTATATCCAGGAGTCCTCGTGGATGTCGGCCATACAGAAGCTCAAACGGTGAGAAACCTGTGGAGGCCTGTGGAACTTCACGAATGGAAAACATCAAATAGGGTAAGAGACAATCCCAGTCTCTACCGTCTTTTTCTATAGCTTTTCTCAGCATGCTCTTCAGTGTCTTGTTAAATCTCTCAACAAGGCCATCTGACTGGGGATGGTACACCGAGGTCCTCAACTGGGAGATTTTCAGGGCTTTGCATAGTTCCCTCATCACCTTGCTCATGAAAGGTGTCCCCTGGTCAGTCAGGATCTCCTTCGGCAGACCTGTCCGGGAAAAGACATGGACCAACTCGCGAGCTATACTCTTTGAAGAAGAATTTCTCAAGGGAATTGCCTCAGGATAGCGTGTGGCATAGTCCAGGATAACTAATATATACTGATGGCCCCGGGCTGATTTAACTAAGGGACCGACCAAGTCCATGGCAATTCTCTCGAATGGCACCTCAATAATGGGCAGTGACACAAGGGGGTTTCGGAAATGAGGAGTGGGAGCAGTTAGCTGACATGTAGGGCAGGACCTGCAATAGTTCACTATTTCCCGGTGGCACCCAGGCCAATAGAACCTCTGCACAACCGGTTCCTGCATTTTTTCCACCACTAGGTGTCCACCCAAGATGTGTGAATGGGCCATGTCCAACACCTTCCGTCTATATGGACCCGGCACTACCAACTGCTCTACCAACTCCTCCCTTATTTTCGTGACCCAGTACAACAACTCCCTGCTCATTAGAAAATGGGGAAATCTTGTGTCTGCCCCCGGCTCCTGTACCACCCCGTCAATAACTGTGACATTATTAAAGGCTTCCCTCAGAGTGGGGTCCCTATGTTGGGCAGTCCCAAAATTTTCACCGGATACCTCTAACTCCAGAATGTCAGATGCAGGGGACACTTCCTCCTCATCTCCAGCCAGGACACAAAAAGGAAACCTGTCTGACTCTGGGTGTGGCACCACCCTTCCAGGGTTCACTGGTTCCCTACTCTTGCTAGGGAGCTCAGAACCTTTCCCCCACAAATCCCAAAACAAACAGAAATCCCGGCCAATAATTATAGGGTGCAACAAGTACTGAACGACGCCGACTATGTGGGACTCCGTGCCACATGTCGTTTCAATGTTCACACTAGCCACAGGGTAGTCCTTTGCATCACCATGTATGCACCGCACTCCGACCTTCTTTCCCGGGAGCAGGTGGAGAGGAAAAGTGGCCCTCACCAGGGTCACTAGGCTCCCCGAGTCTAACAGTGCCGTTACTTCTCGACCGTTCACCTTTACGGGACACGCTTGAGGTCCCTCGTTGGGCGGAGAGTTCACACTGCAGGCTGGATACGCATAGTATGAACAACGGCGTCCCATGCTACAGTCCATCTGCTCAGTGGTCTGGGAACATCGGGCAGCTATATGTCCTGGCTTGTGGCACCTCCAACAAACAATATCACCCGTAGGGACCTTGGGCACCACCTCCCCCGCCCTTGGTGACCTTGGACGCGCCACCCCTTTTTGGGGCTCAGCTTCCTTCTGGGACCCCCAGTATGGCATGGGCTGCCTCCTGAAGGAGCCTTCCAACCCTTGGTATCTCTCAACCAGTCCGATCAGCTCGTCGGCATTCTGGGGATCACCCTGGGCAACCCAAGTCTGTATAGGCCTCGGGAGGGAATGGACAAACCGATCCATCATCACCCGTTCTACCATTTGAGCAGGCGTAGATGACTCTGGCTGCAGCCATTTCTGGACCAGGTGCAACAGATCAAACATTTGGGAACGAGGTGGTTTGTCCCGGTGATAGCCCCAGGAGTGAACTCGCTGTGCCCTGACAGTCAGTGTCACCCCCAAACGTGCGAGAATCTCGGCTTTCAATTTGTGATACTCTTTGGCATCCTGCAAGGTCAAATCATAGTACGCCTTCTGGGGTACTCCTGTCAGGTATGGCGCAGGTACCTCTGCCCACTGCTCTGGCGGAAGTTTTTCCCTCTCAGCGACCCTCTCAAACACCGTCAGGAAGGCCTCAACATCATCCCCGGGAGTCATTTTCTGCAATACGCGTCTTACCGTCTTTCGGACGTGGGTGTCATCAGCCAAACCTGGGGTTGGGGCGCTCGCCTTGCCCTGGATGGCGGTTGCCAGAAGCTGCATCTGCTGCTGGCTCTGTTGTAACTGCTGCCGTTGCTCCTGCTGGCTCTGTTGTATCTGCTGCATCAACAGCCTGTTGGTCTCTTGCTGCCTTTGCTCCTGCTGGACCAAGTGTTTCAGCAAGTCCTCCATTTTCTCCGGCAATGCTTGCTGGCTTGCAACAGCCTTGACCCAGGACATTCAAAAATAAACTCACTTCTCCGCTGCGAACGCTGCCCGCATTCTCCACCAATTGTAGGGATTCCACTCACTCAGCTGCGACGGCTGACACTCAGGAGGCAGGTTCCTTTAAAGTTCACTGGGTTTAATACTCCATAAACCATATGACAAAACAACAGAAAGCAAATAGCCTTTGGTTCAGGCAAAGAAAAAACAAGTGTCCAGTTCATCCGGCTCAGTCCTGAAGCCGTAACACACTCAGGAGGGTTTTTCCTCCACACATATCTACCTGTGTTAAGCATTAGGCTTTCTTTTATATGTCTAACCACACCCAGAACCCATCACATGACCAGACATGTGGTTGTGACATCACCACAGGTCCTGAAACACATATAGGTAGCTATGGTTACATCACAGTAGCAAGCCATCTATAAGGGACATATCTCCCATCGATTAGACATCCTTTAGCCACGCTACAATATATATATATATTGTGATGCAGCGATGTCCTTGCTGTGCAGTGAGAAGGCAGTGACCCATATAAAGTTCAAAATAAAGTCTTGTTTATTTTATAGCATACTCACAAACCGAAAACATAGCAAACAAGTCCTTTGGTACGCAGCCGGGAAAAACAAAGACCGTCCAAAATCCGTTGCCGTGAACGTATTACACCACTGTGTACGCTGGGGTGTCAGGCTTTTTAGGCTCTGCCTGGCCCGTGTTGTTCCACACGGAAAGAGCTCCTCATAAGCCTCCTGCTAGGTCTGACTCCCAGACCAATACTGACACACCCAAACTCTCTTGCCAGGTTTTTTTTTCTTTCCACTAGATTCTATGGCCATGGGCCACTATAAGATCTGAGCTGGAGGAAACGTACCGGGCCTACTACCGGCAGTCCGTATCAAAAATAAAAGCCCATAGCGGGTTTTCCTGAATAATTTCTGGGTCTAATAACTTGACCTAGTTCACACTCACTTTTATTCTTCCCTGTATCTCACAGACAACCTGCTGTGAGCACAGGGCACTCCAGCGGATCTAATATGCTTCTAAGCACATCTTGGGGGATACATAGAGACCCTCGCATATGACACCGGTCACTGCCTCACATACCCCCCCCCCTCTGTTCAGACTTGTGGGGTTGAACATTTGTCAGCATACATGGTGCAATTTCCCTGTGATTTCCCAGCCCGATGTTCCACAGAGAAGCTGAAGTTTTGTAGGGACAAGAACCATCTGGTGACACGGGCATTCCTCTCTTTTGCATTTCTCATCCAGACGAGGGGTGAATGGTCCGTTACCAACCGAAACTGACGCCCGAGCAAATAGTAGCGTAGGGACTCCAAGGCACATTTAATGGCCAAGCACTCCTTCTCCACTACGCTATAATTTTTCTCTGCCGTGGTCAGTTTCCTGCTTAAATAGGTGACTGGATGCTCATCCCCGTTCACCTCTTGTGACAGCACCGCTCCTAAGCCTACCTCTGAGGGATCAGTTTGCACTATAAAGGTTTTCTTGAAGTCGGGGCTGATGAGGACCGGCTGTCCACACAACACCGACTCCAGACACTGGAATGCTTCCTCTGCTTGAGGATTCCACTTGACCATCACCGTTTTCTTCCCTTTTAACAGGTCCGTTAGGGAAGCCGATTTACCTGCAAAATTGGGTATAAATTGACGGTAATACCCAATGATGCCAAGGAATGCCCTCACTTGTTTGGTACTTAAGGGCTTAGGCCAGTTTTGAATGGCCTCAATTTTGTTCACTTGAGGTTTGATAACCCCCCGGCCGATCATGTATCCTAAGTGCCAGGCTTCCGTGAGACCTATCGCGCATTTCTTTGGATTTGCTGTTAACCCTGCAGCTCTAAGAGACTCCAGCACTGCTTGTACCTGGGATAGATGTGTATCCCAGTCGGTACTAAAGATGACTATGTCATTCAAATAGGCCGACGCGTAATCTCTATGTGGTGCTAACACAATGTCCATCAGCCTCTAGAATGTGGCCGGAGCCCCATGTAAGCCAAAAGGTAAGACAACGTATTGATAGAGACCCTCTGGGGTTATAAAAGCAGTCTTTTCCTTCGCTGACTCTGTTAAGGGAACCTGCCAGTAACCTTTTGTGAGATCCAGCGTGGTGAAGTACTGGGCCTTCCCCAGTCTCTCAATTAGCTTGTCCACCCGTGGCATGGGATAGAGGTCAAATTTTGACACTTCATTTAACTTCCTAAAGTCATTACAGAAGTGTAATGACCCATCTGGTTTTGGTATTAGAACAATGGGGCTAGCCCACTCACTTCGGGACTCCTCAATGACTCCCAACTGAAGCATTTGCTTTACCTCGGCCGCGATGGTTTGCCTTCAGGCTTCTGGCACTCGGTACGGTTTCATCCGCACCTTTACCTAGGGCTCAGTGACAATGTCATGCTGAATCACCGAGGTTCGCCCCGGCAGCTCTGAGAATACATCCATATTCTGCTGTACCAAAGCTCGAGCCTCCCGCCGCTGCTGTTTTGTGAGGGCATCATTGACTTTTACCTCACAGCCGGCTGTGTCCTTGGCCAGTGCCAGAGGGACCTCCGATGGTATGACCGTAGTTGCCTCTGTGACCAAACATTCTCGGTCCTTCCAGGCCTTTAGCAGGTTTACATGGTACAGCTGCTCGGGTTTTCTTTTCCCGGGTTGGTACACTTTGTAATTCACTTCACCCACCTTCCCCCGTATCTCATACGGCCCTTGCCACTTGGCCATGAGTTTACTCTCTGGGGTGGGTACTAGTACCAACATCCGGTCTCCTTCTTTAAAGGTCTTGACTGTGGCCCTTTTATTATATGTACGGCTCTGAGCGGTCTGGGCATCCAACAGATGATCCTTTACTATGGGTCGCACCACCGCAATCCGATCCTGCATACTTGCCACATACTCGATGACACTCTTATGAGGAGTGGGCTCCTGTTCCCACATCTCTTTGGCTACATCCAGAAGTCCCCTCGGGTGCCTGCCATACAATAACTCAAATGGGGAGAATCCCATGGACGCCTGTGGTACCTCGCGTATGGCGAACATTAAATATGGCAATAACATATCCCAATCCCTCCCATCCTTGGCGACCACCTTTTTGAGCATGGCCTTGAGGGTTTTATTAAACCTCTCAACCAACCCGTCGGTTTGTGGATGGTACGCTGACGTACAGTACGTAATTGTTTAATTTGGAGCAATTTACATAGCTCCTTAGTCACTTTAGACATAAAAGGAGTTCCCTTATCCGTAAGAATCTCCTTGGGTATCCCAAGGCGACAAAACATGGCAAACAGTTCACGGGCTATTAATTTAGCCACAGTGTGCCGGAGCGGTATCGCCTCTGGGTATCGGGTGGCGTAGTCTACGACTATTAATATGTGCTGGTGGCCCCGGGCGGATTTTACTATTGGTCCTACCAGATCCATCGCTATCCGCTCAAAAGGTACTTCTATGATGGGCAGAGGCACTAATGGACTCCGGTAGTTCGTGGTGGGTGAGGTTAGTTGACACTCAGAACATGTGTCACAGTACTTTGTAACCTCAGGGTAGACACCAGGCCAAAAAAACCTCTGTAATATGCGCTCTAATGTCTTTTTGGCCCCCAAGTGCCCCCCCAACATGTGAGTGTGAGCCATGTCGAGCACAGCCCGACGATAGGGTTGGGGCACTACCAGTTGTTCCACCACCTCATCCCGGATTTTATCAACCCTGTACAGTTACTCCTGGTTGATCATCATCCGGGGAAACTCCTTTTCTACACCAGGTTGTTGTGCCACACCATTCACCTCGATTAAGCTTTCCCTTGCCCGGGTCAGAGTGGGATCCTGGAGCTGGGCAGTCCCAAACTTACCAGGTGACACCTCCAGCTCAGGAATTGGTGGATTCTCTTCCACTTCTCCTGCCAACACCTCTAGGGGAAACCTATCGGGATTACACACTGTCCCTATCGTGGCGACCCCTACGGCAGGTGTCCCTGACTCGGGATCTTCGGGTTCTGCACCCGGAATGCTTTTTACCCTGAGAGAGTTAACTCTGGTCTCCCAGAAGGACCAGAACAAGGGCAAGTCTCTACCCATCACGGTTCCATACAGAAGAGTCTTTACCACTCCCACCACATGTTTTATCTCTCCACATGGAGTGGAGAACGTGACCTCCGCAGTCGGGTACTCTCGGAGGTCCCCATGTATGCACACTACCCCCACCTTTCGTCCATTAGGACTGTCCCCAGCAACCAGGGACCCGTGTACCAGGGTCACCAAGCTCCCCGAGTCCAAGAGAGCATCCATCTGGTACCCGTTAACGAGTACTCTGCACAGCTGAGGTTCAGTACCAGCAGGGTCTGTAGTGGCAATGCAGACTGGCTGGGCATACATAGACACCCGGCGGGTATACCTGCAGTCCATGGGTTCTGTTGTTAGGGGGCAATTAGCAACCACATGTCCAGGTTCTTGGCACCGCCAACATGTAATGACTGTGGCATGAGGTAACCTTGGGGCCAGTTTAGGGGACACCGGTCTGTGGTCACTCTCTTTCCAAGACAACCCCTCAGCACGGACTCGGTCCGGTTTTGTCTCAGTGGAGGGTCGTGGACTTTTCCCAGACTCCTGAGCTGGCGGAGCCTTACTTGATAGCCGAAGCGGAGCAGTGTCCCGGGTGGCTTTATATCGCTCTATCAGACCTACAACCTGGTCTAGGGTACCCGGGTCCCCTTGACCCCCCCAACGCTGTATGGCTGCTGTCAGAGCCCTCACCAGTCGGTCGACCACCACCCTCTCCACTATCTGACTTGTGGATAAAGTCTCAGGTTGGAGCCACCGTTTCACAAGCTGCAGTAAGTCAAAAATCTGAGACCGGGCAGGCTGGGCTTCCAAAAAAGTCCAAGAAAACACCCGTTGAGCTCTCACATAAGTATTAACCCTCAGTCGGGCAAGGATCTCACCTTTTAGCTTGGAATAGTCCTGGGCATCCTCCCGACTGAGGTCAAAGTAGGCCTTTAGCGCATCACCCCTCAAGAATGGAGCCACAACTTCGGCCCACTGTGCTGCTGGCAGATTCTCCCGCTCTGCCGTGCACTCATAGACGGTGAGGAAAGCTTCCACGTCATCTTCCGGACTCAATTTCCTCAAAGCGGAGCGGACCTTGGCTCAGGCATCGCGACATTCCGGGGTCGGTGCTGGAGGTGTCTCACGCAGGGCTGTAATTTGCTGCAGCAACAGGTTAATAGTTTGTTTCTGTTGTTGCTGTGTGAGGACCAGCTGCCTTAGGATCTCCTCCATTTTGTCTGTAGGCCTGAATTGTAATGTAGCAGGCTTAATAACAGACTTGCAAATGGTGTTAGGGTATGCCTTAATTCACACTGCTCCGCATTCTCCAACCAAATGTGATGCAGCGATATCCTTGCTGTGCAGTGAGAAGGCAGTGACCCATATAAAGTTCTAAATAAAGTCTTGTTTATTTTATAGCATACTCACAAACCGAAAACATAAGCAAACAAGTCCTTTGGTATGCAGCCGGGAAAAACAAAGACCGTCCACAATCCGTTGCCGTGAACGTATTACACCACTGTGTACGCTGGGGTGTCAGGCTTTTTAGGCTCTGCCTGGCCCGTGTTGCTCCACACGGAAAGAGCTCCTCATAAGCCTCCTGCTAGGTCTGACTCCCAGACCAATACTGACACACCCAAACTCTCTTGCAGGGTTTTTTTTTCTTTCCTCCAGATTCTATGGCCATGGGCCACTATAAGATCTGGGCTGGAGGAAATGGACCGGCCCCACTACCTTCCTGCAGTCAGTTTCAAAAATAAAAGCCCATACCGGGTTTTCCTGAATAATTTCTGGGTCAAATAACTTGACCCAGTTCACACTCACTTTTATTCTTCCCTATGTCTCACAGACAACCTGCTGTGAGCACAGGGCACTCCAGCGGATCTAATATGCTTCTAAGCACATCCTGGGGGATACGTAGCGACCCTCGCATATGACACCGGTCACTGCCTCACAATATATATATATATATATGTTGCTGTACTGTATAGATAGGGAAAGTGTGGTATTTGGATTAGCCCACTAGAGGGGGGCATTGTGGTATGGTAATAAGAATAGGATAGGAACTAGTTAAGTTAGGAAGGGCCAACTGTGTAAGATATAGAGGGCTTCCTGAATTGATGCAGTAGGGCCTGGGAGCCTGGGCAGGGCAGCTGTGCCCCGCAACGTACAAGTAAAGGAGCCCAGCTCATCCAGGGTCTAGGAGCAACGGTCATTTGAGAGACTAAGGAATACAGGGCAGCTTCAACATGGTTGCAGTAAACTACATAGGAAAACGCCTAAGTGTCAGGTGCGAAACGGACAGGGAAATATTGAAGGTAGTTAGGCTGGCCAGACAGAACGCTGCAGTACCAGACATGACGGTATGACCCTGTGATATTCCTGGGGGTGTACGGGACAGCACAAAGAAAGGAAAAGTTATGATGTGTGAAGGATCCTGTGTTGTACCTGTGATTAATCTGGACGAGCTGAGACAAGAATTGAGTAAAATTGTTAGTTTAAAACTGGATTTGGACTCTGCCTGTCTTCGCATGATATTTGGGAAAGGAAATTCCAAGCAGACTGGAAAGGGCTCGGATGTGTAAGTAAGTGAGCCATCCAACATACAACAGAAGGGACATTGTATTTATGTGACGGACGGCCAGGGTGTGCAAGTACTACCACCCTCTGCCACGACTACCCCCCTGGCCTCTGTTACAATATAAGTGTGTAGGCTGAGCTTAGTTAACACAGCAGGTGCTTTGTTATATAGCTGGCCTATCTTTTAAAGAGATACATAATCATATTAATGGTTTGCGGGTAGTGTAAAGGTTTCTGAAAAGTTCCCTTAAGGGGTTAATCAAAATTGATATTCTAGTATGTCCCCGTGGAGGTGTGATCAACTAGTGAGCTTCTCCCTACCTAGCAGCTGATAGCAAGTTACAAACGCACTTGAGTGATAAAGAAACGCGTTGGTTTTAATGGTTTTCGTGGATATTGTTCATTTTTATGAATCTAAACAAATAGGTTTTTTATACCTACCTGATGGATCTGATGCATTCCCCTCCCTTCTTTTGTTATTGCTGTGCTACACCAGCGGGATATAGCACCCTTTGTTTACAATGCAATAGCATCTTAGAACTCATTCAAATGTACATTTTTTAAAATAAGTGGAAAGAACAGCTCAATTTTCATCAATGCTTTGGATCACATTTCCATCAGTATTTGGTCAGTGTTTGACTATGTGCGCATGACCAGAATCTACACTGAAAAGACAACACAAAGGCAATAAAATGAATATAGTATCAACATCACATTGCTGTGCACGTTCCATCTTATGCTACATTATTAACTACTCATTCTTGGTGGCATAAAGTAATAGACGCAGGTGACAGAGTCGCTGAAAGAAGAAAAACAAGCCCAATTAACAAAGCAGCTTCAGGAAAAGACTGCCCACATGATCCTGAACCGGCTTCGCCTGGCAAAACTTGTTGGATGCGTCGGCGTCTAAAAGATGCCGTGTGCACATAACCTTTTAGTTTTTACCATCAATGTTCTCATCAGTGACTTTCACATATGAAAGAAAAAATTGCAAACCTTCTCAAACCCATTGTAACATTGCAAACGGATAGTGCACGGATTACACAAGAATGGCATCTGTGATTTTCATGAAACTATAGATTTGCAGGGATGAGTTTAATATATAACTTGGATCAAAATTTTCAATTCATGTTTTCTGGATTTTTTTCACGGACACTAAAACTACAAAAAAATGCAAACTTGTGAACAGTCCAGTAGACTATAATGAGTATGTGTTCCATAAACACTCCAGCCGATCCGAGAAAAAATCTGACATTTACACGGCCCATAGACTAACAATAATATGGGTGCGATCCTATGTTTTGTTAGATCGAACTCGGCCCGAAAATTCTTTTGTCTACACCTGACCTTAGAGTGAAACATTCATAAAAAGTCTTGCACGCTTTTATTATGATTGGATTGCAAACCTTTTGGGGCAATCTGAAGAAAATATCTCAGAGAAACAGAAGGTCAGAAAGCCTTATTCTAAAGCAAATGTTATTTCATGTTACTAAACTGGATGCATCAAGTGATTGAATAATACTCCAATAATAAACTTTAACTCAATCTGACAGGATATGATGCTGTAGGGCCTAGGAATTGGAGCAAACATAGGCCAATGGGTTAAATCGCATCTTCAGTGTGAGTATGGATGTATTGTAGCCTGCAGCAAGTTTTGTGCATCTGTATACATTGACATATCCTGTAAAGAGAAGTATAATAAAAAACAATTTCTGTAGATATGATTTAGATATATTGCAATATCTAATATTACAATATAAAATCTATACATTATATTAAGAGTTCATTCTTTTCTTCTTGTGACATTCAATTTTCACAATGCATAACTCTGCTTCTAGTAAATATTGCAACACAATTGTGTGAAGTCACAACACTTTATATCTATAGCACATGTTATATTACAGAGCTTTTAAAAGCACCTTTAGAAAAAGCATACCACATTTTGTAGCTTCAGATGCTATTATTTATTATTATTATTTATTTATATAGCACCATTGATTCCATGTTGCTGTACATGAGAATGGGTTACATACAAATTACAGATAGCACTTGCAGTAAGCAAACTACTAATTACAGACTTATGCAGAGGGGTGATGACCCTGCCCTTGCGGGCTTACATTCTACAGGATGGTGGGGATGGAGACAATAGGTTGAGGGTTTTAGAGCTCCAGTGTTGGTGAGGCGGTAGTTTTGGTAGTGGAGAGGAGGCAGCAGGGTCCGTGCAGGCTGTAGGCTTTCCTCAAGAGGTAGGTTTTCAGGTTCCGTCTCAAGGATCCGAATGTGGTTGATAGTCAGATGTGTTGGGGCAAACAATTCCAGAGGATGGGGGATATTCTGGAGAAGTCTTGGAGGTGGTTGGGTGAGGAGCGGAGGAGAGAAGGAGGTCTGGGGAGGACCGGAGATTACGTGAGGGAAGATATCGGGAGATTAGTTCAGAGATATATGGAGGAGACAGGTTATGGATGGCTTTGTAGGTCAGTATTAGTAATTTGAACTGGATATGCTGAAGGAAAGGGAACCAGTGAAGAGATTTGCAGAGGGGGGAAGCGGAGGAGTAGCGAGGAGAGAGATGAATTAGTCGGGCAGCAGAGTTAAGGAGGTGTAAGGGTGTTACCAGGGAGGCCACAGAAAAGGATGTTGCAGTAGTCAAGGCGGGAGATGATGAGGGCATGCACAAGGCGACAGGAGGTGGAAATTGCTTGGATGTGCGGTTTGAAGGACAGGGCAGAGTCAAGGGTTACTCCGAGGCAGCGGACTTCCGGTACGGCGGAAAGCGTGATGTTGTTAATTGCGATAGATAGGTCAGGTATGGAAGGTCTATGAGATGGAGGAAAGATGATGAGTTCAGATTGGTCCACATTACGTTTGAGGAAGCGAGAGGAAAAGAAGGAGGATATGGCTGATAGACACTCCGGGATTCTGGACAGCAGAGAGGTGACGTCTGGGCCAGAAAGGTAGATCTGAGTGTCATCAGCATAAAGGTGGTACTGGAATCCATGGGACTTTATGAGTTGTCCCAGGCCAAGTCTATAGATTGAGAAGAGTAACGGTCCTAGAACAGAGCCTTGGGGTACTCCAACAGAGAGAGGGTGGGATGATGAGGTAGTGTGGGAGTGGGAGATGCTGAATGTGCAGTTGGAAAGGTATGAGGAGATCCAGGATAGGGCGAGGTCTTTGATGCCAAAGGAGGAAAGGATCTGTAGTAGGAGGCAATGTGTCAACTGTGTCAAAAGCAGAGGAGGAGTACAGAGTATTGTCCGTTAGCTTTGGCTGTAAGTAGGTCATTACATTAGTGATTTTGGTCAGGGCTGTCTCAGTTGAGTGATGGGGGCGGAAACCAGATTGTAGATTATCAAAGAGCAAGTTAGAGGAGAGGTGGGAGGAAAGTTCAGCGTGGGCGTGCTGCTCCAGGATTTTGGAAGCGAATGGAAGCAGCGATATTGGGCTATAGCTGGATATAGCTGTTGGGTCTAGGGTTGGCTTTTTAAGGTTAGGCTTGATTGTGGCATGTTTAAAAGCAGAATGTAAGGTGCCATAAGTTAGTGATAGGTTGAACAGGTGGGTTAGGGATGGGATGGTGGTGAGGTTGGGGAGGAGGTGGGATGGGGTCAAGCGAACAGGCGGTGAGGTGCGATTTGGAGAGGAGACAATTAAGCCCCCCTTCAGTGATCTTGAAGAGGGACGTTATGGGGTTTGGGCATTGGTCTAGAATACAAAGAGGTTCTTGTGGTGGAACAATGAAGACTTGCCTTGTTTGGTCGATCTTATATTTAATGTGTGTGGCAAAGTCCTCAGCAGAGATGAGGGAGGTTGGAGGGGGCAGTGGGGGGCGGAGGAGGGAGTTAAAGGTTTTGAATAACTGTTTGGGGTTGTAGGATACGGAAGATATGAGGGTTGTGAAGTAGGCCTGTTTAGCAGAGGTGAGAGCAGATTTAAAAGCGAGTGTTGCCTGTTTGAATGCAGTGAAGTCATCTTGCGAATGTGTTTTCTTCCAATGCCGCTCTGCAACCCTGGACAGTTGCCGTAGCTTTTTAGCGGTGTTATTGTGCCAGGGTTGTCTATTGAGACGTCACACTCTGCCATGAACGAAAGGGGCGACCGTGTCAATCGCTGATGTGAGAGTGGCATTGTAGAAAGCAATGGCACTGTCTGTGTCATGGAGTGAGGATATGGATGCCAGTGGTAGGATAGAGTCAGAGAGCATGTGGGAGTCTAGGTGTGCAAGGTTTCTGTGGGGGTGCGCATGTTGCTGGACGTGGGTAACCGGTGAGGAGGACAGGGATGAGAAAGTGAGCAGATTGTTGTCGGATAGAGGGAGACGGCAGGTGGTGAAGTTAGATAGAGAACAGAGACAAGTGAAGACCTGGTCTAGGGTATGTCTGTCTGTGTGGGTGGCTGCGGAGGACCACTAAGTCCAAAAGATGAAGTAAGGGACAGAAGATTGGAGGCTGTTGACTGAGGGGTATCAGTGGGGATGTTGAAGTCACCCATGATGATGGTGGGAATGTCAACAGAGAGAAAGTGAAGAAGCCAGGTGGAGAATTGGTCAATAAAGGCAGTGACCAGGCCCGGTGGTCGGTATATGATGGCCACTTGGAGGTTGGAGGGAGAGTAGATGCGGATAGAGTGGACTTCAAAAGAGGGGAGGATAAGGGAGGGTAGAGGTGGGATTGGGTTAAAGGTGCAGTTAGAAGAAAGGAGAAGACCCACTCCTCCACCATGTCTGTTGCCGGCACGAGGGGTGTGGGTGAAGTGGAGGCCGCCGTAACACAGTGCAGCAGGGGAGGCGGTGTCAGAGGATGTTAGCCATGTTTCTGTGAGGCCAAGGAAGGCAAGATTGTGAGAGAGAAAAAGTTCATGAATCACATGAAGCTTATTGCAGATTGAGCGGGCATTCCAGAGTGCTCCAGAGAGAATGAGCAGGAGGGTGGGCATCAGGGGCACGGGTTTTATGTTGGAAAAATTGTGGTAGTTCATATTAGATAGGGAGCGATAGAAGGGGGTAGTCATGGGAGGTATGAGTTGTGGTGGTCCAGGGTTGGGAAATATGTTGCCAGCAGTGAGGAGAAGCAGAGAAAGGGAGAGCAGGAGGGAGAAGGAGAGTGGGCGACTTGTTTTACATTTTATTGGGACAGATTTGAGGTTGAGGAGCAGGTCAGCAGAGGAGGACAGGTGGGGAGGTAAGAGTGCAGTGGAGATGATTATTTGGTTAGAGGGTGCTGGGGTTTGTGAATAGCTAAGGAGAGAGAGGATTAGTGGAGAAAACACTGTAAAGGCATATGTAAACATGATGGAGTAAGATGGGTTAATAGAAAAGCTAGATTCAAGTAATTAGAAGTGCTTACTGGGCAGACCCAAATGAGACAGTGACATAGAGTGGGGTCCTGACTCCTGCCATGACTAATGGCCGTTGAAATGACTGTGGTGTCTCTATGCTTAGCTGCATGACTGCCGTTTAAATAACTGCGGCATCTCTATGCTTAGCTGCGTGATGCTTTGCTGCAGGGATGCGCATGCCTGACCCCACATGCGTGCACCCCTTATGATGCTACTAAATTTATAGAACTGAGTAAAGGACCAGGTGAGAGGGATTGTGGGACCTGATGGGGATAAATTAGCAATTGGCCAACACCCCAGGGGAGGTTACATGATAAAAGGCACTGAGCCTGGCTACAACCATATGCTCTAACACCTCCTTGCACAAGATAATATCTCCTGTGACCCCAGCATGGATGTGTAGCAGTAAGTATTTAATACAATACAACAAATTAATTAAGCAGACATTCAGCAGGCATTTCAAAGGAATTGATAACAGAAATCCCAAATACATATTATGAGGTCGAGAATGTGGTGAATAATAATGTCCACTCCCAAACTCACTCAATCCGCTCTAAAAATATCATGTGAATAAGGAGAAAATGTGGTGAAAAATAAGTAACAAATTTTATTTTAGTAATAATCCATATAAATGTTAAAATTGTTTATACCATAAAGTAACACACTCACAAGATGATGCCAATGAAAATGCTGAAATGCCACCCACAACAGCCCAAAAATAGGGAAACACCATAATCTGATAATGTAAAAAAAAATGACAAACAATAACAAATGGTCTATACTAGGTAAGCCAGCTGAACAAGATGTATTGTCATGACCACAGACATCCCAAAAGTATGTATTAAGTGTCGCTGAATCCCATAACAAGTAAAAGGAGTCTGATAAGCATAGGCCAGGCTTAGCAATAGGGGGGATGAAGTGGGGGGACAGCCGGAGGATGGACCCCGACGCTCCTTTTGCGGCAGCACTGTGCAGCTTTCTCAAGGGAATAGCATTTGATACCAAATAGGATCTTCAAATAGACTGATGACCCCGGTCACATGGTTGCCAACAGCAAATCACAGCGGCGCTTTCGGCACGTGCGCATTGCAGCTGCCAGGTCCGCGGACACAAGCATCAAGCCAAGCGCGCAAGCGCAGGGAAGGAAAAGTTCTTGGAGCATGCGCGCAGGGCAAGGAGACACCGGTCCACAATCGGGCGCAGCAGGCAGCAATGCGACATGCACGGCCACAGCAGAAATCATTATACCTCTTGCAATAACACCCATCACGGACTGTGGACACATCACAGTTAATCACTATGTACATCACAACAAACACTTCTTATAAAGAGTGGTACAGAATGGAAATAATGTCTCTATGCATAATAGTACAAGTCCACAAATTGGATAAATGTCAGTCCATTCAGAATATACAGTTGTATGCCATGATGGCCAAAAGGCCACCATAGGCCCTGGAGTGTCACAAGTCACTAATGATGCAAAAAATAAAAAGCATTAAAAATCACACAAAAAGCAATAAGATAAAAACATCGAAACCGGCTGGAAAAAGGAAGGGGGGATGAAAATAAATTAATGGGAAACAGGAGGAGACCTAACGTTAAACATAACCAAGAAAAGCCGGGGGGAGGATAATAAAGGATCAAGAAATTCATAGAAAAGGAGCGAAACTTAATGTTTTGTTTAAACAGTTCGGTGACATAGTATCAAGTTGCACAATCCACCTTGTTTCGATTTGTGCTAGAAGTTTCTTATTGTCACCACCTCTAATCCCCATGTGCAAAGCATCAATCCCCCTCACCTGAAGTAATCTTGCGTCACGTTTGTGATGCGACCTGAAGTGACGGGGGATTGTTTTTAAATCAGAAATGTCGGACACTGTCTTGGCCGCACCAATGTCCCGCACATGCTCCCGAACGCGAACTCTAATTTCACGGGTGGTAAGTCCCACATATTCCATGGGACAAGGGCATGTAGCATAGTAAATCACTTTGGTGGTACTGCAAGAAATCCGCTGTCTGATTTGAAATTCCTTAGATCCATCAGCGTAAACAAAGCTGGAACAGTGCAGGACATTGGTGCATGCAAGAAAGTGCCCACACGGGAAGCACCCCCAAATGGGGCCATTAGTACCAAATGGGTTACTCGGAGTCGTGATATAATTGCTCCGAACTAATAGATCGTTTTTAGATTTCTGTTATCAATATTTGTTTCTGTGTCTTTCACAGCTTTTCCCATTCTTAGTATGGACTTCCGTGCAGGTGATCGCACTTGGCGTGCACAGATCAATGATATTTGCCTTGATAATGCTGATGGGGGTATTGATGGGTCAAGTAAAAAGCTAAGACTGGGCAAAGAGGACGCTTTAGGAATGGTAAGCACAGTCCGTTCTGGAATCAGGCTTAGTAAAGATGAAGGAAAGACAGAGAAAGAGGAGAAGCTGTGTAGTGCAGAGCCTGGTATAGATGATGACAAAGGAAAGAGAGGAGACACGGACAGAGAAGAAACTGTGTATTGTAAAGCCTTCTGTAAATGCTGAAAAGAACCATTATGTGCCTGTTTCAAGTAAAGTTCATTGCTCAAGCATTCAACGGGACTGTGACTCTGTTTATTCTGCTTCGGCTGAGGAAAAAGTGCAGATCTTTATAGGAAGCCCCAAGGGAAAAGGAGCTGCAAGTATGCTGACTGAGAGTCGTGGAGTGTATGTGAGGGGAGGTCAGGGTGTGCAAGAGACTTTTACCTCAGCCATGACTACCACCCTGACCGACCCTTACATTAGAAACAAAATTAAAATGCTCTGATAGGGAAGCAAAACTTCTGTGTATCTGTAAATAAGATTGAAGGCAAAGGCAGATAACGTAATTGTGCCTAATTACTAATTTGTACAGTTCGAAGGTTGGAATCAGCCATCTAAATGGAGCCTAATACTGCATGTTAAAACTGGAGTCCCCATCCCATTATGCTGTAAGTTGCAAGTTCCCACCTGTCACCAGGTTTTTCCCATATAACCTACAGACACACCTAGAATGCTGTCCTATGATGAGGCTGCAAGGTGTTGGCCCTAGGCTATATGGAAAAAAACAGTGACCGGTTCCCTTGAAGATATATTGTTTTATTTAATATGAATGGCTTATAATCTCTCTAAGAACATAGCTATCAAAAACCATAAAACAGGTTTGGGCAATAAGTTCCATCCTCTAAAAAACTAACCTTGACCCAACTGCTATGCCCAGCTATTGCCCCATATCACTGCTCCCATTTGCTTCAAATATCCTTGTGCAGCATGTCCATGCTCAACATTCCTCCCACCTCTCATCTAACTCTCTCCTTGACAACCTCCAATCTGGCTTCTGCCCCCACCACTCCACCGTAACATTCTCACCTGTGACCTGTTTGCTTTGGTATGTAAACTTTTGAACACAACTGTATGTATATCTATATAATAATAATAATAATGTTATTTATATAGCGCCAACATATTCCGCAGCGCTTTACAAATTATAGAGGGGACTTGTACAGACAATAGACATTACAGCATAACAGAAATCACAGTTCAAAATAGATACCAAGAGGAATGAGGGCCCTGCTCGCAAGCTTACAAACTATGAGGAAAAGGGGAGACACGAGAGGTGGATGGTAACAATTGCTTTAGTTATTCGGACCAGCTATAGTGTAAAGCTCGGTGTTCATGTAAAGCTGCATGAACCAGTTATCAGCCTAAGTATGTAGCAGTTCAGACACAGAGGGCTAATAACTGCATAAAGTGTATGAGAACACGTTGCGAGGAACCTGATTATGTTTTTTGTTTTTTTTTTGAATGGGCCACACAGGGATAGTTAGGTTAATGCGTTGAGGCGGTAGGCCAATCTGAACAAATGAGTTTTTAGGGCACGCTTAAAACTGTGGGGATTGGGGATTAATCGTATTAATCTGGGTAGTGCATTCCAAAGAATCGGCGCAGCACGTGTAAAGTCTTGGAGACGGGAGTGGGAGGTTCTGATTATTGAGGATGCTAACCTCAGGTCATTAGCGTAGCGGAGGGCACGGGTAGGGTAGTAGACTGAGACCAGAGAGGAGATGTAGGGTGGTGCTGAGCCATGGAGTGCTTTGTGGATGAGGGTAGTAGTTTTGTACTGGATTCTTGAGTGGATGGGTAACCAGTGTAATGACTGGCACAAGGTAGAGGCATCGGTGTAACGGTTGGTGAGGAATATGATCCTGGCTGCAGCATTCAGGACAGATTGGAGAGGGGAGAGTTTGCTAAGAGGGAGGCCAATTAATAGAGAGTTACAATAGTCCAGACGAGAATGAATGAGTGAAACAGTAAGAGTTTTTGCAGAGTCGAAAGTAAGAAAAGGGCGAATTCTAGAAATGTTTTTGAGGTACAGATAAGAAGAGCGAGCCAGTGATCAGATGTGGGGGGTGAATGAAAGCTCGGAATTAAGTATGACCCCAAGGCAGCGGGCATGTTGCTTTGGCGTAATGGTGGACCCGCATACGGAGATGGCAATGTCAGGCAAAGGTAGGTTAATAGAGGGAGAAAATACGAGGAGTTCAGTTTTTGACAGGTTCAGTTTCAGATAGAGGGAGGACATGATGTTAGAGACAGCGGTAAGACAATCACTGGTGTTTACTAAAAAGGTCGGTGTGATAACAGGAGAAGAAGTGTATAATTGGGTGTCGTCAGCATAAAGATGGTACTGGAAACCAAATCTACTGATTGTTTGTCCAATAGGGGCAGTATACAAAGAGAAAAGGAGGGGGCCTAGGACTGATCCTTGAGGAACCCCAACAGTAAGGGGAAGGTGAGAGGAGGAGGAACCAGCAAAAGAGACAGTGAAGGATCGGTCAGAGAGATAGGAGGAGAAAAAGGAGAGAACGGTGTCCTTGAGGCCGATGGAGGGGAGCATAGAGAGGAGGAGCTGATGATCCACAGGGTCGAATGCTGCGGAGAGATCCAAGAGAATTAGCATGGAGTAGTGACCATTAGATTTAGCTGTTAGTAGGTCATTAGAGACTTTAGTGAGATATATATATCTATCTCTCTCTCTCTCTCTATATATATATATATATACAGCATATATATATATATATATGTATATATATAGTCCAGACCAAAAGTTTGGACACACCTTCACATTTAAAGATTTTTCTGTGTTTTCATGACTACATTCACACACAAGGCATCAAAACTATGAATTAACACATGTGGAATCATATACTTAACAAAAAAGTGTGAAACAACTGAAATTATGTCTTATATTATAGGTTCTTCAAAGTAGCCACCTTTTGCTTTGATGACTGCTTTGAACACTCTTGGCATTCTCATGATGAGCTTCAAGAGGTAGTCACTGGGAATTGTTCTCACTTCACAGGTGTGCCCTGTCAGGTTTAATAAGTGGGATTTCTTGCCTTATAAATGGGGTTGGGACCATCAGTTGTGTTGTGCAGAAGTCTGGTGGATGCACAACTGATAGTCCTACTGAATAGACTGTTAAAATTTGTATTATGGCAAGAAAAAGCAGCTAAGTAAAGAAAAACGAGTTGCCAGCCATTGTTACTTTAAGAAATCAAAGTCAGTCAGAAAAATTGGGAAAACTTTGAAAGTGTCCCCAAGTGCAGTGGCAAAAACCATCAAGCGCTACAAAGAAACTGGCTCATATGAGGACTGCCCAAGGAAAGGAAGACCAAGAGTCACTTCTGCTTCTAAGGATAAGTTTATCTGAGTTACCAGCCTCAGAAATTGCAGGTTAACAGCAGCTCAGATTAGAGATCAGGTCAATGCCACATGAGTTCTAGCAGCAGTCAAATCTCTACAACAACTGTTAAGAGGAGACTTTGTGCAGCAGGCCTTCATGGCCTTCGTGGTAAAATAGCTGTGCAAAGCAGTCATCAAAGCAAAAGGTGGCTACTTTGAAGAATCTATAATATAAGACATAATTTCTGTTGTTTCACACTTTTTTGATAAGTATATAATTCCACATGTGTTAATTCATAGCTTTGATGCCTTCAGTGTGAATGTACCTTTTTCATTGTCATGAAAATACAGAAAAATCTTTAATTGAGAAGGTGTTTCCAAACTTTTGCTCTGTACTGTATATATATATATATATATATATATATATATTTATATATAGTACCGACCACAACTGATGGTCCCAACCCCATTTATAAGGCAAGAAATCCCACTTATTACACCTGACAGGGCACACCTGTGAATTGAAAACCATTCCCGGAGACTACCTCTTGAAGATCATCAAGAGAATACCAAGAGTGTGCAAAGCAGTCATCAGAGCAAAGGTGGCTACTTGAAGAACCTATAATATAAGACATAATTTCAGTTGTTTCACACATTTTTGCTAAGTACCGTATATACTCCAGTATAAGCCGAAATTTTCAGCCCTTTTTGGGGGGCTGAAAGTAACCCTCTCGGCTTATACTCGAGTCAAAACCCAGGGGTCAGCAGGGGAGGGGGAGCGGGGGCTGTCTAATTATATTCACCTGCTCCGGGCGCGGTCCATGCAGGTCCCTTCTTCCCCGGTGCCGGCAGCTTCTTCCTGTAGTGAGCGGTCGCATGGTGCCGCTCATTACGGTAATGAATATGCGGCTCCACCTCCCATAGGGGTGGAGCTGCATATTCATTACTGTAATGAGCGGCACCATGTGACCGCTCACAACAGGAAGAAGCTGCCGGTGCCGGGGAAGCAGGGACTGCACCGCACCAGGAGCAGGTGAGTATAACGGAGAGGGGGACCACTGCGCGATATTCACCTGCTTCTCGTTCCGGCGCTGCTCCATCTTCAGCGTCTTCTGCAGTGACGCTCAGGTCAGAGGGCACGATGACATGGTTAGTGCGCGCCCTCTGCCTGAACGCCAGTGCAGAAGACCCTGAAGACGGAGCGGCGCTGGAACAAAGTCAGGTGAACATTGAAAGTGCCGGGGGCCTGAGCGACGGAGAGGTGATTATGTGATTTTTTTTTTTTATCGCAGCAACAGCAAATGGGGCAAGTGTCTGTATGGAGCATCTTATGGGGCATAATCAACATTTGTGCAGCACTATATGGCGCAAATATCTTTATGGAGCATCTTATGGGGCATAATCAACGTTTGTGCAGTACTATATGGAGCAAATATCTTTATGGAGCATCTTATGGGGCATAATCCATGTTTGTACAGAACTATATGGCACAAATATCTTTATGGAGCATCTTATGGGGCATAATCCATGTTTGTACAGAACTATATGGCGCAAATATCTTTATGGAGCATCTTATTGGGCATAATCAACGTTTGTGCAGCACTATATGGCACAAATATCTTTATGGAGCATCTTATGGGGCCATAATCAACGTTTGTGCAGCACTATATGGCGCAAATATCTTTATGGAGCATCTTATGGGGCATAATCAACGTTTGTGCAGCACTATATGGTGCAAATATCTTTACGGAACATCTTATGGGGCATAATCAACGTTTGTGCAGCACTATATGGCACAAATATCTTTATGGAGCATGTTAGGGGGCATAATCAACATTTGTGCAGCACTATATGGCGCAAATATCTTTATGGAGCATCTTATGGGGCCATAATTAACGTTTATGGAGCATTATATGGGGCAAGAGTCTGTGTGGAGCATCTTATGGGGCCATTATCAAGGTTTGTGCAGCACTATATGGGGCACATATCTGTATGGAGCATCTTAAGGGGCCATAATCAACATTTGTGCAGCATTATATTGGGCAAATGTGTCTATGGAGCATCTTATGGGGCCATTATTAACCTTTCTGCAGGATTGTATGGGGCATATTTTAATATAGAGCATCTTATGGGGCCATCATAAACTTTATGGAGCATTATATGGGGCTTCTGATTCAATATGGATATTCAAAAACACTTAACCTACTGATGTCTCAATTAATTTTACTTCTATTGGTATCTATTTTTACTTTTGACATTTACCGGTAGCTGCTGCATTTTCCACCCTTCCAGGCTTATACTCGAGTCATTAAGTTTTACCATTTTTTTGCGGCAAAATTAGGGGGTCGGCTTATACTCGGGTCGGCTTATACTCGAGTATATACGATATATAATTCCACATGTGTTAATTCATAGTTTTGATGCCTTCAGTGTGAATGTACAATTTTCATAGTCATGAAAATACAGAAAAATCTTTAAAAGAGAAGGTGTGTCCAAACTTTTGCTCTGTACTGTATATATATATATATATATGCATTGCCATAAATAATATATATTTATCTATATATAGTAATAGTCCCACCCCTGAAGTAGTGAAAAACAGTCATAGTAGAAAGCATTAGACATAGCCAATACAAAAGTAAATATGCATAATACAAGAAAGGATAGTATGCCATAAGAAAAATATATAAACATGCAATAAAGATCAATATTGGATTATAGTAATATATTATAAGATTATCACCCACAAAACACACTGACGCACGTATCACAAATGCTTCAATGCTTCATCAGGGGTCAGAATGCATAGAAAGTAACTATATAGGCCCCAATAATATTCGATCTTTATGTAGAGCACGTAATGCTAATCCATAATGAAACATAAATAGCTGATGACTTTAAATAATTATCACATGACACGTCTTATCAAAATGCAATACCCCTTAGTCAAGAAGGAAAGGTTTTAAGTAAGTCTCACACATCTTGAAGACTGTCCTACATAACCTTTTGCTGCTATCATAATCCTTACTTTCTACTTCAGTGATAGTACATAATCCCATCTATTTCTAACTCTGGATATAGACTGTACACAAAATCTTCGCATTTGTTACTTGATTTGTTTATGACAGCTTTCATCACAAGCTAAATGATCATTAATGAAACTCTCATAATTGAGGAAAGCATTGTATTTAATTAAATTAATAAAATGTAATTATGCTGTAATTTGTACTGTACTTCAGTAGATAAATTTCAAAGCAGATTGCATATGGAAAATCTGTAACTAATCCTCTGCTTGGGAGCATGATCAACGCTTCTGAATGTTCATATGGGAAATAATGCCAAAGGATATAAAATCATATACAGTAGGTGTCATGTAGTCGTTTTCTGCAATCTAGTTCCAACATGTGCTTTCCCTGTTATTAAAAAAGCCCTAACACTACCAGAAGAGATGTTTGGTGGTTTTGAAAAAAAAAAATCATTATGTTCTATAACTTGTTTTTAGCCAATTTGAAAGAATGTGATTTTACAAAATTACTTTATCTAGAATTGAATATGATCACTGCAGTAATGTGTCAGTATGTCCTAAATTAACTTGTACCACCGTTAATATTCATGTATATTAGGTGAATATACAGTTGATTTGAGATGTGTGAACAGAGTCATGGTCAGCTGTCTGCTCTGTGCTTACTTGTCCGGTAAATTAAGGATTCACTCCTGTCCTGAGTGACAGGTTTATCTTCTGTAAAGCATTCCATCATCCTAGAACACCCATTGCATGAACAGGATTCCAGATGGTAATTTATCACAGGAAGAGATATCACAAAATAAGTTTGATAATCTCTGTAGTTAATGTGGTGTAAATGTGTGATTCAATTAAGTATTTATTAGTTATCAAGTGCCATTCTATTTCATATGGTTACAGTATATACAGACAAGCATCAATGAAAATGCAAAGGGTTTTATTCCAATTGAGTAATGAAGAAGATAGGGAAATCATTCAAACTGGACAGTTCAGGTACATTTGGCTGTGGCATAAAGTATGGTGCAGAGCCCCCTCCAGTTGATGTTCCCATAAAAACGTAAACGCGTAAGCTTCAAGATCCTGCCTCCTTCCTGCCCCAACTTTCCCAACCTGAACAACTTCTGTTGACGCTAGGGACTGCCCATCCAGCGTTCCTGAGGCCCACCACTATTCTCCCTCACGCTTCCCTAATCGACCTCTTCCTCTTAGGAGAGAATGAAACATGGACTATAATGCCTCTTTCAGGCCATAGACCTTCAAGGGATCTGCGCCGTCCTGCTGCTTGGAAGGTTAGTACTGTTTGGCCTCATCGCAGCTTGTATGTGAACTTGAAATTTGCACTAACACTGTGTTAGGACTGGCGGAACGCACCCAGAAAGATGATTTAGATGCGCTCGCAGTCCGAGGTCCACCGTGCAGGTGAAAACCCGCTGCTAGTAAATTGCAGACTATCTGGCGGTACACTAAAGTAAACACACGTGGGTTCAACCTCACCCAGCGTGAAGGAAGCAATCCTGTTGCGTCACAGGACCGCGGTACCGCACCTAAAGTGCGAGCAAGCAGTCAGCGTACTTAACCCCAACAGGGATTGAAGTCCGATTAGACCCTTGCTGGCACTACACCACAACTGGGTGTGTAAGGAAACTAATTAGAAATATATAAATGCACAGGAGTGCGAGCAATGCCGCACTGTCGGACGCCACCAACCACACAGGCTTGTGTATGGAAAGCGCAAGGCAAGCGCACGGCGCCGTACAGGCGAACACAGCAAGAGGACGCTGTAATGTGTGTATCGTGCAGATGGTTAGTCGGGCGCTAGATAGCTACCAACATCCGCGAGCAGACAACAACTCTAGGGAGGGATATTTAGGAGCTTTCATCCATCGACATACATCCATCTACACACACATATATCATTATGAGACAATACTAGCGCATGGCCGTGCGGTCATGCGCAGTTTATATAGTTGCAGCACAGGAAGTGGCTACAGAACTTTTGCCCTTCCAAGACCTGCCAAGAGGACCAATGGAATGTGCCGCAGAGCCTGAGCACCTGACCCTCGATCTCCAACGGGAGATCTTGCCCTGGGCATGCTCAGTATGTGCAGACAAGGACTTAGTCCCAGAGAAGTCCGCTTGCTGCTGACCAGTACTGGCTTTAATGGCAGGAGCTGGAGAAGCAGCAGTAACTCTTAGAACAGAGTGAGATTGAGCAAGACGCTGGGACCGACGTCTTTGCTGAGCAGACTCCACTGCGGCTGGAACAGAATGGGAGACCGCAGTGGAGATGGCTCGAGATTCCCCCTGTGCAGAAGCGGGAACTCGACCTCTAACATTACCCCCCCTCCTAAGGCCCCCCCTCCTTGGGCCTCGCTACGTTCGAAGGCAGCAATAAGCTGCGGAGTCCGAATGTGCTCAGCAGGCTCCCAGGACCTGTCCTCAGGGCCGTAACCCTTCCAGTCCACCAAAAAATATTTTTTGCCACGTACCACCTTGCACCCCAAGATAGCGTTCACCTCGAAATCGTCCGTAGACGAACCCGATGTCTCGGCAGATGACTCAGAAAACCGGGACATGTATACGGGCTTAAGGAGGGACACATGAAAGGTGTCGGTGATACCAAGGCGTGGAGGAAGAGCCAGACGGTAGACCACAGGATTAACCTGTTCGAGGACCTTGAAGGGACCCAAGTAGCGAGGAGCAAATTTAGTGGACTCAACTCGCAGCCTGATGTTACGGGCGGAGAGCCACACCAAGTCGCCAGGAGCAAAGGTCGGAGCGGGGCGCCGATGAGCATCGGCGGAGGACCTCATTCTCTCCTTAGAGGCCTGAATGGCATCCTGAGTGCGGTCCCAAATATCCCGTGCCTCCACAGCCCAGTCTGCCACCCTGGAGTCTGCGGAGGACACGGGCATAGGCACAGGTACCCGTGGATGCTGACCATAGTTGAGGAGGAATGGGGTTTGTCCAGTGGAGTCGGCTACGGCGTTGTTCAGCGCAAACTCTGCCCATGATAGCAAGGATGCCCAGTCATCCTGCCTGGCTGAAACAAAATGTCGCAGGTATGTGACCAAGGTCTGATTGGCCCTCTCTACCAACCCATTCGTCTCGGGATGATAAGCGGAAGAGAGATTCAACTCAATACTGAGTAGACGACAAAGCTCTCTCCAGAACCGAGACGCAAACTGGGGACCTCGGTCACTGACAATTTTGTCAGGCATACCATGTAGGCGGAAGATGTGTTTTATGAACAACGCTGCCAAGGTAACCGTGGTAGCGGCACCAAATGCACCATTTTTGAGAAATGATCGGTGATGACCCAAATGATGGTACAGCCGCGAGATTTGGGTAAACCCACGACAAAGTCCATCCCGACCATCTCCCAGGGCCTATCTGCCACCGGCAAGGGATAGAGCAACCCAGCTGGCCTTTGACGCGGAGATTTATTTTTGGCGCAGGAGACACACGCCAGAATATAATCCCTGACATCCCGGACCATATGCGGCCACCAGTACGTCCTCGCCAGTAGCTCAGATGTCCTTTTTGTCCCAAAGTGTCCACCCACCCTGGAGGAATGAGCCCAAGAGAGAACCTCCGGTCGCAAATTAATGGGCACAAAAGTCTTGCCCGGAGGCACAGACTCCAGTGAAACCGGCGCTACGGTTCTCAGGCTCTCAGCAGGGACAATAAGCCGAGGCTCCTCTTCCTCCTCCTCAGTTGACATAAGGGAGCGAGAGAGAGCGTCGGCACGAATATTCTTCTCCCCGGCGAGATAGTGAAGAGTAAAATGGAACCGGGAGAAAAATAAGGACCATCTGGCCTGACGAGAATTCAGCCGCTGGGCTGTGTGTAAATACACCAAATTTTTGTGGTCCGTGAAGACCTGGAAAGGAAACCGTGCACCCTCCAGAAGATGTCTCCACTCTGAAAAGACCAACTTCATCGCTAGCAACTCCCTATCCCCGATGGAGTAATTTCTCTCCGCTGATGTAAAGGTCTTTGAGAAAAAGAAGCATGGATGCTTCCGACCTTGAGCATCCTTTTGATAGAGGACTGCTCCAGCACCAACGGATGAGGCATCCACCTCCATTAGGAATGGCTTATCAACATCGGGGCGACGTAAGATGGGAGCGCTAGCAAAGTGGAACTTAATAGAAGTGAAGGCCTTGGAGACCTCTTCCGACCACAATTTGGGATTCGCTCCCTTCTTGGTGAGGGCTACCAAGGGAGCTACCAGAGTTGAGAAGTGGGGAATGAACTGGCGGTAATAGTTAATGAACCCCATAAAGCGCTGCACCGCTTTAAGAGAATGGGGCTCTTGCCAGTCCATCACAGCCTGTAGTTTGGCAGGATCCATAGCCAATCCCTGGGCGGAGATGATATAGCCCAGGAAAGGTAAGGACTCCTGCTCAAACATACACTTCTCCAATTTTGCATAGAGAGAGTTTGCCCGTAGGAGGTCGAAGACTCTGCCAACATCTCTCCGGTGGGAGTCCATATCTGGACAAAAGATGAGAATATCATCCAGATAGACTACAACTGAGGTGGAAAGCATATCCCGGAAGATGTCGTTGACAAAGTCTTGGAAAACGGCTGGAGCATTACAGAGCCCGAAGGGCATCACCAGATACTCATAGTGCCCATCTCTGGTGTTAAATGCCGTTTTCCATTCGTCCCCCTCACGGATGCGAATCAGGTTATAAGCACCCCGCAGATCTAATTTAGTAAACACTCTAGCTCCCCGAAGCCTATCGAAGAGCTCGGATATCAAGGGCAAAGGATACTTGTTCTTAACGGTGATAGCGTTAAGACCCCTGTAGTCTATGCATGGACGTAGTTCCCCATTCTTCTTCTGCATGAAGAAGAACCCTGCCCCAGCAGGTGACACTGACTTCCTGATGAACCCTCTTGCCAGATTCTCTTGAATGTACTGAGACATGGCCTCCGTCTCCGGGAGAGATAATGGATAAACTCGACCCCGGGGAGGCTCAGCACCAGGCAAGAGATCAATAGGACAGTCATAGGGGCGATGGGGCGGAAGGGTCTCCGCCGCCTTTTTGGAGAACACGTCTGCATAAGACCAATATTGCTTGAGGAGAGAGGATAGATCTGCGGGTACCTCTGTAGTAGCAACCTGAACACACTCTCGGTGACACCTACCCCCACATGATTCACCCCATCCCAGAATTCTGCCAGAGGACCACTCGATGTGAGGAGAGTGGTACCGTAACCAAGGTATCCCCAACAGGACCTCATCAATCCCCTCAGGAATGACGAGCAGAGATATAATCTCCTGATGGGATGGTGACATGGACAGAGTAAAGGCCCCTTCACATTTAGCGACGCTGCAGCGATACCGACAACGATCCGGATCGCTGCAGCGTCGCTGTTTGGTCGCTGGAGAGCTGTCACACAGACCGCTCTCCAGCGACCAACTATGCCGGTAACCAGGGTAAACATCGGGTAACTAAGCGCAGGGCCGTGCTTAGTAACCCGATGTTTACCCTGGTTACCATGCTAAAAGTAAAAAAAAACAAACACTAGATACTTACCTACAGCCGTCTGTCCTCCAGCGCTGCGCTCTGCTTCTCTGCTCTCCTCTTGTACTGTCTGGGAGCCGGAAAGCAGAGCGGTGACGTCACCGCTCTGCTTTCCGGCTCACAGCCAGTACAGGAGGAGTGCAGAGCGCAGCGCTGGAGGACAGACAGCGGTAGGTAAGTATCTAGTGTTTGTTTTTTTTTACTTTTAGCATGGTAACCAGGGTAAACATCGGATTACTAAGCGCGGCCCTGCGCTTAGTTACCCGATGTTTACCCTGGTTACCAGTGAAGACATCGCTGGATCGGTGTCACACACGCCGATCCAGCGATGTCTCCAGGGAGTCCAGCGACGAAATAAAGTTCTGGACTTTCCTCAGCGACCAACGATCTCCCAGCAGGGGCCTGATCGTTGGTCGCTGTCACACATAACGATTTCATTAATGATATCGTTGCTACGTCACAAATAGCAACGATATTGTTAACAATATCGTTATGTGTGAAGGTACCTTAAAAGGGATGGTCTGATGTGTTATCTGTGCGGGGAGTGTCGACCCATTCACCACTCGTACCGTTACTGGTTGAGATAGCATAACCAGGGGTATTGCGTGACGTTGGGCGAAGGCAGAAGACATAAAATTGCCCTCCGCCCCAGAATCCACGCAGAGCTCTACCGAGTGGGAGGATGAGCCAAAAGTAATTGTCCCCTTGAAAGACAATTTGGAGGCAAACGTCGCAGTGTCTAGTGCACCTCCACCTACTACCACTAGACGCTGACGTTTCCTCGACCGCTGATGACATCTGGTGGCAAGATGTCCTGACTGTTGGCATACATGGCAAACCTGGAGCGCACGGGCGGTCCGGGACTTAGATCCCGCTCGTGACACCACCTTAGGTTCATGGGACTCAGGAGCCTGGACTGGAAATTCTAAAGGTTTGGCGAAGGTGGGAGCCAGCCGAAACCTCTGCCTACACTGGGCTCGCTCTAACCTCCGCTCGTGAAAACGGAGGTCAATACGAGTAGATACAGTTATTAATTCCTCCAGTGTGGCGGGAATCTCCCTAGTGGCCAGGGCGTCTTTAACGTGGTCAGCCAGCCCCCTCCAAAATATAGGGATAAGGGCTTTATCCGTCCACTCCAGCTCAGATGCTAGAGTGCGAAAGTGGACGGCAAAAAGGCTGACCAAGGACGAGCCCTGAGTCAATGCCAACAGTTGGAGCGCCGTATCATGGGTGACACGAGGTCCTAAAAAGACCTGTTTCAGAGTGCTCAGGAATAACGGAGCACTCTGCACCACAAGATCGTCACGCTCCCACAGCGGCGTAGCCCACTGCAACGCCCTGTCCGACAATAAGGAAATGATGAAGTCCACCTTAGCCCGCTCTGTAGGGAAACGAGAGGCCAGAAGCTCGAGATGTATTGAGCACTGACTCACGAAACCCCTACAGGACTTACTGTCACCAGAAAAATTCTCTGGGAGCGGGAGGCGAGATAGCGTCGGTACAGGGGCGGCAGTGGACAAGGTAGCTGCAGCCACACTTGCAGCCTGAACAGCGACAGCAGTAACATCCACAGCTGAAGTTGAATGCTCTAGAGCCGCCAACCTTCCCTCCAGCTGCTGGATGTTCCGCTGTAAACGCTGATCGTCCGCCATTTACTAGCCAGACCTTGGCGCTAGTATTATGTTAGGACTGGCGGAACGCACCCAGAAAGATGATTTAGATGCGCTCGCAGTCCGAGGTCCACCGTGCAGGTGAAAACCCGCTGCTAGTAAATTGCAGACTATCTGGCGGTACACTAAAGTAAACACACGTGGGTTCAACCTCACCCAGCGTGAAGGAAGCAATCCTGTTGTGTCACAGGACCGCGGTACCGCACCTAAAGTGCGAGCAAGCAGTCAGCGTACTTAACCCCAACAGGGATTGAAGTCCGATTAGACCCTTGCTGGCACTACACCACAACTGGGTGTGTAAGGAAACTAATTAGAAATATATAAATGCACAGGAGTGCGAGCAATGCCGCACTGTCGGACGCCATCAACCACACAGGCTTGTGTATGGAAAGCGCAAGGCAAGCGCACGGCGCCGTACAGGCGAACACAGCAAGAGGACGCTGTAATGTGTGTATCGTGCAGATGGTTAGTCGGGCGCTAGATAGCTACCAACATCCGCGAGCAGACAACAACTCTAGGGAGGGATATTTAGGAGCTTTCATCCATCGACATACATCCATCTACACACACACATATATCATTATGAGACAATACTAGCGCATGGCCGTGCAGTCATGCGCAGTTTATATAGTTGCAGCACAGGAAGTGGCTACAGAACTTTTGCCCTTCCAAGACCTGCCAAGAGGACCAATGGAATGTGCCGCAGAGCCTGAGCACCTGACCCTCGATCTCCAACGGGAGATCTTGCCCTGGGCATGCTCAGTATGTGCAGACAAGGACTTAGTCCCAGAGAAGTCCGCTTGCTGCTGACCAGTACTGGCTTTAATGGCAGGAGCTGGAGAAGCAGCAGTAACTCTTAGAACAGAGTGAGATTGAGCAAGACGCTGGGACCGACGTCTTTGCTGAGCAGACTCCACTGCGGCTGGAACAGAATGTGAGACCGCAGTGGAGATGGCTCGAGATTCCCCCTGTGCAGAAGCGGGAACTCGACCTCTAACACACTGTCTGAGATTCCGAACAACACCTTTCCAGGAAGTGCTTCCATTTTTGTTTGCTATAACCCATCCTAGTATGTGGATTTTTCCCAAAGCATTTAACTGTGTATTACACAATGTGTATGAACCATATCCTTACAGCCCTTGACTGGTTCCCTTAGTGGACAGCCCTCAGTCTACCTGGGGATAAAATACACTTTCTTAATATATACTTAGATTGTAATGTCTTCACATCCTGTTCCGTCCAGATGTGTCTAGATCCCAGAATTCCAAGCGGTAGAAATTCACCAACCTACATATTGGGACACCCAAGTGATGGGTGTCCCAATATGGAAACTGCTGGTGGTACCAGCCTCTTGCGTGGTACCACCAGCGGAACACTGTTGCACCACACACACACACACACTGTATACGCCGTACGTACCACACACACATAAACACACACTGTATATGCCGTACACACCACACACACACACACACACACTGTATACACCGTATGCAGCCTCTTGCACAGTACCACCAGCAGAACACCATCCCGAACACGCCGCCGCCGGGATCAGCCAAATGATTCACTGACCGCCGCCATCTTTGAACAGGAGGAGAGCATGCACAGTTTTAATGTGATCGCTACTATCTGTCTGCGCAAAGATGGCGGCGGTTTGATTTACTGCGCCTGTGTGAATTCCGCACAGGCGCAGTGAATAATTCAGCTGATCCCATCGGCAGATGTGCGACGTTTCTACAGGCAGAGGAAGCCGTCACATTAAAGGGGTTTTCCCAAGAACGAAAGTTCATTTTAAAAATTGACTGTGTCTGACCGTGTACAGAGCATACTACATCTCCTGGTCAGGGGAAGAAGCAAAAGACAATACTGACATTACAGCAGGGGATCACAGAGGATTTCTTTTGTCAGGTAAAATATTTTACTGACTGTTTTTAAACAATAGTTTACCTCACAAAATGTATCCTCTGCGATCTCCTGCTGTAATGTCAGTATTGTCTGTGAGGGGAGAACATAGCACAGGAAGGAGACAGCAGACAAGGGGTATAGCACATGGGGTAGACAGGTCAAAGAAGAGAGCACAGACGGAAGAAGTCAGCACATGGGGAAAGAGAGAGTGGATAGGTGGGTGAGCACATGGGGGAGAGATTCTCAACGCTGCAAAGCCTGCCCCCATCGCAACATTACCACCCTCGCTATGCGATAGCATAGGGCCTCCATCTAATTTATATTTAAATAACATACAGTGGCATGCATAAGTTAGGGAACCCCTGGTCAAAATTACTGTTAATGTGAACAGTTAAGCAAGTTGAAGATGAAATGATCTCCAAAAGGCCTAAAAATAAAGATGACAAAAAGGAAAATGAATTAATGCAAAAATGTTGGCACTCTACATAGTAGCACTGCCTTTTTGAAAGTTTCACAGCTTGTAAATGCTTTTTTAAACCAAACAAGAGTCTTTCAATTTTGTTTAAGGGATTTCCATCCATTCTTCCTTGGAAAATTCTTCCAGTTCTTTAAGATTCATGAGTCATCTTGAATGCATGGCTATTTTGAGGTATAGCCACAGATTGTAAAACCCTTCAGCTTCCACCTTTTTAGGTAGACTATTGTGGATTCTGATGTGTGTTTATGATCATTATTCATTTGTAGAAGCCATCTTATTTTTAACTTCAGCTTTTTTACAGATGATGTTATATTTCCATCAAAAATATGTTGAAATTAAATTCAATCCATTCTTGCCTCTACCCGTGAAATGTTCCCTGTGCCATTGGATGCAACAAAACCCCAAAATGTAATTAATCCATCCCCATGTTTAATGGTTGGCGTGATGTTCTTTTCCTCAAATTTTGTGCCATTTTTTCTCCACACATACCTTTAATCATTGTGGCCAAAGAGTTCTATTTTAACCTCATCCGTCCATAGGACTTGTTTCCAAAATGCATCAGGCTTGTTTAGATGTTCTTTTAGCATACTTCTGATGCTGAATTGTATGGTGATGATACAGGAAAGGTTTTCTTCTGATGACTCTTCTATGAAGGTCATATTTGTGCAGGTGTCTCTAAACAGTAGGATAATGTACTACATCTCTAGAGTCTGCTAAATCTTTCTGAAGGTCTTTTGCAGTCAAGTGGGGGTTCTGATTTGCTCATCTAGCAAACCTACTAGCAGCTCTCACTGAAACTTTCCTTGATCTTGCAGACCTTGTCTTGACCTCCACTGTTTCTATTAACTGCCATTTCTTAATTACATTTCGAACTGAGCACAGTGCAAATTCAAAACGCTTTGCTATATTCTTATATAGCCTTTTCCTGCTTTTTGGGCCTCCATCATTTTTATTTTCAGAGTGCAAAGCAGCTGCTTACAAGACCACATGGCTGCTATTTTTTAACACAAGTTTAGAGAAGGCTGGGTTTTTATAAAGCTGGGAAATTTGCATCACCTGGCCTTTCTTAACAATTATAGTGAACAAGCCACAGCCCTACTAGGCCAATTAAGGTCTGAAACCTTGGACAAATTTCCAAGGGTACCCAAACTTTTGCATTGACCCGTTTTTTTTTTCTGCAATTTTTAAAATGCAAAAGAAGAAACAATGTGTTAGGGTTGGCGGAACACATCGAATATATTTATTAAGTGAGATTGGTGCGTTCGCAACCCGGGATCCACCATGCAGGAAAGAACCTGCTGCTAAGTAAACGGCGGCACTATATGGCGGTATGAACCAGCTCTGTTTGCTTCACAGAGCAGCCGAGAAGGCAAGGCTCTGTGCCCTGTTAGACTTTCACAGAGGCACAGGCTAACTACCCAAATGAGAGCAGTCAGTGGTCATGCATGCACACAAAACTCCTCGCCGGAGGTGCCAGTATTCTAGGAGCTTATTTCAGCCGGGTCCCTGAACATACATAACACAATCTCCTCGCCGGAGGTGCCAGCATTCTAGGGGCTTATTTCAGCCGGGTCCCAGAACACATACGAACACATGACCACACTGGTGCAAGGCACATAACATATGAAGATACTAGCGCAGAGTCTTAAATAGCTGCAGCACGTTCGGGACCTTTCAAAGAAGGACCAATGAAGTTAATAATAATAATAATAATTTTATTTATATAGCGCCAACATATTCCGCAGCGCTTTACAAATTATAGAGGGGACTTGTACAGACAATAGACATTACAGCATAACAGAAATCACAGTTCAAAATAGATACCAAGAGGAATGAGGGCCCTGCTCGCAAGCTTGCAAACTATGAGGAAAAGGGGAGACACGAGAGGTGGATGGTAACAATTGCTTTAGTTATTCGGACCAGCCATAGTGTAAGGCTCCGGTGTTCATGTAAAGCTGCATGAACCAGTTAACTGCCTAAGTATATAGCAGTACAGACAGAGAGGGCTATTAACTGCATAAAGTGTATGAGAACATGATACGAGGAACTTTTTTTTTTTTTTATGATAGGCCACACCGGGATCATTAGGTTAATGTGTTGAGGCGGTAGGCCAATCTGAACAAATGAGTTTTTAGGGCACGCTTAAAACTGTGTGGATTGGGGATTAATCGTATTAACCTAGGTAGTGCATTCCAAAGAATCGGCGCAGCACGTGTAAAGTCTTGGAGACGGGAATGGGAGGTTCTGATTATTGAGGATGCTAACCTGAGGTCATCAGCGAAGCGGAGGGCACGGGTAGGGTGGTAGACTGAGACCAGAGAGGAGATGTAGAGTGGTGCTGAGCCATGGAGTGCTTTGTGGATGAGGGTAGTAGTTTTGTACTGGATTCTGGAGTGGATGGGTAGCCAGTGTAATGACTAGCACAAGGTAGAGGCATCGGTGTAACGGTTGGTGAGGTGAGGAATATGATCCTGGCTGCAGCATTCAGAACAGATTGGAGCGGGGAGAGTTTGGTAAGAGGGAGGCCGATTAGTAGAGAGTTACAATAGTCCAGACGAGAATGAATGAGTGAAACAGTAAGAGTTTTTGCAGAGTCGAAAGTAAGAAAAGGGCGAATTCTAGAAATGTTTTTGAGGTGCAGATAAGAAGAGCGAGCCAGTGATCGGATGTGGGGGGTGAATAAAAGCACGGAATCAAGGATGACCCCAGGGCGGCAGGCATGTTGCTTTGGAGTAATGGTGGAACCGCACACGGAGATGGCAATGTCAGGCAAAGGTAGGTTAGTAAAGGGAGAAAACGCGAGGAGTTCAGTTTTTGACAGGTTCAGTTTCAGATAGAGGGAGGACATGATGTTAGAGACAGCGGTAAGACAATCACTGGTGTTTTCTAAAAAGGTCGACGTGATAACAGGAGAAGAGGTGTATAATTGGGTGTCATCAGCATAGAGATGGTACTGAAAACCAAATCTACTGATTGTTTGTCCAATAGGGGCAGTATACAAAGAGAAGAGGAGGGGGCCTAGGACGGATCCTTGAGGAACCCCAACAGTAAGGGGAAGGTGAGAGGAGGAGGAACCAGCAAAACATACAGTGAAGGATCGGTCAGAGAGATAGGAGGAGAACCAGGAGAGAACGGTGTCCTTGAGGCCGAAGGAGCGGAGCATATTGAGGAGGAGCTGATGATCCACAGCATCGAATGCTGCGGAGAGATCCAAGAGAATTAGCATGGAGTAGTGACCATTAGATTTAGTTGTTAGTAGGTCATTAGAGACTTTAGTGAGGGCAGTTTCAGTAGTGTGGAAAGAGCGGAAACCAGATTGAAGAGGGTCTAGAAGAGAGTTATCTGAGAGATAGCGGGTAAGACGGGATTGGACCAGGCGTTCGAGGAGTTTAGAGATGAAGGGAAGATTAGAGACAGGTCTATAGTTAGCGGCACAGTTTTGGTCGAGGGATGGTTTTTTAAGTAATGGATGTATGATGGCATGCTTAAATGAGGAGGGAAAAATACCGGAAATGAGAGAAAGGTTGAATATTTTTGTTAGGTGAGAGGTGACAGCCGGGGAAAGGGACTGGAGGAGATGTGACGGAATGGGGTCACTGGTGCAAGTGGTTGGGCGAGAAGTTGCAAGGAGCCTGATTACTTCTTCTTCTGTAACTGGTTCAAAGTCAGAGAGTGAACTAGATGCAGTAGGGGAGGGAGGACAGTGCATGGTATGAAGAGATTGGGAGATGATTTCCTGTCGAATGTGGTCAATTTTTTCTTTGAAGTAATTGGCCAGATTGTCAGCGCGGAGATCCGTGGTTGGGGCCTGCACTCTTGGGTTGAGTAGGAACTGGAAAGTGTCAAAGAGACGTTTAGGTTTATTTGACAGTGAGGTTATGAGGGTGTTGAAATAGGTTTGTTTGGAGAGGTGAAGGGCAGAGTTGTATGTTTTTAGCATTAATTTATAATGGATGAAATCTTCGGGTAGATTAGATTTTCTCCACAGATGTTCGGCGTACCTGGAGCACCGCTGCAGGAAACGTGTTTGCAGCGTGTGCCAACGGTTGTTGCCATTTGTGCTGAGTTGTTCTATGTATAGGAGGTGCAGCTTCATCCAGGGCACTTTGCAGGGTTTCATTGTAATGCTTCAGAGCAGAATCAGGACATGAGATGGAGGAGATTGGGGCCAATGATGACTGCAAGTTCTTCATAAGTTTCAGGGTGTTAATGGCCTGTATGTTTCTATAAGTGTGGAAAGTGAGGGTGACCTGAGCGGGATGGCAGTTCTTGATAGAGAATGAAAGAAGGTTGTGGTCAGAGAGCGGGAGAGGGGAGTTTGTGAAATCATCCACTGAGCAAAGCCGGGAGAAGACCAAGTCGAGGGAGTTTCCATCTTCATGTGTTGAAGAGTTAGTATGCTGCGAGAGGCCGAAAGAGGAGGTTAGAGATAAAAGATGAGAAGCAGATGGGGAGAGGGGAGAAGCAATGGGGATGTTGAAATCACCCATGATAAGGGTGGGGGTGTCACAGGAGAGAAAGTGTGGAAGCCAGGTGGCAAAGTGATCCAGGAACTGATGAGAGGGGCCAGGAGGACGATACACCACTGCCACTCGCATGGAGAAGGGGATGTAGAGTCTGACAGCATGGACCTCAAAGGAAGGGAGTACAAGTGAGGGTACTTGGGGGATAATTTGGAAGGTACATTTGGGTGAAAGGAGCAGACCAACGCCTCCACCTGCTCTGTTGTCTGATCTTGGGGTATGAGAAAAGTGTAGTCCACCATATGAAAGAGCAGCAGCAGCGGTGGTGTCTGACTGCTGGATCCAGGTTTCAGTAAGGGCCAGGAGATTAAGACAGTTAGAAAGGAAGAAGTCATGAATGAAGGAGAGTTTATTACACACAGAGTGAGAATTCCAAAGGGCACAATTGAAAGATACAGAAGGCATGCATGGAATATTAATAAGGTTAGAGGGGTTTCCGAGTGTAGTAGTTGGGAGGTTTGACTGTTCCTGCAGTACCTGAGCATGTGACCCTAGATCTCCACTGAGAGATCTTGCCCTGGACATGCTCAGTGTGTGCAAAGCAGAACTTAGTCCTAGCACCTACAGGACCTTCCAATAAGGACCAATGGAAGTTGCTGCAGTACCTGAGCATGTGACCCTAGATCTCCACTGAGAGATCTTGCCCTGGGCATGCTCAGTGTGTGCAAAGCAGGACTTAGTCCCAGAAAAGCCTGCTCACCGCAGATCAGTGCAGGGTACAATAGCAGAGCCTGGAGAGGCAGTAGTAACCCTTTGCACAGTGTCAGTCCCAGTGAAACACTGGGAGCAACGTCTCCGCTGAGCAGGCTGCACTGCGGCCGATGCAGAATGGAAGACCGCAGCAGACACGGATCTAGATCCTCCCTGTGCAGCAGAAGAAACTCAACTCCTAACATTACCCCCCCTCCTAGGGCCCCCCTCCTTGAGCCTCGCTACGCTCAAAAGCTGCAATGAGCAGCGGAGCCTGAATGTGCTCCACAGGCTCCCAGGTTCTATCCTCTGGACCGTGGCCCTTCCAGTCCACCAGATAAAATTTCTTGCCACGTACCACCTTGCACCCCACGATAGCATTCACCTCAAACTCATCTGTGGATGAACCCGATGTCCCGGCAGATGACTCAGAAAACCGGGACAAATGAACGTGCTTTAAGAGGGAAACGTGAAAAGTATCGGTGATACCAAGGCGTGGAGGAATAGCCAAACGGTAGACCACAGGGTTTACCTGTTCCAGAACCTTGAACAGGCCAATGTAATGAGGCGCAAACTTAGTGGACTCAACTCGCAGCCTGATGTTACGGGAGGAGAGCCACACTAAGTCACCAGGAGCAAAGGTCGGAGCGGGGCACCGGTGTGTATCAGCCAAAACCCTCATTCTCTCCTTGGAGAGCCGGATGGCATCCTGTGTGCGGTCCCAGATGTCACGTGCCTCCACCGCCCAGTCTGCCACCCTAGAATCGGTGGATGACATGGGCATGGGCACAGGGACACGCGGATGCTGGCCGTAATTAAGGAGAAAAGGAGTCTGACCAGTGGAATCGGCTACGGCATTGTTCAATGCAAATTCTGCCCAAGGAAGCAAAGATGCGCAGTCATCCTGTCTAGCAGAGATAAAATGTCACAAGTATGTCACCAGAGTCTGGTTGGTTCTCTCTACCAACCCATTCGTCTCAGGATAATATGCAGAGGAGAGATTCAGCTCTACGCTGAGTAAACGGTAGAGCTCTCTCCAAAACCGAGACGCAAACTGGGGACCCCGGTCGCTGACAATATTATCAAGCATTCCATGTAAGCAGAAAATATGTTTTATGAACAACGCCGCCAAGGCCCGTGCAGAAGGTAAACGTGGAAGCGGCACCAAATGCACCATCTTAGAAAAATGATCGGTGACTACCCAGATAATGGTGCAGCTACGAGACTTGGGTAAGCCCACCACGAAGTCCATCCTGACCATCTCCCAGGGCCTGTCTGCCACCGGTATGGGGTAAAGTAACCCAGCAGGCCATTGTCGAGGAGACCGATCCTGGGCGCAGGAGACACACGCCCGAATATAGTCCCCGACGTCACGGGCCATATGCGGCCACCAGTACGTCCTCTGTTGTGAATTCTGTTGTCGAACTCCCTCCTGTGGTCGTGAATGGTACTTCGGCGAGTTCTGTCTATGGGCTCCCTCTGGTGGCTATGAGTGAAGCTGCTGCTTCTGAGGTTCCTTACACAGCTGACGTAATTTATCCTTTGGTTGGCTGCTCTATTTAACTCCTCTCAGATTGTTACTCCATGCCAGCTGTCAATGTTTTTGCATTGGTTCAGTTCGCTCCTGGATCTCTCTGGTGACCTGCCTTCTCCTGCAGAAGCTAAGTTCCTGATCGCAAAGTTACCTTTCCTATCCTCTGTCTATTTAGTAAGTCTGGCCTCCCTTTGCTGAAACCTGTTTCATTTCTGCGTTTGTGACTTTCATCTTTACTCACAGTCAATATATGTGGGAGGCTTCCTTTACCTTTGGGGAATTTCTCTGAGGCAAGGTAGGCTTTATTTTCTATCTCTAGGGCTAGATAGTTCTTAGGCTGTGACGAGGTGCCTAGGTCTGGTCAGGAGCGCTCCACGGCTATTTCTAGTGTGTGTGATAGGATTAGGGCTTGCAGTCAGCAGAGCTCCCACATCCCAGAGCTGGTCCTGTATGAGGTTTAACTCTCAGGTCATTCCGGGTGCTCCTAACCACCAGGTCATAACAGTCCTCGCCAAAAGCTCAGATGTCCTCTTGGTCCCAAAATGTCCACCCACTCTGGACGAGTGAGCCCAAGAGAGAACCTCCAGTCGCAAATTCGCTGGTACGAAAGTCTTGACCGGGGGCACGGACTCTAGAGAAACCGGAGCCACAGTTCTCAGGCTTTCAGAAGGGACAATAAGCCGAGGCTCCTCCTCCTCAGATGACACTACGGAGCGGGAGAGAGTGTCGGCACGAATGTTATTCTCCCCAGAGAGAAAATGGAGAGTAAAATGGAACCAGGAGAAGAACAGGGACCATCTAGCCTGGCGAGAATTCAGCCGCTGGGCCGTCTGTATATATACCAAGTTCTTGTGGTCAGTGAACACTTGGAAGGGAAAGCGAGCTCCCTCCAAGAGGTGTCTCCACTCTGAAAAAGCCAACTTCATGGCTAGCAACTCCCTGTCCCCGATGGAATAAGTCCTCTCCGCTGGTGTGAAGGTCTTGAAGAAGAAGAAGCAAGGATGCTTCCGACCTTGAGCATCCTTTTGGAAAAGGACTGCTCCAGCACCAACGGATGAGGCATCCACCTCCATGACAAATGGCTTATCTACATCGGGGCGATGTAGGATGGGAGCGCTAGCAAAGTGTGACTTAATCAAAAGGCCTTGGAGACCTCCTCTGACCACAAATTGGGATTTGCTCCCTTCTTGGTGAGGGCAACCAAGGGAGCTATCAAAGTTGAGAAGTGTGGAATGAACTGGCGATAATAATTAATGAACCCCATAAAGAGCTGCACTGCTTTAAGAGAATGGGGTTCCTGCCAGTCCATCACAGCCTGTAGCTTGGCAGGATCCATAGCCAAACCCTGGGCAGAGATGATATAACCAAGGAAAGGCAAGGACTCCTGCTCAAACACACACTTCTCCAACTTGGCGTAGAGGGAGTTTGCCCGCAAGAGGTCGAAGACTTTGCGAACATTTCTCCGATGGGAGTCAATATCTGGAGAGTTGATGAGAATATCATCCAGATAGACTACGACCGAGGTGGTGAGCATATCCCAGAAAATGTCGTTCACAAAGTCTTGGAAAACGGCTGAAGCATTACAGAGCCCGAAGGGCATCACCAAATATTCATAATGCCCATCCCTGATGTTAAAAGCCGTCTTCCATTCGTCCCACTCACGGATGCGAATCAGGTTGTAGGCACCCCGCAGATCTAATTTTGTAAAAACCCTTGCTCCCCGTAGCCTATCAAAAAGCTCAGATATCAGGGGTAATGGGTACTTGTTCTTAACGGTGATGGCGTTAAGACCCCTGTAGTCTATGCATGGACGTAAGTCTCCAATCTTCTTCTGTACGAAGAAGAACCCAGCCCCTGCAGGAGACACTGACTTCCTAATCAATCCTCTTGCCAGATTCTCTTGGATGTACTGAGACATTGTCTCCGTCTCCGGGAGAGATAACGGATAGACTCGACCCCGGGGAGGCTCAGCACCAGGCAAGAGGTCAATAGGACAGTCATAGGGGCGGTGAGGCGGAAGGGTCTCCACAGCCCTTTTGGAGAACACGTCCACATAGGGCCAATAGTTTTTGGGGAGAGAGGATAGATCTGCGGGTACCTGTGTTGTAGCAACCTGAACACACTCCCTCTGACATCTACCCTCGCAGGATTTACTCCATCCCAAAATTCTCCCTGAGGACCACTCTATATGAGGAGAATGATAGCGTAGCCATGGTATCCCCAACAGGACCTCATCAATTCCCTCAGGAATGACTAATAGGAAGATAATCTCCTGATGTGATAGAGACACAGAAAGCGTGATAGGAATGGTTTGGTGGGTAATCTGTGAGGGTAGTGTCGACCCATTTACCACTCGAACGGTTACAGGTTTGGCGAGCATAACCAGGAGTATTGCGTGACGCTAGGCAAAAGTGGATGACATAAAATTTCCCTCCGCCCCAGAGTCCACGCATAGCTCTACCATAAGAGTGGATGGGCCTAAGGTAATTGTCCCCTTGACAACTTTGAGGCAAACATCGCCGTGTCTAGTGTACCTCCTCCAACTGCCACTAGACGCTGATGTTTCCCCGACCGCTGAGGACACTTGGAGGCAAGATGTCCTGACTGCCGGCAAATATGACAGACCTTATGTGCACGAGCAGACTGGGACTTGGATCCCGCTCGTGTCACCTCTATGGCCTCATGTGACTCGGACGCCTGGACTGGAGATTCCAGAGGTCTGGCGAAGGTGGGAGCCAGCCGAAACCTCTGCCTACACTGGGCTCGCTCCAACCTTCACTCGTGAAAACAAAGGTCTATGCAAGTTGATACAGCTATAAGCTCCTCCAGTGAGGCGGGAATCTCCCTAGTAGCCAAAGCGTCCTTCACATGGTCAGCCAGCCTCCTCCAAAATACGGGAATGAGGGTTTTATCTGACCATTCCAACTCAGACGCTAATGTCCGGAAGTGAACAGCAAAATGCCTGACCATTGTTGAACCCTGAGTCAAAGCCAGCAGTTGGAGCGCTGTATCATGGGTGACTTGAGGTCCTACAAAGACCTGTTTCAGAGTGTCCAGAAACCAAGGAACACTCCGCACCACATGATCGTTACGCTCCCACAGCGGCGTGGCCCACTCCAACGCCTTGTCCGACAAGAGAGATATTATGAATCCCACCTTTGCCCGCTCTGTGGGAAAACGTGTAGCCAGGAGCTCGAGGTGTATATCACATTGGCTCATGAAACCCCTACAGGACTTACTGTCCCCAGAGTATTTCTCAGGCAAAGGGAGGTGAGATAGAGTCGGAACAGAGGTGGCAGTGGGTAAAGCTGCTGCAGGCATGCTAGCAGCCTGAACAGCAATTGCGTTAACATCCACCGTCAAGGTTGCACGTTCAAGAGACGCCAACCGGCCCTCCAGCAGCTGGATGTACCCGTGCAATCGCTGTTCATCCGCCATTACTTAGCCAGATCCTGGCGCTAGTATACTGTTAGGGTTGGCGGAACGCACCGAATATATTTATTAAGTGAGATTGGTGCTTTCGCAACCCAGGATCCACCGTGCAGGAAAGAACCTGCTGCTAAGTAAACGGCGGCACTATATGGCGGTATGAACCAGCTCTGTTTGCTTCACAGAGCAGCCGAGAAAGCAAGGCTCTGTGCCCTGTTAGACTTTCACAGAGGCACAGGCTAACTACCCAAACGAGAGCAGTCAGTGGTCATGCATGCACACAAAACTCCTCGCCGGAGGTGCCAGCATTCTAGGGGCTTATTTCAGCCGGGTCCCTGAACACACATAACACAATCTCCTCGCCGGAGGTGCCAGCATTCTAGGGGCTTATTTCAGCCGGGTTCCTGAACACTTACGAACACATGACCACACTGGCGCAAAGCACATAACATATGAAGATACTAGCGCATGGCCGTGCGGCCATGCGAGTCTTAAATAGCTGCAGCAAATTCAGGACCTTTCAAAGAAGGACCAATGGAGTTGCTGCAGTACCTGAGCATGTGACCCTAGATCACCACTGAGAGATCTTGCAGTAGAAACCCTTTGCACAGTATCAGTCCCAGTGAGACGCTGGGAGCGACGTCTCCACTGAGCAGGCTGCACTGTGGCCGATGCAGAATGGGAGACCGCAGCAGACACGGATTAAGATTCCCCCTGTGCAACAGAGGAAACTCGACTCCTAACACAATGTATTTATTTTTTTACCTAAAATACAAAGGAAATTTGTAATCTATAACTTTAGGCCTTTTAAAGTTAATTTCATCTTCAACTTGCTTAACTTTTCAAAATAACAGTAATTTTCACCAGGAGTGCCAATACGTTTACATGCCACTGTGTAACCTGACTGTAAAGGCCTTGGGCAATATAAAGAGAGTATGAGGCTGCATTCCCACTATGAGTATTTGGTGAGTTTTTGATGCAGCAAAGTTTCTGCACCAATTAGGTCACTTGCATTTTTTCATTGCATTTTTAAGTGCATTTTTCCCCCTTTCCTGATTTCCTATTCTTTTGCAAGTTTGTAACGCTTAAATGTTTCAGATCACCAAAAAAATTTAAATATTAGACAACGATAACACTAGTAAATACAAAATGCAGTTTTTAAATTAAGGTCTTTATTATTAAGGGGAAAAGAAATACAAACCTATATGGTCCTGTGTGAAAAAGTAATTCCCCTCCCCCCCTTACTTAAAACATAAACTAACTGTGATCTTTGGGAAGCTGAGTACAAATTTAATTAATGTTTAAATTTATTTGGTTATCTGAAACATTTAAGTGTGACAAACATGCAAAAGAATAGGACATCAGGAAGACAGCAAACACTTTTTCACACAACTGTAGTTAGGTGCATATTATATGTGTTTTTGATGTACTTCAGGAAATGCACTTAAAATGCATGTGCGTTTTGTACCTGCAGAATTTCCACACCCAATGCCAGTTTATGAGGACAATCTAGACTGAAACCTCAGCGTACTTGCAGCGCCCCAGAGTCCTGGTCGTTGCAGTAATGTTATTCTTCCACCAGGGGGAGTGATATTATGTCTGATGGCACTAAAGGAGTTCACAGGTATCACAAACCATACACTACCCTTCACACTCCAATCCACCAGGGGGAGCCTTGCTCGTATCTGCTAGGGCACTCCTCACATTAGGGTAGAACTGGTGGGATGGATAGAAAGTTAGTCAGACGCTGCCTGGGCTTCACCCAGTCAGTTCCTGTCAGGCAGACAACGGGAAAGGAGGAACACCACAAAGCTGCAGACAGAGGGCCCCAGACAGGGATGGGATCCTGTTAGAGGCCTAGACAGAAAGACATGGAGCTGCGTCTGCCCCACATGCGGCAGCATCCTAAGAAAAGATACGAAGAGAATTGTATTGTAGAGAGTGAGAATCAAAGTCATAGCACAAGGAGAAGAAAACAAAAAGGAGTTCTGCCCTGAGAGAGGCTGCCTCCTTCTGAGGTGCGTAGCCGGTGCCCGGAACACCGAGAGACTAATAGACTCTACGCTTTACTTCAGAGACCGGCAGGACAGTCATTTCCAAGTTGGCTGCCCGACCTTAATACCTAAGAAGACACGGTGGCAAATTGTGGGGTCGGGGCATCTCTAGGGTCCCTATAAACAAGCCTCAGGCCATCAGTCATACGGTTTTGTCCTATCCACACCATCTGAGGGACAGAGAGGAAAAAATAACATCTAGAACATCTACAACAGTTGTGAGGACCTTACCGAGTTGCTCAGCAGGGAGGTACTACAACACCCAGGCGCTAGTAGGAAGGCTACTGATTTCCACCTGGATAAGGGGACTCTGGATGTGCCTTCAGCCCAGCCGGACTCTGCCTACCCTGTGGTCTGGTGCCCTGGACTGTGGATGTTGAAGCCTTCAGTAAAGAGACTGCAACCTTGTGTCCTCGTTATTCTCTGCACCTTACAACATCCACCATCTACCAACTACACTCTGGGAAGCCCTGGGGACACACTTCACCTGTGGGAAGGTATACCATCTAGCTGCCATAATATCACCCCAGCGGACCCCTAAGCAGCATCGGTCACCCTGACCGAATACCACAGGTGGCATCACGAACACTATCCCTTTAAAGACCTTTCCCCCATTTCATCAACGGACCTCCCGAAGGCCACGGACCGGGTCAGCCACCGTGACATCCCCACTGAGTACAGAAGTAGGGCCCGGATCCGAGTACCCCACGGCCCTTGGGGGCACTCCATACTCATAAGAGAAATTAACATGCTGCAGATTTAAAACATGCATCTCAGGTCAGTTTATGCTGCATTAAAAAGAAGCACAGTGGGTATGAGATTTCTATAAATCTTATCCACTTTCTTGGAACATTAAGATGTTTTTGATGCAGCAAAAATAAGCAGCGCTAAAAACACACCAAAAGCTCATTGTGGGAACACAACCAGAGTCTCTCCATGTGCTACTATATAGTGATCTACAAGGCAACATCATCATAATATGGCCAAAAAAGCATGAGCATAAGGAGGTACAGTGTGGTACTATATAAGACCTTGGGTCATAATACATCCTTGTGCATGAGTTTTTGAGAAACTTGAGAAATCATGAGATCAATAGACATGCTGATGATATGCAAATGGAGAAAAAAATAAAATAATTTTTCAAAGCATCTTGATTTAGTCAGTATTGCGTATGAGCACCAACCAGAATCAGTGCAGAACCAGTGGTATGGCCATTTCCTGCAAATGAGCCATTTTACAGCAAGACAACACCATGTCACATGGTGCCCATGGTACTATGAGCAGCCTGTGTGGCTTAAACTCCCATTGAGCACATGTGGGACGTCATTGGTCGGCAACTGCATAAAATGTTGCCAGCAGAGTTTCTCAATGATTTCAGTGCCCAAGTGCATTCTGCATGGGGGAACAATCCTTAAATAACCATTATTAACCACATTGATAGTAGTTAAGAAGTGTAAGTGCATGTATTTCTGCTCATGGTGGAAATAAAACTAGGAGAGAGAAGAGCTCAATAGGACCTTATCCAATGGTAACGGAAAATTAGAAAAGTAAGGTCATCCACCTGGAGAAGCTGCAATATAGCAACATTTGGTAGGCACATAATACAGGTGCTGCCTGGTTCTATTTCTGATCGTAGTGCTCATATTCGATACTGAATAAATCGAGATGTCTTGAAAATATTTCCATTGTTTATCAATTAACATGTTTGTTAAAGTTGAGCTAGCACTAAAATGCCCAGATGCTTGTTACCCGAATCCAGCAATTTTTAATGCTTGGATCGAATGCTCATGTTGAGCAATGAATAAAATGAGAAATCTGAGCATTTTTCCCGCAGGCCCTACAAGGAGGTCTGGAGGACAGTGAGAATGTTGAAATAGATCGAAGAAGTGCTAAATGGAAGGAGAACGGCATAGGGAAGACCCCTGGAATCATCTCTAATTCCCATATCGCTGCTGAGAAACAATGGTGTCACACTTTTACGCTATTTTAAGGACTTATGAGACATTAAAAAGTGATGAGAAATTAAAGTTTATAGGAAAAAAATGTTAAGAAACATTTTTCCTGTATAATGACTTGTATGTATATAAGGCAAAATCTAAATAGGAGTAAAAAAATAAATTTAAGTAATTCAAAATTGATTTTTCTTATTTAAAAATTGGAAATTTCAGTGTAATTTATGAAGGAAGCAAGAAGTGCCAAAAGTTAGAGACTCAGAGGGACTCAGATATACCCTGTACTAGACATAAAGGAGAGCCTCATACACATTCCGTTCAAATTGTCATGTAGCGGTACCCCTAAACTCATAAAGGCTAAGCATTAAGTGAAATGCCTGCCAAAAATTGGAAGCAGTGTTACTCATACACTCTTGAAGGATAAATAAACCCTTGAAGGCAGCAATTGTAGTGCCTCATTTAGATATTGTGAACAAAGTGTAGGTGTGTTACTTCTACACTCATAAAAGCTCAGCACACAGTGCAAAGCCTGTCAATAATTATAAGCAGGGTCATCCATACACACTTGAAGTCACCAACTGGAGTGCCTTATAAAAAATAAGAAAGTATAGTAGTGATTCTTCTACACTCATAATGGCTTTGTACAAAGTACAAAGTCAGGAAAAAATTATAAGTAGGTTCATCCAGTTATCCACAGACCCTAGAAAGCAACAATTGTCAGGCCTCATTCAAATATTGAACATAATATACACTTTATGTGCTGCTGTCATCTGATGGTGTGGATTAGTTGAGTCCAATCTAGTCTTTCTTCATTTTTATCACAGCCTAGACTAGCCTGGAGTGAGGAGCTTTCCTGTGTTGGTGGTTTTGCTGCAGCTGTGTAAGTTCAGATACCTTGTGCTGTATTCTATGTTGCTGTGGAGCTTGGCAGCAGAACCTGAAACTGAGTATATTGTCCCTTTTTCTTTGTCTGTTCTGTGTTTGTCTCTGTTTGTCTCTTCCCCTGTGTTTTACCATCTGCAGTGTTGAGGCTAACTTCTTTGCCAGCCAGTGCACTAGCCAGGGTACTTTGAGGAAACAATCAGGGACTAGGCAAGTGAGGGCGATGAGGGGAAGGACCTACATAGGGCATTAGGAGAGTTTAGGGACAGACACTGGTTGGTGTCAGGATGTGACCAATCCCTTCCTTTCTAGCTAAAGGGCCTTTCTCTCCCTTTTCCATCCCGTCGTAGTTGTACACTGTCCATCAGTCTTACCCATGTCCGAGCGTGACACCAACCTTGTCAAGAATACCTGGTCATAAGGACAAGGATGCTGGCAGTGTATTATGAAATTTGCCCAGGCCTTTGAAAGTGCACCACTGCCTCTGCTGTACCGGGTGTGTGTCTTCCTGGCCTCTCCTCTTTGGTTGGGTAAGGAAGCTTGTTTCCTGCCATTACCATTTCCACTGTTGGACAAACATAATGACCTCCCCCAGGATGCCAACTGTTGGTATGTTGTGACTAGCAGGCCCACTAGTATTTGTCCAGCCCTGGTCCTTGATCGCCTCCTTCTCTCTTCTAACTAGCCTACACCTCGCAGTTCACTCACTAGTTGCTCTTGCCTGCAGTCTACAAGAACCCCAGCTGTGAAAGCTGCAGCCTGGGTTGGAGCCTTGGTGGTTCTGGGAAAGTGGACAGTTTTGGATCACAGGCTACCTCCGCTGTTGCACCAGCTTGGTTTGGCTCTGATATTTCTCCTGTTGCTGCCTCGGGAGTCTCATAGGATTCTGACATCTTTGTTGCCCACTTAATATGTTACATTGTATGGATTACTAATTCATTCAAGAAAAATGTTTCAACTCTTTTTTAGAATGTTATATACAACTTAAATGTACTCCAGAGCATGTAATACTCTATGAATGAGTAATTGAATACCAAAATAAATGTAATAGCTTTTTTCGAGTGTTATATAACACAAAAATGTAACAGAAAGCACGTAATACTCTATGGAGGAGTAATTGAATCCAGATACATTTTCAATAGTTTTTTGTAGTGTTATATACAACAGAAATGTAGCCCTGTGCACGTAATACTCTTTGGATGAGTAACTGAATGTTGAAAAATTTTTGAATTCTTTTTTGGAGTGTTATATGCCACAGAAATGTACCACAGAGAACGTGATCTGAATCATTTAAGTGTGGCAAACATGCAAAAGAATACAAAATCTGGTAGGGGCAAGCACTTTTCCACACTACTGTAGTATATACCACAGAAATGTACCCCAGAGCAAAAAATATTATATGGATAAGTAATTGAATGCAGAAAAAAGTCAATGCTTTTTTAAACTGATATATACCACAGAAATTTACCCCAGAGCAAGTAATACTCTGTGGATGAGTAATTGAATACGGATACATTTTTTCATTTTTCAATGCTAATATTCGATGGATGAGTAGTTGAATACAGAAAAAATTTTCAATGCTTTTTTGTAGTGATATATACAACCGAAATGTTACAGAAAGCACATAATGCCCTATGGATAAGTAATTAAATACAGAAAAATATTTGAACCCTTTTTTGAAGTATTATATACCACAGAAATGTACCCCAGAGCACGTAATACTCTATGGATGATTAATTGAATACAGATAATTTTTCAACAATTTTCTGTAGTATTGTCTACCACATAAATGTTACAGAAAGCATGTAATTCTCTATGGATGGGTAATTGAATAAAGATACATTTTTCAACGCTTTATATAAATGTAGTGTTATATATCACAAAAAATGTACCCCAAAGCACATAATGAATAATTTAATACAAAAAACTTTTTGAAAGGTTTTTTGGAGTGTCATATACCCCAGAGCAGGTAATAAGTGTAATGAGTAATTGAATACAGATACATTTTTCCATGCTTTTTTAGTGAGTTATATGCCACAGAAATGTACCTAAGAGACCACTAAATACCCTATGGATGAGTCATCAAATACAGATACATTTTTCAACCTTTTTTTGCAGTGTTATATAATAATAATCTTTATCTTTATATAGCACTTTACAGTTTGCACACATTATCATTGCTGACCCCGATGAGGCTCACAATCTAAATTTCCTATCAGTATGTCTTAGGAATGTGGGAGGAAACCGGAAAACATGGAGGAAACTCACGCAAACACGGGGAGAACATGCCACCGAAATGTTACTGAAAGTGCATAATACTATATCGTGTTTATCTTTGGGGTCATCTGAAGGCAATTGTCTATGCTGTGAAGATACGAGATGTGCAGCATTTGAAACAACGCATACTGGAAGCCGCTGCTAGCATTTTTTCTGTGGTGTTGCTATCTGTGTGTCAAGAGTGGGAGAAGAGGGTTGCATTGACAATCCAACACAATGGGCAGCACTTTGAGCGCATTTTATAAGCGGTCATAAACTTGTAAATAACTCATGAAAGAATAAAGTTACGTTAAAACCAAGCACACCATTGTTTTCTCGTGAAATTCTCAATAAGTTTGATGTGTCACATGACCCTCTTCCCATTGGAAGAAAATGGCTGACTTAAAAAAAATGGCTGACTTCAAAATGGCCATCATGGTCACCACCCATCTTGAAAAGTTTTCCCCTCCCATATACTAATGTGCCACAAACAGGAAGTTGATATCACCAACCATTCCCATTTTATTTAGGTGTATCCATGTAAATGGCCCACCCTGCATAACACCGAAGTGTACCACAAAGCACGTAATACTCTATGGGTAAGTATTTGAATCATGAAGTTTCCAGCACTTTCTTGGCGTTCTACTTACCACTGTAATGTAACAATAAACGTGTTACACTGTATGGATAACTAATTGAATCCTGAAGTTTTGGAACGCAAATATTTTGAAAGTGTACTTCATGTATTCCTATACTCCTAAATGTTTTTCATAAAATGCAAAAAAATTATAATGAGAGTCATCCATTCATTCATAGAACCCTGAAAGTCAACAACTGGTGGGAATCATTCAAATATGTGTAGTTGCTGTACTCCTTCACTCATAAAAGCTTTGAGTGCAAAACCTGGAAAAAATTATAAGGAGGGTCATCCATACACCCTTGAAGGCAATAATTTGAGGGCCTCATTGAAATACTGAATGTTAAAAACACTTTATGTGTTGCTGATTTCTGGTGGTGTGGAAAAGTGGGGATAAGCCAGGCATTGTTCATTTTAATGAATGAGCCTGTCAGCATTCTCTGCTGACAAGCACCTCTCTGTTATGACCCCCCCTGTGGCACTAAAAACCCACTCAGACAAGACTAGCAGCAGGGCCGCGCAAAATCTTAAAGGCATAGTAGGACAGCTCATGCCAGGTATCCAGCTTTGAGACCCAATAGTTGAAAGTCATAAAGGTATTAAGGAGCGCGCTTCTTTGGTTGGCTAACTTTTCCCTCCTTGTCAAAAATACTTGGTCATCAGTTCCTGGATGCTGGGATGGTGTCAAGAAATTGACACAGGCCTTTGACAGTGTCTCAGCTGTGTGTCTTCCTCATCACTTCTCCTTGGTTAGGCAAGGAAGCATGTCCCCTGCTGCTAACGTCTGATGGGAATTTTTTGAACATATTTTCCACTTTAAAGCACCACTTTAGAAGATGTCTCCACCTTAGGAAGAAGTAATGAAATGCTCTCCTTGTAGTGTGGATCTAGCAGGGTAAACAATCAATTTTCTTTTTTGACAAAGATGACTGTAACATGAGGGTCACATGAAAGGAAGCGGTTTATAAAGTCCGCCATATGTGCTAAGCTCCATAAAGCCAACACTTCCCTGTTTCCACAATGATGAGCACTATTCATTTTCTCCTCTTCCTCCCTTTCTTTCTCCTCATTCCAATCCTCAGCCCATCCTCATAAGAGAGATGGGACGAAAGTTGTGTGGCTACTAGCCTCTGTTGCGCTAGCCACCAGCTCCTGTTCATTATCTTCCTCCTCCTCAGGGTTCACCTCTTCATTGATACTCAATCCATGCTGAGCAGATGAGATGGGACTGGGCTGGCTTTAACCTCTTTGTGTTATATCTTCCTATGCCTCCAGCTGCTCCACATGCAAAGTTTCATGTTTAATTGTGAGCAGCGATTGTTTAATTAGGCACAGAAGCAGGATAAAAAAATACAAAGGTATGAACTGGGATATAAACTCGTGTGCATGCAACATGTAAGCGCACGTTTACACCAGCCACTAAACAGAAAAAACAAAGACAGAAACATAGTAATTAAATACCCTGCAGTAAATAAATATCATAGTGCATAAAAATAATATACGCTACTTAGTTAACATTTTTTTATCATAAAAAATGCGAAAGCCATCCCGCCCCATCACGGCTACTGTAGTTGAGACAGTCCTAACTCTAATAAAAACTTTATTGTTTGTCAAGTGACATGCATGGAGATAAGAGCTGAGAGTGAGCCCAACTAGTGGACATACAGCCAAGGGAGAGCACATCAATCATGCAGGCCAAACCTGAATCTTTAATTATAGCCCTAGCCCCCGGAGGAAGTCGTTGTGACAAAACTTTTTGGGGTGGCTATGTGATTGTGTTTTAGCTTGCACTTGAGACCAGTGTATATCTTAAATAGACAATCAATCTGCCTTTAATCCATGAACTGCAGTCATTGCAATATTGAAAATGAAAAAGTTGCTCTGTGTACTTAGGAGGTCTTACAGATTAGCAATAGTATAGAGATAACACTGGCACAATAGTGTTTTTTTAAATTTACTTCGCACTTTTAATACATAGAAAAAAAAGGCATGCTTTCAATGCATCCCTTAATTAAATAGACCCATATTTACCCTCTAGGTAATTTGGTATTTCTGCACAATCGAGCACCCAGATACTCGAGTGATATCCGAGTATCACCAAGCACATTCACGGATCCGTAATGTCTATCCATCCTGTGATTTCCACAATTCCACTACTTTTCCCTTTTGGTGTTGCAATTTCAACATTGAAATTGTTGAGGAGCTTATATGGTTAATTTTGAATATATACAAAAACCTTGCTTGTTTGTCCTGAACCTATATTCATTGGATAATATGTTTTTTTTAAGCTATAAAGTTTATGTAGTTAAATTGTCCAGTCTCCAGAATTGTGCTGTTTAGTAGTCATACATCTGGCAACTTTACATCTGGATACCCTACAGAAGAAAATATATACGGAGAAAATCCAGCCCAATTTACAGTAACATTTATTGCAAAGTTTAATCCTATATCGAGCTCCCTATAATTATGCAACTGAATTTGAGATGCCTAATTTTGGTGTTTTGCATTTTTTTCTAAACATTACAGGGACAGTTAAAAAAATATTTAGCATTGAGAGTCCTCAGTGGTTGATAAACCACTGAGGACTCTCAATTCTAAATATTTTTCTATCTACTGGCTAACACGGTACCAAGATATACAGTATATCTTTCCGGTATCAAAATCAGGGACATTAAGTGCTTCTCCTAATAATCCTGTTGTAAATCCAGAAGCATCAGGATTCTAAATTCTAGGAAAAAAAACATAATGAGTTAAAGATTTTCTTAAGTTACAGGAAATCCGGAACACATGAGAGCAAGTAGAAATTATTGGCATGGTATACAGTATTTCAACTAACACCCGTAAAACACCAATTTAATATTTTATATCATATGATAAAGATGTAACAAAACATGAGTTTCGTGTAAAATAAATTCTTACATAAAATAGCTTTATCATTAAAGTCAATGTACACATTCCTAGCTGTTGTTTATGCTGCTCCAAATAAGTTAGAAATTAAAAGGCACAATTTTGAAATAGTATGTAGAATGTACATTTGTGTACACAGCTCCTATGCAGACCTATGCAGCTGCGAACTTTGATTATGCAATGATACTCTTCCATTTGTCCCCTAAACTCTTACTAACTTTTCTTTGTATTGCTGTTCTGTGGATAGAAAATTAAATTATGTAACTACATAAATGGTGCTCACAATTCCTTGGTCCAGCGCTGCCCTTTGATCCTCCTCAGACACAGGTGCATCTGGTTTATCTCTCCAGCAACATGCATGAGCTCAAACTTTCCTGCATTCTTGGTTTCAACTTTTCTTGTTCTGGAATGCAGGGTTTCTAAATGTCTTAATCAAAAAAAGTTATTACATGGTATCGTAACACTTCATTAACATAGGTCATCAATGTCTGATCAGCCGGTCACTGTTCTCGGTGACGGCTGTGGTGGATGTGCTCAGATAAAGAAAACAACTCATAGCGACTGCGGCCGGGTGCTGTACATCTGCCTCCTATTGATTTGACTAGCAGGCAGATGTGTAAGAAGATAGACATAATGCCCACGTTTCCCTAGTGCAGAATTAAGTTTAATATTATATGATGTACTGTAAAGTGTGATATGTAATATGATTTGTGATGTGCATTAAAGGTGTTAGTAATACTGATAGTGTGTAGTTTTACACTAGGTATAGTGATAGTTAATGTTTGGGATTAGCCCGGAGAGGGAGGGGCTAAGTTGAAGGGAAAGTGACGATTTCCTGTTAGACAGAGATAGGGTCTTGAAAGCATAGAGAAAGGACCTAAGATCCATTGTGACCAGAGCCACATTCTTGTGTGTCCCTAGAGTGAGATGAGATCAGAAGAAGAGATAGCAAGAACTGGAGCAGATACAGAGTGATCAATGGGTGATAGGTCCTGGGAGAGGACACCTAGCAGAAAGGCAGCATGGTGGCTCAGTGGTTAGCACTGCAGCGCTGGAGTTCTGGGTTCAAATCCAACTAGGGACATCTGCAAGGAGTTTGTATGTTCTCCCCGTGTTTGCGTGGGTTTCCTCTGGGTTCTCTGGTTTCTTCCCACATTCCAAAAAAGACATACTGATAGGGAATTAAGATTGTGAGCCCCATCGGGGATAGCGATGATAATGTCTGTAAAGCGCTGCAGAATATGTTAGCGCTATATAAAAATAAAGATTATTATTATTAAAGGTCCAGAGTATATATCTCTTGAAGGTAATGGACCTGAACAGGATTGAGTGCATGAGACAAATAGAATGTCCTGGGCTGGAGTTCCAGAGCATCAGCACTAGAAAAGATAAGTACCTGCCATACTGGTGATCAGTGGGGAAAGAAGATGCAGAACCGTGGGTCGAGTGAAGGACTCTTGCTTAACAGGACTGTAATACTAAGCTGGGTTGTGGTGAAGTAGTGAGAAACAGTGGAGGCAGAGGACAAGTAGAGAGAGTTATGGGGAAAGGAAAACAATAGAGAGACAAAGGAAGGAAACTGTGTGGAGAATGTTTTGAGTTGCAAAGGAAATGTTCATAGAACTGTGTCTACCCACTATCTCTTGTACATATTCCCCGCCAAGTTCACATTCAGTAAAAAGTTTTCAAATGGTGGTATCCCTCATTGAACAGTCCAACAACTTGTCCTGGCAAACCAGTAACATGAATCACATGCGACCTGCACAGGCGTAGAGCCACACACCCAACCAGGACCCCCTTTTTCATTCAACATGCCAGGGCTCTATAGATGAGTACATATCCCATGGCTAATACCCCACGCCTCATTACAGATGGGCACTCCCTGCCTGTAGCCACTATCAGTAGACAGAGCAGTTCCATAACTGAGCATACATGGCCACCGTCAGCACAGAGAACTGCTGATTGGCAGTATGCCAGGAGTAAACCCCCACCGATCAGACATTGATGACCTATCCTTTGCTCTGACCTAGACATCAGGTGACTAAGCCTTTTTTTTGCTACATTCCTCTAACAATCTGGGAAATCATGAGGCCCAAAATTCAGAGCCTCCCAATAGCAAAATCCAGATCGCTGTATAGAGATTACAAAGCTCATACCAGGGAATCTCTTCCCAATCGGGTTGCAGTTTAGAAAGTCTGCTATCACCATCACCTAGGTGTGAGATGTAAGTTTCTTTTGAATACCTATGTAGTGATATAGTGACATATCCTAAGATCATTGCTCATTACGCTCTACTTTTCCTATTGTGCTCTGCTTGTGACTACTTTAAAGAATCCTGGGAGTGGCGGAATCCTCATATCAGTTACCACTGTACTTATCTGCATTATCCACCTTCTGATAGCCTGTAAACTAGTTTGACAAATTCAGCACTTAATCAGAAAGTAATGGGAATTTCCTCTGCTATGGATGTGAAAATGACTAAAGTAAATGAAAATGACACTCATGTCGATGGCATCACTGTTTTAGCCATCTATTTACCTCTTTAATTCCCCTTCACTACTTCTCCTCAATATATGGATATCTATTAAATAGTATTGTGCTTTCTACTTTTGCCTGATTTAGTTTGGGTCCACATTATGTATGTGCTGTACACTTGGTGTAAGCTATGCTTCCTACATACCCTCTAAACAAATCAATATGGTTACATAGTCATTAAAGTGTTCTTTAGTCCTCCTTCTAGCCAGGACACATCATATGCACAAGAAAAAAAGAGATAAAGTAGTATGAAAGACCAGTGGCGTAGGAAGGGGGGCGGCACAATGCGGGGGGCGGCCGGCGCTGCAGGAGAAAGGGGAAAAAAAAAAAAAAGACGACCCTTTAAATCTTCGGGCGGCGCCGTCTGCTGCCACGACCAGGCTCCCCCCGCCCCTGGGCCCCCGCCCCCCGCTCTATACTCACCTCTCCTGGTTCCTGCAGCGCCGGCAGCTACAGCGTCCTCTGACTCTGCGACGTCTCAGAGCAGAGGGCGCGATGACGTCACTACTGTGCGCGCCGCTCTGCCTCTCTGTCCTGAGCGTCGCAGAGCCGGAGAGACGCTGACTGCATCGGACCTGCGCTAGGAACGGGAGAGGTGAGGATTTTACTTTTTTTTTTTTCTTTATGTCTGACTCTGGGGGCAATGCTGGAGACCATTGGGCAGATTGCTGGACACACCGGGGCAATACTGGAGACCATGGGGCAGATTGCTGGACACACTGGGGCAATACTGGAGACCATGGGGCAGATTGCTGGACACACTGGGGCAATACTGGAGACCATGGGGCAGATTGCTGGACACACTGGGGCAATACTGGAGACCATGGGGCAGATTGCTGGACACACTGGGGCAATACTGGAGACCATGGGGCAGATTGCTGGACACACTGGGGCAATACTGGAGACCATGGGGCAGAATGCTGGACACACCGGGGCAATACTGGAGACCATGGGGCAGATTGCTGGACACACTGGGGCAATACTGGAGACCATGGGGCAGATTGCTGGACACACTGGGGCAATACTGGAGACCATGGGGCAGATTGCTGGACACACTGGGGCAATACTGGAGACCATGGGGCAGATTGCTGGACACACTGGGGCAATACTGGAGACCATGGGGCAGATTGCTGGACACACTGGGGCAATACTGGAGACCATGGGGCAGATTGCTGGACACACTGGGGCAATACTGGAGACCATGGGGCAGATTGCTGGACACACTGGGGCAATACTGGAGACCATGGGGCAGAATGCTGGACACACTGGGGCACTACTGGAGACCATGGGGCAGAATGCTGGACACACCGGGGCAATACTGGAGACCATGGGGCAGATTGCTGGACACACAGGGGCAATACTGGAGACCATGGGGCAGAATGCTGGACACACCGGGGCAATACTGGAGACCATGGGGCAGATTGCTGGACACACTGGGGCAATACTGAAGACCATGGGGCAGAATGCTGGACACACTGGGGCAATACTGGAGACCATGGGGCAGAATGCTGGACACACTGGGGCAATACAGGAGACCATGGGGCAGATTGCTGGACACACTGGGGCAGATTGCTGGACACACTGGGGGTAATATGCTGGACACACTGGGGGTAATATGCTGGACACAATGGGGGTAATATGCTGGACACACTGGGGCAGATTGCTGGACAACATGGGGGTAATATGCTGGACACACTGGGGCAGATTGCTGGACACACTGGGGGCAGGACTTGGGGCATGATTGGAGACACGGGGCAGGATTGGATCATGGGGCAGGATGGATACGATGGAGGCTGGTGGGGCAGGATGGGGAAATCATATGGGGCAGGATGGGGAGATCATATGGTGTAGAATGGATAGTCATGAGGGCAGGATACGAGAACATATGGCTGGAGCCAGGAATGAGATAAACGGGGCCAGGGTGGGGAATAGTGTTACCATAGGGGCTAATTAAGGGATATTATTACTGCAGTGATGTATTTATTTTATTTTTTGAGTATACTGTTTTAAATGGGGGGGCGGTACTGTTATTGTGCAGAGTGACACTATATCGCCTTTTTGTCTTCATGTGGTGTAATGTAGAAGTTGTGAAAAATTAAGTAATGTGTTCTGCAAGCGGAGCTCGAGATAACTGTGTTATTTCCTGCAGAAACGAGTCCTGGCTGGAAGGAATGATGGCGGTCTGTGCTGGATGAAAGATGAAGGACTTCACCTAGAGACGTCACTGGTGAGTGAGTGTTACCTATACACTGACACTATACACTGTGTACTATATACAGAGGTCCTGTGTACAATGTCACCAGTGATCTCTGTATTACCTCTACACAGACACTGCATACTAAGTACAGATCTCCTGTGAATACTGGCACTTATGGTGATAGTATTGTGTTGTTTTTTTTTTATTACTGATCAGTATTGTAGTATTCAGTCACTATGTGGTGGTAATATGTGGTCTGGAAATGGTGTTGTGGTATTTGTCCCTTGTATGTAGTATTATTCGGTCACTATGTGGTCTGGTCACGGTGTGGTGGTATTAAGTCACAGGTTTGGCATGTGGGGGTGACACCATTAGGCCCAGTTTAAGTTCTACAAAACAGGAAAACCATTTTTGGTAACCTTTGTGTGTATTGAGCCGGGGGAGGGGGGGGGGGCGCCAAACTCGGGAACAGCCCCGGGCGGCAAAAGCTCTAGCTACGCCTCTGTGAAAGACTATACTATTTAATTCAATGGTATACAGTAATAAAAAAAAAAATGTTAACTATGAGACTTCCATGTGCGCCTCATATTTTGAATGGACAATTCCGATCTGCAAAAACAGATCAGAATAAGACGTGCTCTGATTTTTTAGAACGGAAAGTACAGCACTGTTGTCTGAATGTGCCCTAACATAACTCTATGTATGGATATTTGGCAATAATTGTACTTTAACTCATTAACCCATGTGTATCCAGAAATAATAATATACTGAACAAACACTCTAAGTATGTGATGGTTTGTAATCTGTTCAGTCATACACATGTATATGTCCTCTCAGATCTTTTTAATCTTCAAGAAATTGGCAAAACTTTAAACAGTCAAAATAAATTACTAGAGAAAGTCTTTTTTTCTACGCATCAATGGGATTTTCAATGGAGTCAACATGAAGCTGTGACCTTTCGTGTGATTCAAGCTGAATTAAAAATAAAGTATTTTTATTACAGTTTCATCATGTGACAAGCAGATGTCTTTTCTCTGTGTTCAGAAAACTTCAAGTAAAGTTTTAGATCTGTATTAACCATTTATAGACAAAGCTGAATTAGGGAGTGTTACATCATTGTCTCATATACAGTATATGTCAGAGAAAACATTAAGATCCATAACATACTCCAGTGAGGGGGCATTCAAGGAGATAAAGCTACAATCTAAGCCTCCTTGAAATAGGATTAAACAGTTGACATATGGGAAGTGAGGAAATTGCATATAGCTAAGAAGTGACAAAATTAATTTAAACTCCATTAGAAGTAGAGGACCCCTACCTGGCCAAGCAGGATGTCTATTGTAAGGAAGACTGAAATTTATAGATTGAAGAGGAAGAGAAGCAGGAAATGTTACACCATTAAAGGAAACTTTACATCTGCAACCAGACATTTGTAAAGTTATCAATATTGGGGTTTGGATGGATTCGATATTGATGGGACATATTGTACAGTGGGGGAAATAAGTATTTGATCCATTACTGATTTTGTAAGTTGCCCACTGACAAAGACATGAACAGTCTATAATTTTAAGGGTAGGTTATTTTTAACACTGAGGGATAGAATATCACAAATAAAATCCAGAAAATCACATTGTATAAATTATATACTATGTGGTGCAGTGACCAATGTTACAGCGAGGGGGCGCTGCATCTGCACTTCAAGATGCACTTGGAGACATAATTGTGTTGAAACAACGACTGGTCATGTGATTGGTGGACGGTATGTGTCGCAGAGGGAGTCTGTGTGGTAAGTCTGATGTAATGTGGTTATTCTGGGACCTATAGTCCCTCAACAGTTGGTGTAGTGTTGTATAATAAGCAAGGGTGACTTACTAGGCTAGTTGTATGAGATGGGCGGGACAAACTAGCCACACATCCACACTCCCACCCAGGGGTGTGGTTTCAGGGTATATAATGTGACCAGGGTGTGGGTCACATGGTTCCTGTGTTTGGATCTGAATGGTGCAAGTGCAAGGCCCTGGAAGCCTGTGTTGGACAATCCTGGGATTAGGACCGGATCCCTGAATAGCACGAGGTGAGGACCGGGATCTGCAGAGCCAGTGACAGCTACTGTGTGGGGAAGCTACAGTCCTTCGGTGGGTCTGGACTGACTAATGTGTGCCGGCCAGGCAAGTTGGTGATCCCTGTGAGGCAGCTTACCCGGAGGAGTGGACTGACAAGGAGTCAGCAGGTGGAGCAGGAGCTCCCGTCAGGTACTATACAGACTGTTGGTGCTTGTGAGGTTCTATGAACTGTGTAACACAATGGACTCTACGTCATGTGGTTTATGATGTGTAATAAACCAAATAAGATTGATATGTGTGAGATATCGTGCCTGAAGTGTTTATCCTGCTGCCAAGTGAGTGTCCCCCAACACACTCAGGTAGCGTAATCTTACAACATTTATTTGCATTTTGCAGTGAGAAACAAGTATTTGATCTCCTAACAACCATTAAGAGTTCTGGCCCTACAGACCAGTTACACACTCCTAGTCAACTTGTTACTTGCATTAAAGACAGCTGTCTTACATAGTCACCCTTATAAGAGACTCCTGTCCACATATTTAATTAGTCAGACTCTAACCTCTATAACATGAGCAAGACCAAAGAGCTTCCTATGGATGTCAGGGACAAGATGACAGACCTGCACAAAGCTGTAATGGGCTACAAAACCATAAGTAAGATGCTGGATGAAAAGGAGACAACTTTTAGTGCAAAAGTAAGAAAATAGAAGAAATGCAAAATGACTGTCAATCGACATCGATCTGGGGCACCATGCAAAATCTCACCTCGTGAGTTATGCTTGATCATGAGGAAGGTAAGAGATCAGCCTAAAACTACATGGGGGAACTCGTTAATGATCTTAAGACAGCTGGGACCACAGTCATCAAGAAAACCATTGGTAACACATTTCGCCGTAAAGATTTAAAATTCCGTAGTGCCTGCAAGGTCCCCCCGCTCAAGAAGGTACATGTGCAGGCCCATCTGAAGTGTGCCAATGGATGATTCTGTGAGTGATTGGGAGAAGGTGCTGTGGCCACATGAAACAAAAACTGAGGTCTTTGACATTAACTTAACTCGCCGCATTTGGTGGAAGCAAAATGCTGCCTATAACCCAAAGAACACTGTCCCTACTGTCAAGCAACAGTTTACCGGCGATCGCAAAAAAAAAACAAACGCGATTTCTTTTTAATTTCTCTGTCCTCTGATGTGATCGCACATCAGAGGACAGAGAAAAGGGGTCCCCTATCGCCCCCCGATACTCACCTGTCTCCCCCAGTGCTCCTCGTGGCTCCCGATGGGCGCCGCCATCTTCAAAATGGCGGGCGCATGCGCAGGGCGCCCGTCGGCCGGCCCCGAGACAATCTTTGCGATCTCGGCTACCGGGGGTAGCCGAGACCCCAAAGAGCATGATCGGGGTTGGTTTTACCGACCCCTGTTTTGCGATCGCCGTTAATTAACTGTTTACCGGCGACCGCAAAAAAAAAAAAAGCAAAGTGTAATTCTCTGTCCTCTGATGTGATCGCACATCAGAGGACAGAGAAATAGGGGGATTTGGGGACCCTATCATACTCACCGGTGTCCCTGGGTCCTCCTCCTGCTCCTCCTGGCCGCCGGGGAAAAGAAAATGGCGGGCGCATGCGCAGTGCGCCCGCCATCTGTCTCCATCTGCCGGCCGGCAGGAGAAGAGCAGTTGGGGCTAAAATTATGGTTAGGGCTAGGGTTAGGGTTAGGGCTAGGGTTAGGGTTAGGGCTAGGGTTAGGGCTAGGGTTAGGGCTAGGGTTAGGGCTAGGGTTAGGGTTAGGGCTAGGGTTAGGGCTAGGGTTAGGGCTAGGATTAGGGTTAGGGCTAGGGTTAGGGCTAATTTTAGGGTTAGGGTTGGGGCTAAATTTAGGGTTAGGGTTGGGGCTAAATTTAGGGTTAGGGTTGGTGCTAAATTTAGGGTTAGGCTTCTTTCACACTTACGTCGGTACGTGGCCCTCACAATGCATCGGCCCGACATACCGACGCACGTTGTGAAAATTGTGCACAACGTGGGCAGCGGATGTAGTTGTCCAATCTATGTCCCGGGGAGGAGGGGGCGGAGTTACGGCGGATGCGACATACAAAAAAAGTTACATTGAACGTTTTTTTATGCTGACGGTCCGCCAAAACACTGATCCAGAGCACGACGGACGCGACGTGTGGCCATCTGTCACGATCCGTCGGCAATACAAGTCTATGGGCAAAAAACGCATCCTGCGGGTACATTTGCAGGATCCGTTTCTTGTCCAAAACGACGGATTGCGACGGATGCCAAACGACGCAAGTGTGAAAGTAGCCTTAGGGCTAGGGTTAGGGTTGGGGCTAAAGTTAGGGCTAGGGTTGGGGCTAAAGTTAGGGTTAGAGTTGGGATTGGGGTTAGGGTTTGGATTAGGGTTAGGGTTGGCATTAGGGTTATGCTTGGGATTAGGGTTAGGTTTGGGATTAGTGTTAAGGTTAGGGTTGTGATTAGGGGTGTATTGAGATTAGGGTTAGGTTTGAGGTTAGGTTGAGATTAGGATTAGGGGTGTGTTGGATTTAGGGTTTTGATTAGGGTTATGGTTAGGGTTGACATTAGGGTTGTTTTGGGGTAAGGGTTGTGATTATCATTAGGGTTAGTGATTAGGATTATGGATCGGGTTGGGATTAGGGTTAGGGGTGTGTTGGGGTTAGGGTTGGAGCTAGAATTAGGGGGTTTCCACTGTTTAGGTACATCAGGGGGTCTCCAAGACAACCAATTTTGTGCTCAAAAAGTCAAATGGTGCTCCCTCCCTTCTGAGCTCTGCCGTGCGCCCAAACAGTGGGTTACCCCCACATATGGGGCATCAGCGTACTCGGGATAAATTGGACAACAACTTCTGGGGTCCAATTTCTCCTGTTACCCTTGTGAAAATAAAAACTTGGGGGCTACAAAATCTTTTTTTGTGGAAAAAAAAATATTTTTTATTTTTATGACTCTGCATTATAAACTTCTGTGAAGCACATGGGCATTCAAAGTTCTCACCACACATCTAGATAAGTTCCTTGGGGGGTCTAGTTTCCAAAACGGGGTCACTTGTGGGGGGTTACTACTGTTTAGGTATATCAGGGGCTCTGCAAACGCAACCTAACGCCCACAGGCCATTCTATCTAAGTCTGTCTTCCAAAACGGCGCTCCTTCCCTTTCGAGCTCTGCCGTGCACCCAAACAGTGGTTTATCCCCACATATGGCACATCAGCATACTCGGGATAAATTGAACAACAACTATTGCAGTCCAATTTCTCCTGTTACCCTTGTGAAAATAAAAACTTGGGGGCTACAATATCTTTTTTGTGGAAAAAAAATATTTTTTATTTTCACGACTCTGCATTCTAAACTTCTGTGAAGCACTTGGGCATTCAAAGTTCTCACCACACATCTAGATAAGTTTTTTGGGGGTCTAGTTTCCAAAATGCGGTCACTTGTGGAGGGTTTCTACTGGTTAGGTACATCAGGGGCTCTGCAAACGCAACATAACGCCCGCAGACCATTGTATCAAAGTCTGCATTCCAAAACGGAGCTCCTTCCTTCTGAGCTCTGCCGTGCACCCAAACAGTGGTTTACCCCCACATATGGGGTACCAGCATACTTGGGACAAATTGGACAACAACTTTTGGGGTCCAATTTCTCTTGTTATCCTTGTGAAAATAAAAATTGGGGGTTAAAAAAATCTTTTTTGTGGAAAAAAAAATATTTTATATTTTCACGACTCTGCATTCTAAACTTCTGTGAAGCAATTGGGCATTCAAAGTTCTCACCACTTATCTAGATAAGTACCATGGGGGGTCTAGTTTCCAAAATGGGGTCACTTGTGGGGGATTTCTACTGTTTAGGCACATCAGGGGCTCTCCAAACGCGACATGGCATCCGATCTCAATTCCAGACAATTCTACATTGAAAAAGTAAAACGGCACTCCTTCTCTTCCAAGCTCTGCGGTGCGCCCAAACAGTGGTTTACCCCCACATATTGGGTATCAACGTACTCAGGAGAAATCGCACAAAACTTTTTTGGTATAATTTCTCCTGTTACCCTTGTGAAAATAAAAATTTGGGGGCAAAAAGATCATTTTTGTAGAAAAAATGTGATTTTTTTTCACGGCTCTACGTTATAAACTTCTGTGAAGCACATGGGGGTTAAAAGTGCTCACCACACATCTAGATAAGTTCCTTAAGGGGTCTAGTTTCCAAAATGGGGTCACTTGTGGGGGGTTTCCACTGTTTAGGCACACCAGGGGCTCTGCAAACGCAACATGGCGTCCGATCTCAATTCCAGACAATTCTACATTGAAAAAGTAAAATGGCACTCCTTCCCTTCCAAGCTCTGCGGTGCGCCCAAACAGTGGTTTACCCTCACATATGGGGTATCGACGTATTCAGGAGAAATCGCACAACAACTTTTGTGGTCTAATTTCTTCTGTTACCCTTGTGAAAATAAGAATTTGTGGGTGAAAAGATCATTTTTGTGTAAACAAAAGCGATTTTTTATTTTCACGGCTCTATGTTATAAACTTCCGTGAAGCACTTGGGGGTTCAAAGTGCTCACCACACATCTAGATAAGTTCCGTAAGGGGTCTAGTTTCCAAAATGGTGTCACTTGTGGGGAGTTTCCACTGTTTAGGTACATCAGGGGCTCTCTAAACGTGACATGGAGTCCGATCTCAATTCCAGCCAATTCTGCATTGAAAAAGTCAAACGGCGCTCCTTCACTTCCAAGCTCTGCGGTGCGCCCAAACAGTGGTTTACCCCCACATATGGGGTATTGGCGTGTTCAAGAGAAATTGCATAACAAAATTTATGGTTACATTTCTGTTTTTACACATGTGAAAATAAAAAAAAGGTTCTGAATTAAGATGTTTGCAAAAAAAAGTTAAATGTTCATTTTTTCCTTCCACATTGTTTCAGTTCCTGTGAAGCACGTAAAGGGTTAATAAACTTCTTGAATGTGGTTTTGAGAACCTTGAGGGGTGTAGTTTTTAGAATGGTGTCACACTTCATTATTTTCTATCATATAGACCCCTCAAAATGACTTCAAATGTGATGTGGTCCCTAAAAAAAATGGTGTTGTAAAAATGAGAAATTGCTGGTCAACTTTTAACCCTTATAACTCTCTAACAAAAAAAAAATTTGTTTCCAAAATTGTGCTGATGTAAAGTAGACATGTGGGAAATGTTATTTATTAACTATTTTTCGTGAGTTATCTCTCTGATTTAAGGGCATAAAAATACAAAGTTTGAAAATTGCAAAATTTTAAAATTTTTTGCCATATTTCTGTTTTTTTCATAAATAATCGCAAGTAATATCGAAGAAATGTTACCACTATCATGAAGTACAATATGTCACAAAAAAACAGTCTCAGAATCAGCAGGATCCGTTAAAGCGTTCCAGAGTTATAACCTCATAAAGTGACAGTGGTCAGAATTGTAAAAATTGGCTCGGTCATTAAGTACCAAATTGGCTCTGTCACTAAGGGGTTAAATATAAAATTTAAAAGTTCTTCTCCTTTTTTTCTGAAAACCGCACCCCTAAAAGCCATATGCTGCCTGAAACGGCGTCCCCATGTTTCACCACATTTGCGGCATCATCGGGGATGGGACACAAGCCAGTGTCGTATCTCCTGATGAAGTCGCAAATGTGGTGAAACATATTGAGGGGACTAGTGCATTAAATATATACAGTATGTCCTATTCTGCCAGACAGGTGTTAACACCACAAGGTGTTACCCATTAATCATATGAAATTGAACATTAAGCACTTCATTAGTAAATGAATCCTAAATCTTTTTAAATACTAATAAAAGCTTAAAAGTTACATTTTAAGGTTTGAAAGTGAGGGTTTATTTGGGGTTCTCCTCATTTTGTTAATAATTGATGTATCCCTCCAAAGCCTTTATCTTGTCTTCAAATTTGAACTTTGCTATCATGGTCTTTTCACTAGACCTTACTAAAGAAAAGGGATCACACTGTGACTGACGCAAAAAAGACCAATGTGAGCACTTAGCTGTTTTCAATGGTCCCAATAAGGAATTTATTTTTTATAAGCTTAAAAGAATCTGTCAACCTTTTGAGCTAATAATATGGGCATACAGGTTGTGAACAGCTTAAATTAGACTGCCTCCTGTCTTCACTATACAAGATTTCTCTGGGATCAGAAGTGTAGAGGAAAATTGGCAGCCAGAATGTGAAAGCACAGGATTTCTGGTCGGGCACATGACATCTAAGGGATGTTTGAAGAGACAGGGAGGAGAAATCTTGTATAATGAAGGCCGGCCTTGAAGATCTAAGCTATAAAAGATGATTTTTACTGAAAAAGGCCACATCCAGGAGGCATACAGGTATGAGTAATTTCAGCTGTATACAACCTGTAAGCACTGTGGTAGTTCACTCACGCGGCGGCACAGAGAGGTAGGAAAAATGGGAATGCCGTCTCTTTAAGTCTTTGTTGGTTTATTGTCAGGCAGCATAAACCAACCCATGGGAACAAAACTCAGCCTTTCTGACTAAAACAGAAACAAAACAACTAAAGGAAAACAAAAATGCTGCAACACAGTATGTATGTTGTTGGTGGTGGCACCCTGCTCTGGAGCAGCACAGGCTCAGTCTGTGCTTGAGGAACCACAAAGCCTATGTCTCCTAGGCTAGCTGAACCCAGACTGCCTGTAGAGCTTGGTTATTTAAACCTAAGCCTGTGTTTTTCCCATCACGTGATTGATCACATGATCATGACCTCACACAGGTCCTGGCAGGTTTGCCAGGGAAAATAAAGTGGACCCTCTCCCATCCACTCTATGAAGGTCCACATTAAACCAGCCCTTTTGTGCAGCTTAATCCTCACAACACGTAGTGTGCTGGAGAAAAATGCTCTGATTTCATATCACTGATGCCATTAAGCACAGTGACACATATCTCCCCTCTACCACCCTGCCAGTGACTCTGTCACAGCCCATAACTCAAAAAACTCAAAAGGGTGACAAATTCAAATTAAAACTATTGTAGATAATTCTGGGAAAAATAGGACATTTAGCAACCTACTAATTTACTTGTCATTGGAAAGTCGCCTAAATTTTCAGCTACTGGGTCTCTTAGTATAAGTTACTTTTGTAACAGAAATATAAAAAAAATTAGATTGAAACTCATTTTAACTTCTACAGAAAATTTATCACTACATGTAGCCAACTAGTCTGCTAAAAGAGCACCTAAGAAATTAAATGGGCTGGCTTATATTTGGTGATTTTACTAATTAACATTTATTTGGAAAATGTGAGCAAGTGTCACTAATGGCTCCCTCTGTAAATCATTCAGCTGCCACGATGAAAAAATAATCTCCAAACACTAACAAATAGTCGGAGGTCACCTGAGCGTGCTCGGGAAAACCCGAGCAACGAGTACACTCGCTCATCACTACTAATAATGGCTGCTAGGGACTCACCCAGCTACAGTGAACTGAAAGGTCCTGCCATGAGAAAAGGTCTAATATACTGTAATGCAAAGGCATTGCAGAGTATTAGACCAGCAATCAGAGCAGTACAAATTGATGTCCCATACTGGGAAGGAGCAAAACAGTAAAAAAAAAAAAGTCAAATAAACTTTGTAAAAATGTGAAAAAAATGAAAGAGGAAGTATTAAAAAAATTATATCAGATTAATAAAAAAGATATAACTCTCAGAGAAAGTCGCACGGTGCAGAGGCGTGTTCACCGCAATTAAAATTCATCGCAGTGAAATTCTCCCGGTGAACTCACCTCTGCACCATGTGGCTTTCTCACGGTCCTAGTGGGGATCTCACCAAGGTCACTGCATATAGCCCGGCTGTGATCACAGCCTCAGTGATGTCACCGGTAGTCACTGAGGCTGTACTCGCAGTAGTTCATTCCCCAGTTGTTCTCAGCCTGGATGGTCTCATATTGGCACTGTTCAGGTTGAAAACTATTTCTCCCCCAGACATGGAATATGGAATGGGACAGAACAACAGACAGGTATGGTATATTGTTGTTTTTTTATTTTTCGCTTTCTTTCTCTCCTTTTCCTCATAGTTTGTAAGCTTGCGAGCAGGGCCCTCATTCCTCTTGGTATCTGTTTTGAACTGTGATCTCTGTTATGCTGTAATGTCTATTGTGTGTACAAGTCCTCTCTATAAGTTGTAAAGCGCTATATAAATAAAAATTATTATTATTATTATGGACCCGTAGAAGCACTCTCAGGCAGCGCAAAACGGCCGTCGTCCCACCTGTCGCACTCTCTCTGTTCACTTCCCTCTCCCCCGTGCCGTGAAGAATGTGCCGGTTGGCACTGAAATAAAGGACGTTTGTAACTGCTTTTGGTGAGTGCATCTGCTTTCTTCTCCTTCTGCTGGATTTTTCATGGACTGTTCTCCTGCAGATTGCACCTCCATTTTTCATTTCCTAGACTGCTATACACATTGATTGTGTGCCACCTGTTTTCTCTAGTCATAATGGCTGTGCCGCTCTCTTTTTCTCTTTTTGGTTATTATTATTACTAGATTGTGGCCCGATTCTAACACATCGGGTATTCTAGAATATGCATGTCCCCTTAGTATATGGACAATGATGATTCCAGAATTTGCGGCAGACTGTGCCCGTCGCTGATTGGTCGAGGCAACCTTTATGACATCATCGTCGCCATGGCAACCATTATGACATCATCGTCGCTGTGCCGGTTGCTGATTGGTCGAGGCCTGGCGGCCTCGACCAATCAGACGCAGGATTTCTACGTCCTTTATGACATCATCGTCGCTGTGCCCGTTGCTGATTGGTCGAGGCCTGGTGGCCTCGACCAATCAGAGACGCGGGATTTCTACGTCGATGCTGTGCCGGTCTCTGATTGGTCGAGGCCTGGCGGCCTCGATCAATCAGAGACGCAGGATTTCCAGGACAGACAGACAGACAGACAGAAAGACAGACAGACAGACAGACGGAAAAACCCTTAGACAATTATATATATAGATTATTATTACAGGAGAACAAGGGCTTCAGGGGAAATAGGCAAGGTTGTAAGTAAGATTTAATTATTATTAAAGGAGTCTGTGTCTTTCTTTCACTTAAAGGACTTTTTTCTGGGTGTCTGGGGGCAGATGTTTATAGCCTGGGAAGCGGTTAATACCCATGGAACTTCCCAGGCTATTAATATCAGCTCACAGCTGTATAATTAGCCTTTACTGGCTATTAAAATGGGGGACCCTAAAAAAAAGATGTAGGGTTCCCCTAAAATTAATAACCAGCAAAGGTTATGCTGAGGGCTGATATTAATAGCCAAGGAAAGAGCCATGGATATTTCCCCCAGGCTAAAAACATTAGCTCTCAGCCGTCCCAGAAAAGGCGCATCTCTAAGATATGTCAATTCTAGCACTTAGCCTCACTCTTCCCACTTGCGCTGTAGTGGTGGCAATTGGGGTGACAGTTGTGGGGTTGATATCACCTTTGTAAAGTCCTTTAATTGAAAAAATTCTCCTTTAATAATCTTGATTAAACCATACTTACAATTTTGACTAATTCCACCTAAGCCCTCGTTCTCCTGTAATAAATCTAAAATAAAAACAACAACAATATACCATACCTGTCTGTCGTTCTGTATACATACAGTTCTGGCAAAAATTAAGAGACCACCACATCAAAACCCTGTCATGGGAGCCCAATCTCCATGCCTGAACCTCTTTTAAAACCTCTCGAATGTAATCAAAAGGATGATGGATAGTCATAAGCCATCAAACAAAGAAGAACTGCTGAAATTTTAGCACCAGAAGCGTTGTGAAAGCCTGGTGGAAAGCATGCCAAGACGCATGAAAGCTGTGATTAAAAATCATGGCTATTCCACAAAATATTGATTTCTGAACTCTTCCTGAGTTAAAACATTAGTATTGGTGTTTCTAAATGACTATGAACTTGTTTTCTTTGCATTATTTGAGGTCTGAAAGCCCTGTTTTGCGTTATTTTGACCATTTTTCTTTGTAAAAAAATGCTAAATTTATTGCTTGGAAATTCAGAGACATGTTGTCAGAAGTTTATAATAATAATAATAATAATAATCTTTATTTTTATAGACTAAAAAAAACAATTTACATTTTACTCAAAAATATACCTATAAAGAGAAAAATTAGACAAACTGAACATTCTGCAGTGGTCTCTTAATTTTTGCCAGAGCTGTATAAATATATATATATATATATATATATATATATATATATATATAAATAGCAGCGCCCAGCAGCCCCAGAAATGGCGCATATGTTCGATGCGCCAATTCCGGTACTTAGCCTCTCTCTTCCCACTGCCCTGTAGCGGTGGCATATGGGGTAATAAGGGGTTGGTTAATGTCACCTTTGTATTGTAAGGTGACAATAAGCCCGGTTAGTAATGGTGACGCACCAATAAGACCCCTATCCATTACTAATCCTATAGTAGTGAAAGGGGTAAAACAGACACAGCCAGAAAAAAGTATTTTAATATTCTTAATTTCACCTTACTTACAACCACGCCTAATTCCTGAAATGCCCTCGATCGCCTGCAAAAAATAAAAAATAATAAACCAACCATATGCTCCCTGTCCAACGCAGTCCAATTAATTATGAGTGTCCCATGACGATCTCCCCTATAGAGCTGTCACATCCCCTGCTTCACCATTCTGATCATAGCTACACCTGTAACTGCAATATGCCCTCATGGCCTCACTACGCCTCCGTGCACATTCTGAAGAGCACAAACAGCACCCCCTAGCTGTAACAGGCATCACTGCCTCACATATCCTCCCCCCTGTTCATACCTGTGGGGTTGAACATTTGTTACCCCGTATGGGTGCAAGACACGACATCTGCATGCCCCTTTGACATCCCCGCCCAACACTACGCTAAGAAACCAAACTAGGGACCGGAACATTGATCGGCGCATGCATCCCTCCCCTTTGCATTTCTCCTTCACTCTTCATTATGGGACCATCCACCCCATTCTCCATTGCAGAAGCCAAGCCCTCTTTTCTGTTTAACCGTAGATTTGGGCCAGATTTGGGTGGTCTCGACCTTGTTTATTTTAGGTTCACTAACCCTGCGAGTCATCTTGTCACCTAAGTATCTACTTTCGGTCCCCTGGTACCGTTTCCTCTGTACTCTTACCCGTGCCTCAGTGACTGTATCACGCTGAAACGCAGCAGACCGTGCTGGCAACTCCGAGCATATGTAACATAGTAACATAGTAACATAGTTAGTAAGGCCGAAAAAAGACATTTGTCCATCCAGTTCAGCCTATATTCCATTATAATAAATACCCAGATCTACGTCCTTCTACAGAACCTAATAATTGTATGATACAATATTGTTCTGCTCCAGGAAGACATCCAGGCCTCTCTTGAACCCCTCGACTGAGTTCGCCATCACCACCTCCTCAGGCAAGCAATTCCAGATTCTCACTGCCCTAACAGTAAAGAATCCTCTTCTATGTTGGTGGAAAAACCTTCTCTCCTCCAGACGCAAAGAATGCCCCCTTGTGCCCGTCACCTTCCTTGGTATAAACAGATCCTCAGCGAGATATTTGTATTGTCCCCTTATATACTTATACATGGTTATTAGATCGCCCCTCAGTCGTCTTTTTTCTAGACTAAATAATCCTAATTTCGCTAATCTATCTGGGTATTGTAGTTCTCCCATCCCCTTTATTAATTTTGTTGCCCTCCTTTGTACTCTCTCTAGTTCCATTATATCCTTCCTGAGCACCGGTGCCCAAAACTGGACACAGTACTCCATGTGCGGTCTAACTAGGGATTTGTACAGAGGCAGTATAATGCTCTCATCATGTGTATCCAGACCTCTTTTAATGCACCCCATGATCCTGTTTGCCTTGGCAGCTGCTGCCTGGCACTGGCTGCTCCAGGTAAGTTTATCATTAACTAGGATCCCCAAGTCCTTCTCCCTGTCAGATTTACCCAGTGGTTTCCCGTTCAGTGTGTAATGGTGATATTGATTCCCTCTTCCCATGTGTATAACCTTACATTTATCATTGTTAAACCTCATCTGCCACCTTTCAGCCCAAGTTTCCAACTTATCCAGATCCATCTGTAGCAGAATACTATCTTCTCTTGTATTAACTGCTTTACATAGTTTTGTATCATCTGCAAATATCGATATTTTACTGTGTAAACCTTCTACCAGATCATTAATGAATATGTTGAAGAGAACAGGTCCCAATACTGACCCCTGCGGTACCCCACTGGTCACAGTGACCCAGTTAGAGACTATACCATTTATAACCACCCTCTGCTTTCTATCACTAAGCCAGTTACTAACCCATTTACACACATTTTCCCCCAGACCAAGCATTCTCATTTTGTGTACCAACCTCTTGTGCGGCACGGTATCAAACGCTTTGGAAAAATCGAGATATACCACGTCCAATGACTCACCGTGGTCCAGCCTATAGCTTACCTCTTCATAAAAACTGATTAGATTGGTTTGACAGGAGCGATTTCTCATAAACCCATGCTGATATGGAGTTAAACAGTTATTCTCATTGAGATAATCCAGAATAACATCCCTCAGAAACCCTTCAAATATTTTACCAACAATAGAGGTTAGACTTACTGGCCTAAAATTTCCAGGTTCACTTTTAGAGCCCTTTTTGAATATTGGCACCACATTTGCTATGCGCCAGTCCTGCGGAACAGACCCTGTCGCTATAGAGTCACTAAAAATAAGAAATAATGGTTTATCTATTACATTACTTAGTTCTCTTAGTACTCGTGGGTGTATGCCATCCGGACCCGGAGATTTATCTATTTTAATCTTATTTAGCCGGTTTCGCACCTCTTCTTGGGTTAGATTGGTGACCCTTAATATAGGGTTTTCATTGTTTCTTGGGATTTCACCTAGCATTTCATTTTCCACCGTGAATACCGTGGAGAAGAAGGTGTTTAATATGTTAGCTTTTTCCTCGTCATCTACAACCATTCTTTCCTCACTATTTTTTAAGGGGCCTACATTTTCAGTTTTTATTCTTTTACTATTGATATAGTTGAAGAACAGTTTGGGATTAGTTTTACTCTCCTTAGCAATGTGCTTCTCTGTTTCCTTTTTGGCAGCTTTAATTAGTTTTTTAGATAAAGTATTTTTCTCCCTATAGTTTTTTAGAGCTTCAATGGTGCCATCCTGCTTTAGTAGTGCAAATGCTTTCTTTTTACTGTTAATTGCCTGTCTTACTTCTTTGTTTAGCCACATTGGGTTTTTCCTATTTCTAGTCCTTTTATTCCCACAAGGTATAAACCGCTTACACTGCCTATTTAGGATGTTCTTAAACATTTCCCATTTATTATCTGTATTCTCATTTCTGAGGATATTGTCCCAGTCTACCAGATTAAGGGCATCTCTAAGCTGTTCAAACTTTGCCTTCCTAAAGTTCAATGTTTTTGTGACTCCCTGACAAGTCCCCCTAGTGAAAGACAGGTGAAACTGCACAATATTGTGGTCGCTATTTCCTAAATGCCCAACCACCTGCAGATTTGTTATTCTGTCAGGTCTATTAGATAGTATTAGGTCTAAAAGTGCTGCTCCTCTGGTTGGATTCTGCACCAATTGTGAAAGATAATTTTTCTTGGTTATTAGCAGAAACCTGTTGCCTTTATGGGTTTCACAGGTTTCTGTTTCCCAGTTAATATCCGGGTAGTTAAAGTCCCCCATAACCAGGACCTCATTATGGGTTGCAGCTTCATCTATCTGCTTTAGAAGTAGACTTTCCATGCTTTCTGTTATATTTGGGGGTTTGTAACAGACCCCAATGAGAATTTTGTTACCATTTTTCCCTCCATGAATTTCAACCCATATGGACTCGACATCCTCATTCCCTTCGCTAATATCCTCCCTTAAAGTGGACTTTAGACAAGACTTTACATAGAGACAAACCCCTCCTCCTCTCCGATTTTTACGATCCTTTCTAAACAGACTGTAACCCTGTAAGTTAACTGCCCAGTCATAGCTTTCATCTAACCATGTCTCGGTTATTCCCACTATGTCAAAGTTACCTGTAGATATTTCTGCTTCTAGTTCTTCCATCTTGTTTGTCAGGCTTCTGGCGTTTGCGAGCATGCAGTTCAGAGGATTTTGTTTTGTTCCAATCTCCTCACTGTGGATTGTTTTAGAAATGTTCTTACCTCCCTTCTGAGTATGTTTTCCTGGGTCGTCTTTGTTCGAGTCTAATGTTTTTCTTCCCGTCCCCTCTTCTTCTAGTTTAACGCCCTCCTGATGAGTGTAGCGAGTCTTCTGGCGAATGTGTGTTTCCCAGGTTTGTTGAGGTGTAGTCCGTCTCTGGCGAGGAGTCCATCATACCAGTAATTCACACCGTGGTCCAGGAATCCAAATCCTTGTTGTCTGCACCATCGTCTTAGCCAGTTGTTTGCATCAAGGATCCTGTTCCATCTCCTGGTGCCATGCCCGTCTACTGGAAGGATAGAAGAAAAAACTACCTGTGCATCCAGTTCCTTTACTTTCTTCCCCAACTCTTCAAAGTCCTTGCAGATTGTCGGTAGGTCCTTCCTTGCCGTGTCATTGGTGCCAACATGTATCAGAAGAAATGGGTGGACGTCCTTGGAGCTGAAGAGCTTTGGTATCCTATCGGTCACATCCTTGATCATCGCACCTGGAAGGCAGCATACTTCTCTTGCAGTTATGTCCGGTCTGCAGATGGCTGCTTCTGTGCCTCTCAGTAGTGAGTCTCCCACCACCACCACTCTTCGTTGCTTCTTGGCTGTACTTTTTGCTGTCACTTGTTGCTGTGTGCCCTTTTCTTTTTTGCTTGCTGGTATTGCTTCATTCTTAGGTGTGCCATCTTCATCCTCTACAAAGATTTGATATCGGTTCTTCAGTTGTGTGGTTGGTGATTTCTCCATGGTCTTCTTGCTTCTTTTGGTCACATGCTTCCACTCATCTGCTTTTGGAGGTTCTCTGACACTTTTTGCACCTTCTGTGACCAGTAGAGATGCTTCTGTTCTGTCTAGAAAGTCTTCATTCTCTTTGATGAGTTTCAAAGTTGCTATTCTTTCTTCCAGACCCCGCACCTTTTCTTCTAAAAGGGCCACTAGTCTACACTTCTGACAGGTGAAATTGGATTCTTCTTCTGGTCGATCTGTGAACATGTAGCACATGCTGCAGCTCACCATGTAGGTTGTCACATCTGCCATGTTGCTCCTAGATCCTGCTGACTTGTTGTGTGTTTTCCTTCTTGTGTAATCTACTCAGCCAAGCTCTCTTGCAATAATGTCCTACAGGCAAAAATTCGCGCGCCGTAAGGCACACGGTTTGGTGATGCTTTCGAAGCAGCTGGTCCCAGCTGTACCCAACGATCTTCTAGCTTAGGGAGACTTCGCTTCTCCCAGAAGGCACCTGGAATATGCAAATTAGCCTCCTGAAGCTTGAATCCCTGGTTTGGTGATGCTTTCGAAGCAGCTGGTCCCGGCTGTACCCAACGATCTTCTAGCTTAGGGAGACTTCGCTTCTCCCAGAAGGCACCTGGAATATGCAAATTAGCCTCCTGAAGCTTGAATCCCTGGTTTGGTGATGCTTTCGAAGCAGCTGGTCCCGGCTGTACCCAACGATCTTCTAGCTTAGGGAGACTTCGCTTCTCCCAGAAGGCACCTGGAATATGCAAATTAGCCTCCTGAAGCTTGAATCCCTGGTTTGGTGATGCTTTCGAAGCAGCTGGTCCCGGCTGTACCCAACGATCTTCTAGCTTAGGGAGACTTCGCTTCTCCCAGAAGGCAACTGGAATATGCAAATTAGCCTCCTGAAGCTTGAATCCCTGGTTTGGTGATGCTTTCGAAGCAGCTGGTCCCGGCTGTACCCAACGATCTTCTAGCTTAGGGAGACTTCGCTTCTCCCAGAAGGCACCTGGAATATGCAAATTAGCCTCCTGAAGCTTGAATCCCTGGTCTGTATGTCTGTATTACATCGCACTAGAACCTGAGCTTTCCAACACTGCTGTCTAGCGAGCACTCTAATTTACCCTTACCCCCAGCCCCATCCTTGGCTGGTGCCAGAGGGTTCCGTGTGCACACATCTCCCGTCGCCTCATGACCATACACTCCCGGCTCTTCTCATACCTGTGTCTCAGTGTGGGACCTGTTATGATCTGGTGGTTTAGGAACAACATGAGACAAGCTCTGAAGGAGGTGGTATCTGTACTGACCGCAGACCCTGAACCTAGCAGTGCAAATAGAAATAGCCGTGGGGGGTACCTGACGCTCCCTAGACCCCTCGGCACAGCCTAAGATCTAACTTCCCCTAAAGATGGAAACAGGAAACCTATCTTGCCTCAGAGAAAATACCCAAAGGAAAGATAGCCCCCCACAAATATTGACGGTGAGAGGAGGGGAAAATAACATACGCAGAGATGAAATCAGATTTTAGCATAGGAGGCCAGTCTAGCTTGATAGATAGGACAGGAAAGGATACTGTGCGGTCAGTATAAAAACTACAAAACAATCCACACAGAGTTTACAAAATCTCCACACCTGACTAAAGGTGTGGAGGGTAAATCTGCTTCCCAGAGCTTCCAGCTAACAGAAAAAATCCATAATGACAAGCTGGACAAAAATAGAATGCACAGAACAATAAGTCCACAACATGTGGACTGAAATGAGCAAAGCCAGAACTTATCTTTGCAGAACTGGTCAGGAAACCAGGAGAATCCAAGCAGAGATGTGAATCCAGCCAGAGAACATTGACAAGTGGCATAGGCTGAAGACTAGAGCCAGGTCAAATAGCAGAGCCAGGAGAGACGATTAGTGAAAGCAGCTGCTAAAGCTAAACCCAAGGAGCGGCAGAGGGAGCCCAAGGGCAGAATTAACAAAAGTGCCATTTACAACCACCGGAGGGAGCCCAAGAACGGAATTCACAACAGGGACCCTGGATCTGAGCCGTCCCAAACTTACCAGGAAACACCTCCAGCTTGGGGTTCAATGGGGTCCCCATGACCTCTACTGCCACAACCTCTAGGGGAAGCCTATTGGGATTACACTCTGTCCCTAGGTTGGCGACCCATATGGCAGCTATCTCAATATCTTTGGGTTCTGTACCCTGTACAACATTTTCCGTGAGAGGGTTGACACTGGTCTCACACAAGTACCAAAACAGGGGTAAGTCTCTCCCCAACACAGCCCCATATGGAAGGGTCTTCACCACTCCCACCACATGTTTAATGTCCCCACATGGTGTGGAAAAATTAACCTCCGTGGTTGGGTACTCAAGGATTTCCCTGTGGATACCCATCACCTGCTCTTTTTGTTCCTTTGGGGTTGTCACCGGCAACAAGGGACCCATGAACCAAGGTCACTATGCTCCCCGAGTCCAGGAGATCCTCTGTTTGGTACCCATTCACAAGTTCATGGCACAGTTGTGGTTCGCTGTTGGCAGTGCCTGTAGTGGTGGTACCGACTGACTGGGCAAACGTAGAAATACGGCAACCGTACCTGCAGCCTATGGGTTCAGTCAACAGCGGGCAGTTAGCAGACACATGGCCACGCCCTTGACACCGCCAACACCTGATCGCTGCGGCATGATTGTGTCCATGAGCCATTTCAGTTTTCCCCGGCTCCTGGGCTGGGGAAGCCTTACGTGACAGCTGAAATGGAGCAGTGTCTCGTATAAAGAACTGAGTGGCTGTATACCACTCTACCAGTCCCACCACCTCATCCAGAGTGCCTGGGTCCCCTTGTTCCACCCAACACTGTTTGGCTGCTGGCAGGGCCCTCACCAGGCGGTCAACCACCACCCTCTCTACCATCTGGAATGGGATTAATATCTCAGGATGAAGCCATTTTTTTACCAGTTGCAGCAAGTCATATGCCTAGGATCAGGCAGGGCGAGTCTCAGAAAAGGACCACTGGAACACCCTTTGGGCCTGCACATACGTATTTCCCCCAGTTTGGCAAGGATCTCACCTTTCAGCTTCTCATAGTCCAGGGAATCATCCTGACTGAGGTCTATGAAGGCTTTCTGGGCATCTCCTGTCAGGAAGTTGGACACAACCTCAGCCCACTGAGTCACCGGCAAGCTCTCCCGCTCCGCAGTGTGTATGATGATAGTGAGAAAAGCCTCCATATCGTCCTCGGGTTTCATCTTCCTCAGCGCTGAGCGGACCTTGTACCGGGCTTCTAACCAGTATATGGTTGCTGAGGGATCTGCCTCTCGCATAGCCGCGATCTGCTGCATCAATTCAGTTGTCCGCTGCTGTTAGTCATTATGTAGCTCCTGCTGCCATTGCTGCTGCGCCAGCTGCTGCCGCTGCAACTGCAGCGCCTCCTGCTGTTGTGATTCAGACACCGCCAACTGTCTTTGTATTTCCTCCATCTTGTCCACAGACTTGAGCTGTATCGTTGCTGACTTAATTATTGCCTCAGTTCACAATGCACGCATTATTTCCACCACATGTAATGTAGCGGCAGCAACGTACGCAGTGAAAAGGCAGTGACCCAAGCAAGTCCACCCCAAACACTCGCACTCAGTCAGAGGGGGCATCGCCCATAGGTCAATCCGGAGCTGCCACATCACCAGAGCAGAAAGCATCCGAGCACCAATGACAAGGCGCCACATCATGGACATGCTCAGTAAGGTGATTTCTGGACTTAGACTCCAGAGAGTGGGGCTGTCTCTGTATACCACTGGTTACTATAAACTTTAGCTCGACAGCTAGCAGTAACCACATGTATAAAAGGAGTCTGAGCATGATGCTGGGACCAAAATTTTTCATTTTTATGTCCCAAAGTTATAAACTTTCGCGAAACACCTTTAAGCCTGAAAAAAGTCAGTTCAACCTCAAGATTAATTCTTTGAACTTTTAGTAAAAGAAATGTACTTTTTCATTTTTTTTCATTACACTTTACATTAATTCATGTAAAGCACAGGAAAAGTTAGAGTGGTGGAAATAAGTATTTGATCCCTTGCTAAATTTGTACGTTTGCTCACTGACAAAGACATGAGCAGTCTATAATTTTAAGGGTAGGATTAATTTTAACATTGAGAGATAGAATATCAAAAATAAGATCATCCAGAAAATCACATTTGATCCCTCTGGCAAACAAGACTTAATACTTGGTGGCAAAACCCTTGTTGACAATCACAACAGTTCGATGTTTTTTGTAGTTGATGATCAGGCTTGCGCACATGTCAGGATAAATTTTGGTCCACTCCTCTTTGCAGATCATCGCTAAATCATTAAGATTTTGAGGCTGCCGCTTGGCAACTCGGAGCTTTAACTCCCTCCATAAGTTTTCCCTTAGCAGAGAAACACCCCCAAAGTATGATGTTTCCACCTCCATACGTGACAGTGCGGACGGTGTATTTTGGGTCATAGGCAGCATTTCTTTTCCTCCAAACATTGCAAGTTGAGTTAATGCCAAAGAGCTCAATTTTTGTCTCATCTGACCACAGCACCTTCTCCCAGTCACTCACAGAATCATCCAGGTGTTCATTGCAAACTTCAAATGGGTCTGGACATGTGCCTTTTTGAGCAGGGGGACCTTGCGGGCACTGCAGGATTTTAAACCTTTACGGCGTAATGTGTTACCAATGGTTTTCTTGGTGCCTGTGGTCCCAGCTTCCTTGAGATCATTAACAAGTTCCTCCCATGTAGTTTTAGGTTGATCTCTCACCTTCCTAATGATCAAGGATACCTCACGAGGTGAGATTTTGCATGGTGCCCTAGATCAATGTCAATTGACAATCATTTTGTATTTCTTCCATTTTCTTCCTATTGCACCAACAGTTGTCTCCTTCATGCAGCATCTTACTTATGGTTTTGTAGCCCATTCCAGCTTTGTGCAGGTCTAATATCTTGTCCCTGACATCCTTATATAGCTATTTGATCTTGCCCATGTTGTAAAGGTCAGAGTCTGACTGATTAATTGAGTGTGGACAGGAGTCTTATATAAAGGTAACTATGTAAAACAGCTGTCTTTAATGCAGGTAACAAGTTGAATAGGAATGTCTAACTGGTCTGTAGGAGCCTGAACACTTAATGGTTTATAGAGGATTAAATACTTATTTCTTACCACAAAATGCAAATAAATACATATAACTTTTCTGGATTTTATTTGTGATATTCTATCTCTCAATGTTAAAATGTACCTATCCTTAAATTTATAGACTGTCCATGTCTTTGTCAGAGGGCTAACTTAAAAAATCAGCAAGGGATCAAATACTTATTTTCCCCACTGTATGTCCCATCAATATCGGATCCATACAAACCCCAATATTCATAACTTTGCAAATGTCTGGTTGCAGATGTAAAGTCCCCTCTAACCGTGCAACATTTCCTGCTTCTCTTCCTCTTCAACCTGTAAATTTCAGTCTTCCTCACAATAGACATCTTGCTTGGCCCTGCAGGGGTCATCTGCTTCAAATGAAGTTTTAATTAATTTTGTCACTTCTTAGCTATATGCAATTTCCTTACGTCCCATATGTCAACTATTTAATTCTATTTCAAGGAGGCTTAGATTGCAGCGGTTTCTCCTTGAATGTGATTTTCTGGATTTTATTTTTGATATTCTATCTCTCAATGTTAAAATTAACCTACTCTTAAAATTACACTATGTAACACAATTTTTGTCTCCAGCTTTTAAGTGCTATATTCCAGTTGCTCATGCCTAAATAGTCAAGAAAAACTATTTAATTAATTATAGACCTTGCTTTCGTGACCAGGACAATGATACGTATTTGCATAGGGAAATCGAAAATATTCATCATTTCTTTTTGTTGCTACAGTTAGAAAATCATTGTATATGCATTTAATATTGGCCAAGATGAGCAAGAGTGGTTTACAAGTGAGTAGCTTTTGTCGATTTATGATTATACTGCAAATCACTTTCATGAATCAACCCCCAAATACAGTCTCCCATCATGTTTTCATTTTACTGTCCTTGGTAGTGTCATTCAAAGTCCTTTATATCCTGATGAAAGCGCTTGCCTTGCTCTTCTGAGTAAGCCCCCATGTTTTCCTTGAATTTGTCAAGATGAGCATCCAAGATATGTACTTTGAGAGACATCCTACATCCCATTTTTGCAAAGTCTTTTATCATAGTCTGAACCAGTTGCACATATCTCTCATCCTTGTGATTGCCCAGGAGACCATGCACAACTGCAGCAAAGCTGCTCCAAGCTGTTTCTCTTTTCTGGTCAGCTTCTTTATGAATTCTTCGTTCTCTAGAATCTGCTTGATTTGTGGTCCAATGAAGATACCAGCTTTTACCTTTGCCTCAGGTAGCTTAGGAAAGAGATCTTATAGGTACTTGAAGGCTGCCGATTCTAGGTCAAAAGCAGTGCCAAACTGTTTTATCAGGCTTAACTTGATGTGCAGGGATGGCATCAGCACGTTCTGTGGGTCCACCAATGGCTCCCACTTCACGTTATTATTTCCCACAGAAAACTTGGTCCTGTGTGGCCAGTCCCGACTCTGATAGTGCTGATCGGTGTGCCGGCTGTCCCAAAGGCAAAGAAAACAAGTAAACTGTCTCCAATGACATCCCAGCCATAATCCTTGTACTTCAAGACACATAACAGCAGCTTGACAGCACAGCTTTGAGGCTCCGGGAACTATCTATGAATAGGCGCCACTCGCTCGCGTTGCACGTGATTCCTATAGCTTCACATAGACCCACCACATTGTTGAAGAAGCATGGTCCATCTTACTGACTGAAGAAACTGGCAAAAGTTTGATGACACTTTCTCTGATCAGATACTTTGACATTTTTGTCTAACAAGTTCCACTGTTTGAGCCTGGACGTGAGAAGCTCAGCGTTTGACTTGTTAAGACCGAGGTCTCTTCTGAGATCGTTAAGGTCTTTTTGGTTAGTGTAGTAAGGTGTTCTTTCTTCTTCGAAACTGTATTCTGGATCTGAATTGTCTTCCTCACTCTCAGACTGCCTACATTCTCCTGAAGATGCCTGAACTCCCTCTGGAGGAATGGGTAGGGGCAGCTCGGGGCAGTGTGAAACTGGAACAATTAAGGAAGGAATGTCTGGATAGGTGATAAGACGTGCACGCTTACCAGTTTGACGTTTGGATGCGTCCACCATACAGAAGTAACAGTTGTTGATGTGGTCAGTAGGCAGTCGTCAAATTCGTGGGACAGCAAACTTCATTGCCCTTTTTTCTCCTCTGTACCAGCCTTTATTACACATGAGAATAAAATATATAAGTGTATTGAACTGAATGATATACAATTATACCTGTTTTTCTATAGCAGCAAAAAAGATTACACTTATTTTAACAACCGTTTTTTAAGCTGAAATGAGGAATTAAAAAAAATTAAATCTTGATATCTTAGATATCAACAATTGTTCACCTTACCTTCAAGAGTTCTCTTGCAGTATTCATATATGAAATGAGGCGCCCTTGGTTTGTCTTGATCCCCTACAGGCATGCCAAAGTAGGCTCTGTAGGACTCACACATCTTAGAAGATGCTGCCACATTTTATCTTTTAGCTCGTGTTTTTATAAAGTCGCCACAGATGTAGCAAAATGCATCCACCAGATACTTACAACCTCTTGTTGCCATCTAAATTAAATATGAAACACCGGAGAACAAATAGAAGTTTTGTATAAAACGTGAAAAAAGCTTTATTTATAATAAAACAAACTGCCAAAAATGATTTCTTTAAAAAACTGCACCCCTTCAAGAATTCAAAAGCGCATTCAGGAAATATGTTACAGTGGGGAAATAAGTATTTAATCCCTTGCTGATTTTGTAAGTTTGCCCACTAACAAAGACTGCAACAGTCTATAACACTATGTATCAAATTTAAATTTTTTGTTTGTCCTTGGGTTCCAGTGGTGTTTTCATAATCACTTATGTCTAAAGTGAAAAGAAAATGGCAAAAATTCGCAAGAGAGTTTGCTTTTGTGGTCAGGACATTGATAATTTGAAATCTATGTTTTCTCAAACATTAGCAAAACGTGCAATGTTGTGTAAACCACGAGAAGCTTCCGGAAATGTGAGAACTGTCGATAAAGTAGTATAATTACAGGATCCTTAATTGTCCATTTCTGTTTGTATTTCAGTTGATACGTATCTGCATTTAATTTAGATGGTGTAACAATTTCCAGATTCATATTGTGACTCCTCTTAGTCACTAAATAAATTCATATACCTCCACATATTAGCTATATGAAACACCGGAGAACAAATAGGAGTTTTGTATAAAAAGTGAAAAAATGCAATCAATCACTTTTAGTGACCTAAGGGAGTGTCTGTATGAAAGACCACCAGTTCTATAAGGCATCTAACCATAACCTATGCCCGACCTGGTGGGCCTAAGAACGAGTACATCAAGAGAGCATGTCTCACCTTGCACTAAAGAGCCCACTGCACGCACCCGACGTGCGTTTTGCCGCTGTCAGCCTCGCTTTCTCAAGGGAAAGTGTGATTTCGGTTGGCTACAGGACCTTAAGTATCCATAGAGACACATCATGTGATCATCACCTGACTCCACTGGATCCTAGCTGTGTAAGTATGGCGCATGCGCGCGCCGCCGTCTGGGTTAACCGCACACACGAGTGGGCACCAACAGGTCCCAGTCGCGCCTGCAGCAAGATGATGCCAGATAGGGGGGACAACCCCAGACCGCCAGCACGCCCACGCGCACCACAGCCCTTAAAGGTACCAAATACATATATCCACACTTATTTATAACAAAACATTAGCAATGCAATAAAGGGATCATCCAATCGATAAAGTATAAAGAATCAAATATGGATTCCATTCCAGATCTGACGGGCAGGGTTGAATCATTCCTCTTTTCATGTCATCAGTCTTTACCTGCATTTTTGGAAGCAATCAGATCCAAAGAAAGCCATAATAGCTAAAATTATCCAGAAGGAACCTGTATATAATATATCACAAAAACATAAATATTAAAACCAAACACACAAAAACAGTTAAAATACAAGTGAAGAGAATTAATTCAAGGGTCGGAGATTAGATAACCTTACAAAAAGGGGCCAAAATTCAGGGATTCATTTAGGCCAGCAGGTTTCGAAGTTCCCAATGTCACAATCCATTTTAATTCCCGTTGCGCTAGGAGTTTTTTTTACATTGCCCCCCCTAATTCCAACATGTACAACATCTATGCCTCTATCCTTAAAATCCTTTGGATTGCAGTTGTGGACCTGTTATGATACGGTGGTCTAGGAGCAACATGGAACGAGCTCTGAAGGAAGTGGTAACTGTACTGACCGCAGTCCCTAAGCTCAACACAACACTAGAAGTAGCCGTCGAATGCTCCTAACTCTCCCTAGGCATCTCGTCACAGCCTAAGAGCTAACTACCCCTAAAGAAAGAAGCAGGAAAACTATCTTGCCTCAGAGAAAATCCCCAAAGGATAGATTAGCCCCCCACAAATAATGACTGTGAGTGGAGAGGGAAAAGACATACACAGAATGAAACCAGGATGAGCCCAGGAAGCCAGTCTAGCTAAATAGATAGGACAGGATGGAATACTGTGCGGTCAGTATAAAACACTACAAAAATCCACGCAGAGTTTACAAAAAATCTCCACACCTGACTAAAGGTGTGGAGGGCAAATCTGCCTCCCAGAGCTTCCAGCAAGACAGAATTAATTCACACTGATAAGCTGGACAAACATAGAAAGCACAGAATGGATAAGTCCACAATCTATGGACAGAAAAGAGCAAGCAAAAACTTAGCTTAGCTGAACTGGTCAGGATAACAGGGAACTCCAAAGAGATGTGAATCCAACCAGGAACCATTTACAAGTGACACTGGCTGAAGAAAGAGCCAGACCAAAATAGCTGAGCAGAAGAGACGATAAGTGGAGGCAGCTGATGACAGCTAACTCCAAGGAGCAGCCATACCACTAGAAACCACCGGAGAGAGCCCAAGAGCGGAATTCACAACAGTACCCCCCCTTGAGGAGGGGTCACCGAACCCTCACCAGAGCCCCCAGGCCGATCAGGACGAGCCAAGTGAAAAGCACGAACCAAATCGGTGGCATGGATATCGGAGACAACAACCCAAGAATTATCCTCCTGGCCATAACCCTTCCACTTGACAAGATACTGAAGCCTCCACGTCGAAAAACGAGAATCCAAAATCTTCTCAACCTCATATTCCAACTCTCCCTCAACCAACACCGGGGTAGGAGGTTCAACCGAGGGAACAACGGGCACCACATATCTCCGCAACAAAGATCTATGGAAAACATTATGAATGGCAAAAGAGGCAGGAAGAGCCAAACGAAAAGACACCGGATTAATAATTTCAGAAATTTTATAAGGACCAATAAACCGAGGCTTAAACTTAGGAGAAGAAACCTTCATAGGAACATGACGAGAAGACAACCAAACCAAATCCCCCACACGAAGCCGGGGACCAACACACCGACGGCGGTTAGCAAAATGTTGAGCCCTTTCCTGAGACAACGTCAAATTGTCCACAACATGAGTCCAAATCTGCTGCAGCCTGTCCACCACAGAATTAACACCAGGACAATCAGAAGGCTCAACCTGCCCAGAAGAAAAACAAGGATGAAAACCAAAATTACAAAAAAAAGGCGAAACCAAAGTAGCCGAACTAGCCCGATTATTAAGGGCAAACTCGGCCAACGGCAAGAAAGACACCCAATCATCCTGATCAGCAGACACAAAGCATCTCAAATAGGTCTCCAAGGTCTGATTAGTTCGCTCAGTTTGGCCATTAGTCTGAGGATGAAACACCGAAGAAAAAGACAAATCAATGCCCATCCTAGCACAAAAGGCCCGCCAAAATCTAGAGACAAACTGAGAACCTCTGTCAGACACAATATTCTCCGGAATGCCATGCAAATGAACCACATGCTGAAAAAATAATGGAACCAGATCTGAGGAGGAAGGCAACTTAGGCAAAGGTACCAGATGGACCATTTTAGAGAACCGGTCACAAACAACCCAGATAACAGACATTTTCTGGAAAACACGAAGATCCGAAATAAAATCCATGGAAATATGCGTCCAGGGCCTCCCAGGGACCGGCAAAGGCAAAAGCAACCCACTAGCGTGGGAACAGCAAGGCTTGGCCCGGGCGCAAGTCCCACAGGACTGCACAAAAGCACGCACATCGCGCGACAAGGAAGGCCACCAAAAGGACCTAGCAACCAAATCTCTGGTACCAAAAATCCCAGGAAGACCAGCCAACACTGAACAATGAACCTCAGAAATTACCTTACTTGTCCATCTATCAGGAACAAACAGCTTCCCCACTGGATAGCGGTCAGGCCTATCAGCCTGAAATTCCTGAAGCACCCGCCGCAATCAGGGGAGATAGCAGAAAGAATCACCCCCTCCTTAAGAATGCCAACCGGCTCAAGGACTCCAGGAGAATCAGGCGAAAAACTCCTAGAGAGGGCATCAGCCTTAACATTCTTAGATCCCGGAAGATACGAGACCACAAAATCAAAACGGGAGAAAAACAGGGACCATCGAGCCTGTCTAGGATTCAGCCGCTTGGCCGACTCGAGGTAAATCAGATTCTTATGATCGGTCAGGACCACAACACGGTGTTTAGCTCCCTCAAGCCAATGTCGCCACTCCTCAAACGCCCAATTCATAGCCAACAACTCCCGATTGCCGACATCATAATTGCGTTCCGCAAGCGAAAACTTTCTGGAAAAAAAAGGACACGGTTTCATCAAAGAACCATCAGACTCCCTCTGAGACAAGACGGCCCCTGCCCCTATCTCAGAAGCGTCGACCTCAACCTGAAAAGGAAGAGAAACATCCGGTTGACGCAACACAGGGGCAGAAGTAAATCGGCGTTTAAGCTCCTGAAACGCCTCAATAGCCTCAGAGGACCAATTCGTCACATCAGCGCCTTTCTTCGTCAAATCAGTAAGGGGCTTAACCACACTGGAAAAGTTGGCAATGAAACGGCGATAGAAATTAGCAAAGCCCAAAAATTTTCGAAGACCCTTCACAGATGTGGGTTGGACCCAGTCATGAATAACTTGGACCTTAACAGGATCCATTTCTATAGACGAGGCAGAAAAAATAAAACCCAAAAAAGAGACCTTCTGAACTCCGAATAGGCACTTAGACCCCTTCACAAATAAAGCATTATCATGAAGGATCTGGAACACCATCCTGACCTGCTTCACATGAGACTCCCAATCATCAGAAAAAATCAAAATATCATCCAAATATACAACCATGAATTTATCAAGATAATTGCAGAAAATATCATGCATGAAAGACTGGAACACAGATGGAGCATTAGAGAGCCCAAATGGCATCACAAGGTATTCAAAATGGCCTTCGGGCATATTAAATGCAGTTTTCCATTCGTCACCCTGTTTAATACGAACAAGATTATATGCCCCTCGGAGGTCAATCTTAGTAAAACAACTAGCTCCCTTAATCTGAGCAAACAAATCAGTAAGCAAAGGCAAGGGGTATTGGAATTTGACCGTGATCTTATTAAGAAGACGATAATCAATACAGGGTCTCAAGGAGCCATCCTTCTTAGCAACAAAAAAGAAACCCGCTCCCAATGGTGACGAAGAGGGCCGAATATGCCCTTTCTCCAAAGATTCCTTAACATAGCTCCGCATGGCGGCATGCTCTGGCACAGACAGATTGAAAAGTCGGCCCTTAGGGAACTTACAACCAGGAATCAAGTTAATAGCACAATCACAGTCCCTATGTGGAGGAAGGGAACTGGACTTGGGCTCATCAAATACATCCTGGAAATCCGACAAAAACTCAGGGACCTCAGAAGAGGGGGAAGAGGAAATTGACATCAAAGGAACATCACTATGTACCCCTTGACAACCCCAACTAGTCACAGACATAGTTTTCCAATCCAGCATCGGATTATGTTCCTGTAACCATGGAAATCCCAGTACAACAACATCATTCAGGTTATGCAACACCAGAAAACGGCAATCTTCCTGATGTGCAGGAGCCATGTACATAGTCATCTGTGTCCAGTACTGAGGTTTATCCTTGGCCAAGGGTGTAGCATCAATGCCCCTCAAAGGAATAGGGCTCTGCAAAGGCTGCAAGGAAAAACCACAGCGCCTGGCGAATTCCAAGTCCATTAAGTTCAGGGCAGCACCTGAATCCACAAATGCCATGACAGAAAAGGACGACAATGAGCAAATCAGGGTCACAGATAAGAGAAATTTAGGCTGTATAGTACTAATGGTAACAGACCTAGCGACTCTCTTAGTACGCTTAGGGCAATCAGAGATAACATGAGCCGAATCACCACAGTAAAAACACAGCCTATCCTGACGTCTGAATTCCTGCCGTTCTGTTCTAGTCAAAATCCTATCACATTGCATAGGTTCAGGACTTTGCTCAGAGGATACTGCCATATGGTGCACAGCTTTGCGCTCGCGCAGACGCCGATCAATCTGAATGGCTAGAGACATAGATTCGCTCAAACCGGCAGGCGTAGGAAAGCCCACCATAACATCTTTAAGGGCTTCAGAAAGACCTTTTCTGAAAATAGCAGACAGAGCCTCTTCATTCAATTTAGTGAGCACAGACCATTTTCTAAATTTCTGGCAGTATAACTCTGCCGCTTCCTGACCTTGACACAAGGCCAACAGGGTTTTTTCTGCATGATCCACAGAATTAGGTTCGTCATACAATAATCCGAGCGCTTGAAAAAATGCGTCTACATTCAATAATGCCGGATCCCCTGTTTCAAGAGAAAAAGCCCAGTCTTGAGGGTCACCACGCAGCAAGGATATGATGATTTTAACTTGCTGAATGGGATCACCAGAAGAACGGGGTTTCAAAGCAAAAAACAATTTGCAGTTATTTTTAAAGTTCAAAAACTTGGATCTGTCCCCAAAAAAAAAATCAGGAGTAGGAATTCTGGGCTCTAAAGCCGGAGTCTGGACAACATAGTCCTGGATACTCTGTACTCTTGCAGCAAGTTGATCCACACGAGAAAACAAACCCTGAACATCCATGTCAAAGCATATATCCTGAACCACCCAGATATCAAGAGGAAAAAAAAAGACAAACCAGAGCACAGAAAAAAAATGGTTCAGAACTTTCTTTTCCATCTTTTGAGATGCATTTAATTCATTTTTGGCCACTTGTACTGTTATGATACCGTGGTCTAGGAGCAACATGGATCGAGCTCTGAAGGAAGTGGTAACTGTACTGACCGCAGTCCCTAAGCTCAACACAACACTAGAAGTAGCCGTGGAATGCTCCTAACTCTCCCTAGGCATCTCGTCACAGCCTAAGAGCTAACTACCCCTAAAGAAAGAAGCAGGAAAACTATCTTGCCTCAGAGAAAATCCCCAAAGGATAGATTAGCCCCCCACAAATAATGACTGTGAGTGGAGAGGGAAAAGACATACACAGAATGAAACCAGGATGAGCACAGGAGGCCAGTCTAACTAAATAGATAGTACAGGATGGAATACTGTGCGGTCAGTATAAAACAATACAAAAATCCACGCAGAGTTTACAAAAAATCTCCACACCTGACTAAAGGTGTGGAGGGCATATCTGCCTCCCAGAGCTTCCAGCAAGACAGAATTAATTCACACTGATAAGCTGGACAAACATAGAAAGCACAGAATGGATAAGTCCACAATCTATGGACAGAAAAGAGCAAGCAAAAACTTAGCTTAGCTGAACTGGTCAGGATAACAGGGAACTCCAAAGAGATGTGAATCCAACCAGGAACCATTTACAAGTGGCACTGGCTGAAGAAAGAGCCAGACCAAAATAGCCGAGCAGAAGAGATGATAAGTGGAGGCAGCTGATGACAGCTAACTCCAAGGAGCAGCCATACCACTAGAAACCACAAGAGGGAGCCCAAGAGCAGAACTCACAAAAGTGCCACTTACAACCACCGGAGGGAGCCCAAGAGCGGAATTCACAACATGGACCATCCTGAAGTGTCTTGGGATGGTCTTGAGAGTCGACACATCCTCCACTAGCTTGGCTGCGCCAATGTCCCGTACGTGTTTTCTCACACGTACCCTCAGTTCACGTGACATTAATCCTATGTATATAAGGGGACAACTACATGTCGCATAATAGATCACATTGTTCGTATTGCAAGAGATATATTCTCTAATATCAAATTCTTTGTGATCCACTGAACTGAACATACATGTTTGAAGAACGTTGGCGCAAGCCAAGCAGTGGCCACACTTAAGAGAACCCTTCCTAGGTTTAGTGCTACCAAAATAGGTTACACTAGGTGCTACATAATGGCATCATCTTGCTGCAGGCACGACTGGGACCTGTTGGTGCCCACTCGTGTGTGCGGTTAACCCAGATGGCGGCGCGCGCATGCGCCATACTTACACAGCTAGGATCCAGTGGAGTCAGGTGATGATCACATGACGTGTCTCTATGGATACTTAAGGTCCTGTAGCCAACCAAAATCACACTTCCCCTTGAGAAAGCAAGGCTTACAGCAGCAAAACGCGTGTCGGGTGCGTGCAGTGGGCTCTTTAGTGCAAGGTGAGACATGCTCTCTTGCTGTACTCGTTCTTAGGCCCACCAGGTCGGGCATAGGTTATGGTTAGATGCCTTTTAGAACTGGTGGTTGTTCATACAGACACTCCCTTAGGTCACTATAAGTGATTGATTGCATTTTTTTTAACTTTTTATACAAAATTCCTATTTGTTCTCCGGTGTTTCATATAGCTAATATGTGGAGGTATATGAATTTATTTAGTGACTAACAGGAGTCACAATATGAATCTAGAAATTGTTACACCATCTAAATTAAATGCAGATATGTATCAACTGTAACGCAAACAGAAATGGACAATTAAGGATCCTGGAAATTATACTACTTTATCGACAGTTCTCACATTTCCAGAAGCTTCTCGTGGTTTACACAACATTGCACGTTTTGCTAATGTTTGAGAAAACATAGATTTCAAATTATCAATGTCCTGACCACAAAAGCAAACTCTCTTGGGAATTTTTGTCATTTTCTTTTCACTTTAGACATAAGTGATTGGGAAAACACCATTGGAACCCAAGGACAAGCAAAACATTTAAATTTGATACATAGTGTTATAGACTGTTCCAGTCTTTGTCAGTGGGCAAATTTACAAAATCATCAAGGGATTACATACTTATTTCCCCACTGTAACATATTTCCTGAATGCGCTATTGAATTCTTGAAGGGGTGCAGTTTTTTAATGAAATCACTTTTGGCAGTTTTCTGACATATGGGCCCCTTCAAAACTAAATAGGTCTGTAAAAAAATAGATTTTGCTAATTTTGTTGAAAAAAAATTGCTTCTAAACTTTTAACCCTTGCAACATGCTAAAGAAATAATAGGGCATTTAAAAAATGAGGCAAATGTAAACTAGACATTTGGGAAATTGCATTATATTTATAAACTATTCTATATGGCATAATTTTCTGTTAAAAGCGCATAAAAATTATAAGTTTGAAAATTGCTAATTTTTCCAAATTTTCACCAAATTTTGGATACTTTCATAAATGCAAATTTTATAGACTAAAAATAATGACTATCATAAGTACAATGTGTCATGAAAAAAGAAGGAAATGCTAAAGTATTCCAAAGTTGCTGTTACCACGTAAACTGAAACATGTCATATTTGAAAAATAGGGATCTGTCCGGAAGGTAAATACAGGCTTTGATGGTAATGTGTTTATGGACTATTAGGGAAACTTGCCAGCCTTTTTTAAAAATAAATGTTAAATACTAAAATTGTCAATTTAGTAATTTACAGCTGCCCATTGTTATCTTAAATAAGAATGGCAACCACAGATTGGTAATAAGTACTCTTTACTTCAAGTTGGAAACAAAACTACAATACATGATTGAAAGACCATAAAATGAAAAAAAAAAGTTTCAAGACCACGTAATTTATCTGTGGAATATAGGAATATCATACACACAACTATATTTGCCACTAGGCACTTGAGGGCACGTGCCTAGGGCGGGAAGATGCGGGGGCGGCACCTAAGCAAGGTTTTTTTTTTAACTAGTCCAGTGCATCCGTTCCTGAAGATAGGGGGCACCAGAGCAGCAGTCAGAACACGTGGTGCTGGTGCCGAGCTGCCAACTCTTTCTACTCCCTGCAGAGTGAGACACAGTGAGGCCCTTGCTCACAGCCTCACTCGTGCCTGGCCAGAAGGTGACTGTGACTGCTGAGGTGCAGCGGTAGCACCCTGTCTCCCAACCCTGGGTCCTGGACATACATTCCTGGACTCGCAATAGAGCAGTACACAGTAAGTACTGTAATGATCTCCCTCCACCCACATGCTGCCTGCTGCACGGCTCTATCCGTGATTCACCTCCCTCCTTCCCTCAGATTCCTCAGCCTCGTTTGTGCCTGTAGTGCCTGAGGCTGGAGAAGCCATGCAAACGCAGCAGCACTGGAATTTTTGATGTTTGTGTGATGTTTCCTCCCAGGAGTTGGAGCCAATACACCATGTATTATACACCCCCACTCACTCTATCTGGGTTCTGGGAGTGTTTGTGTGCAGAGCTGTGTGTGTGCGCAGAGCTGTATGCGTGTGTGTGTGTGCGGAGCTGTGTGTGAGCGCAGAGCTGTATGTGTGTGCGTGGAGCTGTGTGTGTGCGGAGCTGTGTATGTGTGTGTGCGAAGCTGTATGTGTGTGTGTGCAGAGCTGTATGTGTGTGTGTGTGCCAAGCTGTATGTGTGTGGGGCTGTATGTGTGTGTGGGGCTGTATGTGTGTGTATGGGGTTGTATGTGTGTGTGTGGGGCTGTATGTGTGTCTGTGGGGCTGTGTGTGAGCGGAGCTGTATGTGTGTGCGGGGCTGTGTGTGTGTGGGGCTGTATGTGTGTGTGTGCGGAGCTGTGTGTGTGTGCATGGAGCTTTGTGTGTGCGGAGCAGTATGGGTGTGTGTGTGTGGAGCTGTATGTGTGTGTGCGGAGCTGTATGTGTGCAGGGCTGTATATCTGTGTGCAGGGCTGTATGTGTGTGTGTGCAGGGCTGTATGTGTGTGTGCGAAACTGTATGTGTGTGTGCGGGGCTATATGTGTGTCTTCGGGGCTGTAAGTGAGCAGAGCTGTATGTGTGTGTGTGTGTATGTGTGGGGCTGTATGTATGGGTGTGTGTGCAGGGCTGTGTGTGTGTGTGGGGCTGTATGCATGGGTGTGTGTGTACAGGGCTGTGTGTGTGGGGCTGTATGTGTTTGTGTGTGGGGCTGTATGTGTGTGTGTGTGTGGGGCTGTATGTATGGGTGTGTGTGGCTGTATGTGTGTGTGTGTGCGGGGCTGTATGTATGGGTGTGTGTGCAGGGCTGTGTGTGTGCAGGGCTGTATGTGTGTGTGCGTGTGCGGGGCTGTATGTGTGTGTGCGGGGCTGTGTGTGTGTGCAGGGCTGTGTGTGTGTGTGCGGAGCTGTGTGTGTGTGCAGGGCTGTGTGTGGAGCTGTATGTGTGTGTGTGTGCGGGGCTGTGTGTGTGTGCGGGGCTGTGTGTGTCTGTGTGGGGCTGTGTGTGTGTGTGTCAGGTATTGTCCAATGGGACAAATAGTCCCATCCGGCTATGCCTGCCACAGGGACAGGTAGCCGGATGATGGGACAGTAGTAGTCCCATCATCCGGCTACTGTGTTCAAGGGCTAAAAAAAACAAAACACATATATACAGTGCCTTGTGAAATTATTTGGCCCCCTGGAACTTTTCAACCTTTTCCCACATATCATGCTTCAAACATAAAGATACCAAATGTAAATTTTTGGTGAAGAATCAACAACAAGTGGAACACAATTGTGAAGTTGAACGAAATTTATTGGTTATTTTAAATTTTTGTGGAATTTCAAAAACTGAAATGTGGGGCGTGCCTTTAACTTAATACTTTGTTGTGACACCTTTTGCTGCAATTACAGCTGCAAGTCGCTGGGGTATGTCTCTATCAGTTTTGTACATCGAGAGACTGAAATTCTTGCCCATTCTTCCTAGGCAAACAGCTCGAGCTCAGTGAGGTTTGATGGAGATCGTTTGTGAACAACAGTTTTCAGCCACAGATTCTCGATTGGATTGAGGTCTGGACTTTGACTTGGCCATTCTAACACCTGGATATGTTTATTTGTGAACCATTCCATTGTAGATTTTGCTTTATGTTTGGGATCATTGTCTTGTTGGAAGACAAATCTCCGTCCCAGTCTCAGGTCTTTTGCAGACTCCCAACAGGTTTTCTTCAAGGATGGTCCTGTATTTGGTTCCATCCATCTTCCCATCAATTTTAACCATCTTCCCTGTCCCTGCTGAAGAAAAGCAGGCCCAAACCATGATGCTGCCATCACCATGTTTGACAGTGGGGATGGTGTGTTCCGGGTGATGAGCTGTGTTGCCTTTACACCAAACATATCGTTTGGAATTGTTGCCAAAAAGTTCGATTTTGGTTTCATTTGACCAGAGCACCTTCTTTCACATGTTTGGTGTGTCTCCCAGGTGGCTTGTTGCAAACTTTAAACAACACTTTTTATGGATATCTTTGAGAAATGGTTTTCTTCTTGCCACTCTACCATAAAGGCCAGATTTGTGCAGTGTACGACTGATTGTTGTCCTATGGACAGACTGTCCCACCTCAGCTGTAGATCTCTGCAGTTCATCCAGAGTGATCATGGGCCTCTTGGCTGCATCTCTGATCAGTCTTCTCCTTGTTTGAGATGAAAGTTTAGAGGGACGGCCGGGTCTTGGTAGATTTGCTCCCATAGGGGTGGAGCTGCATAATCATTACTGTAAATGAGCGGCCCCACGTGACCGCTCATTCAGTACAAGGTACGGCCAGGACAGGACGCTGCGAGGGAGCCGGAAGTTGGGTAAGTATTTTAATCACAGCGGGGGGGGGGGCGCACAGGGGGTGGAAGGGCGCACATAGGGGACCTGGATCTGGATTTTACACACTATTATTCATATCTTCTCTACAGCAAACACTGCTGCAGGGAAGATATGAATGGGGCTTCAGCACGATGCAGGTGACAGCGCTAAACTTTAGCCCTGTCTCCGGCACGGTGCGTGTGGTACCCAGTGGGCACACGGGTGGCACACGTGTGCCGCACGTGTGCCACACTGATGTGCCACAGAAACGCACCGGCACACGGACACAGATAATTCCGGTACCGATTTTTCCGGTATCGGAATTATCTGGACGTGTGGGACTGCCCTAAGAAACACAAAGACTGGATGAAATCTGCATATTGCAAACTGATGAAAACCATTCCATATTTTCTTTTAGGCAAAAAAAGAGATGCCTTAATGGGGCTTTATAGTACAACTCCAGCAATTTTTTGTGATTTGCTATCTGAAATGTACTGATGGCTGCTAAATAGTATTGTCATGATGATGAACTGAGCTGTGGATCTCATTTTTTTCAGCACATGTATCCACAGAATTAAAAAAAGTTTTGTATCAAAACATTGCCATTTTTTGTAGCTTTCATCCTTTCTGGAGTTCTAAAGAAGCATTGTACTCATAGCAAATACCTGTGATTTCTAATGGAAAGGTAAATAGCTTGCAAGAATTAGCAGCTATAGTAGTGGTTCAAAACTGCCCCAACTTGCACAAAACAGAATTTTCAATACTTATTTCTTTTATTTAGCCTATACAAACTGAAAGATTTGAAAAATATCTACCTTAACCCCTTAAGCCCCGAGGGTGGTTTGCACGTTAATGACCGGTCCAATTTTTACAATTCTGACCACTGTCCCTTTATGAGGTTATAACTCTGGAACGCTTCAACGGATCTTGGCGATTCTGACATTGTTTTCTCGTAATATATTGTACTTCATGATAGTTGTAAAATTTATTCGATATAACGTGCCTTTATTTGTGAAAAAACTGAAATTTGGTGAAAATTTGGTAAATTTTGCAATTTAATTTTGGAACCAACATTTTTTTTTTGTTAGGGAGTTATAAGGGTAAAAATTTGACCAGCACTTTCTCATTTTTACAACACCAATATTTTTTAGGGACCACATCACATTTGAAGTCATTTTGAGGGGTCTATATGTGTGACACCATTCTAAAAACTGCACCCCTCAAGGTGCTCAAAACCACATTCAAGAAGTTTATTAACCCTTTAGGTGTTTTACAGGAATTTTTGGAATGTTTAAATAAAAATGAACATTTAACTTTTTTTTCACAAAAAATTTAATTCAGCTCCAATTTGTTTTATTTTACCAAGGGTAACAGAAGAAAATGGACCCCAAAAGTTGTTGTACAATTTGTCCTGAGTATGCTGATACCCCATATGTGGGGGTAAACCACAGTTTGGGCGCATGGCAGAGCTCGGAAGGGAAGGAGCGCCATTTGACTTTTCAATGCAAAATTGATTGGAATTAAGATGGGACGCCATGTTGCATTTGGAGAGCCCCTGATGTGCCTAAACATTGAAACCCCCCACAAGTGACACCATTTTGGAAAGTAGACCCCTTAAGGAACTTATCTAGATGTGTGGTGAGCACTTTGACCTAACAAATGCTTCACAGAAGTTTATAATGCAGAGCCGTAAAAATAAAAAATCATATTTTTTCACAAAAATGATCTTTTTGCCCCCAATTTTTTATTTTCCCAAGGGTAAGAGAAGAAATTGGACCCCAAAAGCTGTTGTGCAATTTGTCCTGAGTACGCCGATACCCGAGATGTGGGGGTAAACCACTGTTTGGGCGCATGGCAGAGCTCGGAAGGGAAGGAGCGCCGTTTGACTTTTCAATGCAAAATTGACTGGAATTGAGATGGTACACCATGTCGCATTTGGAGAGCCCCTGATGTGCCTAAACATTAAAACCCCCCACAAGTGACACCATTTTGGAAAGTAGACCCCCTAAGGAACTTATCTAGATGTGTTTGAGAGCTTTGAACCCCCAAGTGTTTCACTACAGTTTATAACGCAGATTTTTTAGCCCCCAGTTTTGTATTTTCACAAGGGTAACAGGATAAATTGGACCCCAAAAGTTGTTGTCCAATTTATGCTGAGTATGCTGATACCCCATATGTGGGGGGAACCACTGTTTGGGCGCATGGCAGAGCTTGGAAAGGAAGGAGCGCCTTTTGGAATGCAGTCTTAGATGGATTGGTCTGCAAGCATAAACGTTGCATTTGCAGAGCCCCTGATGTACCCAAACAGTAGAAACACCCCACAAGTGACCCCATATTGGAAACTAGACCTACCAAGGAACTTATCTTGATGTGTTGTGAGAACTTTGAACCCCCAAGTGTTTCACTACAGTTTATAATGCAGAGCTGTGAAAATAAAAATTATTTTCTTTTTTTCACAAAAATGATATTTTAGCCCCCAGTTTTCTATTTTCACAAGGGTAACAGAATGAATTGGACCCCAAAAGTTGTTGTCCAATATGTCCTGAGTACACTGATACCCCATATGTGGGGGAACCACTGTTTGGGCGCATGGCAGAGCTTGGAAGGGAATGAGCACCATTTGGAATGCAGACTTAGATGGATTGGTCTGCAGGCGTCACATTGCATTTGCAGAGCCCCTGATGTACCCAAACAGTAGAAACCCCACAAGTGACCCCATATTGGAAAATAGACCTCCCAAGGAACTTACCTAGATGTGTTGTGAGAACTTTGAACCCCCAAGTGTTTCACTACAGTTTACAAGGCAGAGCCGTGAAAATAAAAAATCTTTTTTTTCCCACAAAAATGATTTTTAGCCCCCCAAATTTTTATTTTCCCAAGCGTAACAAGAGAACTTGGACCCCAAAAGTTGTTGTCCAATTTGTCCCGAGTACGCTGATACCCCATATGTTGGGGTAAACCCCTGTTTGGGCGCACGGGAGAGCTTGGAAGGGAAGTAGCACTGTTTTACTTTTTCAACGCAGAATTGGCTGGAATTGAGATCGGACGCCATGTCGCGTTTGAAGAGCCCCTGATGTGCCTAAACAATGGAAACCCCCAATTCTAACTGAAACCCTAATCCAAACACACCCCTAACCCTAATCCCAACAGTAACCCTAACCACACCCCTAACCCTGACACACCCCTAACTCTATTCTAAACCCTAATCCCAACCATAAATGTACTCCAAACCCTAACTTTAGCCCCAACCCTAACCCTAACTTTAGCCCCAACCCTAACCCTAACTTTAGCCCCAAGCCTAACACTAGCTTTAGCTCCAACCCTAACCCTAACTTTAGCCCCAACCCTAACTTTAGCCCCAGCCCTAACTCTAACTTTAGCCCCAACCCTAACCCTAACTTTAGCCCCAACCCTAACCCTGACTTTAGCTCCAACCCTAGCCCCAACCCTAACCCTAGCCCTAACCCTAGCCCTAACCCTAACCCTAACCCTAGCCCTAGCGGGAAAATGGAAATAAATACATTTTATTTTATTATTTTTCCCTAACTAAGGGGGTGATGAAGGGGGGTTTGATTTACTTTTATAGCATTTTTTATAGCGGATTTTTATGATTGGCAGCTGTCACACACTAAAAGACACTTTTTATAGCAAAAAAGTTTTTGCGTCTCTACATTTTGAGACCTATAATTTTTCCATATTTTGGTCCACAGAGTCATATGAGGGCTTGTTTTTTGCGGGACGAGTTGACGTTTTTATTGGTAACATTTTCTGACATGTGACAGTTTTTGATCGCTTTTTATTCCGATTTTTGTGAGGCAGAATGACCAAAAACCAGCTATTCATGAATTTCTTTTGGGAGAGACGTTTATACCGTTCCGCATTTGGTAAAATGGATAAAGCAGTTTTATTCTTCGGGTCAGTACGATTACAGCGATATCTCATTTATATTTTTTTATGTTTTGGCGCTTTTATACGATAAAAACTATTTTATAGAAAAAATAATTATTTTGGCATCGCTTTATTCTCAGGACTATAACTTTTTTATTTTTTTGCTGATGATGCTGTATGGCAGCTCGTTTTTTGCGAGACAAGATGACATTTTCAGCGGTACCATGATTAGTTATATCCATCTTTTTGATCGCGTGTTATTCCACTTTTTGTTCGGCGGTATGATAATAAAGCGTTGTTTTTTGCCTCGTTTTTTTTTCTTACGGTGTTTACTGAAGGGGTTAACCAGTGGGCCAGTTTTATAGGTGGGGTCGTTAGTTACGGACGCGGCGATACTAAATATGTGTACTTTTATTGTTTTGTTTTTTTTATTTAGATAAAGAAATGTATTTATGGGAATAATTTTTTTTTCTTTATCTAGGAATATTTTTTTCTATTTTTTTTTTACACATGTGGAAATGTTTTTTTTAACTTTTTTACTTTGTCCCAGGGGGGGACATCACAGATCGCTCATCTGACAGTTTGCACAGCACTCTGTCAGATCAGCGATCTGACTTAGAGCAGTGCAGGCTTACCAAGCGCTTGCTCTGAGCAGGCACTTGGTAAGCCACCTCCTTCCCTGCAGGACCCGGATGGCGCAGCCATTTTGGATCTGGGCCTTGCTGCAGGGAGGAAGGTAGGAGACCCTCGCAGCAACGCGATCACATCGCGTTGCTGCGGGAGTCTCAGGGAAGCCCGCAGGGAGCCCCTTCCCTGCGCGATGCTTTCCTGCACCACCGGCACACCGCGATCATGTTTGATCGCGGTGTGTCGGGGGTTAATGTGCCGGGAGCGGTCCTTGACTGCTCCTGGCACATAGTGCCGGATGTCAGCTGCGATAGGCAGCTGACACCCGGCCGCGATCGGTCGCGCTCCCCCCGTAAGCACGGCCGATCGCATATGACGTACTATCCCGTCACTGGGAATTAAGTTCCAGGGCACCTTGACGGGATAGTATGTCATATGGGATTATGGGGTTAAAGGGTTAATATTTTCTAGAAAATCCTTGTGTCACAGGTTTACCTTGACAGAGAGGAGCCAGAAGACCGCAGTTTTTGATTTCTCCTACTCCTGCACTTTTTATAAGCACTTCATCTTTATATTAACCTGTGTAAATATCTTTTAGCTGTTCAGGGGTTAATCTGCTCAGTTCAGAGCTCCTGGACCGTTTAGGCTCTCAGCTGTGCACCGTTGGCCATTCCCATTTCCTATATATTCTGGGCCCTGGCTGGCACTCATTGTTAGAGCAAGCTCCTGCTGCATGGCTGGAGGTTGTTGGTTGGTGGTTGTTATTCGAGAAGGAGTTTGGTGGATTTATCTAAGACAGTTGCTAGGTTTTGAGTGTGTGACAATGTCCTTTCTTCTCCTACTTTGGTTTACCCCATTATCCAATCCCTGGTGTTTACCTCTGTTGTTTATGTTGTATATTTGCATGATTGGTATTTTCCGTTATACATGTTTGTATTGCTTTGTTATTCTTTTTGGTGTATTACGGTACACTACTACTCCTCTCTTCCGTGGGTGGGGGAAGGGTACAGACAGATTTGGAAGCTAAGTCAAGGTGCGTTTCCCAGGGACACCCGACAACAGAGTCATGACGCCATGTCTGCATAGTTAATTTTGGATATAGAAAGCAAGAAACAGATACACAGCGAGGACAGACTACTCTGTTATTGTCTACAAATTCCCTAATGAACAGGGCCACATATTACCACAGTGAATCCCAGTAAATAGTTAAAGGGTCACTGTGTATGTGATACGGACTATCGCCCCTATCATTCATATCATTCATATAAACGCAACAACGTCCACACAACAAATATGATTACAGGGTCATAAATACATGGAAAAATTTATAATTTATTAATTAAAATGACCAAACAACAAGGTCATATAGCAAAATCACAACATAGCATAACATATAGGGGGGAGATAATGCAAAAGATAGAAAAAATGCATATGGAGTGCTGTATACGTTAGAACACACCAGGACATTGGGGGGTAACTGAGGCAAAAGGAGATATAACCTCGAAAACCGGCAGGATCTAATCCAATATAATAACCCCTAAGCTAACAGTCTAGGTCTAGCAGCCAATAATGCCCGAGGTACCCATATTCACAGTCATATTGACTCTCCTCAGCCTATTACTAGTTGCAAGGTAACCACCACATTATCACATCATATCCATAATTACCTGATGGTGAGCAGTACCCAGTACCAAAAACCTCCCAATGACCCGGTCCGTCCGCCCGTCTGTTATTGTCTGTAGAACCAAGTCCTCTGTGTTAATGAGTTTCCTAAAACAAAGGTGCGTGAGGCATAATAACATAATGTAGAGCTTTATTTGATTTTTGCATATAAACATACATCCTCGTTTTTGCAAACAAGACTCATCATTCACTTTGTTCCTTTCTCACAAATTTAGCTCCATTTAAGTTGTACAACACAGTAGAGTAGAAATAAGCTTGGAAATCCAGCTCATTCCTTAATTGGTTGGGATAGTTGAAGATCACAGATAATTTGCACATCATTAACTTACATAAACATTCCGAGCTCTGTGCCCTTTATAGCAATGTGGGAAATAGAACATTTCCTCTTCTCCGAGGGATTGTAAAAGCTAGTGGGATTGTAAAACCTAGTGGCTATAGATGTTTGCTGTAAAGCTTGAAAGCTTGGAGTAAACATGGCTGTGACAAGTAACGCAGAGCGATTTTATGGAGAAATATATTGTACATGACTCATGCAGAATAAAGTAAAGAAAGCTAAAAATCCAAATTATAGCTTGCAGACTTAGACACTACATACTTCTGCAGAAGTGAACTTAGATCAACATAAGAATCTATTCTGTGATGTTAGTAAAGCAAATATTAAAGGGCTTGTCAGCAAAACAGAATGTACAGACATTGGTTCTGCGCATACATGTGAATTGCAGTCAAAACTGGTGATGAACGAAATTATTCGGAAAACACACCAAACATAAATTCGGTACGAATATGGCACATTCGGATTTGTGATTAGAAACATGAGCAAAACTTTATGAAATCGGTAAAAATCGGCATCATTCTGTAAATTCTGTAAAAAGTACGGCAAAATATTTGCATTGCCACAAAAGTGTTTTCAGCACTGTTGCAACGATAATGGTTGTGTATCATCAACGTCTTGCATGTGTTTGATGAGAAGAAGGAGTTTACAGAGCTCAGGGGTGCGGCGTTCTTGTAAACTTTTTTTTATCCCTAACTTTATGTGTACACATAGCGGCTAGCCAATCAGAGTGCAGGAAACATCCACAATGTCCTGACACCATGGCTTGTTTCATTGGCTGCTGAAATCACATGTCCCTCTACATATAAAGAGCAGACACCTTGTTTTAGTGCTATTTTGACACTGTAACAATGGCTGCTCCTGATGCTGGCAGAGTTACAAGCTAGATTTTAGCTAGTTAGTCAGGCGGTTGTATATCAGTCAGATAGTGTAGCTAACTAGTGTCCAGTGTGGCTGTTAAAATTACCTTCCACATTTTTTTTTGTTTTTGGCCATTACTGAGGTGCACAAACAAAGCCAGCAGGGCACATGTCATACAAGTGTGCTGTGCACTGCTTCTACTGTGCTCCATGCACGAGTATAGCATTGTAAATAATGTTTTTCAATGTGAAACAGCTGTATCCCACCTTGCCATTTAGTGCCGTGGTGATATGAAACTGTCAGCAGACCTAACACACATTTAAAAAAAAAAAAATTCAGTGGCAAAAAGTAAGACAGCCCGCCGTATCATACTTGGTCATTTTGTTGGGTTGAAATTAAGCTGTCTCATGATATCACACACATAACCAAAACATTATTTCATACAGTAGGGGCCCTGACTTTAAAATAGTTTGTCGCCTCTAGTGTGTTCTAGAGATCTGATCCAGAGGCCAAACATTTTTTGTCTGTTCTTAGTATCATACATATACTACCATAGAAAAAAGACGATCAAACACCCAGAAACTATATAGTAGAAAAATAATACTTTATTAAATATACATAAAGCAAGGTATTCAGGAAAAACCAGGGGGGGAAGGATGAAATCACTCAGGTCACATGTGCAACAAGAAACTGCCAGGGGTACAGGCATGTGGACCATAAACAAATAGAACTAATCAATGACTAGGTTCCAAAAGCGGACTCCTATGGATCGCCATGGCAGGAATCATAGTCTCAAAGAAAAAAATATTGAAATAAACAAAGTACACCATCAGCAATAACTGCTATAAATGTGAAAGATAATTACCTGCGTAGGCACAGAAAATGACCACGGTCCACAGCGTGTACCCACCCCAACGCACGTTTCGGCGTAATGAGCCTTTTTCAAGGGGTGATGGGTCATGGAAAGTGGGATACATAAAATAGCAAACGCCCACCAATCACCGCTCAGAGTATCAGCTGGACATTATCATCACAATCAGAGGATGCCGGGAACAAGATGTAATGAAGAAACATATTGCAGTCACTCACATAACGCTATGCCGCCATTACCATATGTCAGGGAGTCGCTGCCTTGATAGAATGACGTAACACGCCCAACTTAGATAGTGCACGCCCACTTCCGGTGACAAGTACATCACCATAACAACCATATACGCCAGGCAATGCCAGACGCCAGGTAATGCCGGCATCATACGCCCAACTCACATAGTGCACGCCCACTTCCGGTGACGAGTACGTCACCATAACAACCGTAGACGCCAGACAAATGCCGGCGCCTGTCGTCAGAAAGGAGGAGGCACAGGGGCGTGCCCAAACCCACCAATGACCGCCCACCTCTGGTGACGCGTACGTCACCGAGGCAACCGGGGACGCCGAGCGGCGCCGGCGTCTAAAGCCGGGATAGAGGAAAGACTCCTCACTCCACAACAAACAAGACGCCGGAAGCCGGACGACGGACCAGGCGCCCCAGCGCGCACGCGTCAGAGTGACAGCCATTGGGGGCAAAGACATGGCAGCGGCAGCACAAGACACGCGTGCAGCATGCCAGAGGCGTGCCATCCATTAAAGTCAACCCGTAAAGATGTCAATGTGAACATACCACATAAAACGAGCTAGCCTATGGAAATACATAAGTAAAAAGGAAAAAGCCACCTCTAAATATATACATATATATCAATCCTGCGAAGAAACATAACTGTTCACATATATTCCAACTGTACTAGTATATAACAAATAGTAAAACATACAAATACATCATGTTAGCATACACAGAGAGCAATACATTATGGATATATAAGATAGTAAGAAGTAAGTCCAGATGTTATTATGGCCGCATATTTTCAATCAACATGATGTCATATTACTCCGGCATAGTCCAGAATGTCCAGATATCGTCAGCAATACATAGACTGAGCAGCAGAGAAGTGGATGAATACTAGATAAAAAAATAAAACAGTTAAAAACAAAGAACCGCCTAATTGTGCACAAAACAGAGGAAGCAATACATAATATAATGTAGTTAGATTTAAATTAAGTTTAATTCAGGCCCGGAGAGAGAAAACTACCTCATAAAAAGGAAACAAAACTAATTGTTTCGTTTAGCCCCTTGGGCTGGACAGTGTCCAAAACCCAAATCCACCTCGTCTCGCAGCGGGCTAATTTTTGGCTCAAGTTGCCACCACGGATTCCAGGAATAATGGTATCTATACCCCTAACCCTAAGAAGGGAGCTGTCACAGTCATGATGGAGTTTAAAATGACGTGGTAATGTCCTGAGCGTGGCTACGTCATCATGGCCGGCCGCCGCCTGTATCCCCAACACATGTTCACGCACCCGCACCTTGAGTTGGCGAGTAGTCATACCGACATAGATGAGATTACAGGGGCACGTAGCAAAGTACACCACATACCGTGAGGTACATGTGATGTGCCTCCTGATCTCATATGTCCTAGTGCCAGCAGAGTTAACAAAGGAGCGGGTGCGTTCCACATTGGGGCAGGCGACGCACCGGCCACAAGGAACACAGCCACACACAGGACGACCCACATCAAGAAACGTAGATTTAATTTCTCCCTGATAGTGACTATGCACCAGATGGTCTCTCAGATTACGTGAACGTCTTACCGTAATACTAGGGGCAGCGGGCAGTAATTGATTCAAAACCGGATCGGTTTGTAGGATCGGCCATGCTTTTTGAAGACAACTCCGCATCCGCAAAAATTGAGCGTGATAGTTAGTAATAAACCTAACCTTTTGGTTACTCTTGGGGGTTTTGTTCTTATAAAGCAAGGATTGCCTAGTTGAATGTAAAGCTCTATTATATGCTCTCTTTATAGAGCGTCCACTGTAGCCCCTTTCACGAAATCTCACGCTTAGCTCATGGGCTTTAAGTTTGAAATCACTCTCGTCAGAACAAATCCTGCGAAGACGCAGGAATTGTCCGACCGGAATCGAGTTAATGAGCAGCCTCGGGTGGGCAGAGGAAGCATGTAGCAACATGTTGGATGCAGTTTCTTTTCTAAAGATGGTAGCTTGCAGAGTATCCTCCAAATCCCTTCATACCTTGACATCCAGGAAGTCAACGCTGGTGACATCCTGGTGGTAGGTGATATGGATGTTTTTATCATTTTGATTGACTACCTCCATAAATTCTGATAATTGAACGTGATTCCCCTGCCAGATCAGGAAAATGTCGTTGATGTACCGTACCCAAAAAAGGATACGGTCCATCGACACCCCCCGATCTGACAGGGGGAGGTCCCTCTCCCACAGCCCCAGGAACAGGTTGGCATATGCCGGGGCAAAAGCCGCACCCATGGCAGTGCCCTGGAACTGTAGGAAGAAGGACCCCTTAAAAATAAAAAAATAAAAAATAAAAAAAATGACGTAGCCACGCTCAGGACATTACCACGTCATTTTAAACTCCATCATGACTGTGACAGCTCCCTTCTTAGGGTTAGGGGTATAGATACCATTATTCCTGGAATCCGTGGTGGCAACTTGAGCCAAAAATTAGCCCGCTGCGAGACGAGGTGGATTTGGGTTTTGGACACTGTCCAGCCCAAGGGGCTAAACGAAACAATTAGTTTTGTTTCCTTTTTATGAGGTAGTTTTCTCTCTCCGGGCCTGAATTAAACTTAATTTAAATCTAACTACATTATATTATGTATTGTTTCCTCTGTTTTGTGCACAATTAGGCGGTTCTTTGTTTTTAACTTTTTTATTTTTTTATCTAGTATTCATCCGCTTCTCTGCTGCTCAGTCTATGTATTGCTGACGATATCTGGACATTCTGGACTATGCCGGAGTAATATGACATCATGTTGATTGAAAATATGCGGCCATAATAACATCTGGACTTACTTCTTACTATCTTGTATATCCATAATGTATTGCTCTCTGTGTATGCTAACATGATGTATTTGTATGTTTTACTATTTGTTATATACTAGTACAGTTGGAATATATGTGAACAGTTATGTTTCTTCGCAGGATTGATATATATGTATATATTTAGAGGTGGCTTTTTCCTTTTTACTTATGTATTTCCATAGGCTAGCTCGTTTTATGTGGTATGTTCACATTGACATCTTTACGGGTTGACTTTAATGGATGGCATGCCTCTGGCATGCTGCACGCGTGTCTTGTGCTGCCGCTGCCATGTCTTTGCCCCCAATGGCTGTCACTCTGACGCGTGCGCGCTGGGGCGCCTGGTCCATCGTCCGGCTTCCAGCGCCTTGTTTGTTGTGGAGTGAGGAGTCTTTCCTCTATCCCGGCTTTAGACGCCGGCGCCGCTCGGCGTCCCCGGTTGCCTTGGTGACGTACGCGTCACCAGAGGTGGGCGGTTATTGGTGGGTTTGGGCACGCCCCTGTGCCTCCTCCTTTCTGACGCCAGACGCCGGCATTTGTCTGGCGTCTACAGTTGTTATGGTGACGTACTCGTCACCGGAAGTGGGCGTGCACTATGTGAGTTGGGCGTATGATGCCGGCATTACCTGGCGTCTGGCATTGCCTGGCGTATATGGTTGTTATGGTGACGTACTTGTCACCGGAAGTGGGCGTGCACTATCTAAGTTGGGCGTGTTACGTCATTCTATCAAGGCAGCGACTCCCTGACATATGGTAATGGCGGCATAGCATTATGTGAGTGACTGCAATATGTTTCTTCATTACATCTTGTTCCCGGCATCCTCTGATTGTGATGATAATGTCCAGCTGATACTCTGAGCGGTGATTGGTGGGCGTTTGCTATTTTATGTATCCCACTTTCCATGACCCATCACCCCTTGAAAAAGGCTCATTACGCCGAAACGTGCGTTGGGGTGGGTACACGCTGTGGACCGTGGTCATTTTCTGTGCCTACGCAGGTAATTATCTTTCACATTTATAGCAGTTATTGCTGATGGTGTACTTTGTTTATTTCAATATTTTTTTCTTTGAGACTATGATTCCTGCCATGGCGATCCATAGGAGTCCTCTTTTGGAACCTAGTCATTGATTAGTTCTATTTGTTTATGGTCCACATGCCTGCACCCCTGGCCGTTTCTTGTTGCACATGTGACCTGAGTGATTTCATCCTTCCCCCCCTGGTTTTTCCTGAATACCCTGTTTTATGTATATTTAATAAAGTATTATGTTTCTACTATATAGTTTCTGGGTGTTTGATCGTCTTTTTTCTATGGTAGTATAGTTTCAGTTAGCTATTATCCCATAGTTTATCCTTTATGGCCCATTACTACTTTTGATTATATTTTATGTTGTAACTACTGTTATATGGGCATGCTTCCCATGAAGTTGTGGTTCTTAGTATCATACAGTAGGGGACCTGACTTTATCCCCTTTACCCCAACTGTGGCTTGCACTTTAATGACCAGACCAATTTTTACATTTCTGACCACTGTCCGTTTATGAGGTAGTAACTCTGGAATGCTTCAACGGATCTTGGTGATTCTGAGATGGTTTTTTCGTGACATATTGTACTTCATGCTAGTAATAAAACTTCTTCGATATAACTTTCTTTTATTTGTATAAAAATGGAAATATGGTGAAAATTTGAAAATTTGGTAAATTTTGCAATTTTCTAAATTTGAATTTTTACGCCCTTAAATCAGAGAAATATGTCACACAAAATAGTTCATAATAACATTTTCCACATGTCTACTTTACATCATCACAATTTTGGAAACAAAATTCTTTTTCGTTAGGAAGTTATAAGGGTTAAAATTTGACCAGTGAGTTCTCATTTTTACAACTAAATTTACAAAATCATTTTTTAGGGACAACCTCACATTTGAAGTGACTTTGAGGGGCCTATATAACAAAAAGTACCTAAAAGAGACAACATTCTAAAAACTGCACTCCTCAAGCTGACCAAAAACACATTCAAGAAGTTTATTAACCCTTCAGGTGCTTCACAGGAATTAATTGAATGTGAAAGGAAATTTTTTTCACTAAAATGTAACTTTACACTATTTTATTTTTACTTTCACAAGAGTAACAGGAAAAAATGAACCCCACAATTTATAAATCAATTTCTCCTGAACATGCCAATACCAAATATATGGGGAAAAACACTTTTTAGGTGCACGGCAGAGCTCGGAAGGGAAGGAGCGCCGATTGACTTTTTCAACGCAAAATTGTCTGGAATTGAGATCGGACGCTATGTCATGTTTGGAGAGCTCATGATGTGCCTAAACAGTGGAAACCCCCACAAGTGACCCCATTTTGGAAACAAGACCCCCCAAGGAACATATCTAGATGTTTGGTGAGCACTTTGAACTCTCAAATATTTCACTAAAGTTTATAAAGTAGAGCTGTGAAAATGAAAACCCATATTTTTTCCACAAAAATGATTTTTAACCACCATCTTTTTTTGTTGTGCAATTTGTCCTGAGCACGCTGATACTCCATATGTTGGGGAAAACCACTGTTTGGGTGCATGGCAGAGCTCGGAAGGTAAGGAGTGCCGTTTAACTTTTTCAAACCAAAATTGGCTGGAATTGAGATCCGACACCATGTCGCGTTTGGAGAGCCCCTGATGTGCCTAAACAGTGGAAACCCCCCACAAGTGACCCCATTTTGGAAACTAGAACCTCCAAGGAAATTATTTAGATGTGTGAAGAGCAATTTCAACCCCCAAATGTTTCACTAAAAGGATTGTGGTTGCAGGAGGGTGACGACACCCACAGGATGATGGCACCATCTACTCAGAGGTAAGATGGTGCCGGAATTTCGGCAGTGTCACATTAAAAAAAGACATAATATTCCATCCATGGTCAAATAGGTCAGGTTACATGGACTTCCGATGTCATAAAATTAAAATACATTGGTTAAAATAGTTTGTGGCATCTAGTGTGTTATAGAGGCCTGATCCAGAGAGCACAAAAATTCTTCTGTTCCCAGTGTCATACAGTAGGGGACCTGACTTTAAAATAGTTTGTAGCATCTAGAGTGTTATAGAGGCCTGATCCAGAAGCAACCAAAACATTCTTGTGTTCGCTAGGGTTGAGCGAAACGGGTCGGTCATTTTCATATGTCGCCAACTTTTGGCAAAGTTGGGTTTCATGAAACCCGACCCGATCCCTGTGTGGGGTTGGCCATGCGGTACACGACTTTCGTACCAAAGTCGCGTTTCAATGACAAAAAAAGCGCCATTTCTCAGCCAATGAAGGTGGACGCAGAGTGTGGGCAGCGTGATGACATAGGTCTCAGTCCCCACCATCTTAGAGAAGGGCATTGCAGTGATTGGCTTGCTTTCTGCAGCGTCACAAGGGTTATAAAGGGGCGTTCCCGCCTACCGCCATCTTACTGCTGCTGATCTGAGCATAGGGAGAGGTTGCTGCCTCTTCGTCAGAAGCAGGGATAGTGTTAGGCAGGGTACATTAACCCCCAAACCGCTTTTGCTGTAGCGATTTCCACTGTCCAACACCACCTTTTGTTTGCAGGGACAGTGGAGTCAAAAAAAAATTTTCCTCAGCGCTGTAGCTCATTGGGCTGCCCTAGAAGGTTCCCTGATAGCTGCATTGCTGTTTGTACACCGCTGTGCAAACCAACTGATTTTTTCAAAGCACAAATCCTGTTGCTCCTTCCTTTCTGCACAGCTATCTTGTTTGTTTGTCCACACTTTTGACATTTTTGTGCAGCAGTCCACTTCTTGTTATTGCTGCCTGCCATACTTTGCTGAGATTACTGCAGAGAGATAGTAATTGTAGGACAGTCCCTTTTTTTTTTTTTGTTTCGTTATATCTCTTCAAGCCACTTTCTGCCACAGAAAATATACTCTAATACAGTGGCCCAGATTTATTCACTAGTCTCCATGAAGAAAAAAAAAAGGGTGCAGATTAAAATTGGCAAATCTGTATCAGTGGCAGTCCTGTGTGTGGCATCTGTGTCTCATTTTCTGGCACAGAAAACATACAGTCTAACAGTGGGCCTGATTTCTTGCCAATTCTCCCATAAATAAAAAAAAATAGTGGGAGATTAAGATTGGCAATTTTGCCTCAGTGCCAGTGCTGTGTGTGGCATCTGTCTCTAATTTTGTGCCACATTAAACTTAGTGTGTAATACTGGGCCAGATTTCTTTTAAATTCTCCCTGAAAAAAAAATAGTGGGAGATTAAGATTGGCATTTCTGCTTCAGTACCACTCCTGTGTGTGCCACCTGTCTCAAATTTTGTGCCACATTAAACCTAGTGTGTAATACTGGGCCAGATTTCTTTTAAATTCTCCCTGAAAAAAAAAATAGTGGGAGATTAAGATTGGCATTTCTGCTTCAGTGCCACTCCTGTGTGTGCCACCTGTCTCAAATTTTGTGGCACATTAAACCTAGTGTGTTAAACTGGGCCAGATTTCTTTTAAATTCTCCCTGTAAACATAAAAATAGTGGGAGATTAAGATTGGCATTTCTGCTTCAGTGCCAGTCCTGTGTGTGCCACCTGTCTCAAATTTTGTGCCACATTAAACCTAGTGTGTAATACTGGGCCAGATTTCTTTTAAATTCTCCCTGAAAAAAAAAAAAAGTGGGAGATTAAGATTGGCATTTCTGCTTCAGTACCACTCCTGTGTGTGCCACCTGTCTCAAATTGTGTGCCACATTAAACCTAGTGTGTAATACTGGGCCAGATTTCTTTTAAATTCTCCCTGAAAAAATAAAAATAGTGGGAGATTAAGATTGGCAATTCTGCCTCATTGCCAGTGCTGTGTGTGCCACCTGTCTCAAATTTTGTGCCACATTAAACCTAGTGTGTAATACTGGGCCAGATTTCTTTTAAATTCTCCCTGAAAATAAAAATAGTGGGAGATTAAGATTGGCATTTCTGCTTCAGTGCCACTCCTGTGTCTGCCACCTGTCTCAAATTTTGTGCCACATTAAACCTAGTGTGTAATACTAGGCCAGATTTCTTTTAAATTCTCCCTGAAAAAAAAAAATAGTGGGAGATTAAGATTGGCAATTCTGCCTCATTGTCAGTACTGTGTGTGGCATCTGTCTATAATTTTGGGCCACAGAACATATACTGTGTAAGAGTGGGCCACATTTCTTCAATATTCTCCCAGAAAAAATAGTGTCTGCATCAGCGTCAGTCCTGTTAGTGGCATATCTGTCTGCCACTGAAGCTGTGTACTGTTATACATTGGGCCAGATTTTCCCTGCAGTCTCACCCACCTATAAAGGGATATATAAATCCAACAGAAGTTTGAGTTCACCTTGTAACTGGTTTTACAGTAACAAATACCATTAGTTTGGTTACGTTTTTCAAACAATGAGGAAGTCTGGTGGAAGAGGTCGTGGCCGTGGGCGGTCATTGCCAGCTGGTAATGATGGTAGTGGTGGTGGAGCATCAGGTGGTCATGGGAAAAGCAATATAGCACCTTAGTCTCGAGTTGTTGAGCCAGGTTCGTCGTCTGGCTACACAAGGCCTCGAACGCTCCCTTTTCTGGGAGTAGGAAAACCGCTTTTAAAGCCGGAGCAGCAAGAACAAGTTTTGGCTTTCCTTGCTGACTCAGCCTCTAGCTCTTTCGCCTCCTCTTCTGAAACTGCTAAATGTAAAAGCAGCGCGTCGTTAGTGGATGTTCATGGTCAGGGACAAGTCGCTTCCTTGTCTTCTTCACCAAGAACAACAGAGAAGGATGCGTCAGGCGACACAACGGGTTACTCCATGGAGCTCTTTACACATACCGTTCCTGGGTTAGAAAGTGAAACAGTTAACAGGCCATGCCCATTACAAGTTGAATCGGACATGGAGTGCACAGATGCACAGCCACAGCCAGATTACTATGCTGTTCCTTTGACTCAGACCAGAACATTGCCCTCGCAGTGTACTGATCCAGAATCAGACCCTGATGAGACTATGGTCCCCCGTCACGAAAGCTATACCACTGGCTTACACGGTGACAGAGACGAAGTTGCACATGAGATAGAAGAGGAGGTCATAGATGACCCAATTGTTGACCCCGATTAGCAGCTATTGGGGGAACAGGGTGCAGGCGGCAGTAGCTCTGAAGCGGAGGAGGAGGAGCCGCAGCAGGCATCAACATCGCAACAGGTTCCATCTGCCAGGCCCATATCTGGCCAAAAACGCGTGGCAAAACCAAAACCAGTTGTAGGACAGCGTGGACATCCGGTTAAAGAAGCTCAGTCTGCAATGCCTGAAAAGGTATCCGATAGTAGAAAGAGTGCAGTCTGGCATTTTTTTAAACAACATCCAAATGATCAGCGCAAAGTCATCTGTCAAAAATGTTCAACTACCTTAAGCAGAGGTCAGAATCTTAAAAGTCTAAATACAAGTTGCATGCGTAGACATTTAACCACCATGCATTTGCAAGCCTGGACTAACTACCAAACGTCCCTTAAGGTTGTAGCACCCTCGGCCAATGAAGCTAGTCAGCAACGCTACATCCCTTCCCTAACTGTAAGCCCACCATTTCCCGCACCACCTGCAGTAAATGTGCAGGTTTCGTCGCCAGGCCAAAGCAGTCAGGGAATCACCAGTTTCGTAGTAGGAAACACTGCATGTAGGGCACCAGCAAGAATACCATCTCCAACCCTCTCTCAGTCTGCCATGTCCACCGGCACCCCCGCTAGTTCCACCATCTGCAGCTCTCCAGTCCAGCTCACCCTATATGGGACTCTCGTTAGGAAAAGGAAGTACTCATCCTCGCATCCGTGTACACAGGGTTTGAACGCCCACATTGCTAGACTAATCTCATTAGAGATGATGCCCTACCGGTTAGTTGAAAGCGAAGCTTTCAAAGCCCTGATGGACTACGCTGAACCACGCTACGAGCTACCCAGTCGACACTTCTTTTCGAGAAAAGCCATCCCAGCCCTCAACCAGCATGTACAAGACCGCATCGTCCATGCAATCAGGCAATCTGTGAGTACAAAGGTGCACCTGACAACAGATGCATGGACCAGTAGGCATGGCCAGGGACATTACGTGTCCATCACGGCACACTGGGTTAATGTGGTGGATGCAGGGTCCACAGGGGACAGCAATATTGGGACAGTTCTGCCTAGCCCACGGTCTAGGAAACAGTTGGCTGTAGGCATTCACCCCCCTCCTCCTCCTCCTCGTCCTCCTGCAGAAGCGAGAGCTCGTCCACAGACCGCATTATGGGACAGCTAGTGGCAAGCGTCAGCAGGCTGTATTGGCAATGAAGTGTTTGGGCAACAACAGACACACCGCGGAAGTTCTGTCCAAGTTCTTGCAGAAAGAAATTCAGTCATGGCTGGGCACTGTACATCATGAGGCAGGCAGGGTAGTGAGTGATAATGGAAGGAATTTTATGGCTGCCATAGCCCTTTCCCAACTGAAACACATTCCTTGCCTGGCTCACACCTTAAATCTGGTGGTGCAGTGCTTCCTGAAAAGTTATCCGGGGTTAGCCGACCTGCTCCTCAAAGTGCGTAGACTTTGCACGCATATCCGCCGTTCGCCCGTACACTCCAGCCATATGCAGAACCATCAGCGGTCTTTGAACCTTCCCCAGCATCGCCTAATCATCAATGTTGCAACAAAGTGGAACTCCACACTGCACATGCTTCAGAGACTTTGCGAACAGAGGTGTGCTGTTATGTATTCGTGGGAGGATACACATACACGGGCAGGCAGTAGCATGGCAGACATGGAGTTGTCAGGTGTGCAGTGGTCGAAGGTACAAGACCTTTGTCAAGTCCTTCAGTGTTTTGAGGAATGCACACGGCTGGTTAGTGCAGACAACGCCATAATAAGCATGAGCATCCTCATAATGCATCTGCTGATGCAAAGTTTGACGCACATAAAGGAGCAGGCGTCTGCAGCCGAGGAAGAGGATAGCCTTGATGACAGTCAGCCATTGTCTGGTCAGGGCAATCTACAGGACGAGGTAGCGGGTGAAGAGGAGGAGGAGGACGAGGAGGATGATGGGGATTAGTATTTTTTGAATGAGGAAGCTTCTCCGGGGCCAATAGAAACTGGTGGCGTTGCAAGGCCGGGTTCAGGTTTTTTGAGTGAGACAAGTGACGTAGATTTGCCTGAAACTGCCCCTCAACCCAGCACAACCGCAGATTTGACAACTGGAACTTTGGCCCACATGGCGGATTATGCCTTACGCATCCTCAAAAGGGACCCACGCATTATTAAAATGATGACCGATGACGATTACTGGTTGGCCTGCCTCCTTGATCCTCGCTATAAGGGCAAATTGCAAAATATCACGCCACATGAGAACCTCGAACAAATATTAGCAACCAAACAAGCAACTCTTGTTGACCGTTTGATTCAGGCATTCCCATCACACAGCGCTGGTGATGGTTCTCACACGAGCTTGTTATGACCTGGTGGTTAGGAGCACCCGGCACGACCTGATAGTTAAACTCACACAGGACAAGCTCTGGGATGTGGGAGCTCTGCTAACCGCAAGCCCTAATCCTATCACAACAACTAAAAATAGCAATGGAGCGTTCCTGACTCTCCCTAGACGCCTCTTCACAGCCTAAGAGCTAGCTAGCCCTAGAGATAGAAAATAAAGCCTACCTTGCCTCAGAGAAATTCCCCAAAGGAAAAGGCAGCCCCCCACATATATTGACTGTGAGTAAAACGCAGAAATGAAACAGGTTTCAGCAAAGGGAGGCCAGACTTACTAAACAGACAGAGGATAGGAAAGGTATCTTTGCGGTCAGCACAAAAACTACAAAAGACCACGCAGAGTGTGCAAAAAGACCTCCGCACCGACTCACGGTGCGGAGGTGCCACTCTGCATCCCAGAGCTTCCAGCTAGCAAGACAAAATCATGAAAACCAGCTGGACAAGGAAACAATGAACAAATAATAACTATCAGGAACTTAGCTTCTGCTGGAGAAGACAGGTCACCAGAAAGATCCAAAAGCGAACTGAACCAATGCAGGAACATTGACAGCTGGCAAGGAGTAACGATCTGAGTGGAGTTAAATAGAGCAGCCAACCAAAGGATAAACCACGTCACCTGTGCAAGGAACCTCAGAAGCAGCAGCTTCACTCACAGCCACCAGAGGGAGTCCATGGACAGAACTCGCCGAAGTACCATTCACGACCACAGGAGGGAGTTCAACAACAGAATTCACAACAGTACCCCCCCTTGAGGAGGGGTCACCGAACCCTCACCAGAGCCCCCAGGCCGATCAGGATGAGCCAAATGAAAGGCACGAACTAGATCGGCAGCATGAACATCAGAGGCAAAAACCCAGGAATTATCTTCCTGACCATAACCCTTCCACTTGACCAGGTACTGGAGTTTCCGTCTCGAAACACGAGAATCCAAAATCTTCTCCACCACATACTCCAACTCCCCCTCGACCAACACCGGGGCAGGAGGATCAACGGAGGGAACCATAGGCGCCACGTATCTCCGCAACAACGACCTATGGAACACATTATGGATGGCAAAAGAAGCTGGAAGGTCCAAACGAAATGACACAGGATTAAGAACTTCAGAAATCTTATATGGCCCAATGAAATGAGGCTTAAACTTAGGAGAGGAAACCTTCATAGGAACATGACGAGATGACAACCAAACCAAATCCACAACACGAAGTCGGGGACCAACACAGCGCCGGCGGTTAACGAAACGTTGAGCCTTCTCCTGGGACAATGTCAAATTGTCCACCACATGAGTCCAAATCTGCTGCAACCTGTCCACCACAGTATCCACACCAGGACAGTCCGAAGGCTCAACCTGCCCCGAAGAGAAACGAGGATGGAAACCAGAATTACAGAAAAAAGGAGAAACCAAAGTAGCCGAGCTGGCCCGATTATTAAGGGCGAACTCAGCCAAAGGCAAGAAGGACACCCAATAATCCTGATCAGCAGAAACAAAGCATCTCAGATATGTTTCCAAAGTCTGATTAGTTCGTTCGGTTTGGCCATTAGTCTGAGGATGGAAGGCCGAAGAAAAAGACAAATCAATGCCCATCTTAGCACAAAAGGACCGCCAAAACCTCGAAACAAACTGGGAACCTCTGTCCGAGACGATGTTCTCCGGAATGAAATGCAAACAAACCACATGCTGGAAAAACAATGGCACCAAATCAGAGGAGGAAGGCAATTTAGACAAGGGTACCAAATGGACCATCTTAGAGAAGCGATCACAAACCACCCAAATGACCGACATCCTTTGAGAAACAGGAAGATCAGAAATAAAATCCATGGAAATTTGCGTACAGGGCCTCTTTGGGACCGGCAAGGGCAAAAGCAACCCACTGGCACGAGAACAGCAGGGCATAGCCCGAGCACAAGTCCCACAGGACTGCACAAAAGAACACACATCCCGTGACAAAGAAGGCCACCAAAAGGATCTAGCCACCAAATCTCTGGTACCAAAGATTCCAGGATGACCAGCCAACACCGAACAATGAACCTCTGAGATAACTCTACTAGTCAATCTATCAGGGACAAACAGTTTCTCCGTAGGACAACGGTCAGGTCTATCAGCCTGAAACTTCTGCAGCACGCGCCGCAAATCAGGGGAGATGGCAGACAAAATTACCCCCTCTTTAAGAATACCCGCCGGCTCCGGAACACCCGGAGAGTCAGGCACAAAACTCCTTGACAGGGCATCAGCCTTCACATTCTTAGATCCCAGAAGGTATGAAACCACAAAATCAAAACAGGAGAAAAAGAGCGACCATCGAGCCTGTCTAGGATTCAACCGTTTGGCAGACTCGAGATAAGTCAAATTCTTGCGATCCGTCAAGACCACCACGCGATGTTTAGCTCCTTCAAGCCAATGTCGCCACTCCTCGAATGCCCACTTCATGGCCAACAACTCACGATTACCAACATCATAGTTACGCTCAGCAGGCGAAAAGTTTCTAGAAAAGAAAGCACATGGCTTCATCACCGAGCCATCAGAACTTCTTTGCGACATAACAGCCCCTGCTCCAATCTCAGAAGCATCAACCTCAACCTGAAACGGGAGCGAAACATCTGGCTGGCACAACACAGGGGCAGAAGAAAAACGACTCTTCAACTCCTGAAAAGCCTCTACAGCTGCAGAAGACCAATTGACCACATCAGCACCCTTCTTGGTCAAATCAGTCAACGGTTTAGCAACAGTAGAAAAATTAGCGATGAAGCGCCGATAAAAATTAGCAAAGCCCAGGAACTTTTGCAGGCTCTTCACAGATGTCGGCTGAGTCCAATCGTAAATGGCCTGGACTTTAACAGGGTCCATCTCGATAGTAGAAGGGGAAAAAATGAACCCCAAAAATGAAACCTTCTGAACTCCAAAGAGACACTTTGACCCCTTCACAAACAAGGAATTCGCACGAAGGACCTGGAACACCATTCTGACCTGCTTCACATGAGACTCCCAATCATCCGAAAAGACCAAAATATCATCCAAATACACAATCAGGAATTTATCCAGGTATCCGGAAGATGTCATGCATAAAGGACTGAAATACTGATGGAGCATTGGAAAGCCCGAATGGCATAACCAGGTACGCAAAATGGCCCTCGGGCGTATTAAATGCTGTTTTCCATTCATCGCCTTGTTTAATACGCACAAGATTATACGCCCCTCGAAGATCTATCTTGGTGAACCAACTAGCTCCTTTAATATGAGCAAACAAATCAGACAGCAACGGCAAAGGATACTGAAATTTGACTGTAATTTTATTAAGAAGGCGGTAATCAATACAAGGTCTCAAAGAACCATCCTTCTTTGCTACAAAAAAGAACCCTGCTCCTAACGGTGATGACGACAGGCGAATATGGCCTTTCTCCAAGGACTCCTTTATATAACTGCGCATAGCGGCCTGCTCTGGCACAGCTAAATTGAACAATCGGCCCTTAGGAAATTTACTACCAGGAATCAAATCAATTGCACAATCGCAATCCCTATGAGGAGGTAGGGCACTGGTTTTGGGCTCATCAAATACATCCCGATAATCCGACAAAAACTCTGGAGCTTCAGAAGGAGTGGAAGACGAAATAGACAAAAATGGAACATCACCATGTACCCCCTGGCACCCCAGCTGGACACAGACATAGATTTCCAGTCCAATACTGGATTATGGGCTTGTAGCCATGGCAACCCCAACACGACCACATCATGCAGATTATGCAACACCAGAAAGCGAATATCCTCCTGATGTGCAGGAGCCATGCACATGGTCAATTGAGTCCAGTACTGAGGCTTATTCTTGGCCAAAGGCGTAGCATCAATTCCTCTCAATGGAATAGGATACTGCAAGGGCTCCAAGAAAAAACCACAGCGCCTAGCATACTCCAAGTCCATCAAATTCAGGGCAGCGCCTGAATCCACAAATGCCATAACAGAATAGGATGACAAAGAGCAAATCAGAGTAACAGACAATAGAAATTTAGACTGTACCGTACCAATGGTGGCAGACCTAGCGAACCGCTTAGTGCGCTTAGGACAATCGGAGATAGCATGAGTGGAATCACCACAGTAAAAACATAGCCCATTCCGACGTCTGTGTTTTTGCCGTTCAGCTCTGGTCAAAGTCCTATCACATTGCATAGGCTCAGGCCCATGCTGAGATCGTACCGCCAAATGGTGCACAGCTTTACACTCACGCAAGCGTCGATCGATCTGAATGGCCAAGGACATAGACTCATTCAGACCAGCAGGCATGGGAAACCCGACCATGACATCCTTAAGGGCTTCAGAGAGACCCTTTCTGAAGATAGCTGCCAGGGCACATTCATTCCACTGAGTGAGCACAGACCACTTTCTAAACTTCTGACAATATATCTCCGCTTCATCCTGACCCTGACACAGAGCCAACAAGATTTTCTCTGCCTGATCCACTGAATTAGGTTCGTCATAAAGTAATCCAAGCGCCAGGAAAAACGCATCAACATCACGCAATGCCAGATCTCCTGGCGCAAGGGAAAATGCCCAGTCTTGAGGGTCACCACGTAACAAAGAAATAATGATCTTTACTTGTTGAACAGGGTCACCTGAGGAGCGAGGTTTCAAGGCAAGAAACAATTTACAATTATTCTTGAAATTCAAGAACTTAGATCTATCACCAAAAAACAAATCAGGAATAGGAATCTTAGGCTCTGACATCGGATTCTGAACCACAAAATCTTGAATGTTTTGTACCCTTGTAGTGAGATTATCCATCCAAGAGGACAGACCTTGAATGTCCATGTTTACACCAGTGTCCTGAACCACCCAGAGGTAAAGGGGAAAAGAGAGACAAAACACACTGCAAAGAAGAAAAAAAAATGGTCTCAGAACTTCTCTTATCCCTCTATTGAGATGCATTAGTACTTTGGGCCACCTGTACTGTTATGACCTGGTGGTCAGGACTATAATGAACGTGGTGGTTAAGAGCACACGGAATGACCTGATAGTTACTGATAATAAGGACGAGCTCTGGGACATGGGAACTCTGCTGACCGCAATCCCTAATCCTATCAAACACACTAGAAATAGCCGTGGATTGCGCCTAACGCTCCCTATGCAACTCGGCACAGCCTAAGGAACTAGCTAGCCCTGAAGATAGAAAAATAAAGCCTACCTTGCCTCAGAGAAATTCCCCAAAGGAAAAGGCAGCCCCCCACATATAATGACTGTGAGTAAAGATGAAATACAAACACAGAGATGAAATAGATTTAGCAAAGTGAGGCCCGACTTACTGAACAGACCGAGGATAGAAAAGGTTACTTTGCGGTCAGCACAAAAACCTGCAAAAAGACCACGCAGAGGACGCAAAAAAGACCCTCCGCACCGACTCACAGTGCGGAGGCGCTCCCTCTGCGTCCCAGAGCTTCCAGCAAGCAAAACACAATAAAAATAGCAAGCTGGACAGAAAAAATAGCAAACCAAAGAAATACAAGTTGTAACTTAGCTTCTGCTGGGAAGACAGGTCACAAGAACGATCCAGGAGTGAACTAGACCAATACTGGAACATAGACAGGTGGCGTGGAGCAAAGATCTAAGTGGAGTTAAATAGAGCGGCAGCTAACGAATTAACCTCGTCACCTGTGGAAGGAAACTCAGAAACACCCACCAGAGAAAGTCCATGGACAGAACCAGCCGAAGTACCATTCATGACCACAGGAGGGAGCCCGACAACAGAATTCACAACAATTAGGCCTACAAGTTGGGTCTGGGTTGTAGAGATGGTGTCTGCCGCTCCTGTTATGATCCGGTGACCTTGAAGCTGCATGAGAACTTTCACTGGAGAAAGTGGCCACTATACTGACCGCAAACCTGAACTTAACACCACAACTAGAAGTATCCGTGGAGTGTACCTAACACACCTAGTCACCTCGTCACAGCCGGAGGACTAAATTCCCCTAAAGATGGAAATCGGAATACTATCTTGCCTCAGAGAAAATCCCCAAAGGATAGACAGCCCCCCACAAATATTGACGGTGAGTCGGAGAGGAAAAAACATACACAGGCAGAAAAAACAGGGTTTAGCACAGGAGGCCACTCTAGCTAGATAGGACAGGATAGGACAGAGTTCTGTGCGGTCAGTATTAAAACCCTTCAAAAAATCCACAGCAGAATATACAAAAAACTTCCTACATCTAAGTAAAGATGTAGGAGCGTATATCTGCAACTCCAGTGAATCCTACAAACAGAGCAGGAATAAACAGATACAAAAACAAAACACTTATCTTTGCTGAAATTGGCAGCTAAGCAGGTGAGGCCAGGCAGAGATCCAATACTTCCAAAGAAACATTGAAAACTGGCAAGGGCTAATGAATCCTGCACACTTAAATATCCCAGTCAGAGCTGCAATTAGCAGATACACCTGGCCAGGACTGTGACTTAGAGACAACTGCATTCCCACCTACCACCACTGGAGGGAACCCAAGAACAGAATTCACAACAGTACCCCCCCTCCCCTTTGAGGAGGGGGTCACCGAACCCTCACCAGGACCTCCAGGACTATCAGGATGAGCCAGATGAAAGGCACGAACCAAATCAGCAAGCATGAACATCAGAGGCAAAAACCCAAGAATTATCCTCCTGGCCATAACCCTTCCATTTGACAAGGTACTGAAGCTTCCACCTCGAAAAACGGGAATCCAAAATCTTCTCAACAATATATTCCAACTCCCCATCAACCAACACAGGGGCCGGAGGATCAACAGAGGGAACAACGGGCTCCACATATTTCCGCAACAAAGATCTATGGAAGACATTATGGATAGCAAAAGAGGCCGGAAGCGCCAGTCGAAAAGACACCGGATTAATAATCTCAGATATCCTATAAGGACCAATAAACTGAGGCTTAAACTTAGGAGAAGAAACCTTCATAGGAACATGACGGGAAGACAACCAGACCAGATCCCCAACCCGAAGCCGGGAACCAACACACCGACGATGGTTAGCAAAATGCTGAGCCTCCTCCTGAGACAACACCAAATTGTCCACCACATGAGCCCAAATCTGCTGCAACCTGTCAACCACACCAGGACAGTCAGAAGGCTCAACCTGCCCAGAAGAAAAACGAGGATGAAAACCAAAATTACAAAAGAAAGGCAAAACCAAAGTAGCCAAACTAGCCCGATTATTAAGGGCAAACTCGGCCAATGGCAAAAAAGCCTCCCAATCATCCTGATCAGCAGACACAAAGCATCTCAAATAAGTCTCCAAAGTGTGATTAGTTCGCTCGGTCTGGCCGTTTGTCTGAGGATGAAATGCAGAAGAAAAAGACAAATCAATGCCCAGCTTGGCACAAAAGGCCCGCCAAAACCTAGAAACAAACTGGGAACCTCTGTCGGACACAATATTCTCTGGAATACCATGCAAATGGACCACATGCTGAAAAAACAACGGAACCAAATCAGAAGAAGAAGGCAATTTAGGCAAAGGCACCAAATGAACCATCTTAGAGAATCGGTCACAAACAACCCAGATAACCGACATCCTCTGGGAAACCGGAAGATCGGAAATAAAATCCATAGAAATATGCGTCCAGGGCCTCTCAGGGACCGGCAATGGCAAAAGCAACCCACTAGCACGGGAGCAACAAGGCTTGGCCCTTGCACAAGTCCCACAGGACTGCACAAAAGAACGCACATCACGCGACAATGAAGGCCACCAAAAGGACCTACCAACCAAATCTCTGGTACCAAAAATGCCAGGATGACCAGCCAACACGGAACAGTGAACCTCAGAAATCACTCTACTAGTCCATCTGTCAGGAACAAACAGTCTCCCCACAGGACAGCTGTCAGGTTTGTCAGCCTGAAATTCCTGAAGAACCCGTCGTAAATCAGGGAAAATGGCAGAAAGGACCACCCCCTCTTTCAGAATACCGACCGGCTCTAAGACCTCAGGAGAATCAGGCAAAAAACTCCTAGAGAGGGCATCAGCCTTAATATTCTTAGAACCCAGAAGGTACGAGACCACGAAATCAAAACGAGAAAAAAACAAGGACCAACGAGCCTGTCTAGGATTCAACCGTTTGGCACACTCGAGGTAAATCAGATTCTTATGATCGGTCAAGACCACAATACGGTGCTTAGCTCCCTCAAGCCAATGTCGCCACTCCTCAAACGCCCACTTCATAGCCAACAACTCCTGACTGCCGACATCATAATTGCGTTCAGCAGGCGAAAACTTACGAGAAAAGAAGGCACACGGTTTCATTAAGGAACTAACAGGATCCCTCTGAGACAAAACAGCCCCTGCCCCAATCTCAGAAGCGTCAACCTCAACCGGAAACGGCAGAGAAACATCCGGTTGACGCAACACTGGAGCAGAAGTAAAACGACGTTTAAGTTCCTGAAAGGCAGAGACAGCCGCAGGGGACCAATTCGCCACATCAGCGCCCTTCTTCGTCAAATCAGTCAAGGGTTTAACCACGCTGGAAAAATTTGCAATGAAACGGCGATAAAAATTAGCAAAACCCAAAAATTTCTGAAGGCTCTTCACGGATGTGGGCTGAATCCAATCATGAATGGCCTGAACCTTAATCGGATCCATCTCTATAGACGAGGGAGAAAAAATAAAGCCCAAAAAGGAAACCTTCTGCACCCCAAAAAGACACTTAGACCCTTTCACAAACAAGGCATTGTCACGAAGGATCTGAAATACCATCCTGACCTGCTGCACATGAGACTCCCAATCATCGGAAAAAATCAAAATATCGTCCAAATATACAATCAAGAATTTATCAAGATAATCCCAGAAGATATCATGCATGAAGGACTGAAAAACAGATGGAGCATTAGAGAGTCCGAATGGCATCACAAGGTATTCAAAATGGCCTTTGGGCGTATTAATCGCAGTTTTCCCTTCATCACCCTGTTTAATACGAACAAGATTATAAGCCCCCCGAAGGTCAATCTCAGTAAACCAACTAGCTCCCTTAATCCTAGCAAACAAATTGGAAAGCAAAGGTAAAGGATATTGAAACTTGACCGTGATCTTATTCAAGAGGCGATAATCAATACAGGGTCTTAAGGAACCATCTTTTTTAGCAACAAAAAAGAACCCCGCTCCCAACGGTGAAGAAGATGGCCGAATATGCCCTTTCTCCAAAGACTCCTTAATATAGCTCCGCATGGCGGTATGTTCAGGTACAGACAGGTTGAAAAGTCGTCCCTTAGGAAACTTACAGCCTGGAATCAAGTCAATAGCACAATCGCAGTCCCTGTGCGGTGGAAGGGAACTGGACTTGGGCTCATCGAATACATCCTGAAAATCAGACAAAAACTCCGGAATTTCAGAAAAGGAAGAAGGGGCGATAGACATCAAAGGAACATCATTATGAACCCCCTGACAACCCCAACTAGTCACAGACATGGACTTCCAATCCAAATCGGGATTATGTACCTGTAACCAGGGAAAACCCAGCACGATAGCATCATGCAAATTATGCAACACCAGAAATCGACAATCTTCCTGATGGGCTGGCGCCATGCGCATGGTCACCTGTGTCCAAAACTGGGGCTTATTTTTAGCCAAGGGTGTAGCATCAATGCCCCTTAAAGGAATAGGGTTCTGCAAAGGCTGCAAGGGAAAACCACAACGCCTAGCAAAGTCAAAGTCCATTAAGTTCAAGGCAGCGCCTGAATCCACAAACGCCATGACAGAAAATGATGACAATGAACAGATCAAGGACACAGATAACAGAAATTTAGGTTGTACAGTACTGATGGTAAATGAACTGGCGATCCTCTTTGCCCACTTAGGGCAGACAGAAATGACATGGAAAGCGTCGCCACTAGGGTTGAGCGAAACGGGTCGGCCACTTTCAGAAGTCGCCGACTTTTGGCAAAGTCGGGTTTCATGAAACCCGACCCGACCCCTGTGTGGGGTCGGTCATGAAGTCGGCGATCTTCTGAATGTGGTATCGGAATTCCGATCCCGATTTCCGATATGTTTGCAATATCGGAAATCGGTATCGGAATCCATATTTAATGTAAAATAAAGAATTAAAATAAAAAATATCGCTATACTTACCCTCTGACGCGCCCTGGTACTAACCGGGAACCTTCCTTCCTTCGAATCAGCGCTTGCAGGACCTTGCGGTGACGTCGCGGTGACGTCGCGGTGACGTCGCGGCTTGTGATTGGTCGCGCGAGCGGTCACATGGGCGGCCGCGCGACCAATCACAAGCCGCGACGTCACCGCGACGTCACCGCAAGGTCCTGCAAGCGCTGATTCAAAGGAAGGAAGGTTCCCGGTTAGTATATACCTAATAGGAATATACTCACCCTCGGACGCGCCCTGCTTCTTTCCGGCAGCCTTCCTTCCTAAGAATCAGCTCTTGCAGGACCTTGCGTGAAGTCGCGGTGACGTCGCGGCTTGTGATTGGTCGCGCGAGCGGTCACATGGGCGGCCGCGCGACCAATCACAAGCCGCGATGTCACCGCGATGTCACCGCAAGGTCCTGCAAGCGCTGATTCGAAGGAAGGAAGGTTCCCGGTTAGTACCAGGGCGCGTCAGAGGGTAAGTATAGCGATATTTTTTATTTTAATTCTTTATTTTACACTTAAATATGGATCCCAGGGCCTGAAGGAGAGTTTCCACTCCTTCAGACCCTAGAACCATTGGAAACCCAATGCACTGCATTGGGTTTCGAGTTTCGGCCGACCCCGACCCCGACTTTTTTATAGGATCGGCCGATTTCACTCGACCCGACTTTTGAAAAAGTCGGGTTTCGTGAAACCCGACCCGATCCTATAAAAGTAAAGGTCGCTCAACCCTAGTCTCCACAATAATAACACAACCTATTGAGACGTCTGAAACCTTGTCGTTCCGTTCTAGACAGAATTCTATCACATTGCATAGGCTCAGAAATTTGCTCTGAGGATAACGCCACAGCGCGCACAGTTCTGCGCTCCCGCAGGCGTCGGTCAATCTGAATGGCCAGAAACATAGAATCACTCAGATTGGAAGGCGTGGGAAACCCCACCATAACATCTTTAAAACCCCCTTCTGAAAATTGCCGCCAAAGCATCATTATTCCATTTAGTCAACACAGACCATTTTCTGAATTTCTGACAATACAATTCTGCCGCCTCTTGACCCTGAGACAGGGCCAACAAGGTCTTCTCAGCTTGATCCACCGAATTAGGTTCATCATACAGTAATCCTAACGCCTGAAAGAAGGAGTCTACATTAAGCAAAGCAGGATCCCCAGATTCCAGGGAAAATGCCCAATCCTGTGGATCACCACGCAGCAGGGAAATGATGATTTTAACTTGTTGAATGGAATCACCGGAGGATCGAGGTTTCAATGCAAAAAACAGTTTACAGTTGTTTTTAAAACTCAAAAATTTGGACCTGTCACCAAAAAAACAAATCAGGAGTAGGTATCTTCGGTTCTAAAGCAGGAGTCTGAACAATGTAATCAGAAATACCCTGTACTCTAGCAGCAAGCTGGTCTATACGAGAAGCTAATTCCTGAACATTCATGCTAGCACAAGGCTCTTCAGCCACCCAGAGATAAAGAGGGAGGAGAAGACAAAACAGACTGAAGAAAAAAAAATGGCTCAAGACCTTTCCTCCCTTCTTCTGAGATGCAATTAACTTATTGTTGGCCAGTTGTACTGTTATGATCCGGTGACCTTGGAGCTGCATGAGAACTTTCACTGGAGAAAGTGGCCACTATACTAAAGGGGAAAAGAGAGACAAAACACACTGCAAAGAAGAAAAAAAAATGGTCTCAGAACTTCTCTTATCCCTCTATTGAGATGCATTAGTACTTTGGGCCACCTGTACTGTTATGACCTGGTGGTCAGGACTATAATGAACGTGGTGGTTAAGAGCACACGGAATGACCTGATAGTTACTGATAATAAGGACGAGCTCTGGGACATGGGAACTCTGCTGACCGCAATCCCTAATCCTATCAAACACACTAGAAATAGCCGTGGATTGCGCCTAACGCTCCCTATGCAACTCGGCACAGCCTAAGGAACTAGCTAGCCCTGAAGATAGAAAAATAAAGCCTACCTTGCCTCAGAGAAATTCCCCAAAGGAAAAGGCAGCCCCCCACATATAATGACTGTGAGTAAAGATGAAATACAAACACAGAGATGAAATAGATTTAGCAAAGTGAGGCCCGACTTACTGAACAGACCGAGGATAGAAAAGGTTACTTTGCGGTCAGAACAAAAACCTGCAAAAAGACCACGCAGAGGACGCAAAAAAGACCCTCCGCACCGACTCACAGTGCGGAGGCGCTCCCTCTGCGTCCCAGAGCTTCCAGCAAGCAAAACACAATAAAAATAGCAAGCTGGACAGAAAAAATAGCAAACCAAAGAAATACAAGTTGTAACTTAGCTTCTGCTGGGAAGACAGGTCACAAGAACGATCCAGGAGTGAACTAGACCAATACTGGAACATAGACAGGTGGCGTGGAGCAAAGATCTAAGTGGAGTTAAATAGAGCGGCAGCTAACGAATTAACCTCGTCACCTGTGGAAGGAAACTCAGAAACACCCACCAGAGAAAGTCCATGGACAGAACCAGCCGAAGTACCATTCATGACCACAGGAGGGAGCCCGACAACAGAATTCACAACAATTAGGCCTACAAGTTGGGTCTGGGTTGTAGAGATGGTGTCTGCCGCTCCTGTTATGATCCGGTGACCTTGAAGCTGCATGAGAACTTTCACTGGAGAAAGTGGCCACTATACTGACCGCAAACCTGAACTTAACACCACAACTAGAAGTATCCGTGGAGTGTAGCTAACACACCTAGTCACCTCGTCACAGCCGGAGGACTAAATTCCCCTAAAGATGGAAATCGGAATACTATCTTGCCTCAGAGAAAATCCCCAAAGGATAGACAGCCCCCCACAAATATTGACGGTGAGTCGGAGAGGAAAAAACATACACAGGCAGAAAAAACAGGGTTTAGCACAGGAGGCCACTCTAGCTAGATAGGACAGGATAGGACAGAGTTCTGTGCGGTCAGTATTAAAACCCTTCAAAAAATCCACAGCAGAATATACAAAAAACTTCCTACATCTAAGTAAAGATGTAGGAGCGTATATCTGCAACTCCAGTGAATCCTACAAACAGAGCAGGAATAAACAGATACAAAAACAAAACACTTATCTTTGCTGAAATTGGCAGCTAAGCAGGTGAGGCCAGGCAGAGATCCAATACTTCCAAAGAAACATTGAAAACTGGCAAGGGCTAATGAATCCTGCACACTTAAATATCCCAGTCAGAGCAGCAATTAGCAGATACACCTGGCCAGGACTGTGACTTAGAGACAACTGCATTCCCACCTACCACCACTGGAGGGAACCCAAGAACAGAATTCACAACAGTACCCCCCCCCCTTGAGGAGGGGGTCACCGAACCCTCACCAGGACCTCCAGGACGATCAGGATGAGCCAGATGAAAGGCACGAACCAAATCAGCAGCATGAACATCAGAGGCAAAAACCCAAGAATTATCCTCCTGGCCATAACCCTTCCATTTGACAAGGTACTGAAGCTTCCGCCTCGAAAAACGGGAATCCAAAATCTTCTCAACAATATATTCCAACTCCCCATCAACCAACACAGGGGCCGGAGGATCAACAGAGGGAACAACGGGCTCCACATATTTCCGCAACAAAGATCTATGGAAGACATTATGGATAGCAAAAGAGGCCTGAAGCGCTAGTCGAAAAGACACCGGATTAATAATCTCAGAAATCCTATAAGGACCAATAAACTGAGGCTTAAACTTAGGAGAAGAAACCTTCATAGGAACATGACGGGAAGACAACCAGACCAGATCCCCAACCCGAAGCCGGGAACCAACACACCGACGATGGTTAGCAAAATGCTGAGCCTCCTCCTGAGACAACACCAAATTGTCCACCACATGAGCCCAAATCTGCTGCAACCTGTCAACCACACCAGGACAGTCAGAAGGCTCAACCTGCCCAGAAGAAAAACGAGGATGAAAACCAAAATTACAAAAGAAAGGCAAAACCAAAGTAGCCAAACTAGCCCGATTATTAAGGGCAAACTCGGCCAATGGCAAAAAAGCCTCCCAATCATCCTGATCAGCAGACACAAAGCATCTCAAATAAGTCTCCAAAGTGTGATTAGTTCGCTCGGTCTGGCCGTTTGTCTGAGGATGAAATGCAGAAGAAAAAGACAAATCAATGCCCAGCTTGGCACAAAAGGCCCGCCAAAACCTAGAAACAAACTGGGAACCTCTGTCGGACACAATATTCTCTGGAATACCATGCAAATGGACCACATGCTGAAAAAACAACGGAACCAAATCAGAAGAAGAAGGCAATTTAGGCAAAGGCACCAAATGAACCATCTTAGAGAATCGGTCACAAACAACCCAGATAACCGACATCCTCTGGGAAACCGGAAGATCGGAAATAAAATCCATAGAAATATGCGTCCAGGGCCTCTCAGGGACCGGCAATGGCAAAAGCAACCCACTAGCACGGGAGCAACAAGGCTTGGCCCTTGCACAAGTCCCACAGGACTGCACAAAAGAACGCACATCACGCGACAATGAAGGCCACCAAAAGGACCTACCAACCAAATCTCTGGTACCAAAAATGCCAGGATGACCAGCCAACACGGAACAGTGAACCTCAGAAATCACTCTACTAGTCCATCTGTCAGGAACAAACAGTCTCCCCACAGGACAGCTGTCAGGTTTGTCAGCCTGAAATTCCTGAAGAACCCGTCGTAAATCAGGGAAAATGGCAGAAAGGACCACCCCCTCTTTCAGAATACCGACCGGCTCTAAGACCTCAGGAGAATCAGGCAAAAAACTCCTAGAGAGGGCATCAGCCTTAATATTCTTAGAACCCAGAAGGTACGAGACCACGAAATCAAAACGAGAAAAAAACAAGGACCAACGAGCCTGTCTAGGATTCAACCGTTTGGCAGACTCGAGGTAAATCAGATTCTTATGATCGGTCAAGACCACAATACGGTGCTTAGCTCCCTCAAGCCAATGTCGCCACTCCTCAAACGCCCACTTCATAGCCAACAACTCCTGACTGCCGACATCATAATTGCGTTCAGCAGGCGAAAACTTACGAGAAAAGAAGGCACACGGTTTCATTAAGGAACTAACAGGATCCCTCTGAGACAAAACAGCCCCTGCCCCAATCTCAGAAGCGTCAACCTCAACCGGAAACGGAAGAGAAACATCCGGTTGACGCAACACTGGAGCAGAAGTAAAACGACGTTTAAGTTCCTGAAAGGCAGAGACAGCCGCAGGGGACCAATTCGCCACATCAGCACCCTTCTTCGTCAAATCAGTCAAGGGTTTAACCACGCTGGAAAAATTTGCAATGAAACGGCGATAAAAATTAGCAAAACCCAAAAATTTCTGAAGGCTCTTCACGGATGTGGGCTGAATCCAATCATGAATGGCCTGAACCTTAATCGGATCCATCTCTATAGACGAGGGAGAAAAAATAAAGCCCAAAAAGGAAACCTTCTGCACCCCAAAAAGACACTTAGACCCTTTCACAAACAAGGCATTGTCACGAAGGATCTGAAATACCATCCTGACCTGCTGCACATGAGACTCCCAATCATCGGAAAAAATCAAAATATCGTCCAAATATACAATCAAGAATTTATCAAGATAATCCCAGAAGATATCATGCATGAAGGACTGAAAAACAGATGGAGCATTAGAGAGTCCGAATGGCATCACAAGGTATTCAAAATGGCCTTTGGGCGTATTAATCGCAGTTTTCCCTTCATCACCCTGTTTAATATGAACAAGATTATAAGCCCCCCGAAGGTCAATCTCAGTAAACCAACTAGCTCCCTTAATCCTAGCAAACAAATTGGAAAGCAAAGGTAAAGGATATTGAAACTTGACCGTGATCTTATTCAAGAGGCGATAATCAATACAGGGTCTTAAGGAACCATCTTTTTTAGCAACAAAAAAGAACCCCGCTCCCAACGGTGAAGAAGATGGCCGAATATGCCCTTTCTCCAAAGACTCCTTAATATAGCTCCGCATGGCGGTATGTTCAGGTACAGACAGGTTGAAAAGTCGTCCCTTAGGAAACTTACAGCCTGGAATCAAGTCAATAGCACAATCGCAGTCCCTGTGCGGTGGAAGGGAACTGGACTTGGGCTCATCGAATACATCCTGAAAATCAGACAAAAACTCTGGAATTTCAGAAAAGGAAGAAGGGGCGATAGACATCAAAGGAACATCATTATGAACCCCCTGACAACCCCAACTAGTCACAGACATGGACTTCCAATCCAAAACGGGATTATGTACCTGTAACCAGGGAAAACCCAGCACGATAGCATCATGCAAATTATGCAACACCAGAAATCGACAATCTTCCTGATGGGCTGGCGCCATGCGCATGGTCACCTGTGTCCAAAACTGGGGCTTATTTTTAGCCAAGGGTGTAGCATCAATGCCCCTTAAAGGAATAGGGTTCTGCAAAGGCTGCAAGGGAAAACCACAACGCCTAGCAAAGTCAAAGTCCATTAAGTTCAAGGCAGCGCCTGAATCCACAAACGCCATGACAGAAAATGATGACAATGAACAGATCAAGGACACAGATAACAGAAATTTAGGTTGTACAGTACTGATGGTAAATGAACTGGCGATCCTCTTTGCCCACTTAGGGCAGACAGAAATGACATGGAAAGCGTCGCCACTAGGGTTGAGCGAAACGGGTCGGCCACTTTCAGAAGTCGCCGACTTTTGGCAAAGTCGGGTTTCATGAAACCCGACCCGACCCCTGTGTGGGGTCGGCCATGAAGTCGGCGATCTTCTGAATGTGGTATCGGAATTCCGATCCCGATTTCCGATATGTTTGCAATATCGGAAATCGGTATCGGAATCCATATTTAATGTAAAATAAAGAATTAAAATAAAAAATATCGCTATACTTACCCTCTGACGCGCCCTGGTACTAACCGGGAACCTTCCTTCCTTCGAATCAGCGCTTGCAGGACCTTGCGGTGACGTCGCGGTGACGTCGCGGTGACGTCGCGGCTTGTGATTGGTCGCGCGAGCGGTCACATGGGCGGCCGCGCGACCAATCACAAGCCGCGACGTCACCGCGACGTCACCGCAAGGTCCTGCAAGCGCTGATTCAAAGGAAGGAAGGTTCCCGGTTAGTATATACCTAATAGGAATATACTCACCCTCGGACGCGCCCTGCTTCTTTCCGGCAGCCTTCCTTCCTAAGAATCAGCGCTTGCAGGACCTTGCGTGACGTCGCGGTGACGTCGCGGCTTGTGATTGGTCGCGCGAGCGGTCACATGGGCGGCCGCGCGACCAATCACAAGCCGCGACGTCACCGCGATGTCACCGCAAGGTCCTGCAAGCGCTGATTCGAAGGAAGGAAGGTTCCCGGTTAGTACCAGGGCGCGTCAGAGGGTAAGTATAGCGATATTTTTTATTTTAATTCTTTATTTTACACTTAAATATGGATCCCAGGGCCTGAAGGAGAGTTTCCACTCCTTCAGACCCTAGAACCATTGGAAACCCAATGCACTGCATTGGGTTTCGAGTTTCGGCCGACCCCGACCCCGACTTTTTTATAGGATCGGCCGATTTCACTCGACCCGACTTTTGAAAAAGTCGGGTTTCGTGAAACCCGACCCGATCCTATAAAAGTAAAGGTCGCTCAACCCTAGTCTCCACAATAATAACACAACCTATTGAGACGTCTGAAACCTTGTCGTTCCGTTCTAGACAGAATTCTATCACATTGCATAGGCTCAGAAATTTGCTCTGAGGATAACGCCACAGCGCGCACAGTTCTGCGCTCCCGCAGGCGTCGGTCAATCTGAATGGCCAGAAACATAGAATCACTCAGATTGGAAGGCGTGGGAAACCCCACCATAACATCTTTAAAACCCCCTTCTGAAAATTGCCGCCAAAGCATCATTATTCCATTTAGTCAACACAGACCATTTTCTGAATTTCTGACAATACAATTCTGCCGCCTCTTGACCCTGAGACAGGGCCAACAAGGTCTTCTCAGCTTGATCCACCGAATTAGGTTCATCATACAGTAATCCTAACGCCTGAAAGAAGGAGTCTACATTAAGCAAAGCAGGATCCCCAGATTCCAGGGAAAATGCCCAATCCTGTGGATCACCACGCAGCAGGGAAATGATGATTTTAACTTGTTGAATGGAATCACCGGAGGATCGAGGTTTCAATGCAAAAAACAGTTTACAGTTGTTTTTAAAACTCAAAAATTTGGACCTGTCACCAAAAAACAAATCAGGAGTAGGTATCTTCGGTTCTAAAGCAGGAGTCTGAACAATGTAATCAGAAATACCCTGTACTCTAGCAGCAAGCTGGTCTATACAAGAAGCTAATTCCTGAACATTCATGCTAGCACAAGGCTCTTCACCCAGAGATAAAGAGGGAGGAGAAGACAAAACAGACTGAAGAAAAAAAAATGGCTCAAGACCTTTCCTCCCTTCTTCTGAGATGCAATTAACTTATTGTTGGCCAGTTGTACTGTTATGATCCGGTGACCTTGGAGCTGCATGAGAACTTTCACTGGAGAAAGTGGCCACTATACTGACCGCAAACCTGAACTTAACACCGCAACTAGAAGTAGCCGTGGAGTGTACCTAACACATCTAGACACCTCGTCACAGCCGGAGGACTAAATTCCCCTAAAGATGGAAATCGGTATACTATCTTGCCTCAGAGAAAATCCCCAAAGGATAGACAGCCCCCCACAAATATTGGCGGTGAGTCAGAGAGGAAAAAACATACACAGGCAGAAAAAACAGTGTTTAGCACAGGAGGCCACTCTAGCTAGATAGGACAGGATAGGACAGAGTTCTGTGCGGTCAGTATTAAAACCCTTCAAAAAATCCACAGCAGAATATACAAAAAACTTCCTACATCTAAGTAAAGATGTAGGAGCGTATATCTGCAACTCCAGTGAATCCTACAAACAGAGCAGGAATAAACTGAAACAAGCACACAACAGTGTGCCACAGATACAAAAACAAAACACTTATCTTTGCTGAAATTGGCAGCTAAGCAGGTGAGGCCAGGCAGAGATCCAATACTTCCAAAGAAACATTGAAAACTGGCAAGGGCTAATGAATCCTGCACACTTAAATATCCCAGTCAGAACATTAATTAGCAGATACACTTGGCCAGGACTGTGACTCAGAGACAACTGCATTCCCACCTACCACCACTGGAGGGAACCCAAGAGCAGAATTCACAACACGCTCCAAGATGTTCTCCTGGTTGCCTTTCCTGAGCTTCAATCTTCAGGCTCTTGTTAAATAGTTTTTTAATCGAACAACTGCAGTGGGGCTACTAGTTTGGTTGGGGCTACTAACAATGTCTGCCGCTCCAAGGTGTTCTCCTGGTTGCCTTTCCTGAGCTTCAATCTTCAGGCTCTTGTTAAATAGTTTTTTAATCAAACAACTGCAGTGGGGCTACTAGTTTGGTTGGGGTCTACTAACAGTGTCTGCCGCTCCAAGGTGTTCTCCTGGTTGCCTTTCCTGAGCTTCAATCTTCAGGCTCTTGTTAAATAGTTTTTTAATCGAACAACTGCATTGGAGCTACTAGTTTGGTTGGGGCCTACTAACAGTGTCTGCCGCTCCAAGGTGTTCTCCTGGTTGCCTTTCCTGAGCTTCAATCTTCAGGCTCTTGTTAAATAGTTTTTTAATCAAACAACTGCAGTGGGGCTACTAGTTTGGTTGGGGCCTACTAACAGTGTCTGCCGCTATAAGGTGTTCTCCTGGTTGCCTTTCCTGAGCTTCAATCTTCAGGCTCTTGTTAAATAGTTTTTTAATCAAACAACTGCAGTGAGGCTACTAGTTTGGTTGGGGCCTACTAACAGTGTCTGCCGCTCCAAGGTGTTCTCCTGGTTGCCTTTCCTGAGCTTCAATCTTCAGGCTCTTGTTAAATAGTTTTTTAATCAAACAACTGCAGTGGGGCTACTGGTTTGGTTGGGGCCTACTAACAATGTCTGCCGCTCCAAGGTGTTCTCCTGGTTGCCTTTCCTGAGCTTCAATCTTCAGGCTCTTGTTAAATAGTTTTTTAATCAAACAACTGCAGTGGGGCTACTAGTTTGGTTGGGGTCTACTAACAGTGTCTGCCGCTCCAAGGTGTTCTCCTGGTTGCCTTTCCTGAGCTTCAATCTTCAGGCTCTTGTTAAATAGTTTTTTAATCGAACAACTGCATTGGAGCTACTAGTTTGGTTGGGGCCTACTAACAGTGTCTGCCGCTCCAAGGTGTTCTCCTGGTTGCCTTTCCTGAGCTTCAATCTTCAGGCTCTTGTTAAATAGTTTTTTAATCAAACAACTGCAGTGGGGCTACTAGTTTGGTTGGGGCCTACTAACAGTGTCTGCCGCTATAAGGTGTTCTCCTGGTTGCCTTTCCTGAGCTTCAATCTTCAGGCTCTTGTTAAATAGTTTTTTAATCAAACAACTGCAGTGGGGCTACTAGTTTGGTTGGGGCCTACTAACAGTGTCTGCCGCTCCAAGGTGTTCTCCTGGTTGCCTTTCCTGAGCTTCAATCTTCAGGCTCTTGTTAAATAGTTTTTTAATCGAACAACTGCATTGGAGCTACTAGTTTGGTTGGGGCCTACTAACAGTGTCTGCCGCTCCAAGGTGTTCTCCTGGTTGCCTTTCCTGAGCTTCAATCTTCAGGCTCTTGTTAAATAGTTTTTTAATCAAACAACTGCAGTGGGGCTACTAGTTTGGTTGGGGCCTACTAACAGTGTCTGCCGCTCCAAGGTGTTCTCCTGGTTGCCTTTCCTGAGCTTCAATCTTCAGGCTCTTGTTAAATAGTTTTTTAATCAAACAACTGCAGTGGGGCTACTGGTTTGGTTGGGGCCTACTAACAATGTCTGCTGCTCCAAGGTGTTCTCCTGGTTGCCTTTCCTGAGCTTCAATCTTCAGGCTCTTGTTAAATAGTTTTTTAATCAAACAACTGCAGTGGGGCTACTAGTTTGGTTGGGGTCTACTAACAGTGTCTGCCGCTCCAAGGTGTTCTCCTGGTTGCCTTTCCTGAGCTTCAATCTTCAGGCTCTTGTTAAATAGTTTTTTAATCGAACAACTGCATTGGAGCTACTAGTTTGGTTGGGGCCTACTAACAGTGTCTGCCGCTCCAAGGTGTTCTCCTGGTTGCCTTTCCTGAGCTTCAATCTTCAGGCTCTTGTTAAATAGTTTTTTAATCAAACAACTGCAGTGGGGCTACTAGTTTGGTTGGGGCCTACTAACAGTGTCTGCCGCTATAAGGTGTTCTCCTGGTTGCCTTTCCTGAGCTTCAATCTTCAGGCTCTTGTTAAATAGTTTTTTAATCAAACAACTGCAGTGGGGCTACAAGTTTGGTTGGGGCCTACTAACAGTGTCTGCCGCTCCAAGGTGTTCTCCTGGTTGCCTTTCCTGAGCTTCAATCTTCAGGCTCTTGTTAAATAGTTTTTTAATCGAACAACTGCAGTGGGGCTACTAGTTTGGTTGGGGCCTACTAACAGTGTCTGCCGCTCCAAGGTGTTCTCCTGGTTGCCTTTCCTGAGCTTCAATCTTCAGGCTCTTGTTAAATAGTTTTTTAATCAAACAACTGCAGTGGGGCTACCGGTTTGGTTGGGGCCTACTAACAATGTCTGCCACTCCAAGGTGTTCTCCTGGTTGCCTTTCCTGAGCTTCAATCTTCAGGCTCTTGTTAAATAGTTTTTTAATCGAACAACTGCAGTGGGGCTACTAGTTTGGTTGGGGCCTACTAACGGTGTATGCCGCTCCCTGCTGTTCTCCAGGTATCCTGTCCTGAAATTCCATTTTCAGGCTCTCGTTAAGTAGTTGTTGAAACAACACTGCATTAGGCCTACAAGTTGGGTCTGGGTTGTAGAGACGGTGTCTGCCGCTCCAAGGTGTTCTCCTGGTTGCCTTTCCTGAGCTTCAATCTTCAGGCTCTTGTTAAATAGTTTTTTAATCAAACAACTGCAGTGGGGCTACTAGTTTGGTTGGGGCCTACTAACAGTGTCTGCCGCTCCAAGGTGTACTCCTGGTTGCCTTTCCTGAGCTTCAATCTTCAGGCTCTTGTTAAATAGTTTTTTAATCAAACAACTGCAGTGGGGCTACTAGTTTATTTGGGGCCTACTAACAGTGTCTGCCGCTCCAAGGTGTTCTCCTGGTTGCCTTTCCTGAGCTTCTATCTTGAAGCTCTCGTTAAGTAGTTGTTGAAACAACACTGCATTAGGCCTACAAGTTGGGTCTGGGTTCTACAAACAGTGTCTTCCGCTCCAAGGTGTTCTCCAGGTTGCCTTTCCCTAGCTTCTATCTTCAGGCTCTCGTTAAATTGTTTTTAATATAACACTGCATTTGGCCTACTTGTTTTGTTGGCCCTACTAACGGTGTCTGCCGCTCCTTGATGTTCTCCTACACTGAACAAACCAGTGCCGCCTGTTTACTTCAGTTACCAATTTTGAACTGCATTTAGCCTACTTAATGATTTGGGCCTACTCACTGTGTCAGCCTCTCATTACAGTTGTACTCCACTGAACAAAGCAATGCCCCCTGGTTAGTCCTGTTACCAATTTTGAACTGCATTTAGCCCACTTTATTATTTGGGCCTATATCTGTGTTTCCTCCTCATCCTGCCCATTGCCCAGCCAGTGATAGATGAGTCTGCTGGTACACTGATCCAGAACGCTACATTCCCCGTGCACGCTACACAGCCAGAATGTGACCCTGCTGAAAGTCAGGTTCCTCTTCCCGCATACCATACCACCTTACACGGGGACAAAGAGGAAGGTGCAGATGAAAGTGCAGGTTCCTGCATTGGGTGGGGGGGAATACTCATTGGCGACGTCACTGGCACAGGGCCCCTCCTAGTACGCAAAAGTGTCGCTGCCGGTGGGAGGCGCCCCCGCCGTGCAAACACACCGCCGTACTTTGAGGGGCCCCTTGCCAGTGCCAATGCCAACGAGTGGGCCCCCCCCCATGCTTGCTCAGGTTCACAGCACTTGCAAAATTTAAATACTTACCTCTCAATCTGGTCCAGATTTCCTGGGCCCACTAAATACTTGAACCAGCCCTACCCCCCACAACTTTAGCCAAATGACCCCCAATTTCCAATGCCTTACTATTATTATAAGGTAAATTAAGATTGACAAGCTTCAGTAACAAGAATGGATGTTTTTGCCATTAAAATGGGCACTGTAGGTGTTTTCCTGGCCTCCACTCACTGCCGACTATTCTCCCCTATGGACTTGCATTGGGTTTCGTGTTTCGGTCAATCCCCGACTTTTCGCGATAATCGCCCGATTCCACTCGACTCGACTTTTGAGATAGTCGGGTTTCGCGAAACCCGACTCGACCCTAAAAAACTAAAAGTCACTCAACCCTAGTGTTCGCAACATCATACAGTAGAGGACCTAACTTTAAAATAGTTTGTAGCATCTAGGATGTTATAGAGGCCTGTTCCACAGGTGACCAAAAATTATTCTGTTCCTAGTGTCATACAGTAGGGGAAATAATTTAAAAATACTTTCCGGCATCTAGTGTGTTATAGTGGCCTTATCCAGAGGCCACAAAAATTATTTTGTTCATAACGTCATACAGTAGGGGACATCTCACTTTCAAATTGTTTGTCGCATTTCTTCTTTGTCATAAAGGCCTCGTCCACACTCAAACAATTCTTTCTTCTGTGCATCCATACAGAGGTCTTTGTCCATGCCAGTTAACATGTTGATATGCGATGTTCCTGCATGGTGGAATTCCACCCTGCACATGTTGCCGCGACTGTGGCAACAGCAACGAGCCCTAATGCAGTATGTCATGTCGTATAGCCTGTGCCAATACAGTACAGATGTGGCGCATATCACTTTATGGAGTGGGCACAGATTAAGGACCTCTGCAGCCTTCAAAAGTTTCGAAATTACTACTAAGATGGTTAGCGCTGACTATGCCATCTTCAGCATCATTATGCTGGTCATCTATATGCTAGAGAAACTTTGAATTGCCTGCGGGAGGAGATGGTGGTCCCAGAAGAAGAGGAGGATGCAGAAGGGATTACATAGTCTCTAAGTTCCAGACTGTTGTCACAGAGGTGGGTGCCAAGGAAGGGTGGATTACTGCGATCGATGGTGGCTGGTAATAACAGACAAACTGTTATCGAAGGTGCAAGATCTGTGGAACAAATGGAGGAGGAAGAGGCGATGGGCGAGCAACTGTCAAATGAAAAGGATTATCCTCCCCTTTCTGTTGTGGGAGGGGACGGAGGAAACAAGCATCATTGTTACCCAGCCACAAACACAGCATGGGCTTGGACCTCATGTTAGAGCCTGACATATGAGAGCTTTCTTCTGCAACATGATCCATGTAAAGTTATGATTAGTAATACTGCTGACTACTGGGTTACCACTCTGTTAGATCCACGTTATAAAACCAAATTTTGTCAGATGCTTCCTGCCCTGGAAAGGGACCAACTAATGCTGGAGTATCGAAACACGCTTTTACACAATCTTACCAGAGCTTTTCCCCAAGACAGCAGTGAAGCACACAGTTCACATCACAGCTCTAGACATCCAAACTCCAGCACATCAATTCGTCAAGACCAAAACATTAGCAGCAGCAGGAGCAGTGGTGTAAGTGTAAGATGCAATTTCTGTGAGTCCTTTGACACTTTTTTCTGAAAAGCTTGTGCACCAGCACAACAGAGTCCAAGTCTTACACGTGGTGAACAAATGGAGAGGGTGGTGCAGGAGTATCTAGAATTGAATATTTTGGTCTTCCAAAATGGAAGAGTGGTCTGAACTTGCCTTGCACGCCTAGGAGGCTTATATTGTGCCTGGCAGCCAGCATTCTCTCAGAATGTGTATTCAGTAGAGTTGAGCGACCTTGACCTTTTTAGAGTCGAGCCGTGTTTCGCGAAACCCGACTATCTCAAAAGTCGAGTCGAGTGGAATCGGCCAATTATCGAGAAAAGTCGGGGATCGACCGAAACACGAAACCCAATGCAAGTCAATGGGGAAGCATAGTCGGCAGTGAGTGGAGGCCAGGAAAACACCTACACTGCCCATTTTAACGGCAAAAACATCCATTCTTGTTACAGAAGCTTGTCAATCGTAATTTAGCTTATAATAATTGGAAGGCATTTGAAATTGGGGATAATTTGGCTAAAGTTGTGGGGGGTAGGCCTGGTTCAAGTAATTAGTGTGCCCAGTAAATCTGGACCACGTCACAGCAGTGGAGCAGGGAGAGGTAAGTATTTCAACTTTGCAAGTGCTGTGATCCTGAGCAAGCAGGGGGGGCCCACTCGTTGGCATTTGCACTGGCACAGGGCCCCTCAAAGTACAGCGGTGTGTTTGCACGGCGGGGGCGCCTCCTACCGGCAGCAACACTTTTGCGTACTATGAGGGGCCCTGTGCCAGTGACGTCGCCAGCAACGAGTATTCCTCCCCCCACCTGATGAAGGAACCTGCACCTTCATCTGCACCTTCCTCTTTGTCCCCGTGTAAGGTGGTATGGTATGCGGGTAGGGGGACCTGACTTTCAGCAGGGTCACAATCTTGCAGTGTAGTGTGCACGGGGAATGTTGCATTATGGGTCAATGTACCAGCAGGCTCATCTATCACTGGCTGGGCAATGGGCAGGATGAGGGGGAAACAGATATGGCCCCAAAGAATAAAGTGGGCTAAATGCAGTTCAAAATTGGTAACAGGACTAACCAGGGGGCATTGTTTTGTTCAGTGGAGGACAACTGGAATGAGAGGCTGACACAGAGAGTAGGCCCAAATCAGTAAGTATTCTAAATGCAGGTCAAAATTGGCAACAGTAGTAAACTGGCGGCACAGCTTTGTTCACTGGAGGAGAACAGCAAGGAGCGGCAGACACAGATAGAAGGCCCCAACCCAACTAGTAGGCCTAATGCAGTGTTGTTTTCAACAACGACTAAACGAGAGCCAGAAGATCGAAGCAATGGAGAGGAAACCTGGGGAACACCTTGGAGTGGAACATACCGTCTCTACACCCCATATACCCAATTTGTAGGCCTAATGCAGTGTAGTTTTCAACAACTACTAAACGAGAGTCGGAAGATCGAAGCAATGGAGAGGAAACCTGGGGAACACCTTGGAGTGGAACACACCGTCTCTACAGCCCAGACCCAACTTGTAGGCCGAATGCAGTGTTGTTTTCAACAACTACTAAACGAGAGTCGGAAGACCCAAGCAATGGAGAGGAAACCTGGTGAACACCTTGGAGTGGAACATACCGTCTCTACACCCCATATACCTAATTTGTAGGCCTAATGCAGTGTAGTTTTCAACAACTTCTAAACGAGAGTCGGAAGACCCAAGCAATGGAGAGGAAACCTGGGGAACACCTTGGAGTGTAACACACCGTCTCTCTACACTCCATACCCAATTTGTAGGCCTAATGCAGTGAAGTTTTCAACAACTACTAAACGAGAGTCGGAAGACCGAAGCAATGGAGAGGAAACCTGGGGAACACCTTGGAGTGGAACATACCGTCTCTACACCCCATATACCCAATTTGTAGGCCTAATGCAGTGTAGTTTTCAACAACTACTAAACGAGAGTCAGAAGATCGAAGCAATGGAGAGGAAACCTGGGGAACACCTTGGAGTGGAACACACCGTCTCTACACCCCATATACCCAATTTGTAGGCCTAATGCAGTGTAGTTTTCAACAACTACTAAACGAGAGTCGGAAGACCCAAGCAATAGAGAGGAAACCTGGGGAACACCTTGGAGAGGAACACATCGTCTCTCTACACCCCATACCCAATTTGTAAGCCTAATGCAGTGTAGTTTTCAACAACTGCTAAACGAGAGTCGGAAGATCGAAGCAATGTGGACAAAACCTGGGGAACACCTTGGAGTGTAACACACCGTCTCTCTACACCCCATACCCAATTTGTAGGCCTAATGCAGTGTAGTTTTCAACAACTACTAAACGAGAGTCGGAAAAACGAAGCAATGGAGAGGAAACCTGGGGAACACCTTGGAGTGGAACACACCGTCTCTACACCCCATACCCAATTTGTAGGCCTAATGCAGGGTAGTTTTCAACAACAACTAAACGAGAGTCGGAAGACCCAAGCAATGGAGAGGAAACCTGGGAAACACCTTGGAGTGTAACACATCGTCTCTACACACCATATACCCAATTTGTAGGCCTAATGCAGTGTAGTTTTCAACAACTACTAAACGAGAGTCGGAAGATCGAAGCAATGGAGAGGAAACCTGGGGAACACCTTATAGTGGAACACACCGTCTCTACACCCCATACCCAATTTGTAGGCCTAATGCAGTGTAGTTTTCAACAACTACTAAACGAGAGACGGAAGACCCAAGCAATGGAGAGGAAACCTGGGGAACACCTTGGAGTGTAACACACCGTCTCTCTACACCCCATACCCTATTTGTAGGCCTAATGCAGTGTCGTTTTCAACAACTACTAAACGAGAGTCGGAAGATTGAAGCAATGGAGAGGAAACCTGGGGAACACCTTGGAGTGGAACACACCGTCTCTACACCCATTTCCCAATTTGTAGGCCTAATGCAGTGTACTTTTCAACAATACTAAACGAGTCGGAAGACCCAAGCAATGGAGAGGGAACCTGGGGAACACCTTGGAGTGGAACATACCGTCTCTACACCCCATACCGAATTTGTAGGCCTAATGCAGTGTAGTTTTCAACAACTACTAAACGAGAGTCGGAAGATCGAAGCAATGTGGACGAAACCTGGGGAACACCTTGGAGTGTAACACACCGTCTTTCTACACCCCATACCCAATTTGTAGGCCTAATGCAGTGTAGTTTTCAACAACTACTAAACGAGAGTCGGAAGACCGAAGCAATGGAGAGGAATCCTAGGGAACACCTTGGAGTGGAACACACCGTCTCTACACCCCATACCCAATTTGTAGGCCTAATGCAGTGTAGTTTTCAACAACTACTAAACGAGAGTCGGAAGACCCAAGCAATGGAGAGGAAAACTGGGGAACACCTTGGAGTGGAACATACCGTCTCTACACCCCATATACCCAATTTGTAGGCCTAATGCAGTGTAGTTTTCAACAACTACTAAACGAGAGTCGGAAGACCCAAGCAATGGAGAGGAAACCTGGGGAACACCTTGGAGTGTAACACATCGTCTCTACACCCCATATACCCAATTTGTAGGCCTAATGCAGTGTAGTTTTCAACAACTACTAAACGAGAGTCGGAAGACCGAAGCAATGGAGAGGAATCCTAGGGAACACCTTGGAGTGGAACACACCGTCTCTACACCCCATACCCAATTTGTAGGCCTAATGCAGTGTAGTTTTCAACAACTACTAAACGAGAGTCGGAAGACCCAAGCAATGGAGAGGAAAACTGGGGAACACCTTGGAGTGGAACATACCGTCTCTACACCCCATATACCCAATTTGTAGGCCTAATGCAGTGTAGTTTTCAACAACTACTAAACGAGAGTCGGAAGACCCAAGCAATGGAGAGGAAACCTGGGGGACACCTTGGAGTGTAACACATCGTCTCTACACCCCATATACCCAATTTGTAGGCCTAATGCAGTGTAGTTTTCAACAACTACTAAACGAGAGTCGGAAGATCGAAGCAATGGAGAGGAAACCTGGGGAACACCTTGGAGTGGAACACACTGTCTCTACACCCCATACCCAATTTGTAGGCCTAATGCAGTGTAGTTTTCAACAACTACTAAACGAGAGTCGGAAGACCCAAGCAATGGAGAGGAAACCTGGGGAACACCTTGGAGTGTAACACACCGTCTCTCTACACCCCATACCCAATTTGTAGGCCTAATGCAGTGTAGTTTTCAACAACTACTAAACAAGAGTCGGAAGATCGAAGCAATGGAGAGGAAACCTGGGGAACACCTTGGAGTGGAAGACACCGTCTCTACACCCCAGACCCAACTTGTAGGCCGAATGCAGTGTTGTTTTCAACAACTAATAAACGAGAGACGGAAGACCCAAGCAATGGAGAGGAAACCTGGGGAACACCTTGGAGTGGAACATACCATCTCTACACCCCATATACCCAATTTGTAGGCCTAATGCAGTGTAGTTTTCAACAACTACTAAACGAGAGTCGGAAGACCCAAGCAATGGAGAGGAAACCTGGGGAACACCTTGGAGTGTAACACATCGTCTCTCTACACCCCATACCCAATTTGTAGGCCTAATGCAGTGTAGTTTTCAACAACTACTAAACGAGAGTCGGAAGACCCAAGCAATGGAGAGGAAACCTGGGGAACACCTTGGAGTGGAACACACCGTCTCTACACCCCATACCCAATTTGTAGGCCTAATGCAGTGTAGTTTTCAACAACTACTAAACGAGAGTCGGAAGACCCAAGCAATGGAGAGGAAACCTGGGGAACACCTTGGAGTGGAACATACCGTCTCTACACCCCATATACCCAATTTGTAGGCCTAATGCAGTGTAGTTTTCAACAACTACTAAACGAGAGTCGGAAGACCCAAGCAATGGAGAGGAAACCTGGGGAACAACTTGGAGTGGAACATACCGTCTCTACACCCCATATACCCAATTTGTAGGCCTAATGCAGTGTAGTTTTCAACAACTACTAAACGAGAGTCGGAAGACCGAAGCAATGGAGAGGAAACCTGGGGAACACCTTGGAGTGGAACATACCGTCTCTACACCCCATATACCCAATTTGTAGGCCTAATGCAGTGTAGTTTTCAACAACTACTAAACGAGAGTCGGAAGATCCAAGCAATGGAGAGGAAACCTGGGGAACACCTTGGAGTGGAACACACCATCTCTGCACCCCATACCCAATTTGTAGGCCTAATGCAGTGTAGTTTTCAACAACTACTAAACGAGAGTCGGAAGACCCAAGCAATGGAGAGGAAAACTGGGGAACACCTTGGAGTGGAACATACCGTCTCTACACCCCATATACCCAATTTGTAGGCCTAATGCAGTGTAGTTTTCAACAACTACTAAACGAGAGTCGGAAGACCCAAGCAATGGAGAGGAAACCTGGGGAACACCTTGGAGTGTAACACATCGTCTCTACACCCCATATACCCAATTTGCAGGCCTAATGCAGTGTAGTTTTCAACAACTACTAAACGAGAGTCGGAAGATCGAAGCAATGGAGAGGAAACCTGGGGAACACCTTGGAGTGGAACACACCGTCTCTCTACACCCCATACCCAATTTGTAGGCCTAATGCAGTGTAGTTTTCAACAACTACTAAACAAGAGTCGGAAGATCGAAGCAATGGAGAGGAAACCTGGGGAACACCTTGGAGTGGAAGACACCGTCTCTACACCCCAGACCCAACTTGTAGGCCGAATGCAGTGTTGTTTTCAACAACTACTAAACGAGAGACGGAAGACCCAAGCAATGGAGAGGAAACCTGGGGAACACCTTGGAGTGGAACATACCATCTCTACACCCCATATACCCAATTTGTAGGCCTAATGCAGTGTAGTTTTCAACAACTACTAAACGAGAGTCGGAAGACCCAAGCAATGGAGAGGAAACCTGGGGAACACCTTGGAGAGGAACACATCGTCTCTCTACACCCCATACCCAATTTGTAAGCCTAATGCAGTGTAGTTTTCAACAACTGCTAAACGAGAGTCGGAAGATCGAAGCAATGTGGACAAAACCTGGGGAACACCTTGGAGTGTAACACACCGTCTCTCTACACCCCATACCCAATTTGTAGGCCTAATGCAGTGTAGTTTTCAACAACTACTAAACGAGAGTCGGAAAAACGAAGCAATGGAGAGGAAACCTGGGGAACACCTTGGAGTGGAACACACCGTCTCTACACCCCATACCCAATTTGTAGGCCTAATGCAGTGTAGTTTTCAACAACAACTAAACGAGAGTCGGAAGACCCAAGCAATGGAGAGGAAACCTGGGAAACACCTTGGAGTGTAACACATCGTCTCTACACACCATATACCCAATTTGTAGGCCTAATGCAGTGTAGTTTTCAACAACTACTAAACGAGAGTCGGAAGATCGAAGCAATGGAGAGGAAACCTGGGGAACACCTTATAGTGGAACACACCGTCTCTACACCCCATACCCAATTTGTAGGCCTAATGCAGTGTAGTTTTCAACAACTACTAAACGAGAGACGGAAGACCCAAGCAATGGAGAGGAAACCTGGGGAACACCTTGGAGTGTAACACACCGTCTCTCTACACCCCATACCCTATTTGTAGGCCTAATGCAGTGTCGTTTTCAACAACTACTAAACGAGAGTCGGAAGATTGAAGCAATGGAGAGGAAACCTGGGGAACACCTTGGAGTGGAACACACCGTCTCTACACCCATTTCCCAATTTGTAGGCCTAATGCAGTGTACTTTTCAACAATACTAAACGAGTCGGAAGACCCAAGCAATGGAGAGGGAACCTGGGGAACACCTTGGAGTGGAACATACCGTCTCTACACCCCATACCGAATTTGTAGGCCTAATGCAGTGTAGTTTTCAACAACTACTAAACGAGAGTCGGAAGATCGAAGCAATGTGGACGAAACCTGGGGAACACCTTGGAGTGTAACACACCGTCTTTCTACACCCCATACCCAATTTGTAGGCCTAATGCAGTGTAGTTTTCAACAACTACTAAACGAGAGTCGGAAGACCGAAGCAATGGAGAGGAATCCTAGGGAACACCTTGGAGTGGAACACACCGTCTCTACACCCCATACCCAATTTGTAGGCCTAATGCAGTGTAGTTTTCAACAACTACTAAACGAGAGTCGGAAGACCCAAGCAATGGAGAGGAAAACTGGGGAACACCTTGGAGTGGAACATACCGTCTCTACACCCCATATACCCAATTTGTAGGCCTAATGCAGTGTAGTTTTCAACAACTACTAAACGAGAGTCGGAAGACCCAAGCAATGGAGAGGAAACCTGGGGAACACCTTGGAGTGTAACACATCGTCTCTACACCCCATATACCCAATTTGTAGGCCTAATGCAGTGTAGTTTTCAACAACTACTAAACGAGAGTCGGAAGACCGAAGCAATGGAGAGGAATCCTAGGGAACACCTTGGAGTGGAACACACCGTCTCTACACCCCATACCCAATTTGTAGGCCTAATGCAGTGTAGTTTTCAACAACTACTAAACGAGAGTCGGAAGACCCAAGCAATGGAGAGGAAAACTGGGGAACACCTTGGAGTGGAACATACCGTCTCTACACTCCATATACCCAATTTGTAGGCCTAATGCAGTGTAGTTTTCAACAACTACTAAACGAGAGTCGGAAGACCCAAGCAATGGAGAGGAAACCTGGGGAACACCTTGGAGTGTAACACACTGTCTCTACACCCCATATACCCAATTTGTAGGCCTAATGCAGTGTAGTTTTCAACAACTACTAAACGAGAGTCGGAAGACCCAAGCAATGGAGAGGAAACCTGGGGAACACCTTGGAGTGGAACACACTGTCTCTACACCCCATATACCCAAATTGTAGGCCTAATGCAGTGTAGTTTTCAACAACTACTAAACGAGAGTCGGAAGATCGAAGCAATGGAGAGGAAACCTGGGGAACACCTTGGAGTGTAACACACCGTCTCTCTACACCCCATACCCAATTTGTAGGCCTAATGCAGTGTAGTTTTCAACAACTACTAAACAAGAGTCGGAAGATCGAAGCAATGGAGAGGAAACCTGGGGAACACCTTGGAGTGGAAGACACCGTCTCTACACCCCAGACCCAACTTGTAGGCCGAATGCAGTGTTGTTTTCAACAACTAATAAACGAGAGACGGAAGACCCAAGCAATGGAGAGGAAACCTGGGGAACACCTTGGAGTGGAACATACCATCTCTACACCCCATATACCCAATTTGTAGGCCTAATGCAGTGTAGTTTTCAACAACTACTAAACGAGAGTCGGAAGACCCAAGCAATGGAGAGGAAACCTGGGGAACACCTTGGAGTGTAACACATCGTCTCTCTACACCCCATACCCAATTTGTAGGCCTAATGCAGTGTAGTTTTCAACAACTACTAAACGAGAGTCGGAAGACCCAAGCAATGGAGAGGAAACCTGGGGAACACCTTGGAGTGGAACACACCGTCTCTACACCCCATACCCAATTTGTAGGCCTAATGCAGTGTAGTTTTCAACAACTACTAAACGAGAGTCGGAAGACCCAAGCAATGGAGAGGAAACCTGGGGAACACCTTGGAGTGGAACATACCGTCTCTACACCCCATATACCCAATTTGTAGGCCTAATGCAGTGTAGTTTTCAACAACTACTAAACGAGAGTCGGAAGACCCAAGCAATGGAGAGGAAACCTGGGGAACAACTTGGAGTGGAACATACCGTCTCTACACCCCATATACCCAATTTGTAGGCCTAATGCAGTGTAGTTTTCAACAACTACTAAACGAGAGTCGGAAGACCGAAGCAATGGAGAGGAAACCCCCCATACACCCCATACCCAATTTGTAGGGCTAATGCAGTGTAGTTTTCAACAACTACTAAACGAGAGTCGGAAGACCCAAGCAATGGAGAGGAAAACTGGGGAACACCTTGGAGTGGAACATACCGTCTCTACACCCCATATACCCAATTTGTAGGCCTAATGCAGTGTAGTTTTCAACAACTACTAAACGAGAGTCGGAAGACCCAAGCAATGGAGAGGAAACCTGGGGAACACCTTGGAGTGTAACACATCGTCTCTACACCCCATATACCCAATTTGCAGGCCTAATGCAGTGTAGTTTTCAACAACTACTAAACGAGAGTCGGAAGATCGAAGCAATGGAGAGGAAACCTGGGGAACACCTTGGAGTGGAACACACCGTCTCTCTACACCCCATACCCAATTTGTAGGCCTAATGCAGTGTAGTTTTCAACAACTACTAAACAAGAGTCGGAAGATCGAAGCAATGGAGAGGAAACCTGGGGAACACCTTGGAGTGGAAGACACCGTCTCTACACCCCAGACCCAACTTGTAGGCCGAATGCAGTGTTGTTTTCAACAACTACTAAACGAGAGACGGAAGACCCAAGCAATGGAGAGGAAACCTGGGGAACACCTTGGAGTGGAACATACCATCTCTACACCCCATATACCCAATTTGTAGGCCTAATGCAGTGTAGTTTTCAACAACTACTAAACGAGAGTCGGAAGACCCAAGCAATGGAGAGGAAACCTGGGGAACACCTTGGAGTGTAACACATCGTCTCTCTACACCCCATACCCAATTTGTAGGCCTAATGCAGTGTAGTTTTCAACAACTACTAAACGAGAGTCGGAAGACCCAAGCAATGGAGAGGAAACCTGGGGAACACCTTGGAGTGGAACACACCGTCTCTACACCCCATACCCAATTTGTAGGCCTAATGCAGTGTAGTTTTCAACAACTACTAAACGAGAGTCGGAAGGCCCAAGCAATGGAGAGGAAACCTGGGGAACACCTTGGAGTGGAACATACCGTCTCTACACCCCATATACCCAATTTGTAGGCCTAATGCAGTGTAGTTTTCAACAACTACTAAACGAGAGTCGGAAGACCCAAGCAATGGAGAGGAAACCTGGGGAACAACTTGGAGTGGAACATACCGTCTCTACACCCCATATACCCAAATTGTAGGCCTAATGCAGTGTAGTTTTCAACAACTACTAAACGAGAGTCGGAAGATCGAAGCAATGGAGAGGAAACCTGGGGAACACCTTGGAGTGGAACACACCGTCTCTCTACACCCCATACCCAATTTGTAGGCCTAATGCAGTGTAGTTTTCAACAACTACTAAACAAGAGTCGGAAGATCGAAGCAATGGAGAGGAAACCTGGGGAACACCTTGGAGTGGAAGACACCGTCTCTACACCCCAGACCCAACTTGTAGGCCGAATGCAGTGTTGTTTTCAACAACTACTAAACGAGAGACGGAAGACCCAAGCAATGGAGAGGAAACCTGGGGAACACCTTGGAGTGGAACATACCATCTCTACACCCCATATACCCAATTTGTAGGCCTAATGCAGTGTAGTTTTCAACAACTACTAAACGAGAGTCGGAAGACCCAAGCAATGGAGAGGAAACCTGGGGAACACCTTGGAGTGTAACACATCGTCTCTCTACACCCCATACCCAATTTGTAGGCCTAATGCAGTGTAGTTTTCAACAACTACTAAACGAGAGTCGGAAGACCCAAGCAATGGAGAGGAAACCTGGGGAACACCTTGGAGTGGAACACACCGTCTCTACACCCCATACCCAATTTGTAGGCCTAATGCAGTGTAGTTTTCAACAACTACTAAACGAGAGTCGGAAGACCCAAGCAATGGAGAGGAAACCTGGGGAACACCTTGGAGTGGAACATACCGTCTCTACACCCCATATACCCAATTTGTAGGCCTAATGCAGTGTAGTTTTCAACAACTACTAAACGAGAGTCGGAAGACCCAAGCAATGGAGAGGAAACCTGGGGAACAACTTGGAGTGGAACATACCGTCTCTACACCCCATATACCCAAATTGTAGGCCTAATGCAGTGTAGTTTTCAACAACTACTAAACGAGAGTCGGAAGACCGAAGCAATGGAGAGGAAACCTGGGGAACACCTTGGAGTGGAACATACCGTCTCTACACCCCATATACCCAATTTGTAGGCCTAATGCAGTGTAGTTTTCAACAACTACTAAACGAGAGTCGGAAGATCCAAGCAATGGAGAGGAAACCTGGGGAACACCTTGGAGTGGAACACACCATCTCTGCACCCCATACCCAATTTGTAGGCCTAATGCAGTGTAGTTTTCAACAACTACTAAACGAGAGTCGGAAGACCCAAGCAATGGAGAGGAAACCTGGGGAACACCTTGGAGTGTAACACACCGTCTTTCTACACCCCATACCCAATCTGTAGGCCTAATGCAGTGTAGTTTTCAACAACTACTAAACGAGAGTCGGAAGATCGAAGCAATGGAGAGGAAACCTGGGGAACACCTTGGAGTGGAAGACACCGTCTCTACACCCCAGACCCAACTTGTAGGCCAAATGCAGTGTTGTTTTCAACAACTACTAAACGAGAGTCGGAAGACCCAAGCAATGGAGAGGAAACCTGGGGAACACCTTGGAGTGGAACATACCATCTCTACACCCCATATACCCAATTTGTAGGCCTAATGCAGTGTAGTTTTCAACAACTACTAAACGAGAGTCGGAAGACCCAAGCAATGGAGAGGAAACCTGGGGAACACCTTGGAGTGTAACACATCGTCTCTCTACACCCCATACCCAATTTGTAGGCCTAATGCAGTGTAGTTTTCAACAACTACTAAACGAGAGTCGGAAGACCCAAGCAATGGAGAGGAAACCTGGGGAACACCTTGGCGTGGAACACACCGTCTCTACACCCCATACCCAATTTGTAGGCCTAATGCAGTGTAGTTTTCAACAACTACTAAACGAGAGTCGGAAGACCCAAGCAATGGAGAGGAAACCTGGGGAACACCTTGGAGTGGAACATACCGTCTCTACACCCCATGTACCCAATTTGTAGGCCTAATGCAGTGTAGTTTTCAACAACTACTAAACGAGAGTCGGAAGATCCAAGCAATGGAGAGGAAACCTGGGGAACACCTTGGAGTGGAACACACCGTCTCTACACCCCATACCCAATTTGTAGGCCTAATGCAGTGTAGTTTTCAACAACTACTAAACGAGAGTCGGAAGACTCAAGCAATGGAGAGGAAACCTGCGGAACACCTTGGAGTGGAACACACCGTCTCTACACCCCATACCCAATTTGTAGGCCTAATGCAGTGTAGTTTTCAACAACTACTAAACGAGAGTCGGAAGACCCAAGCAATGGAGAGGAAACCTGGGGAACACCTTGGAGTGGAACATACCGTCTCTACACCCCATATACCCAATTTGTAGGCCTAATGCAGTGTAGTTTTCAACAACTACTAGACGAGAGTTGGAAGACCGAAGCAATGGAGAGGAAACCTGGGGAACACCTTGGAGTGGAACATACCGTCTCTACACCCCATATACCCAATTTGTAGGCCTAATGCAGTGTAGTTTTCAACAACTACTAAACGAGAGTCGGAAGATCCAAGCAATGGAGAGGAAACCTGGGGAACACCTTGGAGTGGAACACACCATCTCTGCACCCCATACCCAATTTGTAGGCCTAATGCAGTGTAGTTTTCAACAACTACTAAACGAGAGTCGGAAGACCCAAGCAATGGAGAGGAAACCTGGAGAACATCTTGGAGTGGAACATACCGTCTCTACACCCCATATACCCAATTTGTAGGCCTAATGCAGTGTAGTTTTCAACAACTACTAAACGAGAGTCGGAAGACCCAAGCAATGGAGAGGAAACCTGGGGAACACCTTGGAGTGTAACACATCGTCTCTCTACACCCCATACCCAATTTGTAGGCCTAATGCAGTGCAGTTTTCAACAACTACTAAACGAGAGTCGGAAGACCCAAGCAATGGAGAGGAAACCTGGTGAACACCTTGGAGTGGAACACACCGTCTCTACACCCCATACCCAATTTGTAGACCTAATGCAGTGTAGTTTTCAACAACTACTAAACGAGAGTCGGAAGATCGAAGCAATGGAGAGGAAACCTGGGGCACACCTTGGAGCGGCAGACACCGGTAGTAGGCCCTACCAAAGTAGTAGCCCCAATGCAGTTTTCAAATTCCTAGAGGCTGAAAACAAGACTATTGACGCTCTTCTTTTTTCAAAGGAGGACAGCTGTATTGAGTGGCGCAGACAGACACAGGTAGTAGGCCTTAAACCAAAAATGTGGCTCACTGCAGTTTAAAAAAGGTTACAGGGGTACACAGGCAGCATTGCTCTGGTCAGTGGAGGACAATTTCAATAGTGGACCGCAGACAGACGTTGTACGCCTACTATTAAAAAAAGGATGCTCTATGCAATTAAAAATAGGTTCCAGGGGTCCACGGGCAGCAGTGGTGTGGTCAGTGGACGAGTATTGGAAGGAGGGACCGCAGACAGGCCTAGTAGGCCTAACATAACAAAATTAGGTTGTAGGCACTTTAAAATTGGTTCCAGGGGTACACGTGCAGCAGTGGTGTGGTCAGCGGAGGACAATTTGAATTAGGGACTGCAGACAGACTTTGTAGGCTGTCCCCTGTGGACCATGCATCCAACACATTAACCCAGTGCGCCTTAATGGACACGTAACTTTTTGTGAACATGCCTACTGGTCCATGCGTCTCTTGTCAGGGTCACCTTTCTACTGTTTGAATGCCTGAGTGCTATGACAATGCAGACTTTTTCATGCCGGTGGAGGGCTGGGATGGCTTTTCTCGCAAAAGAAATGTCAACTGGGTAGCTTGAACCGTGGTACAGCGTAGTTAATCTGGGCTTTCTAAATATAAAACAAAGAAAAAAAGGAGACTCCATGCACTTTCAGCTGCATTCCAGGGGTACACGGCCAGCATTGGTCTGCTCAGTGGAGAACTATTGGAAGGAGGGACCGCAGACAGGCTTCGAAGGCCTAACATAATAAAATATGGCTGTAGGCACTTTAGAATTGGTTCCAGGGGTACACGGGCATCAGTAGACAGGTCAGTGGAGGCCTAGTGGAAGGAGGGACCGCAGACAGGCTTCGAAGGCCTAACATAATAAAATTAGGCTGTAGGCACTTTAAATTTGGTTCCAGGGGAACACGGGCAGCAGTAGACAGGTCAGTGGAGACCTAGTGGAATTAGGGACCTCAGACAGGCTTCGAAGGCCTAACATAATAAATTAGGGCTGTAGGCACTTTAACATTGGTTCCAGGGGAACACGGGCAGCAGTAGACAGGTCAGTGGAGGCCTAGTGGAAGGAGGGACCGCAGACAGGCTTCGAAGGCCTAACATAATAAATTAGGGCTGTAGGCACTTTAACATTGGTTCCAGGGGAACACGGGCAGCAGTAGACAGGTCAGTGGAGGCCTAGTGGAAGGAGGGACCGCAGACAGGCTTCGAAGGCCTAACATAATAAAATATGGCTGTAGGCACTTTAGAATTGGTTCCAGGGGTACACGGGCATCAGTAGACAGGTCAGTGGAGGCCTAGTGGAAGGAGGGACCGCAGACAGGCTTCGAAGGCCTAACATAATAAATTAGGGCTGTAGGCACTTTAACATTGGTTCCAGGGGAACACGGGCAGCAGTAGACAGGTTAGTGGAGGCCTAGTGGAAGGAGGGACCGCAGACAGGCTTCGAAGGCCTAACATAATAAATTAGGGCTGTAGGCACTTTAACATTGGTTCCAGGGGAACACGGGCAGCAGTAGACAGGTCAGTGGAGGCCTAGTGGAAGGAGGGACCGCAGACAGGCTTCGAAGGCCTAACATAATAAAATTAGGCTGTAGGCACTTTAAATTTGGTTCCAGGGGAACACGGGCAGCAGTAGACAGGTCAGTGGAGGCCTAGTGGAAGGAGGGACCGCAGACAGGCTTCGAAGGCCTAACATAATAAAATTAGGCTGTAGGCACTTTAAATTTGGCTCCAGGGGAACACGGGCAGCAGTAGACAGGTCAGTGGAGGCCTAGTGGAAGGAGGGACCGCAGACAGGCTTCGAAGGCCTAACATAATAAATTAGGGCTGTAGGCACTTTAACATTGGTTCCAGGGGAACACGGGCAGCAGTAGACAGGTCAGTGGAGGCCTAGTGGAAGGAGGGACCGCAGACAGGCTTCGAAGGCCTAACATAATAAAATAGGCTGTAGGCACTTTGAATTCTCTTGCAGGGGTACACAGGCAGTGGGCACCATTGGTGTTGTCAGCGGCGGCCGATTGTAATGAGTGTCTGCCAGTTAGTAGTCCCAAAAAATAAATACATGTTAATGTCTCGCATTACAACAAAAAGAAAAACCAAAAGGGTGCAATCATTAGGTACAGGGGTGGGCTCCTCTGCGTAGTTTCAGACCTAGTAATTTGGCACAAAGTATTTACTTGGGTAAATATAGGACACTCTCCCTGACTATGTTAAGTACCATCATACATGTCAACACAATGGTATTGTCAGTGGCAGGAATTTACGGATGTGAGCGCATAGACTAAACATAGGTGGAACTGTGAGAGATAATTGTGCAAGTGGTGGAGCAATGTTTGAGCTGGGGGTGGGGGAACTCTCTTGTGGCCGGCGGTACAGGCCCAGGGCCCCTCATGTTACAACAGTGTGTCTGACGTTGGGTGCGCACCACCACCGCCAGAGACACTTTATTGTACTATGAGGGACCCAGTGGCAGTGCCATAGACCAAAAGCGGGCACACCTACCTCTTCAGACAAACAGCACTCTCATGGGTGCTTGCGCCAAGTGGCGATACCATGGCCCCGTGTGGGGAGTTTGGTCATTTAGGGAGGTGTAAACATGTCGTATGCTAGACAATCAGCTGCTGTAAATTACAAGATTGGTAAAGTCATTCAGAGTAGTCCACAGGCAATACCTTTTCATAGGAAAGCTAGGTGTCGGCCGGGCAAGGTGGGGCAAAAGAATTCGAAATCCAGTTGTGGTTCATTTTAATGAAGGTTAGATCATCAACATTTTGGGTGGCCAGACGAGTCCTTTTTTCGGTTAATATTGAACCTGCAGCACTGAATACTCTTTCTGATAGGACACTAGCTGCCGGGCAAGCAAGCTCCTGCAATGCATATTCTGCCAATTCTGGCCAGGTGTCTAATTTGGATGCCCAGTAATCAAATGGGAATGACGGTTGAGGTAGAACATCGATAAGGGATGAAAAATACTTAGTAACCATACTGGACAAATGTTGTCTCCTGTCACTTTGAATTGATGCAGCAGTACCTGTCCTGTCTGCGGTCATAGCAAAATCACTCCACAACCTGGTCAGAAAACCCCTCTGTCCAACGCCACTTCGGATTTTTGCACCTCTAACACTTCTGGTCTGCTGCCCCCTGCTGCTCGTGTGAGAACGATCACGGGCGCTGTGTGCTGGGAATGCCTGAAGCAAACGGTCAACAAGAGTTGATTGTTTGGTTGCTAATATTAGTTCCAAGTTGTCATGTGGCATAATATTTTGCAATTTGCCTTTATAGCGAGGATCAAGGAGGCAGGCCAACCAGTAATCGTCATCGTTCATCATTTTCGTAATGCGTGTGTCCCTTTTGAGGATACGTAAGGCATAATCCGCCATGTGTGCCAAAGTTCCAGTTTTCAAATCTGCGGTTGTGCTTGGTTGAGGGGCAGTTTCAGGCACATCTACGTCACTTGTGTCCCTCAGAAACCCAGAACCCGGCCTTGCCACGCCACCAATTTCCAGTGGCCCGGAGAAGCTTCCTCATTAAAAAAATACTCATCCCCATCATCCTCCTTGTCCTCCTCCTCCTGTTCGCCCGCTACCTCGTCCTGTACACTGCCCTGACCAGACAATGGCTGACTGTCGTCAAGGCTTTCCTCTTCCTCGGCTGCAGATGCCTGCTCCTTTATGTGCGTCAAACTTTGCATCAGCAGACACATTAGGGGGATGCTCATGCTTATTATGGCGTTGTCTGCACTAACCAGCCGTGTGTATTCCTCAAAACACTGAAGGACTTGACACATGTCTTGTATCTTCGACCACTGCACACCTGACAACTCCATGTCTGCCATGCTACTGCCTGCCCGTGTATGTGTATCCTCCCACAAATACATAACAGCCCGCCTCTGTTCGCACAGTCTCTGAAGCATGTGCAGTGTTGAGTTCCACCTTGTTGCAACGTCTATGATTAGGCGATGCTGGAGAAGGTTCAAAGACCGCTGATAGGTCTGCATACGGCTGGAGTGTACGGGCGAACAGCTGATATGTGAGCAAAGTCCGCGCACTTTGAGGAGCAGGCCGGATAACCCCGGATAACTTTTCAGGAAGCACTGCACCACCAGGTTTAAGGTGTGAGCCAGGCAAGGAATGTGTTTCAGTTGGGAAAGGGAGATGGCAGCCATGAAATTCCTTCCATTATCACTCACTACCTTGCCTGCCTCAAGGTCTACTGTGCCCAGCCACGACTGCGTTTCTGTCTGCAAGAACTCGGACAGAACTTCCGCGGTGTGTCTGTTGTCGCCCAAACACTTCATAGCCAATACAGCCTGCTGACGCTTGCCAGTAGCTGCCCCATAATGGGACAACTGGTGTGCAACAGTGCCAGCTGCGGATGGAGTGGTTTGGCGACTGCGGTCTGTGGACGAGCTCTCGCTTCTGCAGAAGGACGAAGAGGAGGAGGAGGGAGTGCAAACACCTACAGCCAACTGTTTCCTAGACCGTGGGCTAGGCAGAACTGTCCCGAAATTGCTGTCCCCTGTGGACCCTGCATCCACCACATTCACCAATGTGTGCCGTGATGGACACGTAACGTCCCTGGCCATGCCTACTGGTCCATGCATCTGTTGTCAGGTGCACCTTTGTACTCACAGATTGCCTGAGTGCATGGACGATGTGCTCTTTAACATGCTGGTGGAGGGCTGGGATGGCTTTTCTCGAAAAGAAGTGTCGACTGGGTAGCTCGTAGCGTGGTACAGCGTAGTCCATCAGGGCTTTGAAAGCTTCACTTTCAACTAACCGGTAGGGCATCATCTCTAACGAGATTAGTCTAGCTATGTGGGCGTTCAAACCCTGTGTACGCGGATGCGAGGATAAGTACTTCCTTTTTCTAACCAGAGTCTCATGTAGGGTGAGCTGGACTGGAGAGCTGGAGATCGTGGAACTAGCGGGTGTGCCGGTGGACATGGCAGACTGAGAGACGGTTGGAGACGGTATTGTTTCCGCCTGTGCCCTAGATGCAGTGTTTCCTACTACGAAACTGGTGATTCCCTGACCCTGACTGCAAAGATACTGCAGGTGGTGCGGAAAATGGTGGCCTTACAGTGACGGCAGGGATATAGCGTTGGTGACTAGCTTCATTGGCCGAGGGTGCTACAACCTTAAGGGACGATTGGTAGTTAGTCCAGGCTTGCAAATGCATGGTGGTTAAATGTCTATGCATGCAACTTGTATTGAGACTTTTCAGATTCTGACCTCTGCTTAAGGTAGTTGAACATTTTTGACAGATGACTTTGTGCGGATCAGTTGGATGTTGTTTAAAAAAATGCCAGACTGCACTCTTTCGAGCTTCGGATCCCTTTTCAGGCATTGCAGACTGAGCTTTAACCGGATGGACACGCAGTCCTCCAACAGTTTTTGGCTTTGCCACGCGTTTTGTCCCATCTGCGGGCCCGGCAGATGGAACCTGTTGCGATGTTGATGCCTGCTGTGGCCCCTCCTCCTCCACTTCAGAACTACTGCCGCCTGCACCCTGTTCCCCCAATGGCTGCCAATCGGGGTCAACAACTGGGTCATCTATAACCTCCTCTTCTAGCTCGTGCGCAACTTCGCCTGTGTCACCGTGTAAGTCGGTGGTAGAGCGTTCGTGACGGGGCAACATAGTCTCATCAGGGTCTGATTCTGGATCAGTACCCTGCGAGGGCAATGTTGTGGTCTGAGTCAAAGGACCAGCATAGTAGTCTGGCTGTGGCTGTGCGTCAGTGCACTCCATGTCAGATTCAACTTGTAATGGGCATGGCCTGTTAACTGCTTCACTTTCTAAGCCAGGGACGGTATGTGTAAAGAGCTCCATGGAGTAACCCGTTGTGTCGCCTGCTGCATCCTTCTCTGTTGTTGTTTTTGCTGAAGAGGACAAGGAAGCGACTTGTCCCTGACCATGAACATCCACTAACGACGCGCTGCTTTTACATTTACCAGTTTCAAAAGAGGAGGCAAAAGAGCTGGAGGCTGAGTCTGCAAGGTAAGCCAAAACTTGCTCTTGCTGCTCCGGCTTTAAAAGCGGTTTTCCTACTCCCAGAAAAGGGAGCGTTCGAGGCTTTCCTCTTCCTGGCTCCACAGCTCCAGACTTAGGTGCAATATTTTTTTTCCCACAACCACCTGATGCTCCACTACCACTACCATCATTACCAGCTGACAATGAACGCCCACGGCCACGACCTCTTCCACCAGACTTCCTCATTGTTTTAAAAACGTAACCAAAGTAACGGTATGTGTTGCTGTCAAACAACTTACATGGTGAGCTATAACTTCAGTATGATTTAGATATCCCTTTACAGGTGGGTGAGACCGCAAGGAAAAACAGGCACAATGTTACACACTCTGTTTTCGGTGGCACCAAATGAGAGAGATGCCACACACGCAGGACTGTCACTCAAGCAGAAATGTCAATATTGATCTCCCACTTTTTTTTTAATTTTTTCAGGGAGAATTTAGAAACAAAATAAAAAAAAAGAATTTTTTAGGGAGAATTTAGAAACCAAATTAAAAAAAAGGCTTTCTATGGCCCACTATTTGAGAGACAGAAATGGCACACCCTGGAGTCAGGAGTGGCACACAAGCAGAAAGGGCAATATTAATCTCCCACTGATTTTTTTTTTCAGGGAGAATTTAGAAACCTAATAAAAAAAAAAATAGGCTTTCTATGGCCCACTATTTGAGAGAGAGAGATGGCACACCCAGGAGTCAGGAGTGGCACACAAGCAGAAAGGGCAATATTAATCTCCCACTGATTTTTTTTTTATTTTTTCAGGGAGAATTTAGAAACCCAATAAAACAAAAAAAATAGGCTTTCTATGGCCCACTATTTGAGAGAGAGAGATGGCACACCCAGGAGTCAGGAGTGGCACACAAGCAGAAAGGGCAATATTAATCTCCCACTGATTTTTTTTTTATTTTTTCAGGGAGAATTCAGAAACCCAATAAAAAAAAAAAAATAGGCTTTCTATGGCCCACTATTTGAGAGAGAGAGATGGCACACCCAGGAGTCAGGAGTGGCACACAAGCAGAAAGGGCAATATTAATCTCCCACTGATTTTTTTTTTATTTTTTCAGGGAGAATTTAGAAACCCAATAAAAAAAAAATAGGCTTTCTATGGCCCACTATTTGAGAGAGAGAGATGGCACACCCAGGAGTCAGGAGTGGCACACAAGCAGAAAGGGCAATATTAATCTCCCACTGATTTTTTTTTTATTTTTTCAGGGAGAATTTAGAAACCCAATAAAAAAAAAATAGGCTTTCTATGGCCCACTATTTGAGAGAGAGAGAGATGGCACACCCAGGAGTCAAGACTGGCACACAAGCAGAAAGGGCAATATTAATCTCCCACTGATTTTTTTTATTTTTTCAGGGAGACTATAGAAACAAAATTTAAAAAAATGATTTTTTCAGGAAGAATTTAGAAACCAAATAAAAAAATGATTTTTTTCAGGGAGAATTTAGAAACCAAAAAAAAAAAAAGGCTTTCTATGGCCCACTATTTGAGAGAGAGAGATGGCACACCCTGGAGTCAGGAGTGGCACACAAACAGAAAGGGCAATATTAATCTCCCACTGATTTTTTTTTATTTTTTCAGGGAGAATTTAGAAACCCAATAAAAAAAAAGGCTTTCTATGGCCCACTATTTGAGAGAGAGAGATGGCACACCCAGGAGTCAAGACTGGCACACAAGCAGAAAGGGCAATATTAATCTCCCACTGATTTTTTTTTTATTTTTTCAGGGAGACTATAGAAACAAAATAAAAAAAAATCATTTTTTCAGGAAGAATTTAGAAACCAAATAAAAATAAAAATTATTTTTTCAGAGAGAATTTAGAAACCAAATAAAAAAAAAAAAGGCTTTATATGGCCCACTATTTGAGAGAGAGAGATGGCACACCCTGGAGTCAGGAGTGGCACACAAGCAGAAAGGGCAATATTAATCTCCCACTGATTTTTTTTTATTTTTTCAGGGAGAATTTAGAAACCCAATTAAAAAAAAAAGGCTTTCTATGGCCCACTATTTGAGAGAGAGAGAGATGGCACACCCAGGAGTCAAGACTGGCACACAAGCAGAAAGGGCAATATTAATCTCCCACTGATTTTTTTTTATTTTTCAGGGAGACTATAGAAACAAAATTAAAAAAAATGATTTTTTCAGGAAGAATTTAGAAACCAAATAAAAAAAATGATTTTTTTCAGGGAGAATTTAGAAACCAAATTAAAAAAAAATGATTTTTTCAGGGAGAATTTAGAAACCAAATTAAAAAAAAAGACTTTCTATGGCCCACTATTTGAGAGAGAGAAATGGCACACCCTGGAGTCAGGAGTGGCACACAAGCAGAAAGGGCAATATTAATCTCCCACTGATTTTTTTTTATTTTTTCAGGGAGAATTTAGAAACCCAATAAAAAAAATAGGCTTTCTATGGCCCACTATTTGAGAGAGAGAGATGGCACACCCAGGAGTCAGGAGTGGCACACAAGCAGAAAGGGCAATCTCCCACTGATTTTTTTTTTCAGGGAGAATTTAGAAACCCAATAAAAAAAATAGGGTTTCTATGGCCCACTATTTGAGAGAGAGAGATGGCACACCCAGGAGTCAGGAGTGGCACACAAACAGAAAGGGCAATATTAATCTCCCACTGATTTTTTTTTATTTTTTCAGGGAGAATTTAGAAACCCAATTTAAAAAAAAAGGCTTTCTATGGCCCACTATTTGAGAGAGAGAGATGGCACACCCTGGAGTCAGGAGTGGCACACAAACAGAAAGGGCAATATTAATCTCCCACTGATTTTTTTTTATTTTTTCAGGGAGAATTTAGAAACCCAATTAAAAAAAAAGGCTTTCTATGGCCCACTATTTGAGAGAGAGAGAGATGGCACACCCAGGAGTCAAGACTGGCACACAAGCAGAAAGGGCAATATTAATCTCCCACTGATTTTTTTTTATTTTTTCAGGGAGACTATAGAAACAAAATTTAAAAAAATGATTTTTTCAGGAAGAATTTAGAAACCAAATAAAAAAAAATGATTTTTTCAGGGAGAATTTAGAAACCAAATAAAAAAATCAAAGGCTTTCTATGGCCCACTATTTGAGAGAGAGAGATGGCACACCCTGGAGTCAGCAGTGGCACACAAGCAGAAAGGGCAATATTAATCTCCCACTGATTTTTTTTTTATTTTTTCAGGGAGAATTTAGAAACCCAATAAAAAAAAATAGGCTTTCTATGGCCCACTATTTGAGAGAGAGAGAGATGGCACACCCAGGAGTCAAGACTGGCACACAAGCAGAAAGGGCAATATTAATCTCCCACTGATTTTTTTTATTTTTTCAGGGAGACTATAGAAACAAAATTTAAAAAAATGATTTTTTCAGGAAGAATTTAGAAACCAAATAAAAAAATGATTTTTTTCAGGGAGAATTTAGAAACCAAAAAAAAAAAAAAAAGGCTTTCTATGGCCCACTATTTGAGAGAGAGAGTGTTAGGGGTCGAGTTCCCGCTTCTGCACAGGGGGAATCTCGAGCCGCCTCCGCTGCGGTCTCCCATTCTTGTCCAGCCGCAGTGGAGTCTGCTCAGCAAAGACGTCGGTCCCAGCGTCTTGCTCATTCTCACTCTGTTCTGAGAGTTACTGCTGCTTCTCCAGTCTCTGCCATTGAAGTCAGTGCTGGTCAGCAGCGAGCGGACGTCTCTGGGACTAAGTCCTTGTCTGCACGTACTGAGCATGCCCAGCATAAGGTCTCCCGTTGGAGATCGAGGGTCATGTGCTCAGGCTCTGCAGCACATTCCATTGGTCCTCTTGGCAGGTCCTAGAAGGGCAAAAGTGCTGTGGCCACTTCCTGTGCTGCTGCTATATAAACTGCGCATGACCGCACGGCCATGCGCTAGTATTGTTTTACAATTGCTTATGTGTGTATGTTGTGAGTGCAAGTCGTCCTTGGATACCCCTTCCCTATTGAATGTCTGTTCGCGGAAGGTGTATGGCTGCTATCTAGCGCCCGACTTAGCCTACAGCACTAGTCACACATCACAGCGTCCTGTAGCTGTGCCTGCCAGTACGGCGCCGTGCGCCTGCCTTGCGCTTTCCATACCCGAGTCTGGGTGGTTAGTGGCGTCCGTCAGCGCGGCATCGCTCGCACTCTTGTGCACATATATTTCCTAAGGTTCTCTACACACCCAGTTGCGGTGTTGCGCCAGCAGGGGTCTAATCGGGCTCCAATCCCTTCTGGGGTTAAGTCCGCTGACCACTTGCTCGCGCACTTGTGCGGTACTGCGGTCCTGTGAATTAACAGGATCGCTTTCTTCACGCTGGGTGAGGTTAAACCCACGCGTGTATACTTTAGTGTACCGCCATACAGTCTGCAAATTGCTAGCAGCAGGTTCTCACCTGCACGGTGGACCCCGGACTGCGAACGCACCTTTATCATCTGTCTGGGTGCGTTCCGCCAGTCCTAACAGAATACTAGCGCCAGGGTCTGGCTAGTAAAATGGCGGACGACCAGCGTTTACAGCGGTACATCCAGCAGCTGGAGGGAAGGTTGGCGGCTCTTGAGCGTACAACCTCAGCTGTGGATGTCACTGCTGTAGCTGTGCAGGCTGCAAGTGTAGCCGCGGCCAGTTTGTCCACTGCCACCCCTGCTCCGACTTTATCCCGTCTCCCACTACCTGACAAGTTTGCTGGCGACAGTAAACTTTGTCGCGGATTCGTGAGTCAGTGCTCTATACATCTTGAGCTCCTGGCGTCACGTTTTCCTACGGAGCGGGCGAGAGTGGGATTTATCCTATCTCTCTTGTCGGGCAGGGCGTTGGAGTGGGCAACGCCACTCTGGGAGCGAGATGATCGTGTGGTACAGAGTGCTCCTCTCTTCTTGGACACTCTGAAGCAGGTCTTTTTAGGGCCTCGGGTTACCCACGACACCGCACTCCAATTGTTGTCCATTACACAGGGTACCTCCGTGGTCAGCCAGTTTGCCATTCAGTTCCGGACTCTAGCTTCAGAGTTAGAGTGGCCAGACAAAGTTCTTATTCCGGTGTTCTGGAGGGGACTGGCAGACCACGTGAAAGACGCCTTGGCCACTAGGGAGATACCGGCCACACTGGAGGAACTTATTTCCGTGTCTACCCGCATCGACCTCCGTTTTCACGAGCGGAGGTTGGAGCGGATCCAGTGTAGGCAGAGGTTTCGGCTGGCTCCAACTTTCGCCAGACCTCTGGAATCTCCTGTCTTGGCGTCAGATTCTCATGAGGCCATGGAGGTTTCTCGAGCGGGACCTAAATCTCTAGCCGCTCGAGTACCCGTAGTTTGTAATAACTGTCGACAACATGGACATTACGCCAATAAATGTCCGCGGCGGTCGGGAAACGATCGCGTCTAGTGGCCATTGGGGGAGGTTCACTAGACACAGCAGCATTCTCCTCCAAACTGTCCTTTAAAGGGACAATCCTGTTAGGCTCCTCCACTCTTACAGTCGAGCTTTGTGTGGATTCAGGAGCAGAGGGAAGTTTCATGTCCTCTGCTTTTGCTACACGTCATGCTATACCACTGGTCATGCTCGCCAAACCAATAACGGTTAGAGTTGTGAATGGGGCGACACTCCCACTGCAAATCACGCACCAGACAGTCCCGTTATCGCTGTCCATGTCTCCTTCCCACCAGGAGATTATTTCCCTTCTTGTCCTTCCTGAGGGAATGGATGAGATTTTGCTGAGAATACCCTGGCTCCGTTTCCACTCGCCACATATTGAGTGGTCCTCAGGGAAAATATTGGGCTGGAGTAAGTCATGTTTGGGCAGATGTGTGAGTGAGTGTGTACAGGTCTCTTCTACCCAGGTACCCGCAGATCTCTCGTCACTTCCCAGGTATTATTGGTGTTATGCAGACGTGTTCTCTAAAAAGGCTGCTGAGACTCTACCGCCCCATCGCCCTTACGACTGTCCTATCGACCTCTTGCCGGGAGCTGAACCTCCTAGGGGAAGGGTATATCCCCTCTCTCTTCCTGAGACGGAGGCTATGTCTCAATACATTCAGGAGAATTTAGCAAGAGGATTTATAAGGAAGTCAGTGTCTCCGGCAGGGGCGGGATTCTTCTTCGTGCAGAAGAAGAACGGGGAGTTACGTCCTTGCATCGATTACAGGGGTCTCAATGCAATCACTATTAAGAACAAATACCCATTGCCCCTGATATCGGAGCTCTTTGACAGATTAAGGGGAGCTAAAATTTTCACCAAATTAGATCTGCGGGGTGCCTACAATCTGATTCGCATCCGTGAGGGGGACGAATGGAAAACGGCTTTCAATACCAGGGATGGGCACTATGAGTACCTGGTGATGCCTTTCGGGCTCTGTAATGCCCCAGCCGTTTTTCAGGACTTTGTCAACGATATCTTCCGGGATATGCTTTCCACCTCGGTCGTAGTCTATCTGGATGATATCCTCATCTTTTCTCCAGATATTGACTCCCACCGGAGAGATGTTGGCAGAGTCTTCGAACTCCTACGGGCGAATTCCTTATATGCAAAGTTGGAGAAGTGTGTGTTCGAGCAGGAGTCCTTGCCTTTCCTGGGCTATATCGTCTCGGCCCAGGGATTGGCTATGGATCCTGCCAAACTACAAGCAGTGATGGACTGGCAGGAACCCCATTCTCTTAAAGCGGTGCAGCGCTTTATGGGGTTCATAAATTACTATCGCCAGTTCATTCCCCACTTTTCAACTTTGGTAGCTCCCTTGGTATCCCTCACCAAGAAGGGAGCGAATCCCAAATTGTGGTCCGAAGGGGTCTCCAAGGCCTTCTCTTCTATAAAGTCCCATTTTGCCAGCGCTCCTATCTTACATCGTCCCGATGTGGGTAAGCCATTCCTTCTGGAAGTGGATGCCTCATCCGTTGGCGCTGGAGCAGTCCTCTATCAAAAGGATGCTCAGGGTCGGAAGCATCCATGCTTCTTTTTCTCAAAGACCTTCACACCAGCGGAGAGAAATTACTCCATCGGGGATAGAGAGTTGTTGGCAATGAAGTTGGCCTTTTCGGAGTGGAGACATCTCTTGGAGGGTGCCCGGTTCCCATTCCAGGTTTTCACGGATCACAAGAATTTGGTCTATTTACAAACAGCCCAGCGGCTGAATTCTCGTCAGGCCAGATGGTCCTTGTTTTTCTCCCGGTTCCACTTTACCCTACATTATCTCGCCGGGGAGAAGAACATTCGTGCCGACGCTCTCTCTCGCTCCTTCGTGTCAGCTGAGGAGGAGGAGGACGAGCCTCGGCTCATTGTCCCTTCGGAGAGTCTGAGAACTGTAGCTCCGGTTTCGCTGGAGTCTGTGCCCCCGGGCAAGACTTTTGTTCCCATCAATTTGCGTCCGGAGGTTCTCTCTTGGGCTCATTCGTCCAGAGTGGGTGGACACTTTGGGGCTAAAAGGACCTCTGAGCTACTGGCGAGGACGTACTGGTGGCCACATATGGTTCGTGACGTCGGAGACTACGTTCGGGCATGTGTCTCTTGTGCCAAGAATAAGTCTTCCCGACAACGGCCAGCTGGTTTGTTATACCCTCTGCCGGTGGCAGACAGGCCCTGGGAGATGGTCGGGATGGATTTTGTTGTGGGTTTGCCCAAGTCTCGTGGCTGTACCATTATTTGGGTAATCACCGACCATTTTTCTAAAATGGTGCATTTGGTGCCACTTCCCCGGTTACCTTCTGCACGGGCCTTGGCAGCGTTGTTTGTCAAACACATCTTTCGTCTTCACGGTATGCCAGACAAAATTGTCAGTGACCGAGGTCCCCAGTTTGCGTCTCGGTTCTGGAGAGAGCTTTGTCGTCTTCTCAGTATCGAGTTGAATCTCTCTTCGGCTTATCATCCCGAGACGAATGGGTTGGTAGAGAGAGCCAACCAGACCCTGGTCACATATCTGCGACATTTTGTTTCTGCTAAGCAGGATGACTGGGCATCTTTGCTACCGTGGGCGGAGTTTGCTCTTAACAATGCTGTCGCTGATTCCACTGGACAGACTCCATTCCTCCTTAACTATGGTCAGCATCCGAGGGTACCTGTGCCCATGCCCGTGTCTTCCGCCGATTCCAGGGTGGCAGACTGGGCTGTGGAGGCACGGGACATTTGGGATCGCACTCAGGATGCTATTCAGGCTTCCAAGGAGAGAATGAGGTCCTCCGCCGACGCACATCGGCGCCCCGCTCCAACCTTTGCTCCTGGCGACTTAGTGTGGCTCTCCGCCCGTAACATCAGGCTGCGAGTTGAGTCCACCAAGTTTGCACCTCGCTACTTAGGCCCTTTTAAGGTCCTCGAACAGGTTAATCCTGTGGTTTACCGTCTGGCCCTTCCTCCACGCCTGGGTATCACCGACACCTTTCATGTGTCCCTCCTTAAGCCCGTCTACATGTCCCGGTTTTCTGAGTCATCTACTGGGACGTCGGGTTCGTCTACGGACGATTACGAGGTGAACGCGATCTTGGGGTACAAGGTGGTTCGTGGCAAAAAATTTTATTTGGTGGACTGGAGGGGTTACGGTCCTGAGGATAGATCCTGGGAGCCTGCTGAGTATATTCGGGCTCCGCAGCTCATTGCTGCCTTCGAACGTAGCGAGGCCCAAGGAGGGGGGGGCCCTAGGGGGGGGGGGTAATGTTAGGGGTCGAGTTCCCGCTTCTGCACAGGGGGAATCTCGAGCCGCCTCCGCTGCGGTCTCCCATTCTTGTCCAGCCGCAGTGGAGTCTGCTCAGCAAAGACGTCGGTCCCAGCGTCTTGCTCATTCTCACTCTGTTCTGAGAGTTACTGCTGCTTCTCCAGTCTCTGCCATTGAAGTCAGTGCTGGTCAGCAGCGAGCGGACGTCTCTGGGACTAAGTCCTTGTCTGCACGTACTGAGCATGCCCAGCATAAGGTCTCCCGTTGGAGATCGAGGGTCATGTGCTCAGGCTCTGCAGCACATTCCATTGGTCCTCTTGGCAGGTCCTAGAAGGGCAAAAGTGCTGTGGCCACTTCCTGTGCTGCTGCTATATAAACTGCGCATGACCGCACGGCCATGCGCTAGTATTGTTTTACAATTGCTTATGTGTGTATGTTGTGAGTGCAAGTCGTCCTTGGATACCCCTTCCCTATTGAATGTCTGTTCGCGGAAGGTGTATGGCTGCTATCTAGCGCCCGACTTAGCCTACAGCACTAGTCACACATCACAGCGTCCTGTAGCTGTGCCTGCCAGTACGGCGCCGTGCGCCTGCCTTGCGCTTTCCATACCCGAGTCTGGGTGGTTAGTGGCGTCCGTCAGCGCGGCATCGCTCGCACTCTTGTGCCCATATATTTCCTAAGGTTCTCTACACACCCAGTTGCGGTGTTGCGCCAGCAGGGGTCTAATCGGGCTCCAATCCCTTCTGGGGTTAAGTCCGCTGACCACTTGCTTGCGCACTTGTGCGGTACTGCGGTCCTGTGAATTAACAGGATCGCTTTCTTCACGCTGGGTGAGGTTAAACCCACGCGTGTATACTTTAGTGTACCGCCATACAGTCTGCAAATTGCTAGCAGCAGGTTCTCACCTGCACGGTGGACCCCGGACTGCGAACGCACCTTTATCATCTGTCTGGGTGCGTTCCGCCAGTCCTAACAGAGAGATGGCACACCCTGGAGTCAGGAGTGGCACACAAACAGAAAGGGCAATATTAATCTCCCACTGATTTTTTTTTATTTTTTCAGGGAGAATTTAGAAACCCAATAAAAAAAAAAAAGGCTTTCTATGGCCCACTATTTGAGAGAGAGAGATGGCACACCCAGGAGTCAAGACTGGCACACAAGCAGAAAGGGCAATATTAATCTCCCACTGATTTTTTTTTTATTTTTTCAGGGAGACTATAGAAACAAAATTAAAAAAAATGATTTTTTTTCAGGAAGAATTTAGAAACCAAATAAAAAAAATGATTTTTTTTTCAGGGAGAATTTAGAAACCAAATTAAAAAAAATGATTTTTTCAGGGAGAATTTAGAAACCAAATAAAAAAAAAGACTTTCTATGGCCCACTATTTGAGAGAGAGAAATGGCACACCCTGGAGTCAGGAGTGGCACACAAGCAGAAAGGGCAATATTATTCTCCCACTGATTTTTTTTTATTTTTTCAGGGAGAATTTAGAAACCCAATAAAAAAAATAGGCTTTCTATGGCCCACTATTTGAGAGAGAGAGATGGCACACCCAGGAGTCAGGAGTGGCACACAAGCAGAAAGGGCAATCTCCCACTGATTTTTTTTTTTTTTCAGGGAGAATTTAGAAACCCAATAAAAAAAAAAAAAGGCTTTCTATGGCCCACTATTTGAGAGAGAGAGATGGCACACCCTGGAGTCAGGAGTGGCACACAAACAGAAAGGGCAATATTAATCTCCCACTGATTTTTTTTTATTTTTTCAGGGAGAATTTAGAAACCCAATTAAAAAAAAAAGGCTTTCTATGGCCCACTATTTGAGAGAGAGAGATGGCACACCCAGGAGTCAAGACTGGCACACAAGCAGAAAGGGCAATATTAATCTCCCACTGCTTTTTTTTTATTTTTTCAGGGAGACTATAGAAACAAAATTTAAAAAAATGATTTTTTTCAGGAAGAATTTAGAAACCAAATAAAAAAAATGATTTTTTTCAGGGAGAATTTGGAAACCAAATTAAAAAAAATGATTTTTTCAGGGAGAATTTAGAAACCAAATAAAAAAATCAAAGGCTTTCTATGGCCCACTATTTGAGAGAGAGAGATGGCACACCCTGGAGTCAGGAGTGGCACACAAGCAGAAAGGGCAATATTAATCTCCCACTGATTTTTTTTTATTTTTTTCAGGGAGAATTTAGAAACCCAATAAAAAAAAAATAGGCTTTCTATGGCCCACTATTTGAGAGAGAGAGATGGCACACCCAGGAGTCAAGACTGGCACACAAGCAGAAAGGGCAATATTAATCTCCCACTGATTTTTTTTTATTTTTTCAGGGAGACTATAGAAACAAAATTTTAAAAAATGATTTTTTCAGGAAGAATTTAGAAACAAAATAAAAAAAATGATTTTTTTCAGGGAGAATTTAGGAACCAAATAAAAAAAAAAATAGGCTTTTTATGGCCCACTATTTGAGAGAGAGAGATGGCACACCCTGGAGTCAGGAGTGGCACACAAGCAGAAAGGGCAATATTAATCTCCCACTGATTTTTTTTTTATTTTTTCAGGGAGAATTTAGAAACCCAATAAAAAAAAAGTAGGCTTTCTATGGCCCACTATTTGAGAGAGAGAGATGGCACACCCAGGAGTCAGGAGTGGCACACAAGCAGAAAGGGCAATATTAATCTCCCACTGATTTTTTTTTTATTTTTTCAGGGAGAATTTAGAAACCCAATAAAAAAAAAATTAGGCTTTCTATGGCCCACTATTTGAGAGAGAGAGATGGCACACCCAGGAGTCAGGAGTGGCACACAAGCAGAAAGGGCAATATTAATCTCCCACTGATTTTTTTTTTATTTTTTCAGGGAGACTTTAGAAACAAAATACATTTTTTCCAGGAAGAATTTAGAAACCAAATTAAAAAAAATAGGCTTTCTATGGCCCACTATTTGAGAGAGAGATGGCACACTCAGGACTGGCACACAAGCCCAAAGGCCAATATTAATCTCCCACTGTTTTTTTTTTTCAGGGAGAATTTATAAACCCCACAAAAAAAAACAGAAAAATAAAAAGGCTTTCTATGGCCCACTATGTGAGAGAGATGGCACACACAGGGATGACACTCTAGCAGAAATGCCAATCTTAATCTCCCACAACTTATTTTTTTAGGGAGAAAAAAAAAAAAGGGACTGTCCTACAATTACTATCTCCCTGCAATAATCTCAGCCAGGTATGGCAGGCAGCAATAAGGAGTGGACTGATGCACAAATTAAATAAAAAGTGTGGACAAACAAACAAGATAGCTGTGCAGAAAGGAAGGAACAACAGGATTTGTGCTTTGAAAAAAGCAGTTGGTTTGCACAGCGGCGTACACACAGCAATGCAGCTATCAGGGAGCCTTCTAGGGCAGCCCAATGAGCTACAGCGCTGAGGAAAAAAAAATGTAGCTTCCACTGTCCCTGCAAACAAAAGGTGGTGTTGGACAGTGGAAATCGCTACAGCACAAGCGGTTTGGTGGTTAATGGACCCTGCCTAACGCTATCCCTGCTTCTGACGAAGCGGCAGCAACCTCTCCCTAGGCTCAGATCAGCAGCAGTAAGATGGCGGTCGGCGGGTACGCCTCTTTATAGCCCCTGTGACGCCGCAGACAGCAAGCCAATCACTGCAATGCCCTTCTCTAAGATGGTGGGGACCAGGACATATGTCATCACGCTGCCCACACTCTGCGTCCACCTTCATTGGCTGAGAAATGGCGCTTTTCGCATCATTGAAACGCGACTTTGGCGCCAAAGTCGCGTACCGCATGGCCGACCCCACACAGGGGTCGGGTTTCATGAAACCCGACTTTGCCAAAAGTCAGCGACTTTTGAAAATGAACGATCCGTTTCGCTCAACCCTAGTCTTCAGCGCTGCTGGTTGTGTCCTGACGGATAAGCGTAGCTGGCTGTCTCTGAAAGTGTAGACCACTTTCAAGTCATGGATCTCCAAGGACTTTTGCACCTCAATCACAGACTGTACAGACTAGGTGATATTGCATTATTTAGTATGATGCATTAATGTCACGTAACTGTACTCTGTGATATCTTTAGTGTGGCTTCTGTGAATGCTGTGGTTGCTGCTGCTGATGTTTGCACAAATTTGTGGAAATATGAACTGTCATGATTGGTCTATATCTGCTAGGTTAGCTGTAGTGGAAGACATGTTGGTATCAAATATATTATTTATATTCTCGTGACATTTATTCCACTTCGGTGGTGTCAGGCCCTCATTTTTTAAAATGTGAAAACTGTAGTTTGGGTGTCCATCTTCAGGATTGAGTGTAGTGGAAGACTTGTCGGTCCCTATTATACTATTTCTACTGTGGTGAAATTGATGCCACTTTGGTATTGTCTGCCAATAAGTTTTGGAAATGTGAACTCTCCTGGTTGGGTGTCCATCTGCTGGAATGGGTGTAGTACTGGTATAGAAAAATAGGAGACAAAAAAAGCGCAAATAGGGTCTTATCCCCAGGATTGTTTCTAATCAATAGTGAGAGAACTGCTCACCTGGTGGTACACAGTACAAGCGTGTAGTTTGTCAGCTGCTGCAGATCCACAGTTCGGCGCTGCGACCTCTCAGAACCGTTATAATAGATGAAATGTGGATTACATCCGCGCTGCTGCGACAAATAATAGATCCAGATATACTTGTAAGATGTTCGGGTGGTTTATTCAACGCGTTTCGAAGCTCATGGCTTCTTCTTCAGGAAGTTTTCACACAAAGAAATCTTTGTGTGGAAACTTCCTGAAGAAGAAGCCATGAGCTTCGAAACACGTTGAATAAACCACCCGAACATCTTACAAGTATATCTGGATCTATTATTTGTCGCAGCAGCGCGGATGTAATCCACATTTCATCTATTATAACGGAATGGGTGAAGTGGAAGACCTCTCGGTCCCTATTATACGATTTCTACTTTTTGTGAAATTTATGCCACTTCTATGGTGTGAGGCCCTCATTTGTTTAAATGAGAATGCAACACCCGCTAGGGCCGTGGGGTACTCGGAACCGGGATGCACGGCTCTTAAAGGGGTGGTCACAGCAGCGGTGGCCCGGTCCGTGGCTTTGAGCATGCAATATAAATAAGAAAGGAGAAGTTCATAAGGGATTGTACATGACACCACCTGAGGTGTTTGGCTATAAATGGTCAACGCTGCTTAAAGGGACCGCTGGGGCTGGTGGTGTTGCAGCTGAGATGGATTGGCTCCCCACAGGTGGAGCGGGGCCTCAGGGCTACCAGAACAGTGTATGAGGGATGGTGGACATTGAGGTGCAGAAATGAGGGTGCAGAAAATGAGTGGAGGGCACAAGGACTGTAGTTTCTTTACCTTTATTTCAGGTTGAAGGTGCAGTCTGGGGCACAAGTCACAGCGGGTGATGGAGATCCAGGCAGCCTGGAAGCAATTTAGAGCCATGTGGGGTTGGAGGCCTCCCTGCTGCGCTGTACCCTGGGTGATTGGTACTTTTAGTTCTCCTCAAGTCCCTCTATCAGTCTTTCCACTAAGTGAAACACTACCCATATGGCAGTCAGCTTGAGACTGTTCCAGGTGTCACTCCCTCGTGGTGACTCCGGACTCTAGTATGCCGCTGTGTCTCTGGGTGTCAGCTGGGACCAGGAGACTTGCAATCTCCTGCCCTCCGGATTTAGTTGCTGGGTCTGCAATTCCCACACAACCACGGACTCCGCTGTCCGGTCTTTGGCGCTCAGTCCTGGGGTGAGCTCAGTCGCAGCTCCAATCCTTCAGGTTCTCCTCACTTGCCTCCTCTTCCTTCCTCTCAGACTCACACACTATGACTAATCACTATCACTATCACTAACCCAGCCTCCAGCCAGAATATATAGGAAAGCTCCCCTAAAACAGGTGTTAGAGCTCCCACTTCTGGTCTGGAGTCTGGAAAGGTGTTGCATGCTGAAATTACCTGGAAAGGGGACCCCTCTTGCTTCCAGGCATGACATCACCCCCTGTGAGGGAGGCAATAATAATAATAATTTTATTTATACAGTGCCAACACATTCCACAGCGCTTTACAATTTATAGAGGGGACTTGTACAGACAATAGACATTACAGCAGAACAGAAATCACAGTTCAAAATGGATACCAAGAGAAATGAGGGCCCTGCTCGCAAGCTTACAAACTATGAGGAAAAGGGGAGACACGAGAGGTGGATGGTAACAATTGCTTTAGTTATTCGGACCAGCCATAGTGTAAGAATCGGGTGTTCATGTAAAGCTGCATGAACAAGTTAACTGCCTAAGTATGTAGCAGTACAGACACAGAGGCTATTAACTGCATGAAGTGTATTAGAACATGATCCAAGGAACCTGATTATGTTTTTTTTTGTTTTGTTTTTAATGGGCCACACAGGGATAGTTAGATTAATGCATTGAGGCGGTAGGCCAATCTGAACAAATGAGTTTTTAGGGCACGCTTAAAACTGTGGGGATTGGGGATTAATCGTATTAACCTAGGTAATGCATTCCAAAGAATCGGCGCAGCACGTGTAAAATCTTGGAGACGGGAGTGGGAGGTTCTGATTATTGAGGATGCTAACCTGAGGTCATTAGCGGAGCGGAGGGCACGGATAAGGTGGTAGACTGAGACCAGAGAGGAGATGTAGGGTGGTGCTGAGCCATGGAGTGCTTTGTGGATGAGGGTAATAGTTTTGTACTGGATTCTGGAGTGGATGGGTAACCAGTGTAATGACTGGCACAAGGTAGAGGCATCGGTGTAACGGTTGGTGAGGAATATAATCCTGGCAGCAGCATTCAGGACAGATTGGAGAGGGAAGAGTTTGGTGAGAGGGAGGCCGATTAGTAGAGAGCTGCAATAGTCCAGACGAGAATGAATAAGTGAAACCATAAGAGTTTTTGCAGAGTCGAAAGTAAGAAAAGGGTGAATTCTAGAAATGTTTTTGAGATGGCAATGCCACTGTGGCAACCGGACTCCTGGGGTGCCACATGAACACTCCTGGTTGGGTGTCCATCTACAGGATTGGGTGTAGTGGAAGACTTGTCAGTCCCTATTGTACTATTTCTACTCTCATGAAATTGATGCCACTTTGGTATTGTCTGCCAATAATTTTTGGAAATGTGAACACTCCTGGTTTCTGTGTCCATCTGCTGGATTTGGTGTAGTGGAAGACCTGTTGGTCCCTATTATACTATTTCTACTCGTGTGAAATTGGTACCGCTTCTGTGATGTGAGGCCCTCATTTGTTTAAATGTGAACACTCCTGGTTGGGTGTCCATCTGCTGGATTACGTGTAGTGGAAGACCTCTCGGTCCCTATTATACTTTTTCTACTGTGGTGAAATTGATGCCACTCTGGTAGTGTCTGCCACAATTTTTTTATAATGTGTAGACTCCTGGTTGGGTCTCCTTCATTCGTATTGCCTGTAGCAGTAGACCTCTGAGACTGTCAGGCCTCCACTTCCTTGGATTCAACTACCCATGTAATATCCTTAAATTTTTCTGACAATGGTAGTCTACAAAACTGTTATTTGTGCCACTTGAGTTTGGTTCAGCATCAAATCAGGTAGAGTTGTTGCATATGGTATCATGGCTCTAAAGGCCCCTTCACATTTAGCGACGCTGCAGCGATACCGACAACGATCCGAATCGCTGCAGCGTCGCTGTTTGGTCGCTGGAGAGCTGTCACACAGACAGCTCTCCAGCGACCAACGATGCCGGTAACCAGGGTAAACATCGGGTAACTAAGCGCAGGGCCGCGCTTAGTAACCCGATGTTTACCCTGGTTACCATGCTAAAAGTAAAAAAAAACAAACACTACATACTTACCTACCGCTGTCTGTCCTCCAGCGCTGCGCTCTGCTTCTCTGCTCTCCTCCTGTACTGTCTGGGAGCCGGAAAGCAGAGCGGTGACGTCACCGCTCTGCTTTCCGGCTCACAGCCAGTACAGGAGGAGTGCAGAGCGCAGCGCTGGAGGACAGACAGCGGTAGGTAAGTATGTACTGTTTGTTTTTTTTAACTTTTAGCATGGTAACCAGGGTAAACATCGGGTTACTAAGCGCGGCCCTGCGCTTAGTTACCCGATGTTTACCCTGGTTACCAGTGAAGACATCGCTGGATCGGTGTCACACACGCCGATCCAGCGATGTCTCCAGGGAGTCCAGCGACGAAATAAAGTTCTGGACTTTCTTCAGCGACCAACGATCTCCCAGCAGGGGCCTGATCGTTGGTCGCTGTCACACATAACGATTTCATTAACGATATCGTTGCTACGTCACAAATAGCAACGATATCGTTAACAATATCGTTATGTGTGAAGGTACCTTAAGCAAAGGAGACCTACACCGATCCCTCCTCCACCTCATCTTACTGTGAAGTTCAATTGAAAGCTGTAAATGCTGTCCCAGACCCTGATACCTCATGTCTGGCTGATTGCTGCAGTGCCATGCTACAATTTGTACTGTGGGTGAATTGAGGCCAGTTTCCTGGTGTCTGTCCCTCATTTGATGTGTTTTGGCAGCATTTGGGGTCATTATAAGGTGTTGTGCATGCATTTGTTTTTGCCTCCCATTGACATAGCGTTTGGCGAATATTCGTCAAATTAATCGTCGAATATTGCAAATTTGCCAATAGTAATCCGAACTGAACATTGAAATATTCACTCATCTCTAGTCAAAACTTGTATGTGCCCTATTTTCAGCTTTGGACAGCAATTGGTTCCTACCTTCACATTTCCATCTGAGCTAAACTGGAAGTATGGAGACTGGCATAGTGTCACTAGCATAATCGGACAACGGCATTTAACATGATCGCTCTGGAAGTGCGTCACTAATTCCACCAATCGGCGCCCGTGTCACATGATCGCGGGTCGCCCTGCTGTGCAGTACATGCAATCAGATGATCGCAGCTTCTAGTCTTCCATGGAGACTATTGAAGCTAGTAAAAAGTAAAAAAAAAAGCTTTAAAAAATATTAAAAAAATAAAAAATATAAACGTTTAAATCACCCCCTATTCAAAGTAACATAATTAAAAAAAATAAAATAAATACACATATTTGGTATCGCCGAATTCAGAATTGTCTGATTTATCAACATGTAAATGAATTAATCCGATTGGTAAACGGTGTAACAAGAAAAAAATCAAAATGCCAGAATTCTGTGTTTTGGTTGTTGCAACATTGCATTGAAATGCAGTAACGGGTGATCAAAACATCGTATCTACCCCAAAATGGTATCAATAAAAACGTCAGCTCGGCACGCAAAGAAATAAACTTTCACCCAGCCCCAGATCCAGAAAAATGGATACGCTTCAAGTCTCGTAAAATGACGCATTTTTTTTTTAAAGAAACTTTGGATTTTTTTTCACCACTTAAATAAAAAAGAACCTAGACATGTTTGATATCTACAATCACGTAATGACCTGGAAAATCATAATGGCAGGTCAATTTTAGCATTTAGTGTGCATGGTAAAGAAAAAGTAAAACCAACTGTGGAATTGCACATTTTGGGGATTTTTTCTTCAATTTCCAGTGCACTATATGGTAAAACCAATGGTGTTGCTCAAAATTAAAACTTGTCCCACAAAAAACAAGCCCTCACGTGGCCATATTGATGAGAAAAAAATTAAATGGCTTCTTTAGAACACATCCACTTTGCTTGGACGCTTAAGTACAGCAGCATTTCTGTGCAAAAAAGCAGAAAAAAACTCAGCATTTACGCTACATGTGAACACAACCTAATGTCTACACAAAGTAGATGTGATTTTCCATGAAATCCCTGCTGAACTATGCGGTTTTGGTGCTTTTTTTCATTATAGGCTGCTTCTGAAAAAAATGCATGAAGAAAAAAACACTGTATTCTTAAACGTGGAATCAAAGCTGTAGTATTAAAAAAGCATTAAAAACGCAAGTTAAAATCTGTTCAAAAAGCACATTAAATATGGGGAACATGCATAAAAGAAATGCAGCAAACATGCAATAATCAGAGAAGATTGTTATTGCATTGTGGTGAGGCTATCTGCAGAAAAAAACTGTAGAAAAAAAATGCAGCATTTACACTACATGGGAAAACGTCATCAGTATTCCATTTCTATTACCTTTTTATGGATTGAATAGAATTATTATATTATTCCATATTAATTATTATAATACTTAAACTATCAATCACAACATTTTTTACGCCTCTTACCAATCCCCGTAAATAATTTAATCACTGTGATGTGAACCTTATTGTTATTCGCTGCTTGCATTATGTGATATGTTAATTTTGTTATAGCTATCTTACTTCCTGTGATTGTTGTCCCTCTATTTCCGCTTCAGTCATCATGCAATGCAGGGCTATAACATTGTCACCCGGCATTAGTACTGAGACTTGTGGTTCTGTACAGCCCAGAAGTTGAGGGTTCATTTTTGGCTAGTTAAATTTCCTAGCAGGGCTGCTCCCTACTTATTCTCCTGAGAGTCAGTTAGGCCAGCGTCACACACAGCGTATGAAAATACGGTCCGTATATTACGGCCGTAATACGCTGAAAAGTCCCGAAAATAGTGGTCCGTAGCTCCTCCGTAGGCAGGGTGTGTCACCGTTTTTTGCGCATAGCATCTTCCATATGTAATCCGTATGTCATCCGTACTGCGTGTTTTTATCGCAGGCTTGCAAAACTGACATACGGCTATACAAGGGATCCATGTGTAAAAAAAAAAAAAACATATATACTGTCTATATATATGCTTGGACCAGCACTCCTCCCATTTGGCACAGGTGATTTTAATTAGCAGGAGACTGCAAAGTTAGGGGTCTAGCCCATTTTGGCTCTCACTGAAGAGCTGGAGGAAGGTGAGTTTAAGTGCTCCTTTCATTTTGGTGTTGGTGCTGTGTGGCGGCCATTGTTGCTGTGGCTTTGTGCTGGTGGGGCGGCGCGGTCTGGAGTCATGGGGGCTCAGTCTCGCAGCATGGGTGCTGTGGGGCAACAGGCCTTCCGCCCTGCTGGTGCATGGCCGCTGTGGCGGTGGGCGCCGCACGGCTCCGCTCCGTTAGGGCGATAGGACCCACTACGAGGTTTGCCGTGAAGTGGCAGTGGGCTTCATACAGTCTGATCAGAATGTTAAACTGAAAACCTCATATTCAGTTATGTTAATTTTTGCCTAGCGGCTTTAGATCAACGTATGATTTTGGGATGTGCGGTTCATGCTCTTTTTTTTTTTTTTCTTTTTTGCAATATATATATATGTATATATATATATATATATATACATATATATATATATATATGTCAGTAGACACATATATGTATATATATTAATATTTCATCCAGCGCGATATAGCAGAAAGCCGGTAATTCAATTACCGGCTTTTGCTTTCTCCTTCCTAAAACCCGACATGATATGAGACCTGGTTTACATACAGTAAACCATCTCATATCCCCATTTTTTTTGCATATTCCACACTTCTAATGTTAGTAGTGTGTATATGCAAAATTTGGCCGTTCTAGCTAGTAAATTAAGGGGTTAAATGGCGGAAAAAATTGGCGTGGGCTCCCGTACAATTTTCTCCGCCAGAGTGGTAAAGCCAGTGACTGAGGGCAGATATTAATAGCCTGGAGAGGGTCCACGGTTATTGGCCCCCCCCCTGGCTAAAAACATCTGCCCCCAGCCACCCCATAACAGGCACATAACAGCTTGTTTTGCCATTGTTCAACCTGTGTTATTCCTGTGCTGACTTTCGACATTTCCTGACTATTGCTGTGTCTTTCAATTTTATACCTTGAAGGCTCTACTAGTTCTGACCCGGTGACCTAACCACTCATGTCAGTTGCACCACCAGCCAGCGACTACTCCGAGTGCTCAACCCAGCCCCTGTGTAAGTCCACATCCATGTACAGGGATTGAAGTGTGAAGGCCAGAGCTCCCCTGGAACCTGATAGGCTTTGCCAAGTCTGACTAACTGTGGTAGGGATTTTTGAACTGCAGGCAATCACTGACAGACCCTCATAACAGTTTGCTGAAAGAACAGTAAACATTTAAAGAGAACCTGTCAACAGGATTTAGTGCTATTGTCACGATCAGCTGCAGCCGCAGATGCGGCCCAGCCCATAGACGCCCCCAAGCCGACCAACCTCAGAAGGCGTGGGGCGTAAGTCCCCCGGGGACAAAATGTGGACCCTTTGAACCGCAGGGGGAGACCCGGGCCTACCTGAACTAGGGGAGGGCAGCGACCGGGGTTCTGTGGCAGCTGAGCATGTGGACAAGGAAAGAGACACGTTGGACTTGATTACACCGCACAACTTTAGGTATAGAGAATGTAAAATTTACTAAAGTAAAGTCACAAAGTACATAAACAAAACATGATGATGTCAGGCTCCCGATTCCACACCTCATAAGGGTACCACCCAGTGGACCCCAAGGCACCAACGGATCACCGAGGCACAGATAGGCAGGACATCAGGACCCAGGCAGGACATCAGGGTACAGGTAAGACATCAGGATACAAACAGGACATCAGGACATCTGGACTGAGGAAAGACGTCAGGACATCAGCAGGGCATCAGGACACAGGAATACTGGACAGACACTGGCGTGGCAGCCCAGGTCATCAGATGGGACACTGGCATGGCAGCCCAGGTAATCAGGTTACATCAGGACATCAGGAATACCGGATAGACATCTGGGACACTGACATGGCATCCCAGGTCGTCGGCTGGCACACTGGCGTAGCAGCCCAGGAAATCAGGTACATCAGAATATGAGACACAGAGAGGACATCAGGGAACAGACAGGATATCAGGACATCAGGGTCCATGAGGTCATCAAGATACAGGCAGGACATCAGGGTACAGACAGGACATCAGGACATCTGGACCCAGGGTCACCGGCAGACATCAGACAGGAGTTGTTCGGTTCCGGACATCCGACACGACCTACATGCACCACCAGAGTCATCCGGCTCCAAGCTCCAGACAGTGGTCATCAGGTTCCAGACTGCGATTTACAGGCTCCGGGCTTCAGACCTAAGAAGGAACTCAAGCGTGATGGTGCAAACACCGGCGTACTGGACATGAGCCAGATGGGGTAAACACCGCATGGTAGTCAGAACACAGAGGTAGATGCTCAGCAGAAACACCATTTCAAGAGACTCAAAAATCACTGGAAGTGAGGCTCCAGATGCAAAGGGATCGCAGGAACATAATCACAGCAGACACAGTTCAGACAGATTCAGGTACAGGACAGGTACAGGATCAAGGATTCGGGCCTGGATATACCGCCTCCAGGACAGGCGCCAGAACAGGACAAAACAGGAATCAAGGCAAGGACTTTGGTACCAAAACATAGACAGGAGAGGTGCAGGAACAGAAACACACATAGCAAAGTTCAGGAGCTTTGTGAGTGTAGCTCAGGCCCCACCCATAGGGCAGGGGAGCTTTGTATATGAGCTGCCCCTCAGCAATTGGCTGGGGACAGCATTTGAAGTACACACCCTCACCCTGATAAAAGCAGGGGAGGTGTGGCCACGCACGCCCTAAGCACACACAGCAACCATTACAACACACACTGTGCAGGATCTGAGGTTCAGGACACCTGGCTGAGACTGCATGCACTGAGCCACATGGAATGTCATTCACTGACCGCAAATGACCTCACAACCCGCGGACAGCTTCACAGCAGCAACCAGGGACCGCACATGAGGAAGGTATGCAGCAGAGCAAAGAGCTAACCACCCATGTACGACTGCGCAGCAGAGCAGGGAACTGAGAAGGCTCCATCCAAGTAACAGCCAACAGTATCCCAGCTCAAATTAGGGGGAAAAGAGCAAAGGGTTAAAGCAAACATATGCATTGTCATGCCAAAAACAAGAAACAGACAGAACGGCATGATAGCTATGAAGTAAAGATATGGAAATAATTCCGCTATTACACTGATTAAATTGATGTGCGCATACACTGATACACTGACTCTGGAACCATTTTATTGAAAGCCAGACTTAGAAACTCACATTGCACATGCACTTTTCAATACAATAAAGCCGGGGTCACACTACAGCGTAATACGGACGAATGACATGCGATAGAAAATCGCATAGCATTCGGACCAGTATTCTTCTATGGGGCAGCTCACATCCCCGTTTTTTTCCTCGGACGTTTTCAGTGTGCGAGTAAATTCACAGCATGCTGCGATTGTCACCGACACTCGTCCGATACTCGTCTCACTCGCACCCATGTAAGCCTATGGGTGCGAGTGAGACAGCACACATCACTCGGATATCATCCGAGTGATGTGCATTATATGCTGACCCCGGCAATGGAAGAGATGGAGAAAGTAATTTCTCTGCCTCCTCTGCAGCTGTGCTCCGAATCGCTCTGTGCGAGAGGCTCGAAGCACAGATGCATGACACTCGGCTTCCACTCGCAGCAGAGCAGGAGCCGAGGGTCATTAGCATATCGCAACCGATGCTCTCACATCGGATGCAATATGCTAGTGTGACCCCGGCCTAATGGTGGTGGAGTGAAATTTCTACACTGGAAGCAGGTGGAAGGGCCGGAGCAGAAGAAGATCCACCCCACTCAAGCCTGCCCCGATGCCCAGATGTTATCAGAAGAAAACTTAAATCCATGATTAAAAAATAACCACTGATCGAATTCCTTCACGAAAAGGTATCAATTTAATCAGTGTAATAGTGCCATTATGGTCATACCTTTACCTATAGTACTAAATCCTGCTGACAGGTTCTCTTGAAATACTTTTAACATAGTTACATAGTTACATAGTTATTAAGGTTGAAGGAAGACTATAAGTCCATCTAGTTCAACCCATAGCCTAACCTAACATGCCCTAACATGTTGATCCAGAGGAAGGCAAAAAAAACCATGTGGCAAAGAGTAAGCACCACATTGGGGAAAAAAATTCCTTCCCGACTCCACATACGGCAATCAGACTAGTTCCCTGGATCAACGCCCTATCAAGGAATCTAGTGTATATACCCTGTAATATTATACTTTTCCAGAAAGGTATCCAGTCCCCTCTTAAGGTAATGAATCACTCATTACAACATCATATGGCAGAGAGTTCCATAGTCTCACTGCTCTTACAGTAAAGAATCCCCGTCTGTTATTATGCTTAAACCTTTTTTCCTCCAAACGCAGAGGATGCCCCCTAGTCCCGGTTTCAGGTCTATGATTAAAAAGATCATCAGAAAGGTCCTTGTACTGTCCCCTCATATATTTATACATTAACATAAGATCACCCCTTAGTCTTCGTTTTTCCAAACTAAATAGCCCCAGGTGTAATAACCTATCTTGGTATTGCAGACCCCCCAGTCCTCTAATAACCTTGGTCGCTCTTCTCTGCACCCGCTCTAGTTCAGCTATGTCTTTCTTATACACCGGAGACCAGAACTGTGCACAGTATTCTAAGTGTGGTCGAACTAGTGACTTGTATGGAGGTAAAAATTATGTTCTCCTCATGAGCATCTATGCCTCTTTTAATGCATCCCATTATTTTATTTGCCTTTGTAGCAGCTGCCTGACACTGGCCACTGAATATGAGTTTGTCATCCACCCATACACCCAGGTCTTTTTCATTGACGGTTTTGCCCAGAGTTTTAGAATTAAGCACATAATTATATATCTTATTTCTTCTACCCAAATGCATGACCTTACATTTATCCCCATTAAAGCTCATTTGCCATTTATCAGCCCAAGCTTCTAGTTTACATAAATCATCCTGTTATATAAAATTGTCCTCCTCTGTATTGATTACCCTGCAGAGTTTAGTATCATCTGCAAATATTGAAATTCTACTCTGAATGCCCCCTACAAGGTCATTAATAAATATGTTAAAAAGAAGAGGGCCCAATACTGACCCCTGTGGTACCCCACTGCTAACCGCTACCCAGTCCGAGTGTGCTCCATTAATAAACACCCTTTGTTTCCTATCCCTGAGCCAGCTCTCAACCCACTTGCACATATTTTCCCCTATCCCCATTATTCTCATTTTATGCATCAACCTTTTGTGTGGCACCGTATCAAAAGCTTTTGAAAAGTCCATATACACTACATCCACTGGGTTCCCTTGGTCCAATCCGGAACTTACCTCTTCATAGAAACTGATCAAATTAGTCTGACATGAACGGTCCCTAGTAAACCCGTGCTGATACTGGGTCATGAGGTTATTCCTCTTCAGATACTCCAGTATAGCATCCCTTAGAATGCCCCCCAGGATTTTACCCATAGTAGAGGTTAAGCTTACTGGCCTATAATTTCCGAGTTCAGTTTTTGTCCCCTTTTTGAATATTGGCACCACATTTGCTATACGCCAGTCCTGTGGTACAGACCCTGTTATTATGGAGTCTTTAAAGATTAAAAATAATGGTCCATTGATGACTGTACTTAATTCCTGCAGTACTCGAGGGTGTATCCCATCCGGGCCCGGAGATTTGTCAATTTTAGTGATTTTTAGACGCCGCCGGACTTCCTGCTGGGTTAAGCAGGTGACATTTAATGGGGAATTTTTATCACTAGTCATTTTGTCTGCCATGGGATTTTCTTGTGTAAATACTGATGAAAAAAAGTCATTTAGCATATTGGCTTTTTCCTCATCCTCATCCACCATTTCACCCAGACTATTTTTAAGGGGGCCAACACTATCATTTTTTAGTTTCTTACTATTTATGTAGTTAAAGAATATTTTAGGATTATTTTTACTCTCTCTGGCAATGAGTCTCTCTGTCTCAATCTTTGCTGCCTTGATTTGCTTTTTACAGAATTTATTTAATTTTTTGTATGTATTTAATGCCTCCTCACTACCTACTTCCTTTAATTCTCTAAATGCTTTCTTTTTGTCACTTATTGCGCCCCTTACAGCTCGATTTAGCCATATTGGTTTCCTCCTATTTCTAGTATGTTTATTCCCATACGGTATATACTGTGCACAGGTCCTATCCTGGATGCTAATAAATGTCTCCCATTTTCTTTGTGTATTTTTGTGTCTCAGGATATCGTCCCAGTTAATTGCACCAAGATCCTCTCTCATCCATTGGAAATTTGCCCTCCTGAAGTTTAGTGTCCTTGTAACCCCTCTATTACACATCTTTTTAAAGGATATATGAAAACTTATTATTTTGTGATCGCTATTACCCAAGTGACCTCCAACCCTTATATTTGATATGCGGTCTGGCCTATTGGTTAATATTAGGTCTAGCAGTGCCCCCCTTCTTGTTGGGTCCTGAACCAGTTGTGAAAGGTAATTGTCTCTCATAGTTGTCAAAAACCGATTACCTTTGCTGGAACTGCAGGTTTCTGTTCCCCAATCTATTTCAGGGTAGTTGAAGTCCCCCATAATAATGACTTCTCCTTGAGTCGTAGCTTCATCTATTTTCTTTACGAGGATATTCTCCATTGCTTCCATTATTTTTGTAGATTTATAACAAACCCCTATCAGTAATTTATTATTTTTTCCCCCTCCCCTTATCTCCACCCACAGGGATTCTACATTTTCATTAAATTCACCTATATTATCACGCAGGATGGGATTTAAGGACGATTTTACATATAGACACACCCCACCCCCTCGCTTATCTGTACAGTCAATTCTTAACAGGCTATAGCCCTGCAAGTTAACAGCCCAGTCATGGCTCTCATCCAGCCATGTCTCAGATATCCCCACCATGTCATAATTATGCTCCAACAACATTAGTTCTAATTCGTCCATTTTGTTGGCGAGGCTTCTGGCATTAGTATACATACATTTTATGTATCTCTCTGCACCTCTATTCTTTCTTAAATTAACTGTTCTAACCCCACCCCCCCATGCCACCGTCACCCCCAACTTCCTTATTTGTGCCCAGGTCTCTATCTACACTATCTTCCCCTCCTATAAAATGAATACCCTCCCCCAAATTCCTAGTTTAAAGACTCCTCCAACCTTCTAGCCATTTTCTCCCCCAGCACAGCTGCACCCTCCCCATTGAGATGCAGCCCGTCCCTAGCGTAGAGTCTGTAGCCAACTGAGAAGTCGGCCGAGTTCTGCAGGAACCCAAACCCCTCCTTCCTACACCAATTCTTGAGCCACTTATTAACCTCCCTAATCTCCCGTTGCCTCTCTGGCGTAGCACGTGGTACAGGCAGTATTTCGGAAAATACCACGTTGGAGGTCCTTGCTTTCAGCTTGCGGCCTAATTCCCTGAAATCATCTTTAAGGACCTTCCACCTACCTCTAACTTTGTCATTAGTGCCAATGTGCACCATGACCGCTGGGTCCTCACCAGCCCCTCCCAATAATCTGTCCACCCGATCAGCGATGTGTCGGACTTGAGCGCCAGGAAGGCAGCACACCGTTCGACGATCCCTGTCTTTGTGACAGATTGCTCTATCTGTTCCCCTAATAATTGAGTCGCCCACTACCAGCACCTGTCTGGCCTGCCCTGCTCTCCTATTTCCCTCCTTACTGGAGCAGTCACTCCTCCGGCTTTCAGAGGACATGCCTGGCTGCAGCAGTGCTACCCCTGTACTGGCACCCCCCTCATCTGCCAACATAGCAAACTTATTGGGGTGATCCAGATCAGGACTAGCCTCCCTAGCACTCTTCCCCCTACCCAGCTTTCTAACTGTCACCCAGCTTGCTACTTCATCGTCCTGCAGCTCCATCCCACCATCCCCCCCATCTGTCCCATTGAGCGTCTGCTCCGTGAGCAGAAAACTCCTCTCCATATTGTCTATGGATCTCAGTGTTGCCAGCTGCACATTTAGAGTCAGAATCTGGTTTTCCAAATGCACAACGTGCTCACATCTCGCACAGCAGTATGCACCCTCGATCGGCTGCTCAAGGATTGCATACATGTGGCAAGATGTGCACTGGATGGCATTAACAAGAGTGGAGCACATTTCCTAATGGGGATTGCACCAGACAGAAAAGTTAAATAAAAAAAAATAAAAATAAATACAAAGTATTAATATAAAAAAAAAAAATAGGCCAATGTGTTTGCATCATATAAGGAATCACACAAATTTTCATCTCTGGATATCACTAATATAATTTGCAGATATTTATCTTGTTGTGATGGTTTCAGACAAACATCTTGTACAGGAAAAGTTACTGATCGAGCATATTTAACAATTACGTTCTGGCAATAAGTCACAGAGTGTTGGATGAACAAGTCACTCTAGTGAAACACATCATTTTTGGCAAGAGAAGTAAACACATTGATATCAATCCAGTCATTTTATCTGCAGGGTGTTTGTTTTGGTCCTCTTATTTTAGAAGAAACAATGATGACTGCAGATGGTTTTTACTAGTTCACTTGTTTTAATTAAAGTGGATCTAAAGCCAAATTGGATAAATAATGTTTAGAATACATCTTTCATATCAAATGATCATTCAAAATACATTTCTTTTAACCAGAACATGATTTTCCCCTACTCCACAGAGCTACTATGCAACTGAAGTCTTGGGGGTGCATTTTCCTATGATGTTGCCTATACACCTGAATGTTCATTTGACAGAGAGCTATCTCTGCAAACTTATCCCTACCACAAAAACATTCAGATCATTCAAGTTTTCACATGATTTTAATGGAAGGAGGGGAATAAGACACTGACAGACAACTTTGTTCTCCTCCAGACCTCCCAAGCTGTATCTTATCTTCCCTCAAAACATAAATGTTGGGTGTATAAATTTAAACTACTCGAACCTTCTCTTCCGCAATATCTTCTGTTGAGTGAAGGTCGACGGTCTCCCATAGATATTAGTCTGTCAGTCAGCTTCAACAAGACAGCAAATTTGTTATACAGGATGAGGTTGGCCCTGAAGGAAATACCAGATACACTCAAGCATAACAGTTACATTTCAGTGATGCACACAAGCATAGTCCATAGCCCTTTAAGGCAGTTACAGTTTTCATATGGTTACCATCTGGATCACTGGAGTAATTTTTATAACTTGCCTTCCTAAACTCTATGAGCTCATGCAGACGTCCATGGAACTCGGTCCGATCACGGACTGCAGTGAACAGACTGGCCACGGGTCTCCCGACCCAAGCATGACAGTTTCAGATATTTCTATAAAGCACGACTCTACCTGGGAAGATGGAATGGACCCCTTCAGATCCACTGAGGTCACTGATTGGCCTCCGCACTGTCAATGTGACATTAGCTGTGAAGCCAATGTCAGACATCAGGAAGTTCAGGGGTGGACCCGAAGAATGTAAGTAAAGCATAGTTTGTTATTTTTTTAATATTTTTTTTACAACATCTAAAATCTAATATTTAATTATTGTGTTAGTATTTTTTAAATCTACCTTTAACTTTCAACACAGCCTGAATCATTCTGGGCGTGCTCTCTAGCAGATTCAAGCATGTCTCGACTGAAACTTGATCCCAGATCTCTTCCACACATTCATAAAATTGGTGCATACCAATCGACTCACTTGTATACAGCTTTTCCTTCAACTCTACTCACAAGTGTTCGATTAGGCAGAGGTCTGGGGACTATGGAGGACATTTTAGCACCTCTACTTCACTGTCAATGAACCATTTCTTTACTAATCTTGACAGATGCTTTCGGGTCGTTGTCCTGCAGGACCACTATTTTGCTGCTTTTGTACGAATAGTACTCCAGTGTATGGAGTAACTTGGCTTGAAGGATACATATAGCTCAGCATACTAGCCACCTCCATTGCTGTGTTTGTCACACCAGAATTGATAGACCTTGTGATGAGCCTACTTCTTGACTTTGATATTTTGCCTGGATGTCCACCTCTTGGCTTTTGAATGGATGGATGGAGTTCAATTCATATTGTTCCAACTGTTATGGCACTCACATGATGCAGTTTGGCACTTTTCTTGTCAAGAGACCACTATCAATCAACTGGAAGATGCTGGTTTTCTTTTCTTGGGAAATCTTATTCATGGCTGCTCCTCGATTCAAACCATTGACCTTTTGCTTGGGAATCAACCTATTCACACATTGATCTATTAGGAAATGTAAGAACTGGTTATAATTTGTAGTACACAGGAAGAAAAAGATGTTTCCACCACCAGGAGCAAAACAGTAACAATGCAGTGACCTAAAAGAATCTGCATAACTAATCATATGCAAAATAGTTGCAATTTAAATCTATGTATGAGCTAGCCAAAAGGCTTTGATTCTAGCGATGTGTCACTTTCTAGGCCACTTCCTATAGTTTTGATGAAATCACTGTTTTTCAGCAGGAGTTTAACATCTATGTCGGAACATGCTGCTGAAACCCCTGCCCTGCAGCATGTGGATGCTTAGGTTTCAAATTGCTAGGACTGCTGCCCCTTTGTTTTCAACTTGTGTTTTGCTGCAGTCAGATAGGAGGTAATTAGCTCACTGCTGAGATCCATGAGGCTCCCTTATATATAAACCTCTGATTTTTCATTCCTTCTCTCCAGCGAACGCTGCTGGGAAGAAGGAATGAATTCTGGATTCAGCACCCAAAGCAGGGGACAGCGCTTACTGTAGCGCTGTCTCCTGCACGGTGTGTGTGGTACCCAGTCGGCACACGGACGGCACACGGACAGCATCCATGTGCGGTACGTGTTTTACACGGACCCATTGACTTTAATGGGTACGTGTGATACGTGCGCTCCCACAAACACTGACCTGTCTCCGTGTTTTTCAAACGGACACACGGTCTGTGAAAACATGCTGACATGTGCAGAGACACATTGATTTTAATGTGTCTACGTGAGTCAGTGTCTCCGGTACGTGAGGAAACTGTCACCTCACGTACCGGAGCCACTGACGTGTGAAACCGGCCTCAGTGATATTTCTAGGCAGTGGGTTACTCTACGACACAAGAGTGGGGAAACATAATAAGATAATAAGTACCTGGTCTATAAACAAGTGACACTGCATAATGGGATACTGACACTATAAGTCTGTTGCATATTTGTAGGGGATTTACATATTAATTCTGTTTTGTTTCTTCTATGTTGGTGGTCTATGGGAAAACTGTATGGTATACTTTGAGCACAATGCGAAAACCTTTATAATGTACAATCAATGACCTGAACTGCCCTAATAATATGGAATTTTACATACGTAATACAATGAAAAACAACATCAGTAAATTAATATTTCCATCAGCATAACTATCTTTAATTTAAATAGTCTTCTTTCCCATATTATCTCCTTAACATCTCAAAATAAACGCTATTAATATCTTTCATCGTCTCTATAATTTTAATATAGATCGTTCACTGCATTCTCAGCAATCGCTCATTAATGTATGAGGTAATGTTAATATACAATGGGGACAGTTTATGTGATACAGATGCAAAAGAAATGTTTAAGTTGTGTTTAGACTCAGTACGGTATATTAGTGGTGTCATTTCTCATTCTGTTACTGCTGACTCCACTGCATTTGCTGTTACCTCAATACAACATTTATCACCTATGACTTATGTTTTACTTAAAGGGTTTGCATTAGGTCTCTTATTTAAATCTACAGTTGGTAAAAAAAAGTCTACACACCCCTGGTAAGATGTCAGGTTTCTGTCATGCTAAAAAATCATACCAACAAGACTGATTTTTAGAACTTTTCCACCTATTTAACTCGTTCAGACAACTTTATTTTTGGTCCCAGTGCGATCCGACAAAATATCGGATCGCACTAGAACCAATATTAGTCTAAGGGGCCAATTTTATTGCTCAGTTCGTCCGAAGAAAAAAAATTCCAGCATGCCTGTATTTGATCCGATATTCAGATTGCACTCGGCCAAGCAAGTCAACGAGTCGGACTGCATTCTGAGTGCAGTTCAATTTTCACAGACAGAATGGAGATGAAACTTTTTTTTTTCCATCTCTACATCTGAGAGAATAGAATCACACTATGATCACATTTTCGGATGAGGAAATATACACTGTACACAGTAGCCTTAAAACATAGCAGTTGTTTTAATTTTTATTTCATAAAACATAGGAGATGGCAGCTGCTACTGATGAAAAGAAAAAGCAGATTTTTCTGTTAAGATATATTCCAAAGTTACTTACTTTCATGTTTACTACTGATTTATGAAATAAAAATGAAAACGATGGTTACTCTTTAACCCCTTCACGACATTAGACTTATCCATCGGCACCAGCATGACGTCATTACAAAGGGCCGATTGTTGCCATGGTGACCCTACGCCATCATGACAACATTCGGGTCACCAGGGTTAGCAAGTTAGTTAGATCATGATCTGCATAACTATGCTTTATAACTGCGATCAGAGCTGTCAAATTCTCTTAGTGGAACAAAGTGAAAAAGGAAAAGAAAATGTAAAAAATATTTTTAAAAGAATCACAGAATAATAATAAAAATAAAAAAATATATACTGAACCAATAAAAAAATATTTTTAGGAAAAAAAAATACATAAACAGAAAAAGTACACATATTTGGGATTTCCACTTCCAGAACAACTCATTTTATTAACCCCATTCTGACCTTGGACGGGTTAGTACATCTGAGGTCAGATTATCTGCTTTGATATGGGCTCCGACGGTGAGCCCGCATTAAAGCCGGGACATGTCAGCTGTTTTGTACAGCTGATGTGTGCCCTCAATAGCGGCGGGTGGAATCGCGATTCACACACCGCTATTAACTAGTTAAATGTCGCTGTCAAATGCTGATAGCGGCATTTAACTAGCGCTTCCGGCCAGAAATGCGTGCATTGGTGACCCCGTCACGTGATCGGGGGTCAGCGATGCGTTAGCATGACAACCAGAGGTCTCCTTGACACCTCTATGGTTGTTGATGTCGGATTGCTATGAGCGCCACCCTGTGGTTGGCGCACATAGCAATGCAGCAATTCTACTACATAGGAGCAATATGAGCTTCGCTCCTCCTATGTGGCAGAGGCGATCGAGTTGTGCCAGTTTCTAGCCTCCCACGGAGGCTATTAATGGCAAAATTAATGGCAAAATTAATGGCATAAGTAAAAAAAAAATGTTTTAAAAAATATGAAAAAAAATAAAAAATATAAAAGTTTAACCCCTTTACCCCCAAGGGTGGTTTGCACATTAATGACCAGGCCAATTTTTACAATTCTGACCACTGTCCCTTTATGAGGTTATAACTCTGGAACGCATCGACGGATCCCAGTGATTCTGACACTGTTTTCTCATGACATATTGTACTTCATGATAGTGGTAAAATTTCTTTGATATTACCTGCGTTTATTTGTGAAAGAAATGGAAATTTGGCAAAAATTTAGCAATTTTCCAAATTTGAATTTTTATGCAATTAAATCACAGAGATATGTCACACAAAATACTTAATTTTGGAAACAAAAGTTATAAGGGTGAAAAACTTGACCAAAAATGTCATGTGGCCGAAAATGGTACCATTAAAATCATTAAATCACCTGCAAAAAAACAAGAACTTGCATGACTTTCTCAGCAGAAATATGGAAAAATAATTAATAGCTTTCAAAATATGGCAACACAAAAACTTGTTTTTGGAAAAAATAAAGCGTGTTTTAGTGTGTGACTGCAACCAAACATAAAAACCGGATATAAAATTGGTATCTCTGTAATCACAACAACTCGAAGAAAAAAGTACCGTAGTCTAATAACTTTTATATTGCACGAGGAACAGCGTAAAAAATAAATAAAACCAATTCGTCACCTGCTGTAGATTTTTTCATTCTTTCTCCCAAAGATCGCAGTATGGCTTGGCTCACATTTATCTTGCACGCTGCGCTGAGCGTTTACGTTGGATTATCCATGTAAATCTCTGAAATACATGATTTAGATGGAACCCAGAGAGGAAGATTCCTTATAATGAGGTAGATGGAGGCACTGTTGATACCGTCTGATCTATGATCTGGCTATGTCCATCTTTTAGGCCGGCCTCACACTCAGCGTATAAAAATACGGTCCGTTATTTACGGCCGTAATACGCAGAAAAGTCCCCAAAATAGTGGTCCGTATGTCATCCGTAGGCAGGGTGTGTCAGCGTATTTTGCGCATGGCATCCTCCGTATGTAATCCGTATGGCATCCGTACTGTGAGATTTTCTCGCAGGCTTGCAAAACCGACATACGGACACACAATGGATCCATGTGCTCAAAAAATCGTAAAAACATATATACTGTCTATATATATATATATATATATATATATATATACATATATATATATATATATATATATGTCAGTGAGACACATATATGTATATATATTAATATATCATACAGCGCTAGATAGCTTAAAAGCCGGTAATTCAATTGCCGGCTTTTGCTATCTCCTTCTCAAACCCGACATGATATGAGACATGGTTTACATACAGTAAACCATCTCATATCCCTTTTTTTTGCATATTCCACACTACTAATATTAGTAGTGTGTATGTTTAAAATTTGGGCACTCTAGCTCTTAAATTAGAGGGATAAATCGCGGAAAAAATTGGCGTGGGCTCCCGCGCAATTTTCTCCGCCAGAATGGTAAAGCCAGTGACTGAGGGCAGATATTAATTGCCTGGAGAGGGTCCATGGTTATTGCCCCCCCCCCCCCCCCCTGGCTAAAAACATCTGCCCCCAGCCACCCCAAAAAAGGCACATCTGGAAGTTGCGCCTATTCTGGCACTTGGCCACTCTCTTCCCATTCCCATGTAGCGGTGGGATATGGGGTAATGAAGGGTTAATGTCACCTTGCTATTGTAAAGTGACATTAAGCCAGATTAATAATGGACAGGCGTCAATTATGACACCTATCCATTATTAATCCAATAGTATGAAATGGTTAAATAACACACACACATTATTACAAAGTATTTTAATGAAATAAATACACAGGTTGTTGTAATATTTTATTATACTGGTAATCCACCTGAAGACCCTCATAAATATATTAAAACAAAAAGTACCAAATTTCTCAGCTACTGCCAAATAGCATCCAGTTTTCATGACGTAACTATTACTAAACATTAAAATTAGGAAAAAAAACTGAATGATAATGCATTTACGTATTTTATGATAATAAGATGCACTTTATTACCCTAAAATTTTGGGGGAAAATCGGGGTGCATTTTATAACGCAGAAATACCTTACCGGTCGCAGGCTGGGATGAGGGAGTGTTCGGATGTGCGGTGCAGCGCGCCGCTGCGGGTGTTTGGTGCTGCATGTGTTCGGTGCTGCAGGGGCTCTGCTGACATCTTGTGAAAGCCCAGAGCCCCTGCAGTTACATGGTTTCCTCTATGCGGTGGACTCCGGGAAAATGGCTGCTGACCAGGGGCGGCGCAGGCACAGAAGGAGATCTCGGTACTAAGATCTCGGGAGACGAGATCTCAACACTGCATGCCGCACCGCGCATCTGAACACCCCCTCAATCCAGCTTACGGCTTGCAGTAATGCTCCACTCTTGCCTCCTCCAGCGGCGACCCTGGCATCCCGCTTCACCACAGCCACCACCCCCATTAAGCAATAAGATGCATGGATTATAAGAAGCACATCCATTTTATTAAAAAAAATATTTTTTTCTCAAAAGTTTGGGTGCATCTTATAATCCGCAAAATACGGAATATGCTACCTGATTACTATTCTCTCAGATTCATAGGTAACATGCTCAGCAGAAGAAACATAGTTAGTTAGTTACACTTATAGAAGTAAGGCAGGCAGATCATATCTGCATGGGACAGGCAGATCATGTGACATATTTGCATTCGACATCGTTCTGCCACCAGTTTGAATGATGCAGGTGGTGCATCTACAGCTTTGGGATGTGGGAAAGGTGGTGACTTTTCTCAATCATCTTTGGGATGAAATCCTTTCAGTCGAACTCTCAGGGTATGTGCACACGTTCAGGAATGTGTGCAGAATTTTCCTGAGAAAAACCTGACATCACTCCCAGGAAATCCGCATGCATTTTTTGTGCGTTTTTTTAGCATTTTTTGTGCGTTTTTAACAACACATGAAGTTGGTTTAAAAAAAAAGGTTCCCATGAGGTCATTTCCTGGTCCAACCCCTCTTCTCCATTTTGCTTTCTTGTTGGATTCAACATGCCGCACCTTCGTCTTACCCCACAACAGAACCAGCTGTTATTGCTTACGGCACTGCTTTTCCGGCACCACCACAGCGAGCAGGTAAGATAATGTCATTAGATGTGCACACTTTGCATATTGGGCTACGGATATGCAGCGTTACTGACGCTGCGGATTTGCAGCAGTTTTCCATGCGTTGTACAGTACCATGTAATAATAAAGACTATATTCTCCCATAAGAGCAATCCCGGAGAAGAAGGAATAGAAGATGACCGAAATGGATGTGGGTTCATCCCATTATTCAGAAGTGGGAGGAAAAGGGACACTTCCATGTCCCTTACCGGGATTTAAGGAGGTACGATATAGGGAGAAAAGGTATATTGTCATCTGTGTTCCTTTTTTTTTTTTTATTCCTGTATACAACGTAGTGTTACATTATGTGTGCGTTTAAAATAATATTTTTTTTTCCTTCAGTTATCCAGATAAATGTACTTACCATTGAGGCATTTGATTGCCTTCTGATTATTCTTGGTCCACACCTCAGTTATCAAGATACCTTCATGCGAAGAGCAATCTCTGCAGAGGAAAGGCTGCTCATCACCTTGCGGTAAGGCCAATTTTTTTTTTTTACACATACTCCCAGACACATTGCGCCAATAATTAATGCTGTCAGTGCCCCCATAATGCTGCCACACTGCGTAATGCTGCCAGTGCCCCCATAATGCTGCCACATTGCGCCATAATGCTGCCAGTGCCCCGATAATGCTGCCACACTGCGCCATAATGCTGACAGATATAGTGCCCATGATTTGTATTTTTTATCTTGCCATACATAATTTTAATTTTCTTAGGTATTCTAATTTTTTTTTTCAGGTTTTTAGCCACAGGAGAGAGCTACACATCCCTGCACTTCCAATTTAGGATTGGCAAATCCACCATCTCTCAAATTGTGAGGTGCACATGTACCGTCATCTGGCAGAAGTTGCAGCCCATCATGATGCCTTGCCCAACCGAGGAGACTTGGCTGCAGGTTGCAGCAGGCTTTCAAACTGTGGCCAATTTCCCCAACTGCGTAGGTTCTGTCGATGGCAAACATGTGAGAGTGCTGAAGCCACCATGATCAGGATCACGCTTCTTTAATTATAAGAAGTATTTTTCTGTGGTCCTGATGGCGGTGGCTGATGCACGAGTTTGTTGCCATCGACGTCGGGGCTTATGGCAGTTCTGGAGACTCTTGGGTGCTGCAATCATCACAGATTGGACTTCAAATTCTTTGAGATGGCGGAACGCTCCCAGCCCCAAGACCTTTGCCGGGTTCCACACATCCAGTGCCCTTTGTGATGGTATCGGATGAGGCATTTCCCTTAATGCCCAACCTGCTGCGCCCATACCTAAGAAGAGCACTGGATGACCAGCGGAGGATTTTTAATTATAGGCTGAGCCGTGCACGAAGATATGTGGAATGTATCTTTGGGATCATGTGTAGTCGGTGGAGGATCTTTCACACTGCCATCCAGTTAGATCCGGAGACTGTTGACACTGTAATAAAAACCTGCTGTGTGCTCCACAACTATGCTCAGGAATACAGCAACAGAGGTAGTTGAGGAGCCACAGGTGTCTGAATTAATTGCAGTGGACAACTTTGGTCAAGGTAGGCAATGTAGCTCGGCTGTGCGTGTGAGAGAAACCTTCGCTGACTTCATGAATCCTGAAGGTGCCGTGCACTGGCAATACTCCTGTGCCAGTGTTGAGCAGCCTGAACTGAGAGAAGATCAGATGCCTAAACACAATCAAGGACCCAGCCTGTACGTCACAGATAACAGCAGAGAACATATGACGCCTAAACCCAATCTACCAAGGCCCCAGCCTGTACGGCAGAGATAACACCAAAGAACATACGACGCCTAATCCCTATCTATCAAGGCCCATTTTTATTCATCTATATCAAACCAAATAATTGTAAACTAATACAAATTTTTATTTTTGAAAATTTTGTTTCCATGATTTTTATTTTCACTGTCACTTCATCAGATCCCATTACCCATTCTTCACATACTGTAATTTGTTATGCCACTCTCTCATACTTACCTGTCCGGCCGGCGCGCTCCCGACGCTCCTACCTGCTCTCCATCTTCCTGCTTCACCGGCGCTCGTCCATTCTGTGGTCTGCGCATGCGCAGACCAGCTCCACTCATTGCTGGGGCTTCTGGGAGCTCGTGACCCTGCGGCCCCGCCTCCAATATGGCGGCACCCATCGGGTACTTCTTCCCAGCGCCTGCCCTGCTCAGATGCCTTTGCGTCTATTGCGTTTGCTGGGTTTTCGCCAGCATCTCTATAGCTCCTTTGGCTCCGGTCCCTGCATCCTTTGCTATGACTCTTACTAATCCCGGTCCTGCCATTCCTGCTGTGTCTTCCAGCCCTGCCATTCCTGCTGTGTCTTCCAGCCCTGCCATTCCTGCTGTGTCTTCCAGCCCTGCCGTTCCTGCTGTGTCTTCCAGTACAGCGGTTCCTGCTGTGACTTCCAGTCCTGCCGTTCCTGCTGTGTCTTCGAGTCCTCCCGTTCTTGCCATGTCTTCCAGTCCAGTGTTCCTGCCATTCCTGTCTATCTTGCCGTTCCTGCCGTGCCTTCCAGTCCTGTGTTCCTGCCTTTCCAGCCAGTCCTCAGTTTCCTGCCGTACCTACCAGTCCTGAGTTCCTGCCGTGCCTACCAATCCTGTGTACCTGTCGTGTTCCGTCTTACCTGAGTTTTCATCTTACCGGTCAGTACTTTGTCTTTGCTGCCGCCGTCCGTCTTGTGCCTCCGCCACATTGGTCTCCTCTGTAGTTCCGACCTTCCCCCATCTTCTGTTCTTCCTCAGTCCTATCCTCAGTGGTCCCTTTGGCTCCGGCAGTTGAGGCTTCACCCTCCTTGGGCCTGTCCCTAACGCTCCCTGTACTGTGAGTGGTTCCACATGGTCCGCTCGCCCTTGGGGGCTCAGAAGCCGTGACCCAGAGGGTCCACTTCTCTAGTCATTATAGTACGCAAAGGCCATGGATCCCGCTGGAGCTGCGGCTGATCAGAAAGAGCTTGTTTTCCTGCGGGAGAACCAGACTCGGATGATGTCCTTTATGAAATCCATGGACTCCTGTCTCTCTGTCCTCCAGTCCACTGACCCGGGGAATGCCTCTCAGCTGGCTAGTTTACAACAAGAACTGGCACAGCAGTGTGACGCTCAGTCCCATATCCTGGGATATATGGCTTCCATTGATGGTCGTCTTCTATCTCTCCAGTCTGTTGTGTCCGTTCCTTCACCATCTCTTGCACCTCATCCCACTCCCCGTTTGGCCAAACCTCCTCGCTTTAATGGAGATCCCAAACTTTGTCGGGGATTTCTCAATCAGTGCCGTCTTCATTTTGAGCTTCTTCCTATGCAATGTCCTACGGATTGGGCCAAGGTGGCTTTTATTGTTTCTCATTTGGAGGGGGATGCTCTAGCTTGGGTTAATCCTCTTTGGGAGTGGGATGATCCAGTGGTTCTTCAGCTCACCCCATTTTTGGAGACGTTTCGTCGGGTATTTGATGAACCGGGTCGCTAGGCCTCAACCACTGAGGCTTTGTTTAATTTACTGCAGGGGTCTTTAACTGTTGGGCAATACGCTATCCAGTTTCGGTCCTTATCTTCTGACTTGGGTTGGGATAATGAGGCGTTAGTAGGGGCTTTATGGCAGGGGCTATCTTGTCGTATCAAAGATGAATTAGCAGGTCGAGATACTCCAACTAATTTGGAGGATTTAATTGCTTAAGCTACCCGCATTGCCCTTCACTTTCAGGAGCGAGCTCGAGAGAAAAGATTTTCTCGCTCGTCTATGCCTTCTCGTAGACCTCCTAGTGCACGGCCCAGAGTCTCTGCTTCGGTTCCTGGCTCAGAACCGATGCAAGTGGATCGCATTAAACTCTCCGAACAATGTCGGAAGGAGAGACGCCCCCAGGGCCTCTGTTTTTTCTGTGGTGGCTCCTCTCATCTCCACCGAGCCCGCCCAGATCATCCGGAAAACTCCTCCACCTAGGTCAGATAAGAGAGGACTCCCTAGGTGCATGTGAAGCCTCTCTACCCCTCACTCTACCTGTATTGTTGCACATTCAAAATAAGCGTATTTCCCTTGAGGCTTATGTGGACTCCGGTGCAGCGGGAAATTTTATCAGGTTAGAGGAGGTTATTAAATTTTCTGTCCCTGTTAGGTCGTTAGAAAATCCCCTTTTCCTCGCTTCTGTAGATGGAAGACCTCTGCAAGAGACTGTCACTCAGGTTACTCAGGTAGTTGAGCTTCAGGTAGGGGCTCTTCATAGGGAGAGAATCTCGTTCTTTGTTTTAGCCAAAATCTCTCATCCCATTCTTCTCGGTCTTCCATGGTTACGGGTCCACGAACCCTTCTTAGACTGGCATACGGGCAACATTCTTTGCTGGGGGAATTCCTGTCAGACTCGTTGTCTGCTGCCGGTGCGTCCTATTGGTTTTCCCTCTCCCCTCTGGGTTGCCTGCTGCTTATGCTTCCTTTGCAGATGTTTTTTACAAAAAGGAGGCAGATACTCTTCTGCCACATTGACCTTACGACTGTCCTGTAGACCTTGTACCTGGTACCACTCCTCCTAGAGGAAGAATTTATACTCTCTCGCCTGCAGAAACCCAAGCTATGTCGGACTACATTCAAGAGAACCTTACCAAAGGTTTCATTCAAAAATATTTGTCTCCAGCTGGGGAGGGTTTCTTTTTTGTTAAAAAGAAGGATGGTACCCTTCGTCCTTGTATTGACTACAGAGGGTTAAATAACATCACTGTGAAGAATAAGTACCCATTGCCTCTTATTTCCAAACTGAGAGGAGCACGAATTTTTACCAAGTTAGACCTCTGAGGGGCCTACAACTTAATTCGTATCCGAGCTGGAGTCGAGTGGAAAACCGCGCTAAACACTCAAGACCGTCACAACGAGTATTTGGTAATGACTTTTGGACTTTGCAATGCTCCTGCTGTGTTCCAAGAATTTGTCAATGATATCTTTTGAGATTGCCTCTATACTAGTGTCTTGGTCTACTTGGATGACATCTGTTATGAAAGGCAATTCAGTATCACAATGGACATGGAGGTCAGAGCACATACAGTGATCTGACAATAACCCAAAATAACAGAACGAGCTCTGAGACGTGGGAACTCTGCAGACCGCAATCCCTGATCCTCTCCAAACACAACTAGAGGCAGCCGTGGATTGCGCCTAACGCTACCTATGCAACTCGGCACAGCCTGAGAAACTAACTAGCCTGAAGATAGAAAAAATAAGCCTACCTTGCCTCAGAGAAATACCCCAAAGGAAAAGGCAGCCCCCCACATATAATGACTGTGAGTAAGATGAAAAGACAAACGTAGGGATGAAATAGATTCAGCAAAGTGAGGGCCGATATTCTAGACAGAATGAGGATAGGAAAGATAACTTTGCGGTCTACACAAAACCCTAAAGAAAACCACACAAAGGGGCAAAAAGACCCTCCGTACCGAACTAACGGCACGGAGGTACACCCTTTGCGTCCCAGAGCTTCCAGCAAAACAAATAGACAAGCTGGACAGAAAAAATAGCAACAAATAGCAAAGAAGCACTTAGCTATGCAGAGCAGCAGGCCACAGGAATGATCCAGAGAAACACAAGTCCAACACTGGAACATTGACAGGAAGGATGAATCAAAGCATTAGGTGGGGTTAAGTAGAGAAGCACCTAACGACCTCACCAGATCACCTGAGGGAGAAAACTCAGAAGCAGCAGTACCAGTTTCCTCCACAAACGGAAGCTCCCAGAGAGAATCAGCCGAAGTACCACTTGTGACCACAGGAGGGAGCTCTGCCACAGAATTCACAACAGTACCCCCCCCTTGAGGAGGGGTCACTGAACCCTCACCAGAGCCCCCAGGCCGACCAGGATGAGCCACATGAAAGGCACGAACAAGATCGGGAGCATGGACATCAGAGGCAAAAACCCAGGAATTATCCTCCTGAGCATAACCCTTCCATTTAACCAGATACTGGAGTTTCCATCTTGAAACACGAGAATCCAAAATCTTCTCCACAATATACTCCAATTCCCCCTCCACCAAAACCGGGGCAGGAGGGTCAACAGATGGAACCATAGGTGCCACGTATCTCCGCAACAATGACCTATGGAAGACGTTATGTATGAAAAAAGAATCTGGGAGGGTCAGACGAAAAGACACAGGATTAATAACCTCAGAAATCCTATAAGGACCAATGAAACGAGGTTTAAACTTCGGAGAGGAAACCTTCATAGAAATATGACGAGAAGATAACCAAACCAGATCCCCAACACGAAGTCGGGGACCCACACGGCGTCTGCGATTAGCGAAACGTTGAGCCTTCTCCTGGGACAAGGTCAAATTGTCCACTACATGAGTCCAAATCTGCTGCAACCTGTCCACCACAGTATCCACACCAGGACAGTCCGAAGACTCAACCTGTCCTGAAGAGAAACGAGGATGGAACCCAGAATTGCAGAAAAACGGCGAAACCAAGGTAGCCGAGCTGGCCCGATTATTAAGGGCGAACTCAGCCAAAGGCAAAAAGGACACCCAGTCATCCTGATCGGCAGAAACAAAGCATCTCAGATAGGTTTCCAAGGTCTGATTGGTTCGTTCGGTCTGGCCATTAGTCTGAGGATGAAAAGCCGAGGAAAAAGACAAGTCAATGCCCATCCTACCACAAAAGGCTCGCCAAAACCTCGAAACAAACTGTGAACCTCTGTCAGAAATGATATTCTCTGGAATGCCATGCAAACGAACCACATGCTGGAAGAACAATGGCACCAAATCAGAGGAGGAAAGCAACTTGGACAAGGGTACCAGATGGACCATCTTAGAAAAGCGATCACAGACCACCCAAATGACTGACATCTTTTGAGAGATGGGAAGATCTGAAATAAAATCCATAGAGATATGTGTCCAAGGTCTCTTCGGGACCGGCAAGGGCAAAAGCAACCCACTGGCACGAGAACAGCAGGGCTTAGCCCGAGCACAAATCCCACAGGACTGCACAAAAGAACACACATCCCGCGACAGAGACGGCCACCAAAAGGATCTAGCCACTAACTCTCTGGTACCAAAGATTCCAGGATGACCAGCCAACACCGAACAATGAACCTCAGAGATCACTTTATTTGTCCACCTATCCGGGACAAACAGTTTCTCCGCTGGACAACGATCAGGTTTATTAGCCTGAAATTTTTGCAGCACCCGCCGCAAATCAGGGGAGATGGCAGACACAATTACTCCTTCCTTGAGGATACCCGCCGGCTCAGATAAACCCGGAGAGTCGGCCACAAAACTCCTAGACAGAGCATCCGCCTTCACATTTTTAGAGCCCGGAAGGTACGAAATCACAAAGTCAAAACGGGCAAAAAACAGCGACCAACGAGCCTGTCTAGGATTCAAACGCTTAGCAGACTCGAGATAAGTCAGGTTCTTATGATCAGTCAATACCACCACGCGATGCTTAGCTCCTTCAAGCCAATGACGCCACTCCTCGAATGCCCACTTCATGGCCAGCAACTCTCGGTTGCCCACATCATAATTCCGCTCAGCAGGCGAAAACTTCCTGGAAAAAAAAGCGTATGGTTTCATCACTGAACAATCAGAACCTCTCTGCGACAAAACAGCCCCTGCTCCAATCTCAGAAGCATCAACCTCGACCTGGAACGGAAGAGAAACATCAGGTTGACACAACACAGGGGCAGAAGAAAAACGACGCTTCAACTCTTGAAAAGCTTCCACAGCAGCAGAAGACCAATTGACCAAATCAGCACCCTTCTTGGTCAAATTGGTCAATGGTTTGGCAATACTAGAAAAATTGCAGATGAAGCGACGATAAAAATTAGCAAAGCCCAGGAACTTTTGCAGACTTTTCAGAGATGTCGGCTGAGTCCAATCATGGATGGCTTGGACCTTCACAGGATCCATCTCGATAGTAGAAGGGGAAAAGATGAACCCCAAAAATGAAACCTTCTGCACACCAAAGAGACACTTTGATCCCTTCACAAACAAAGAGTTAGCACGCAGGACCTGAAAAACCGTTCTGACCTGTTTCACATGAGACTCCCAATCATCCGAGAAGATCATAATGTCATCCAAGTACACAATCAGGAATTTATCCAGGTACTCTCGGAAGATGTCATGCATAAAGGACTGAAACACTGATGGAGCATTGGCAAGTCCGAATGGCATCACTAGATACTCAAAATGACCCTCGGGCGTATTAAATGCAGTTTTCCATTCATCGCCTCGCCTGATTCGCACCAGATTATACGCACCACGAAGATCAATCTTGGTGAACCAACTAGCCCCCTTAATCCGAGCAAACAAATCAGATAACAAAGGCAAGGGGTACTGAAATTTAACAGTGATCTTATTAAGAAGGCGATAATCTATACAAGGTCTCAGCGAACCATCCTTTTTGGCTTCAAAAAAGAACCCTGCTCCGAATGGCGACGATGACGGGCGAATATGCCCCTTCTCCAGGGATTCCTTCACATAACTGCGCATAGCGGTGTGCTCAGGCATGGATAAATTAAACAGTCAACCTTTTGGGAATTTACCACCAGGAATCAAATTGATAGCACAATCACAATCCCTATGCGGAGGTAGGGCATCGGACTTGGGCTCATCAAATACATCCCGGTAATCAGACAAGAACTCTGGAACCTCAGAAGGGGTGGATGACGAAATTGACAAAAATGGAACATCACCATGTACCCCCTGACAACCCCAGCTGGACACCGACATGGATTTCCAATCCAATACTGGATTATGGGCTTGTAGCCATGGCAACCCCAACACGACCACATCATGCAGATTATGCAACACCAGAAAGCGAATATCCTCCTGATGTGCAGGAGCCATGCACATGGTCAGCTGGGTCCAGTATTGAGGCTTATTCTTGGCCAAAGGCGTAGCATCAATACCTCTCAATGGAATAGGACACTGCAAGGGCTCCAAGAAAAACCCACAACGCTTAGCATATTCCAAGTCCATCAAATTCAGAGCAGCGCCTGAATCTACAAACGCCATGACAGAATATGATGACAAAGAGCAGATCAAGGTAACGGACAGAAGAAATTTTGACTGTACCGTACCAATGGTGGCAGACCTAGCGAACCGCTTAGTGCGCTTAGGACAATCAGAGATGGCATGAGTGGAATCACCACAGTAGAAACACAGCCCCTTCAAACGTCTGTGTTCTTGCCGTTCAACTCTGGTCAAAGTCCTATCGCACTGCATAGGCTCAGGTTTAAGCTCAGGTAATACCGCCAAATGGTGCACAGATTTACGCTCACGCAAGCGTCGACCGATCTGAATAGCCAAAGACATAGACTCATTCAAACCAGCAGGCATAGGAAATCCCACCATGACATCCTTAAGGGCTTCAGAGAGACCCTTTCTGAACATAGCTGCCAGCGCAGATTCATTCCATTGAGTGAGCACTGACCATTTTCTAAATTTCTGGCAATATACCTCTATCTCATCCTGACCCTGACAAAGAGCCAGCAAATTCTTTTCTGCCTGATCCACTGAATTAGGCTCATCGTACAGCAATCCGAGTGCCAGGAAAAAACGCATTGATATTACTCAATGCAGGATCTCCTGGCGCAAGAGAAAATGCCCAGTCCTGAGGGTCGCCGCGCAAAAAAGAAATAATAATCAAAACCTGTTGAACTGGATCACCAGAGGAACGAGGTTTCAAGGCCAGAAATAACTTACAATTATTTTTGAAACTCAGAAACTTAGTTCTATCTCCAAAAAACAAATCAGGAATAGGAATTCTTGGTTCTAACATAGATTTCTGATCAATAGTGTCTTGAATCTTTTGTACTCTTGCCGAGAGCTGATCCACAAATGAAGACAGACTTCTAATGTCCATCGCTACACCTGTGTACTGAACCACCCAAATGTCTAGGGGGAAAAAAAGACAAAACACAAAGCCAAGAAAAAAAAATGGTCTCAGAACTTCTTTTTTCCCTCTATTGAGAATCATTAGTACTTAAGGCTTCCTGTACTGTTATGAAAGGCAATTCAGTATCACAATGGACATGGAGGTTAGAGCACATACAGTGATCTGACAATAACCCAAAATAACAGAACGAGCTCTGAGACGTGGGAACTCTGCAGACCGCAATCCCTGATCCTCTCCAAACACAACTAGAGGCAGCCGTGGATTGCGCCTAACGCTACCTATGCAACTCGGCACAGCCTGAGAAACTAACTAGCCTGAAGATAGAAAAAATAAGCCTACCTTGCCTCAGAGAAATACCCCAAAGGAAAAGGCAGCCCCCCACATATAATGACTGTGAGTAAGATGAAAAGACAAACGTAGGGATGAAATAGATTCAGCAAAGTGAGGGCCGATATTCTAGACAGAACGAGGATAGGAAAGATAACTTTGCGGTCTACACAAAACCCTAAAGAAAACCACGCAAAGGGGCAAAAAGACCCTCCGTACCGAACTAGCGGCACGGAGGTACACCCTTTGCGTCCCAGAGCTTCCAGCAAAACAAATAGACAAGCTGGACAGAAAAAATAGCAACAAATAGCAAAGAAGCACTTAGCTATGCAGAGCAGCAGGCCACAGGAATGATCCAGAGAAACACAAGTCCAACACTGGAACATTGACAGGAAGCATGAATCAAAGCATTAGGTGGGGTTAAGTAGAGAAGCACCTAACGACCTCACCAGATCACCTGAGGGAGGAAACTCAGAAGCAGCAGTACCAGTTTCCTCCACAAACGGAAGCTCCCAGAGAGAATCAGCCGAAGTACCACTTGTGACCACAGGAGGGAGCTCTGCCACAGAATTCACAACAGACATCCTCGTCTTTTCTCCAGATTTATCCACTCATCGACGTGATGTTCGCCAGGTCTTACTACGGTTAAGACAGAATCATCTCTTCGCGAAGATTGAGAAATGTGTTTTTGAACAGTCCTCTGTACCCTTCCTGGGTTATATCATCTCTGAGGATGGTCTGAAGATGGATCCTGAGAAAGTGTCCGCTGTACTAAATTGGCCGCGTCCTTCGGGAGAGAAGGCTATTCAGCAATTCCTTGGCTTCGCCAACTACTATAGACAGTTTATCCCTCATTTCTCATCTCTGACTAAACGAATTTCTACCCTGGTCCGCAAGGGAGTGAACTCTAATCTTTGGCCTCCAGAGGCTGAAGCTGCTTTTCAAACTCTGAAGCAAGAGTTTGCTTCAGCATCGGTGCTCCATCGACCAGATTCCAACAAACCGTTTATCCTTGAGGTTGATGCATCCTCTATTGGAGCTGGAGCGGTCCTTCTCCAAAGGTCTAACTCTGGTCGTTTAGTCACCTGTGGGTTTTTCTCTAAGGCTTTCTCTCCTCCGGAGCTAAACTATTCCATTGGTGACAAGGAATTACTGGCCATAAAATTGGCTCTGGAGGAGTGGCGGTACCTCCTAGAAGGAGCTGTACATCCCTTTATTATTTTTACAGATCACAAGAACCTGTCTTATGTCCAGTCTGCCCAAAGACTAAACCCTCAACAAGCCAGATGGTCCTTGTCTTTTGGACATTTCGGCTTTGAGTTACACTTTTGACCTGGAAATAAGAACGTTAAAGCTGATGCTTTGTGTAGATCTTTTCAACCTTTGGATGAAGAGGAGAAACCAGTGCATATTCTTGATCCTGCTAAGATTGCTGTGTTGGCTCCTCTGAAGGTGATCACTTCACCCCTGGGAAAAACCTTCGTGTCAAATCGTGACAAAATGAAAGTGTTACGTTGGGGTCATTCTTCTCAGTTCACTGGACATATTGGGGGCAAAAAAACTATAACCCTGATTTCTCGCCATTATCGGTGGCCTTCGCTTCGCCAAGATGTCTTGGATTTCTTTGCCTCTTGTTCCTCATGTGTTAGGAACAAAGTTCCACGACAGCTTCCTTCTGGACCACTGCATCCACTTCCTGTGCCCTCGGTTCCCTGGAGTCATATTGCAATGGATTTCATCACTGATTTACCAAAATCTTCTAATTGCACTGTAATTTTGGTGGTGGTAGATAGATTTTCCAAAATGGCCCACTTCATCTCTCTACCCGGTCTACCTTCAGCTCCTGAACTTGCAAAGGTCTTTTTACATCAAGTATTTCGACTTATGGATTTTTTTTCTAGATTTGCTTTTTTCGTCGACTTATGGATTCCCTCAGCACATCGTGTCCGACCGTGGAGTTCAGTTTACCTCTCATTTTTGGAGAGCTCGTTGTGGACTTATGAAGGTATCGTTAGATTTCTCTTCTGCATATCATCCCCAGTCCAACGGACAAGTGGAGCATGTGAATAAAATTCTCACATCTTATCTTCGCCATTTTACGAATGCTCATCATGCTGACTGGGTGACTCTTCTTCCTTGGGCTGAATTCGTTTATAATAACCATACAAGTGAATCTTCATTTAAATCTCCTTTTTTTTTATTGTTTTTGGGCAGCATCCTGGCATTCCTCTCCCTGTTTCCCCCACCTCAGGTGTACCGGCGGTGGATTCCTTGTCTTTGGAATTCTCCAAAATTTGGCAGGATGCTAAAGAGGCGCTTTAAAAGGCAAGTTGTAGAATGAAAAAGTATGCTGACAAAAGGAGTTTAGATGTCTCTCCGTATCGTCCGGGCGACAAGGTCTGGTTATCCCCTCACTACATTAGACTCAAGATTCCCTCTCAGAAACTAGGTCCACGATACATCGGTCCCTTGGAGATTTCTAGTCAAATCAATGATGTAGCTTACAAGTTGAAGTTGCCCACCTCGCTACGTATTCCTAATTCTTTTCATGTATCACTCCTCAAACCCGCAATTTTTAATCCTTTTCATTCTGCTCCGTCGCATTCTCATTTACCTATTGCTTCCAATGCTTCTTTTGAGGTTAGGGATAATCTCGCTAGGAAATTTAAGGGTAAGACTTTTTACTTAATTGATTTGAAAAGGCTTTGGGCCTGAAGAAAGATCTTGAGAACCCCTGGAGAACATCAATCCTCCTGTAATCTTGAAAAGATTCCTTTCCAGCTTTAAAGAGAGGGAGGGTAAGAGAGGGGGTACTGTTACATTGTTTTCTCATACTTACCTGTCCAACCGGCGCGCTCCAGACACTCCTTCCTGCTCTCCGTCTTCCTGCTTCTCCGGCGCTCATCCATTCTGCGGTCCGCGCATGTGCAGACGCGCTCCACTCGTCGCTGGGGCTTCTGGGAGCTTGTGACCCGGCGGCCCTGCCTCCAATATAGCGGCGCCCGTCGGGTACTTCTTCCCAGCGCCTGCCCTGCTCAGACGCCTTTGCGTCTATTGCGTTTGCTGGGTTTTCGCCAGCTTCTCTATAGCTCCTTTGGCTCCTGTCCTTGCATCCTTTGCTGTGACTCTTACTAATCCCGATCCTGCCTTTCCTGCTGTGTCTTCCAGTCCTGCCGTTCCTGCTGTGTCTTCCAGTCCTGCCTTTCCTGCCGTGTCTTTCAGTCCAGTGTTCCTGCTGTGCCTTCCAGTCCTGTGTTCCTGCCTTTCCAGCCAGTCCTCAGTTTCCTGCCGTACCTACCAGTCATGAGTTCCTGCCGTGCCTACCAATCCTGTGTTCCTGTCGTGTTCCATCTTACCTGAGTTTTCATCTTACCGGTCAGTACTTTGTCTTTGCTGCCGCCGTCCGTCTTGTGCCTCCTCCATATTGGTCTCCTCTGTAGTTCCGACCTTCCCCCATCTTTTGTTCTTCCTCAGTCCTATCCTCAGTGGTCCCTTTGGCTGCAGCAGTTGAGGCTTCACCCTCCTTGGGCCTGTCCCTAACGCTCCCTGTACTGGGGGTGGTTCCACCTGGTCCGCTCACCCTCGGGGGCTCTGAAGCTGTGACCCAGAGGGTCCACTTCTCTAGTCGTTATATAATTATGCAAATGCTACATATTTTTAATAATAAAAAATCACAGAGTTGTTAAAACGTTTTTAATTAACTGAAATATATTTTTAGTAAATATAACAAACTGAATTGAAGATCAGTCCAGGAGGATACAGAAGCAGAAATACCAAAAATTACAAAGCTGATACTTTGCATGTTTTTATGAAATTAAAATGAACATGGAAGTGCACTTAAATTTTCAGGGTTTGCCAGATTGTTTGATTTCCCACAACCCACTTATGCAGAAGGACGGGAGGTTCACAGCGCTAGGCTGAGGTTTGTTTGATCTCATCTGCTTTACTTTTCAGGAGGAACTCACTCCCAAAAATTTATTTTTTTTTTAATTGATTTTTTTTTTTCTTATAAAACAATTTTTTCATAAACTGACATATATTTTTATTAAATATAAATAACTTTTTCATATTTGTTTTTGAAAACACTTGCACAAACATTGTCCAAACATCCATCTCAACTCAAAAAGAGGAACCGTCCAAACTCAAAATTGATGATATTCAGGGTCATATCCATAACCCGGAAATAAGTCCTGTTGGGAGGAGACCCTTGAATTTGGCGTACTTGTTATTGGAGGTATTGGTGTATGGTCATAACTGTAGGCGTCAGTAGTGTCGGGCCTGTATGGTGCCACCTGCCCAAATCGCTGCGATGCAGCTGGTGGTGGTGGAGGCACAATGGGGTTATTAAATATGTTAAAAATACCCATCATTATGTATTGTGCTGGGGTAGGGTGGGTGTGCCATCAATAGCCATTAACAGACAATTGGCTGCTGTCATGTATATTTGCTGCATGTCCTGGGGCAGTGTCCTTAGGCGGTCTGCCAAAAGTGACCCAAATTTGTCATGCTCATCTTGCTTGCCCGAATTATCAAGCAGATTGAGCATTCTGCTAGTTAGTTTTTCGATAATTTGAGAATTTTTGGCCTTCTTGGGTGCCGCCCTTCTCAATGCCATGGGACGGGCAGAAGCAGCCTCCATCCCCATGTTCCTCGACACACCACCAGAGCTGGATGCTGCGCCTGAGGCAGGAGCAGCATCGTTGGACTCCGACACTTCGCCCGTATTAGCTGGAATGGCCATTACACCAAAGGAATCTGTCAAATCTTCAGACGTTCCAGCCAAAGACATGTTCTCTGGAGAATCTTGGGTGACCATTCTGCTATCTTCAACCTCCTCTCCTATATTGTGCTCCGGTGTGTCACCTTTATGGTCCGGTGGTGTTTGGCCATAGATGTTGCTTTCAGTTCTGTAGACTGAATAAAAAACCATGTAAAGAAAATACTATTTGAAATCACGAAGTAAACCAATAAAATTTTGATATATTCTACCTCCTCAAACTCCGGCTAGTCAATATAAACTTCAGCTGGTCTGCATATGGCACCCTCTTCCTTGGCAGAGAGCTGCCACTGGGAGTCTTTAGGGATTTGATGAATCGGTCTGTCACAGACCGCCATCTCTTCCTAACATCGTCCACTGAAATGAAATAATATAAAATAAAAATTCATTACAAATCCTTTTTTCTTACATTTTCCCAATAATTTAAATAATCAATACTTACAAATCATTTTTTCCCCTGCTTCGGTAGATTTGGCCGCTCTGGATCGGTAGAGCGGTAACAATTTGTGGCCAGGCATCACGCTTCGACCCCTTCTATTGTTCACTTGCGCGGTCCCAGACCTCAGAGTGTTTTTCAATCTGAAATATATCATATTACAAGGGACAATATTTTTTCAAATTAATTGTGGACTATTAGAAATATATCGATATCTAGACTAGCACAAAGACACACACACCAAACCACATACACAGTGTGTTCAACATAATCTAACGTACAAATTGTGAAGAAAATGTCCTAACATAACGGGTGAAATAGAAAAACACAAAAGCATCACATAATGGACAGAAGCAGTGAAAAACTACCCATTCGAACTCATACGCTAACACCAACACTCCCCCAAGGCCTCTTTCACACTTGTGGCATTTGGCATCCGTTGCAATCTGTAGTTTTGGGAAAAAAACAGATCCTGAAAATGTGCTCGCAGGATGCGTTTTTTTACCATAGACTTGTATTAGCGACGGATTGCCACACGTCGCTTCCGTCGTGCAACGGATCCGTCGTGTTTTGGCGGACCGTCGGCACGAAAAAACGTTCAAGTGAACGTTTTTTGTCCGTCGCCTATGCCATTTTCTACTGCGCATGTGCGGCCGAAATTCCACCCCCTCCTCCCCGGACTTCAGAATGAGCAGCGGATGCATTGAAAAACTGCATCCGCTGCCCACGTCGTGCACAAATTTCACAAAGTACGTCGGCCTGATGTATAGCGTTGGACCCATACCGACGCAAGTGTGAAAGTAGCCTAACCCAACACACAACCATTGACACAACCGTAACCCTACATACAACCCTAACCCTAGACATAACCCTAGACAAAACCCTAACCCTAGACATAACCCTAAACCCTAGACATAACCCTAACCCTAGACATAACCCTAACCCTAGACATAACCCTAAGCTTCCTTCCCAAACCCAACATGATATGAGACATGGTTTACATACAGTAAACTATTTGATATTCCTTTTTTTGGCATATTCATCACTAGTAATCTTAGTAGAGTCTGTGTGCAAAATTTGGGGGCTCTAGCTGTTGAAATAAAGGGTTAAATCACGGAAAAAAATGGCGTGGGCTCCCGCACAATTTTCTCCGCCAGAGTGGGGAAGCCAGTGAGTGAGGGCAGATATTAATAGCCTTGAGAGGGACCATGGTTATTGGCCCCCTGGCTAAAAACATCTGCCCCCAGCCACCTCAGAAAAAGCGCATCTCACAGATGCGCCTTTTCCGGCACTTAGCCTCTCTCTTCCCACTCCCGAGTAGCGGTGGGATATGGGGTAATGAAGGGTTAATGTCACCTTGCCATTGTAAGGCTGGGTTCACATTGCGCTAGGTGTGTCCGTGTAACGGACTCGTTTTTAAGTAGTAAAAACGCAATGTAACGCACATACTAACGCGCCCATAGACTTGCATTGTCTGACGCATCGTGACGCATCCCTAAATTGGTATGCGTTTGTCACATAACGTTTTTTTTCTGACGGACATTCAACGCGGCTTGCAGCGTTTTCGGGTCCGGCCAAGCTAACGCACTACTAACGGAAGCGTTCATTCTGCCATAGAAGGCTATGGCAAACGCAGTCAGACGCAAATCATGAAAAATTTCAAAATAGGACCACACGTTTTAATAGCGTTTGAGGGTGGTCACATGTGGTCATGTGACAGGAAATGTGATTTCGGCCATTAAAGGAGGAATATCCCACCCACACATTTCTCCTGAGGCCTACTGCACGTGACAGAGTGTTGCAAGAGATCACCGGAAATGTAAGTATATTTCTATATATATATCTCTGTATACATCATGGGAGTCTGTAATGTCCGTCGGATGTGTGTGTACTAAACATGTATTGCTTTGTTGCACACAGATGTCGGATACAGATGTCAGCAGCAGCAGCAGCAGCAGCAGCGTGTCTGCGATTTTTTCTTCTGAGTCGGTAGGTTTGCACTTTAAAAAACCACAATAATGTTGTGTGAAACTCCATTGTATTGAGCTAGGCACGTAATAAAAATCCTGTTTATTGTTTTATTGTGAATAGGAGTCTTCTGAGCCCGAGGCTGCGAGACCTCCCCCCAAAAAACAGGCCAAAACCACAAAGGTACATAGCACACATGTTGAATTTTTCTGGCATAAATTTATTGAGCCAATGAATGTTAACATTATTTAATGTTAAAATAATTTTTTTTACATTTTACATACACAGTAGGTTGTGGCACACGGAGGACACAAAAAAAAGAAGGTCCCTAGCCGTCTGTCGTCGCCACAACTGCCAGTGGTAAATATAAAACTAGAAATATGCTATCCAATATTTATCAACAATCTATCTATTCACTTTCTATCTACTATATCTATAAACTATCTATCAACTATCTATCGCTCCATCTATTTGTCTATCTATATCTATGTATCTATCTATATCTACAGTTAGGGCCAGAAATATTTGGACAGTGACACAAGTTTTGTTATTTTAGCTGTTTACAAAAACATGTTCAGAAATACAATTATATATATAATATGGGCTGAAAGTGCACACTCCCAGCTGCAATATGATAGTTTCCACATCCAAATCGGAGAAAGGGTTTAGGAATCATAGCTCTGTAATGCATAGCGTCCTCTTTTTCAAGGGACCAAAAGTAATTGGACAATGGACTCTAAGGGCTGCAATTAACTCTGAAGGCGTCTCCCTCGTTAACCTGTAATCAATGAAGTAGTTAAAAGGTCAGGGGTGGATTCCAGGTGTGTGGTTTTGCATTTGGAAGCTGTTGCTGTGAGCAGACAACATGCGGTCAAAGGAACTCTCAATTGAGGTGAAGCAGAACATCCTGAGGCTGAAAAAAAAGAAAAAATCCAGCAGAGAGATAGCAGACATGCTTGGAGTAGCAAAATCAACAGTTGGGTACATTCTGAGAAAAAAGGAATTGACTGGTGAGCTTGGGAACTCAAAAAGGCCTGGGCGTCCACAGATGACAACAGTGGTGGATGATCGCCGCATACTTAATTTGGTGAAGAAGAACCCGTTCACAACATCAACTGAAGTCCAGAACACTCTCAGTGAAGTAGGTGTATCTGTCTCTAAGTCAACAGTAAAGAGAAGACTCCATGACAGTAAATACAAAGGGTTCACATCTAGATGCAAACCATTCATCAATACCAAAAATAGACAGGCCAGAGTTAAATTTGCAGAAAAACACCTCAAAAAGCCAGCTCAGTTCTGGAAAAGTATTCTATGGACAGATGAGACAAAGATCAACCTGTACCAGAATGATGGGAAGAAAAAAGTTTGGAGAAGAAAGGGAACGGCACATGATCCAAGGCACACCACATCCTCTGTAAAACATGGTGGAGGCAACGTGATGGCATGGGCATGCATGGCTTTCAATGGCACTGGGTCACTTGTGTTTATTGATGACATAAGAGCAGACAAGAGTAGCCGGATGAATTCTGAAGTGTACCGGGATATACTTTCAGCCCAGATTCAGCCAAATGCTGCAAAGTTGATTGGACGGCGCTTCATAGTACAGATGGACAATGACCCCAAGCATACAGCCAAAGCTACCCAGGAGTTCATGAGTGCCAAAAAGTGCAACATTCTGCAATGGCCAAGTCAATCTCCAGATCTAAACCCAATTGAGCATGCATTTCACTTGCTGAAATCCAGACTTAAGACGGAAAGACCCACAAACAAGCAAGACCTGAAGGCTGCGGCTGTAAAGGCCTGGCAAAGCATTAAGAAGGAGGAAACCCAGCGTTTGGTGATGTCCATGGGTTCCAGACTTAAGGCAGTGATTGCCTCCAAAGCATTTGCAACAAAATATTGAAAATAGAAATATTTTGTTTGGGTTATGTTTATTTGTCCAATTACTTTTGACCTCCTAAAATGTGGAGTGTTTGTAAAGAAATGTGTACAATTCCTACATTTTCTATCAGATATTTTTGTTCAACCCTTCAAATTAAACGTTACAATCTGCACTTGAATTCTGTTGTAGAGGTTTCATTTCAAATCCAATGTGGTGGCATGCAGAGCCCAACTCGCGAAAATTGTGTCACTGTCCAAATATTTCTGGCCCTAACTGTATGTATCTATCTATATCTATGTATCTATCTATCTATGTATCTATCTATCTATATCTATGTATATATCTATCTATGTATCTATCTATCTATATCTATGTATCTATCTATCTATCTATCTATCTATCTATCTATCTATCTATCTATCTATCTATCTATCTATATCTATTTATCTATCTATCGCTATATCTATGTATCTATCTATCTCTGTATATATGAATATGGCCATCCAGTGAAATTGACACTATCAATATAACGCTTTGTGTTTACATAGTCCAAGTCAGCGACCAAAAAAAAAAGGATTGTCGTTGACGAAGAGCCATTGACTATCCACAACGAGACACTAATCAACCTTGTGGAAGCCAACCCCTCCATATGGGACCAGAGCGACAGCTCCCACCATGACATCGTGAAGAACCGCAAGTTGTGGGATCAAATTATCTGTCACTTTGATCCCCGATACATGGAGAAGTCGACAACCTCAAAGAAAAAAATTGGTAAATATTGGTGACGTAACATCGGAAAATGTTAAAAAAAAAAAAAAAAATTCTATCCTATCAACCTATCCACTTGTTGTCTATCTCTCAATTATCAACTACAGTGGGGCAAAAAAGTATTTAGTCAGTCAGTAATAGTGCAAGTTCCACCACTTAAAAAGATGAGAGGCGTCTGTAATTTACATCATAGGTAGACCTCAACTATGGGAGACAAACTGAGAAAAAAAATCCACAAAATCACATTGTCTGTTTTTTTAACAATTTATTTGCATATTATGGTGGAAAATAAGTATTTGGTCAGAAACAAAATTTCATCTCAATACTTTGTAATATATCCTTTGTTGGCAGTGACAGAGGTCAAACGTTTTCTGTAAGTCTTCACAAGGTTGCCACACACTGTTGTTGGTATGTTGGCCCATTCCTCCATGCAGATCTCCTCTAGAGCAGTGATGTTTTTGGCTTTTCGCTTGGCAACACGGACTTTCAACTCCCTCCAAAGGTTTTCTATAGGGTTGAGATCTGGAGACTGGCTAGGCCACTCCAGGACCTTGAAATGCTTCTTACGAAGCCACTCCTTCGTTGCCCTGGCGGTGTGCTTTGGATCATTGTCATGTTGAAAGACCCAGCCACATTTCATCTTCAATGCCCTTGCTGATGGAAGGAGGTTTGCACTCAAAATCTCACGATACATGGCCCCATTCATTCTTTCATGTACCCGGATCAGTCGTCCTGGCCCCTTTGCAGAGAAACAGCCCCAAAGCATGATGTTTCCACCACCATGCTTTACAGTAGGTATGGTGTTTGATGGATGCAACTCAGTATTCTTTTTCCTCCAAACACAACAAGTTGTGTTTCTACCAAACAGTTCCAGTTTGGTTTCATCAGACCATAGGACATTCTCCCAAAACTCCTCTGGATCATCCAAATGCTCTCTAGCAAACTTCAGACGGGCCCAGACATGTACTGGCTTAAGCAGTGGGACACATCTGGCACTGCAGGATCTGAGTCCATGGTGGCGTAGTGTGTTACTTATGGTAGGCCTTGTTACATTGGTCCCAGCTCTCTGCAGTTCATTCACTAGGTCCCCCCGCGTGGTTCTGGGATTTTTGCTCACCGTTCTTGTGATCATTCTGACCCCACGGGGTTGGATTTTGCGTGGAGCCCCAGATCGAGGGAGATTATCAGTGGTCTTGTATGTCTTCCATTTTCTAATTATTGCTCCCACTGTTGATTTCTTCACTCCAAGCTGGTTGGCTATTGCAGATTCAGTCTTCCCAGCCTGGTGCAGGGCTACAATTTTGTTTCTGGTGTCCTTTGACAGCTCTTTGGTCTTCACCATAGTGGAGTTTGGAGTCAGACTGTTTGAGGGTGTGCACAGGTGTCTTTTTATACTGATAACAAGTTTAAACAGGTGCCATTACTACAGGTAATGAGTGGAGGAAAGAGGAGACTCTTAAAGAAGAAGTTACAGGTCTGTGAGAGCCAGAAATCTTGATTGTTTGTTTCTGACCAAATACTTATTTTCCACCATAATATGCAAATAAATTGTTAAAAAAACAGACAATGTGATTTTCTGGATTTTTTTTTCTCAGTTTGTCTCCCATAGTTGAGGTCTACCTATGATGTAAATTACAGACGCCTCTCATCTTTTTAAGTGGTGGAATTTGCACTATTGCTGACTGACTAAATACTTTTTTGCCCCACTGTATCTGTACACTATATATCTATCTATCTATACACTATTTCTAAACTATTTCTTATCTAACAACTATCTATCTACTATTTATATATCAACTATCGTAACAAACTATGAACAATTTTTCCTATATCTTAAAACTATCTATCTACTATTTTTATATATTTTTTTTTTTAAAATTTAAAGCCGATGCTGTCCATACCCGTTGGAGGTCCATCCGCGATCGCTTTGTCCGTGACTACCGGAACAGTCAGAATGCACCAAGCGGATCAAGTGGCAAACGGGTGACCCCGTATGTGCATTACGACCAATTGCTCTTTCTTCAAAAAACATTGTCTCAGCGCTCGTAAGTACTAATAGGTCTGTGTGCGAGACAAAATTGTTGAAAGGAAAATAATAAAAAAAATTTTTTTGGGGTTACAGCACGATATGCAGTACCGCTGCGCCTAGACCGGCTGAGGAACTGGAGCCTTCTCCAGTGGAACCAACGCAACCTGAAGATGTGTCTGGCATCAGCGAGCCATGATCTGCGGATAGAAGCACTGTTGCTGCAGGTGTGAGTGCAATCACAGCGTGGACGCAAGCGAGCATCACAAAAAGACGACGCTGATGCAATTATCGTGGATGGACTCCAACGGGTAGAGGACATGTGTCGCAGTGAGCTCAAAGACCTGAGGCGTGAAATTACCGAGCTGCAAGCCCGCGAGTCTGTATACTCTGCGAATGAGTGGAAGCTACTTTTCTTATCCTATGTGCCTGTAGCACAAAAGATCCCGGCACATAGAAACCTTATGTTTAGACAAAGACTGAACGACCTTCTTGAGGAATTTGTGGGCCCCCAGGAACCCGCTCCATCGGGAACAAGAAGAATGGACATGCCGGCCTACAACCCTCAATATAGAGGCCGGGGTGAAACGAGCGTGGAACCTCATAGACAATGTAGCAGTCCATCATACAGTTGGGCAGACAATACTCCCGTGCAGTACCAAAGTCTTTAGTACCGTTCACTGTCCCCAGCCAGGTGCAATTACCGCGTTGCAAGTTTTGTTTTTTTGTTTTTTTTTTAATGTTTTTTGTTGTAAATTTCTATTTTCCTTCTTTTTCATCCCTGTGGGATATCCAATGGTAAACCTGTGTACCAACACTTTGTTGGAAAAATCCATAAACATTTAGTAAACTGTTTCAAATTTAAGATTCTTGTATGACTTTAACTTTTAACACAACATAACTTTTTACACAACATAAGGTAACTTTTTACACGACATCAGGTTAAACAACTTTTTACACGACATAAGGTAACTTTTTACATGACATCAGGTTAAACAACATCAGGTTAAACAACATAACTTTTTACACGACATCAGGAAGACTTTACAATATTTTCACACTTATCTGTCTTGCCATGGAACATGGCCTTCATGTGTGAAGTAATGTGCAAATTGATCACGAATCCTCATTATTTGTGCTGTAGACCGAACTGCATTCGATTCAATGCTACTGAGGTTCGACTCACAATCATCGGGGTCTACCACCTGGGGTTCATGTCTCGCCACAAAATTATGCAGACAGATGCACGCCTTCACAACACGGTCCACATTTTCTGGTTGCAGTTGCATGCAGGTTAGTAAAATCCGCCATTTTAATGTCAAAATCCCAAAGGCACACTCCACATAACGTCTAGCCCCGCTCAAGCGATAATTAAAAATGCGCCTGCTGGAGTCTAGACTACGGCTTGAGTAGGGCTTGAGGAGATTTTGTCCTAGTTGGAAGGCCTCATCACCAACTAAAACATAGGGCAAACTTGGCCCTTCGGTCCCCGGAAGAGGTCGTGATGAGGGTATGTTTAAACTTTGGCTGTACAAACATCGGCCCATGTTGGAGTCTCTGAATACTCTGGAATCGTTAGTCCGGCCATAAGCACCAATATCCACAGCAACAAAACGGTACCTGGCATCCGCAATCGCCATCAATACTATAGAAAAGTATTTCTTATAGTTATTGTAGAGGGAACCACTATGCGCAGGTTTCTGAATCCGAATGTGCTTTCCGTCCACGGCACCAATACAATTGGGGAAATTAGCCACATCCTCGAACTGTTGGGAAATCGCTAGCCACATTTCTGATGTTGGTGTTGGTAGCACAAGTGGTTGCAAGTTGTTCCAAATGGCGTCACAAGTTTCCCGAACCAGTTGACAAATTGTTGACTTCCCAAGTCTAAACTGATAATGCAGTGACGCAAAAGTTTCTCTGGTAGCCAGATATCTGTCGACATTCAAAAACAAAAAAAATTAGGATTTTAATGATCATCTAAAGGCTAGTATACAATAGAATATACAATTGCTAAATGAACATTAGGCCACACGATACCGAGATCTAGTCTTTGTCAATAGAATGATAACAAAAATGTATAATTACCTCACAGTCACTACTAAACGTTGCTCCGCACAGATGCTTTCACGAAAAGTGCTGCGATGATGATGTATCTCATCCTTCACATGTGAGAGCAGAACATCAAAGGTCTCAATGGACATCTGTAGATAGCGTTGAAATTTGAAGGGATGATCCCGAAGCTGCACATACAGGGTGTGAAAGGCACAATATGTACTCCGCAAGAAATTCACTTCGTGGATCCAATATCTCCTTTGCGAACTATGCTTTCTCTGCCGAAGTCGCAACCGCATCAAGCGAAATCTGACGAGCTCAGACACAAACATCTTGCTAGCAGTAGTTCACTCAATGCTTTCAAAATGGAGAATGAGTCTGTGCCCACACCCGACAATGACAAAAGGGAAAAAAAAACAAAAAAAAAAAAAACAACTTTATTGACAGTGACAAACGCAGCCAAACGGATACTTCATAAACGGACATCAAAATGAAAAAACGCGATCACATGCGTTAACGCTAGCGTTACCGTGACGACGAATTTCACATATTTTGGCTCCGTTTCTGTACATGCGTTTAACGAATCCGTTTAACGCCATGTACTTGACACAATGTGAACCTAGCCTAAGGTGACATTAAGCCAGGTTAATAATGGAGAGGCATCAATAAGACACCTATCCTTTATTAACCCTTGCACATATAAAGGGTAAATAAACACACACATGATTAAAATATTTTAATTAAATAATGACACCTAGTTTTTGACCACATTTTCTTGCACTGGTAATTCAAGGGTTAAAAAAAATCCACGTTTCCCAAAAACAAAAAAAATTACCAGTAGTTTACAATGGAACTGGTGCTAATGCACCAGCCCCGCTGTAAACATCACTGCAGAATGATATATATCATCTCTGCGCAGCCTCCCCGGCTGACCGGAGATGAAGTGATAGCGTGGGAAATTTTCCCATGCTCCAGAGTCCACCTCCGTTCTGCCGGGGAGTCCGCGCAGCCGTAGTGAGTATCTAACGAGTTCACCCGAGCAGCGCAAGCTGCATTCGGGAGAACTCGTGATACAATGAACGATGTCGCTTTACGATCCCATTCATTGTATCGGTGGCCACGGTTTAGAGCAGTTACATGTTATGTGGCTGCTCTAAACTCAAGATCATCGTGGGACACTCGTTTAATTGGATGCTGCGGAGGGTAGGTATACCTTGTGGTTTGTTTTTTTACTTTTTTTCTGACGAGGGATTCGTGGAGTTGGGTGTTTAGGTGAGTATGGGTTTGGTTTTTTTTTTATTTATTTTAGGTGGCAATCGGCAGGGACAAGTATGTATGATTTATTTCCACAGGTAACCACTGGCCACCAATGAAAATGAATTTTATGGACTAATGTTATTAAAAATAGGGACATGGGGAAAAATTAATTAATTTAGTTATTTTTACCACTGGCCAGTGGCCACAAATGTAAATTATTTTTTAAGAATACACACTGGCCACCAATGATAATTTTTTGGGGGTAAATAATTTAATATTTTAATAATTTGTTATGGGACAATTTAGCATGGGCCCGTAACCACTTGTCACCAATGAAAATTATTTAGGGGACATTTTGTCACATTTATTATGAAATTAGGGGGAGTGGGCCACCACTAAATTCGGGGACGTAACATAACAGGAGGGACAGTTCGATGGGAAATACTGCTCCCATTAAGCTGAGCCTGCTGTTACAGCTTGGAGGTAACAGACATAGGCTGATGGGAGTAGTAGTCTCATCAGTCTATGTCCGAACACACACACACTTACCACACTTATCATCTGCAGCACATCCAGGCTCATCCGATCATACCAGTCCATGTTGGCAGCCATAATACAGGAAGACGGGAATGATCTGGGAGTCTTGTCTTCCTGGGATGCGCATGCATGGCATGATGGAATGGCCATTATGGGATGGACATTGTCACTTCCTGTTTGCTGTGATTTTTATCGCAAAAAAATGCTTGAAACCCGGAAATTTTTTTATGTTTGCGGATTTCAAGAGTTCCAATACAAGTCTATGTGTGCGGAAAATAAGCGATTCCGCAAAATTATTGAACATGCTGCTTTTTTCCCCATGATGCGTTTTTTTTCGCGGTAAAAAATGCAACATTTGCACAAGCTATGCGGAATACATAGAAACTATTAGGAAGGCATATGTAAGCTTTTTTTGCATTTTTATCGCATTCTTATAGCGAAAAAATGCATAAAATCCTGAACGTCTGCACATAGCCTCAGGCTTGAGAGGATTCCACTTGTCTTCAGACTTCTTTGCATTATCTCTCCACTCACCAATTCATTAGCCAATGTTTTCAGGTAAATTCTTCTATGCAGTGGTTGCAGTTGATTGCCAATGTAAATCTCTTGTGAATTGGTACCACATACATTCAACATCACATTGATGCACATTGGCCAGTGCTTGGTGTTTCAGCTAACGTTGTAAATGGTTCTTGCTCAGATCGGCCCACAGGGACACAACAGAATTCTCTGGTGGGCCCAGGGACCTTGACAAGCTCCCAAGCATGACGTTGGGGAGAGCCATTGGTTTCAACTGACTGTGCAACCTCGGATGCACATTCACTTGAAATGTATTGCCCTGTTGCCATCACAATAAGCCACCATCCTATAAGAGGTTGGAGGCTGATATTTGTGGCACTGTGTGCTCCCATCGCTGGTTGGCACATGACAGTGATGTCAATCAAGTCAGTCACTGGCCTCTGCTAGGTCAGCGGCCATGTATACATGAGCGCACCAGATCTGCAAGATGAGTACGCTGCATGGTGCCGAGAGCATAGGCATGTAAGAGGGATATTGTTTTTTTGTCTCCCCCTTCTGTCACTGTGGATGCAGAATGATGCTGGGGCCAGGTCGAGGGATCTAGGGGCCACAGCCAGGGCCAAGGGACATAGATCTGCTATATCCTTTGGTCCTGGCTGTGTCCAGTATGTCCCTTGGCTCTGGCTGTGCCCCCTAAGTCTCTTGACCCTAGCTATGATCAATAGGTCCCTTGGCCCTGGATTTTTCCCCTATGACCCTTGGCCTTGCTGCTCCCTACATCCTTTCGCCCTGGTTGTACCCCCTAGGTCCCTTAGCCCTAGCTGTGCACCCTAGCTTTCTTGGCCCTGGATGTGGCCCCTAGGTCCTTTGGCTCAGGCTTTGCCCTCTATGATAGGGGATCTAGTGGATACAGCCAGGGCTAAGGGACCTAGGGGGCACAGCTAGGGCCAGTGGAGACAGCCAGGGCCAAGGGACCTAGGGAGCCAGGATGGTGCACATTATTAAATAAAGGGTTCCAGGATGAGGGAATTAAAGGGAACCTGGCAAAACAGCAGCATTTACCTTTTTATGAGCAAGTTCCCTGCCTAATGAGCCCTGTATAACGTTTGTCTGTAAAAATAAGGTATATAAAAAAGCATTTATTTTGTCCCTGTTTCCAATGATAATGAGGATTTTGACTAGTGCGCATGATTGGAAGTTCAGAAGACGGGAAAGGTCAGAGAGGCCCGGCACCTGATGCCGGTGGCCACATCTCATATACGATTTTGGGGGTGACAGACTCCCTTTGAGAGTTTCTTACTCACGTGACCATGATTTTTCCGGTTATCCTTTCATCACACTCGCTAGTTGTTAATCAGCTACTCTCTCGTTTATTTCCCTTCTCCCTCCTTCTTCCAACTCATTTCACCTCCCAGATAGAAACTTCACGTCAACCACGGCATGACATGTATGGCATAAGCTCCAGCATGCTATACTGCAGAGCTCCTATGATCACTACCTTGGCGTATGTGATCTGTATGCATATATATCTCTTCCCATCATTTACCTCCTCCTGGTTTCCCCTGTTCTCCTCACTTTCACAATCCCCTCCTCATTCACTGAACACTCTGCATTAATGTTTCTTTCAGCGACAATTACCCACTCCCCTGGTAAATTCCTACCTTTCCTTGTAATCACCTTTCCATTTGGTGGCCCCTCCCGCTAATTCAATGTGTTATGCTTTAGCTTCAGAACATAGGTTCTAGGCACGGAGCACAATAAATTAAAGGCACACTTTAAAAAATATTTTAATGGTCAACTTTTCAACTTTTTTATTCAGTTTTATATTTACTACTTCATCATCAAATTTACATTTTATGTACATGATCCTTCATTCTGCACCTTTGCTGTTATTATTCACTTCAATCTAAGTGTTATTATGATTGAACTTTAACCTGACATGTGCTCGGTTTGGCATTTTTTTTGCTTTTTTTCCCCTAAAACACTGCCAATTTAAACAGTATTGATCTCACTTGACACACATAAGGTTTTTGTCCAGATGAAAAGGTCTTGTCTAACCTTGAAATGGGAAGGTCAACTCTGACACATGGTAAAGTTTTTAATATTAGACAGTGTAGGACCATCCTGAACAGGGTCACCTTGCCGACTGTGGTATGGCTTTTATGCTATTTTTTTATTATAATTAGTGTTACTAGGAACCCTATGTTATTTTAATGCACTTTTGCTTTTTACTTACTTAGTTACAGCAGGGTGTATGTTTGTTTATTGCAGGTTTTGGATGCTTTATGGTCAATGTGAACATGTATTTATGTACTGCATATATACCAAATTAAACCAAGCTCAATATTTGTGTGGTTTAAAACACAAGTAAAAGAAAAAATAATTCTGTGAAGGAAATCTTAACCCCTTTCTGACATCCGACGTACTACTGTTGTGATTAGGGTTAGGGTTGGGATTAGGGTTAGGGGTGTGTCAGGGTTAGGGGTGTGGTTAGGGTTATGGTTAGGGTTGGGATTAGAGGTGTGTTGGGGTTAGGGGTGTGTTGGGCTTAGAGTTGTGGTTAGGGTTGGGATTAGGCTTGGGGGTGTGTTCAGGTTAGTGGTGTGGTTAGGGTTATGGTTAGGGTTGAGATTATGGTGAGGGGTGTTGGTTGGGTTAGGGCTGGAGTTAGAATTGGGTTTTTTTCACTGTTTAGGCACATCGGGGTCTCTCCAAACGAGACATGGCATCCGATCTTAATTCTAGCCAATTCTGCTTTGAAAAAGTCAAACGGTGCTCCTTCCCTTCCGAGCTCACTGTTTGGGAGCACAGCAGGTTTCCCCCACATATGGGGTATCAGTGTACTCAAGATAAATTTCACAACAACCTTTGAGGTATAAATTCTCCATATACACTTAGGAACATAAAGAAATGAGGGCTAAATGATCATTTTTGTAAAAAAAAAATGATTTTTTTATTTTCACGACTCATTTTTACATTTATATACATCTGTGAAACACTTGGGAGTTCAAAGTGCTCACCACTAGTGTTGAGTGAAACCTTCCGATATCCAGAAGTATGGTTATCGGATTGGATCGGCCGATATCCAAAAAATATTGGATATCGCCGATACCAATACTCGATTCCAATGCAAGTCAATGGGACACAAATATCGGAATGTAAATAAGCACTTTTTGTTCTTCTACATCCTGTTTCAGAGGGGGAAGAGTGTGGGCGGTGCGTGGGCGGAAACTGGGCGTGTCTGTGTGTGTGTGGGTGGGGTCTGTGCGGGCCTGCTGGGGATCTGCACGGGCCTGCTGGGGCTCTGTTTGGGCTGCTGGAGCTCTTGTGTGGGCTGCCGGGGCTCTGCACGGGCCTGCTGGGTGTCTGTGCGTGTGTGCATGCATCGTCCGATGGGACTACAAGTCCCATTGGATGATGCCTGCTACAGTGAGAGTGATTGACACATTAGCCAATGATGGGACAGTAGTAGTCCCATCATCCGGCTAATGTGTTGAATGAAAAAAAAACAAAAAAAAACCCATACATACTATATAAATGCTACATACAGCATACATACAACATACATACAACATACATACTGCATACATACGTACATACATACATACTACATACATACTACATACATACATACTACATACATACATACTACATACATACATACATACTACATACATACATACTACATACATACATACTACATACATACATACTACATACATACATACTACATACAGTACATTCATACATTACATACAATACATACATATAGACATACAGTATATTAAACAAAGAGTACATGCTCACCATTACTTGTTATTTTGATCCCCAAATCCAGTGTCACCTGTAAAAAATATTAAAATAACAAACAACCAATATACTCCCTGTCCGCAGAAATCCACGAGTGTCCCACGACGATCTCCCATGGAGAACCGCAGCATCTGCTGATGCGACCGCTCTCCAGGGGTTCCAGGAACACAATGAAGGGAGGAGGAGGGTATCTGTTATGAAAGGCAATTCAGTACCACAATGGACATAGTGGTCAGAGCACATACAGTGATCTGACAATAACCAAAAATCATAGAACGAGCTCTGAGACGTGGGAACTCTGCAGACCGCAATCCCTAATCCTCTCCAAACAACACTAGAGGCAGCCGTGGATTGCGCCTAACTCTGCCTATGCAACTCGGCACAGCCTGAGAAACTAACTAGCCTGAAGATAGAAAATAAGCCTACCTTGCCTCAGAGAAATACCCCAAAGGAAAAGGCAGCCCCCCACATATAATGACTGTGAGTTAAGATGAAAAGACAAACGTAGAGATGAAATAGATTCAGCAAAGTGAGGCCCGACTTTCTTAACAGAGCGAGGATAGAAAAGGTAACTTTGCGGTCTACACAAAACCCTAAAGAAAACCACGCAAAGGGGGCAAAAAGACCCTCCGTACCGAACTAACGGCACGGAGGTACACCCTTTGCGTCCCAGAGCTTCCAGCAACAAATTAGACAAGCTGGACAGAAAAAATAGCAAACAAATAGCAAAGAAGAACTTAGCTATGCAGAGCAGCAGGCCACAGGAATGATCCAGGGAAAAGCAAGTCCAACACTGGAACATTGGCAGGAAGCCAGGAACAAAGCATTAGGTGGAGTTAAGTAGAGAAGCACCTAACGACCTCACCAGATCACCTGAGGGAGGAAACTCAGAAGCCGCAGTACCACTTCCCTCCACCAACAGAAGCTCACAGAGAGAATCAGCCGAAGTACCACTTGTGACCACAGGAGGGAGCTCTGCCACAGAATTCACAACAGTACCCCCCCCTTGAGGAGGGGTCACCGAACCCTCACCAGAGCCCCCAGGCCGACCAGAATGAGCCACATGAAAGGCACGAACAAGATCGGGAGCATGGACATCAGAGGCAAAAACCCAGGAATTATCTTCCAGAGCATAACCCTTCCATTTAACCAGATACTGGAGTTTCCGTCTAGAAACACGAGAATCCAAAATCTTCTCCACAATATACTCCAATTCCCCCTCCACCAAAACCGGGGCAGGAGGATCAACAGATGGAACCATAGGTGCCACGTATCTCCGCAACAACGACCTATGGAATACGCTATGCATGGAAAAAGAATCTGGAAGGGTCAGACGAAAAGACACAGGATTAAGAACCTCAGAAATCCTATACGGACCAATGAAACGAGGTTTAAACTTAGGAGAGGAAACCTTCATAGGAATATGACGAGAAGATAACCAAACCAGATCCCCAACACGAAGTTGGGGACCCACACGGCGTCCGCGATTAGCGAAACGTTGAGCCTTCTCCTGGGACAAGGTCAAATTGTCCACTACATGAGTCCAAATCTGCTGCAACCTGTCCACCACAGTATCCACACCAGGACAGTCCAAAGACTCAACCAGTCCTGAAGAGAAACGAGGATGGAACCCAGAATTGCAGAAAAATGGCGAAACCAAGGTAGCCGAGCTGGCTTGATTATTAAGGGCAAACTCAGCCAAAGGCAAAAAGGACACCCAGTCATCCTGATCGGCAGAAACAAAGCATCTCAGATATGTTTCCAAGGTCTGATTGGTTCGTTCGGTCTGGCCATTAGTCTGAGGATGGAAAGCCGAGGAAAAAGACAAGTCAATGCCCATCCTACCACAAAAGGCTCGCCAAAACCTTGAAACAAACTGGGAACCTCTGTCAGAAACGATATTCTCTGGAATGCCATGTAAACGAACCACATGCTGGAAGAACAATGGCACCAAATCAGAGGAGGAAGGCAATTTAGACAAGGGTACCAGATGGACCATCTTAGAAAAGCGATCACAGACCACCCAAATGACTGACATCTTTTGAGAAAGGGGAAGATCAGAAATAAAATCCATAGAGATATGTGTCCAAGGCCTCTTCGGGACCGGCAAGGGCAAAAGCAACCCACTGGCACGAGAACAGCAGGGCTTAGCCTGAGCACAAATCCCACAGGACTGCACAAAAGCACGCACATCCCGCGACAGAGACGGCCACCAAAATGATCTAGCCACTAACTCTCTGGTACCAAAGATTCCAGGATGACCAGCCAACACCGAACAATGAACCTCAGAGATAACTTTATTGGTCCACCTATCAGGGACAAACAGTTTCTCCGCTGGACAACGATCAGGTTTATTAGCCTGAAATTTTTGCAGCACCCGCCGCAAATCAGGGGAGATGGCAGACACAATTACTCCTTCCTTGAGGATACCCGCCGGCTCAGACAAACCCGGAGAGTCGGGCACAAAACTCCTAGACAGAGCATCCGCCTTCACATTTTTAGAGCCCGGAAGGTACGAAATCACAAAGTCAAAACGGGCAAAAAACAGCGACCAACGAGCCTGTCTAGGATTCAACCGCTTAGCAGACTCAAGATAAGTCAAGTTCTTATGATCAGTCAATACCACCACGCGATGCTTAGCTCCTTCAAGCCAATGACGCCACTCCTCGAATGCCCACTTCATGGCCAGCAACTCTCGGTTGCCCACATCATAATTTCGCTCAGCAGGCGAAAACTTCCTGGAAAAAAAAGCGCATGGTTTCATCACTGAGCAATCAGAACCTCTCTGCGACAAAACAGCCCCTGCTCCAATCTCAGAAGCATCAACCTCGACCTGGAACGGAAGAGAAACATCTGGTTGACACAACACAGGGGCAGAAGAAAAACGACGCTTCAACTCCTGAAAAACTTCCACAGCAGCAGAAGACCAATTGACCAAATCAGAACCCTTCTTGGTCAAATTGGTCAATGGTTTGGCAATACTAGAAAAATTGCAGATGAAGCGACGATAAAAATTAGCAAAGCCCAGGAACTTTTGCAGACTTTTCAGAGATGTCGGCTGAGTCCAATCATGGATGGCTTGGACCTTAACAGGATCCATCTCGATAGTAGAAGGGGAAAAGATGAACCCCAAAAATGAAACCTTCTGCACACCAAAGAGACACTTTGATCCCTTCACAAACAAAGAATTAGCACGCAGGACCTGAAAAACTGTTCTGACCTGCTTCACATGAGACTCCCAATCATCCGAGAAGATCAAAATGTCATCCAAGTACACAATCAGGAATTTATCCAGGTACTCTCGGAAGATGTCATGCATAAAGGACTGAAACACTGATGGAGCATTGGCAAGTCCGAATGGCATCACTAGATACTCAAAATGACCCTCGGGCGTATTAAATGCAGTTTTCCATACATCTCCTCGCCTGATTCGCACCAGATTATACTCACCACGAAGATCTATCTTGGTGAACCAACTAGCCCCCTTAATCCGAGCAAACAAATCAGATAACAATGGCAAGGGGTACTGAAATTTAACCGTGATCTTATTTAGAAGGCGGTAATCTATACAAGGTCTCAGCGAACCATCCTTCTTGGCTACAAAAAAGAACCCTGCTCCTAATGGTGACGATGACGGGCGAATATGCCCCTTCTCCAGGGATTCCTTCACATAACTGCGCATAGCGGCGTGCTCAGGCACGGATAAATTAAACAGTCGACCTTTTGGGAATTTACTACCAGGAATCAAATTGATAGCACAATCACAATCCCTATGCGGACGTAGGGCATCGGACTTGGGCTCATCAAATACATCCCGGTAATCAGACAAGAACTCTGGAACCTCAGAAGGGGTGGATGACGAAATTGACAGAAATGGAACATCACCATGTACCCCCTGACAACCCCAGCTGGACACCGACATGGATTTCCAATCTAATACTGGATTATGGGCTTGTAGCCATGGCAACCCCAACACGACCACATCATGCAGATTATGCAACACCAGAAAGCGAATAACCTTCTGATGTGCAGGAGCCATGCACATGGTCAGCTGGGTCCAGTATTGAGGCTTATTCTTGGCCAAAGGCGTGGCATCAATTCCTCTCAATGGAATAGGACACTGCAAGGGCTCTAAGAGAAACCCACAACGCTTAGCATACTCCAAGTCCATCAAATTCAGGGCAGCGCCTGAATCCACAAATGCCATGACAGAATACGATGACAAAGAACAGATCAAGGTAACGGACAGAAGAAATTTTGACTGTACCGTACCAATGGTGGCAGACCTAGCGAACCGCTTAGTGCGCTTAGGACAATCAGAGATAGCATGAGTGGAATCACCACAGTAGAAACACAGCCCATTCAGACGTCTGTGTTCTTGCCGTTCAAGTCTGGTCAAAGTCCTATCGCACTGCATAGGCTCAGGTTTAAGCTCAGGTAATACCGCCAAATGGTGCACAGATTTACGCTCACGCAAGCGTCGACCGATCTGAATGGCCAAAGACATAGACTCATTCAAACCAGCAGGCATAGGAAATCCCACCATGACATCCTTAAGGGCTTCAGAGAGACCCTTTCTGAACATAGCTGCCAGCGCAGATTCATTCCATTGAGTGAGCACGGACCACTTTCTAAATTTCTGACAATATACCTCTATCTCATCCCGACCCTGACAAAGAGCCAGCAAATTTTTCTCTGCCTGATCCACAGAATTAGGTTCATCGTACAGCAATCCGAGCGCCAGGAAAAATGCATCGATATTACTCAATGCAGGATCTCCTGGCGCAAGAGAAAATGCCCAGTCCTGAGGGTCGCCGCGCAAAAAAGAAATAACAATCAAAACCTGTTGAACTGGATCACCAGAGGAGCGAGGTTTCAAGGCCAGAAACAATTTACAATTATTTTTGAAACTCAGAAACTTAGTTCTATCTCCAAAAAACAAATCAGGAATAGGAATTCTTGGTTCTAACATAGATTTCTGATCAATAGTGTCTTGAATCTTTTGTACTCTTGCCGAGAGCTGATCCACAAATGAAGACAGACTTCTAATGTCCATCGCTACACCTGTGTACTGAACCACCCAAATGTCTAGGGGGAAAAAAAGGCAAAACACAGTGCAAAGAAAAAAAAATGGTCTCAGAACTTCTTTTTTCCCTCTATTGAGAATCATTAGTACTTTTGGCTTCCTGTACTGTTATGAAAGGCAATTCAGTACCACAATGGACATAGCGGTCAGAGCACATACAGTGATCTGACAATAACCAAAAATCATAGAACGAGCTCTGAGACGTGGGAACTCTGCAGACCGCAATCCCTAATCCTCTCCAAACAACACTAGAGGCAGCCGTGGATTGCGCCTAACTCTGCCTATGCAACTCGGCACAGCCTGAGAAACTAACTAGCCTGAAGATAGAAAATAAGCCTACCTTGCCTCAGAGAAATACCCCAAAGGAAAAGGCAGCCCCCCACATATAATGACTGTGAGTAAGATGAAAAGACAAACGTAGGGATGAAATAGATTCAGCAAAGTGAGGCCCGACTTTCTTAACAGAGCGAGGATAGAAAAGGTAACTTTGCGGTCTACACAAAACCCTAAAGAAAACCACGCAAAGGGGGCAAAAAGACCCTCCGTACCGAACTAACGGCACGGAGGTACACCCTTTGCGTCCCAGAGCTTCCAGCAACAAATTAGACAAGCTGGACAGAAAAAATAGCAAACAAATAGCAAAGAAGAACTTAGCTATGCAGAGCAGCAGGCCACAGGAATGATCCAGGGAAAAGCAAGTCCAACACTGGAACATTGACAGGAAGCCAGGAACAAACATTAGGTGGAGTTAAGTAGAGAAGCACCTAACGACCTCACCAGATCACCTGAGGGAGGAAACTCAGAAGCCGCAGTACCACTTCCCTCCACCAACAGAAGCTCACAGAGAGAATCAGCCGAAGTACCACTTGTGACCACAGGAGGGAGCTCTGCCACAGAATTCACAACAGGTATCCTTCCGCACTGTATTCCTCCGCCGCTGTGAAAAAAATAGTCCCTAGTCTCACTTTTGGCATTGCTGTGTGAGAAATTTTCCCACGCAGCAATGCCATAAAGTGAGACTTTGAACTATAGTAACCTCAGTGATGCACTGCAGGAGCAATTGTCTCCTGTCAGTGTCACTGAGGGTCCTATAGAGCAGTGACATCACCCGATGTCACTGTTCTATAGGGGAGATCTTCATGGGACACTCGTTATTAATTGGACTATGGCGGACAGGTAGTATACGGTTTATTATTTTACGTGTTTTGCAGGCGCTGAAGTATGGTAAGTATGGTTAAATGAGGAATATTAAAATAATTTTTTCCTAATGTGTGTGTTTTATTAACCCTTTATTACTATTGGATTAATAATGGATAGACGTCTTATTGACGTCTCTCCGTTATTAACCCGGCTTAATGTCACCTTACAATTGATGCCTCTCCATTATTAACCGGGGTTAATGTCACCTTACATTAGCAAGGTGACATTAGCCCCTTATTAGCCTATATCCCACCGCTACTCGCTACTCGGGAGTGGGAAGAGAGGGGCTAAGTGTCAGAATTGCGCCATTTCTGGAGTGGCTGCAGACTGGTATTTGTAACCGGGGGGGGGGCAATATCCATGGACCCTCTCTAGGCTATGAATATCAGCCTGCAGCTGTCTGCATAGCCTTTCTGGCTATAACATATAGGGGGACCCCACATCATTTTTTGGAGGGGTCCCCCTTTTTTAATAGCCAGTAAAGATTATGCAGACAGCTGCGGGCTGATATTCATAGCAGGCTACAAATATTGGCCCCCGGCCGCCGGCTTTCCCCCTCTGGCACAGAAGATTGCGCGGGAGCCCACGCCGTTTTTTTTTTAATTAAACGCTCATTAAGGCCTCTTTCACACTTGTGTCGGTACGGGTCGCGTCGGTACTACTACTGTCCCATCATTGGCTAATGTGTCAATCACTGCCACTGTAGCAGGCATCATCCGATGGGACTTGTAGTCCATCGGATGATGCCTGCACACATGCACAGAGCCCCGGCAGCCCGCACAGAGCCCCGGCAACCCGCACAGAGCCCCGGCAGGCCCGCACAGGCCCACGGCAGGCACACACAGACCCCTGGCAGCCTGCACAGACCCCCGGCAGCCCCGCACAGACCCCCCATGGTCACGCACAGACCCCGTCTGCACACACACACGCAGTCTCCACCCACGCACCTCCCACACTCCATTATAGTGCATCATTGCACTATGGGAACTTCTGATTCCGGTATCCGATATCGCAAAAGTATCGGAACTCGGTATCGGAATTCCGATGCAGCGAATATCGGCCGATACCCGATATTTGCAGTATCGGAATGCTCAACACTACTCACCACACATCTAGATAAGTTCCTTTGGTGGTATAGTTTCCAAAATGGGGTAAATTGTTGGGGTTTCCACTGTTTAGGCACATCAGGGGCTCTCCAAACGCGACATGGCGTCTGATCTCAATTGCAGCCAATTCTGCGTTGAAAAAGTCAAACAGTGCACATTCCCTTCCCAGCTCTGTCATGTGCCCAAACAGTGATTTACTCACACATATGGGGTATCAGCATACTCAGGACAAATGCCACAACTTTTGGGGTCCAATTTCTCCTGTTACCCTTGGTAAAATAAAAGAAATTGGATCTGAAGTTGAAATTTTTTGTGAAAAAAGGTTAAATGTTCATTTTTTTTTAAACATTCCAAAAATTCCTGTGCACCTGAAGGGTTAATACACTTCTTGAATGTGGTTTTGAGCACCTTGAGGGGTACAGTTTTTAGAATGGTGTCGCTTTTGGGTAGTTTCTATCATATAGACCCCTCAAAGTGACTTCAAATGTGATGTGGTCCTTTAAAGAAAATGGTGTTGCAAAAATGAGAAATCGCTGGTCAATTTTAACACTTATAACTCCCTAACAAAAAAATTTGGGTTCCAAAGTTGTGTTGATGTAAAGTAGACATGTTACTTATTAAGTATTTTGTGTGACATATCTGTGTGATTTAAGGGCATAAAAATTCAAAGTTGGAAAATTGCAAAATTTTCAAAATTTTCGCCAAATTTCCATTTTTTTTTACAAATAAACGCAAGTCCCATCAAAGAAATTTTACCACTGTTATGGAAATATATATCATGTAGATCTCACTTGCCTGTATACTCCTTTATAATCATATATACTCATATAAACGCAAATATATCTACTGTATATACTCAGTTATTGTAGTTTATAATCAATTGCTCAACTTCACCACATGAGCTAGGCCAGATGGTTCCTCGGTACTTTCCAGACACCCAAAAACCGGAACTTAGGCCAGATGTCTTGAACTAATGTCTAAGAATCCTACTGAATAGCAGGATAAATGTGAAAGCTACATTTTAGTTGCTTAATCAGCATTCATGTGTGCATTAATCACAATATTCCATATATATTTAGATAACCAATAACAGTGGAGCTAGACAATATGGTGATTAACTAACCACCTCCTTTCTATATGCAATTATAAATCCATGTATGTACAATAAATCATCAGTATTGGTGGAATGTTATTGTCACAATGGTGTGCAGTCTCATTCCTTGAGCGCTCAAAATACTCAGTCTTATTGGGAACGGCCGCAGCACACACAAGGATAGATTTATCCAAACCAAATTTCCATAACATCACTACCATGAAGTACAATATGTCATGAGAAAACAGAATCACCAGGATCAGTTGAAGCATTCCAGAGTTATAGCCTCATAAAGGGACAGTGGTCAGAATTGTAAAAATTGGCCTGGTCATTAACATGCAAACCACCCTTGGGGTAAAAGGGTTAAGAAGCACTTAGGTGTTTACCTGACATATTTTTTTTTACATTTCTTTACATTTATCATTAAACAAGAAAGCTGTAGTACCTTTTCTGAACTCGAAATGTATGACTAAAGTGACTGGTACAATCCTTTTTCAGCTCCAGTGGCAGGTCTTGCTTCCTTCCCCTATAGCTGGCTCCCTCTGTGCTACTTCATGATGGACTATTCTAGTATCCTGGAAAACATCGTTGATGTCATCACTCACAGCATTGTTCTTAGTTATCACATGTTTGTTGGGAGTTTGCTTCTTCTTCAACTTGTTTTAGCTTCAGCAAGTTGTCTAATGATCACCTCTGGTTCTCCTGCCTTCCATTCTGCTATCAATGTTATTCCCAAACTCGGTCCAACTATGTGTAATCCACACGCACCATTCTGCAATTAAAGTTCCAGATAATTAACTTTTTACAAATGTTCTTTGTGTTCTACTGTATTTACCTTACCTATTCATATGCAAGCAAATTATCAATTTTCCAATATATTTCTTCTATGTATACATGTACCACATCTCTGGCAAGCAAGTTACTAGCTTGCCAATACTCCTCTGCTATCCTTCAGTTCTCTATACCCTGCTGCATGTTCCTGAATACATACGTCTGCTCTTAACCATATATTTGTTAGAAGTTCCTGATTACATATGTCTCTGCTATTAACTATATCTATGTTGCAATTCCAGATTGCCTATACATCTACTGTTCCTGTGTGCATCTGCACACCTGGCTCTACTTCATCTGGAGCTTATTGTTACACTTGCATGGCTGTTGTCCTGTATACCTGCTGTCCTAGTCTTTGCTGATTGATATGCTGTCAATCAAGACCAGCTGTGCTGCTTCATCGCTTGCAGTCTTTGCCGCTCACCCTGACCTTCCGCATAGAGAATCCACCTCATCAGGTAAGCTCATGACCATGATAAATGCACAGGAGTGCGATGCTGGACACTGTGTGGATGTTATAGGATGCATTATTCACACGAAGCGGTGCAGGAGGATGATGATCACAAAAAGAGAGGAGGCGCCAAAACAAGACCAAAGATGCCCATCAGACCGGACCGCCCTGTAGGTGAATATAACAAAATGCCTTTTTTTTGTCTTGGAGGCCAGATTGGGGGCACATATACAGCATATTAGAATTGTCAGGATTCTGATGTCGGGTGACCCAGGACCAGCAGATCCTTCCCTGTCACTAACACTGGGGCACCCTAGCTCGCTCTGTTCTCTGGATTACTTCTGGTGGTGAAGATGCCAGGGCCACGTACCTTGCCTTATCTCCTGAATCCACCCTCTCTCTGTTCCCTTACCTCATTCAAGGAAGAGGGGAGCATCTGTTCACCGCAGCAAACGAATCTGACAGACAAGCTAACAGGGGCAACGGAAAAAATTTCAGGCACACAAATATTCACTCACCTAAAACAGAGGATTGCACCAGGGAATGGAGGATAGGGAAAAACCAAAGTAGGAGAAGAAAAGGGAATTATCACACTTACTAACCCAAGCAACAGTTAATGATAAACCCACCAAATGCCTTCTCATATGACCACCAAACAAGTATACTCCCAGCCATGCAGCATAAGCTAGCTCTGACGATGTGTGTCAGACAGGACACAGATTATATAGGGAATATAAGTGGCTAACCATGCTCAGCAGAGAGTCTATACTCCCTGAGCTCCCAGCATAGCCGATTATCCCTTGTACTGCCAAAAGAAATTTACACCATTTAAAAAGAAGGTGAAGTGCTTCTTTTCAGCGCAGGAGTAGGAGCAATCAGGCACAGCGGTTTTCTGGCTCCTTTCTGTCTCAGTAACCCGTGATGGAAAATCCACATAAAATATGTTATGTCTGAACATACCCTAAAGCTTTTTTGCTTTAAATTCAGTGACAATTCTACTTTGAAGTGACAATGGCGAAATCACAGTACAATATAATCTACGTGTTACTTTCCACAGTATGTGCTTCAGTGAAATTGAGTATTTTTTAGAAACTGACTACACTAGATTTACTGTATTGGATTTCGTTACGCATATTCCAAAACTAAAGTGTATAAATATTCACTTTTTCAGCATGAAAATGAGCTAGTGTGTATAAATCAAAACCAATAAAATCATTATCCTTAAAACAAGATGAATGGCCGAGTTTCTATACACTGAATTGCATATTTAAATCCTGTCATCTAATTGCTTAACATTCAAACATTTCTTTTTTCGCTTATATTTAGTGTCTGTTTTTCATTTTCTATGAACTTCTTTGCCCTTAATATAGTAGGAAAACAAATACATCTGGCAAATTGAATGTAATCGTCAAGCCTCTGTAAATTTTACAATTTAGCTTTTCATTGGCTTTAAGGGGAATAATTTGGTTTGTTTTCTTTGCAATTTATTCACTTCACATAGTAATGTTTTATTGTTACATCTAATTTAACTAGATGTTTAATGTATTTTTATGTGTTTCTTAAAAGAATTATGTTTCTCACCGATTCTCAGAAACAAGGCAACATTTTGTTCTAATTGTAAAGTGTTTACTATGGTTTGTAGACAATGTGTGTGCAACAATCTAATTGGGAATTAAGGCACTTCATATAAATGTTTCTTTTGTATGCTTTTGGGAATTTGTCTTTCCGTTTAACAATGTTATGGCGGAAGCGGCATGCTTTACTTATTGTACTTAAAATAATAACTACCTAGAATGAAATACCAGAAGAGATCCTGCAGTCAGGAGTAGGGTTGAGCGAAACGGGTCGGTCATTTTCATAAGTCGCCGACTTTTGGCAAAGTCGGGTTTCATGAAACCCGACCCGACCCCTGTGTGGGGTCGGCCATGCGGTACGCGACTTTCGTGCCAAAGTCGCGTTTCAATGACGCGAAAAGCACCATTTCTCATCCAATGAAGGTGGACGCAGAGTGTGGGCAGCGTGATGACATAGGTCTCAGTCCCCACCATCTTAGAGAAGGGCATTGCAGTGATTGGCTTGCTTTCTGCGGCATCACAGGGGCTATAAAGGGGCGTTCCAGCCGATCGCCATCTTACTGCTGCTGATCTGAGCATAGGGAGAGGTTGCTGCCGCTTCGTCAGAAGCAGGGATAGCGTTAGGCAGGGTACATTAACCCCCAAACCGCTTGTGCTGTAGCGATTTCCACTGTCCAACACCACGTTTTGTTTGCAGGGACAGTGGAGGCTACATTTTTTTTTCCTCAGCGCTGTAGCTCATTGGGCTGCCCTAGAAGGCTCCCTGATAGCTGCATTGCTGTTTCTACACCGCTGTGCAAACTAACTGCTTTTTTCAAAGCACAAATCCTGTTGCTCCTTCCTTTCTGCACAGCTATCTTGTTTGTTTGTCCACACTTTTGACTTTTTTGTGCGGCAGTCCACTCCTTGTTATTGCTGCCTGCCATACTTTGCTGAGATTACTGCAGGGAGATAGTAATTGTAGGACAGTCCCTTTTTTTTTGTTTTGTTTTGTTATATCTCTTCAAGCCAGTTTCTGCCACAGAAAATATACTCTAATACAGTGGCCCAGATTTATTCACTAGTCTCCCTGAAAAAAAAAAAAAGGGTGCAGATTAAAATTGGCAAATCTGTATCAGTGACAGTCATGTGTGTGGCATCTGTGTCTCATTTTCTGGCACAGAACACATACAGTCTAACAGTGGGCCTGATTTCTTGCCAATTCTCCCATAAATAAAAAAAAAATAGTGGGAGATTAAGATTTGCCTCAGTGCCAGTGCTGTGTGTGGCATCTGTCTCTAATTTTGTGCCACATTAAACCTAGTGTGTAATACTGGGCCAGATTTCTTTTAAATTCTCCATGAAAAAAAAAATAGTGGGAGATTAAGATTGGCATTTCTGCTTCAGTGCCAGTCCTGTGTGTGCCACCTGTCTCAAATTTTGTGCCACATTAAACCTGGTGTGTAATACTGGGCCAGATTTCCTTTAAATTCTCCCTGAAAAAAAAATAGTGGGAGATTAAGATTGGCATTTCTGCTTCAGTGCCAGTCCTGTGTGTGCCACCTGTCTCAAATTTTGTGCCACATTAAACCTAGTGTGTAATACTGGGCCAGATTTCTTTTAAATTCTCCCTGAAAAAAAAATAGTGGGAGATTAAGATTGGCAATTCTGCCTCATTGCCAGTGCTGTGTGTGGCATCTGTCTCTAATTTTGTGCCACAGAACATATACTGTATAAGAGTGGGCCACATTTCTTCAATATTCTCCCAGAAAAAATAAAAAGGGGGAGATTTTTATTGGTAGTGTCTGCATCAGCGTCAGTCCTGTTAGTGGCATATCTGTTTGCCACTGAAGCTGTGTACTGTTATACATTGGGCTTGATTTTCACTGCAATCTCACCCACCTATAAAGGGATATATAAATCCAACAGAAGTTTGAGTTCACCTTGTAACTGATTTTACATTAACAAATACCGTTAGTTTGGTTATGCTTTTCAAACAATGAGGAAGTCTGGTGGAAGAGGTCGTGGCCGTGGGCAGTCATTGCCAGCTGGTAATGATGGTAGTGATGGTGGAGCATCAGGTGGTCGTGGGAAAAGCAATATAGCACCTAAGTCTCGAGTTGTTGAGCCAGGTTCGTCGTCTGGCTACATAAGGCCTCGAACACTCCCTTTTCTGGGAGTAGGAAAACCGCTTTTTAAAGCCGGAGCAGCAAGAACAAGTTTTGGCTTTCCTTGCTGACTCAGCCTCTAGCTCTTTCACCTCCTCTTCTGAAACTGCTAAATGTAAAAGCAGCGCGTCGTTAGTGGATGTTCACAGTCAGGGACAAGTCGCTTCCTTGTCTTCTTCACCAAGAACAACAGAGAAGGATGCGTCAGGCGACACAACGGGTTACTCCAGGAAGCTCTTTACACATACCGTTCCTGGGTTAGAAAGTGAAACAGTTAACAGGCCATGCCCATTACAAGTTGAATCGGACATAGAGTGCACAGATGCACAGCCACAGCCAGATTACTATGCTGTTCCTTTGACTCAGACCATAACATTGCCCTCGCAGTGTACTGATCCAGAATCAGACCCTGATGAGACTATGGTGCCCCGTCACGAACGCTATACCACCGGCTTACACGGTGACACCGACGAAGTTGCACACGAGATAGAAGAGGAGGTCATAGATGACTCAGTTGTTGACCCCGATTGGCAGCCATTGGGGGAACAGGGTGCAGGCGGCAGTAGCTCTGAAGCGGAGGAGGAGCCGCAGCAGGCATCAACATCGCAACAGGTTCCATCTGCCAGGCCCGTATCTGGCCAAAAACGCGTGGCAAAACCAAAACCAGTTGTAGGACAGCCTGGACATCCGGTTAAAGAAGCTCAGTCTGCAATGCCTGAAAAGGTATCCGATAGTAGAAAGAGTGCAGTCTGGCATTTTTTTAAACAACATCCAAATGATCAGCGCAAAGTCATCTGTCAAAAATGTTCAACTACCTTAAGCAGAGGTCAGAATCTGAAAAGTCTGAATACAAGTTGCATGCATAAATGCATGCATTTAACCACCATGCATTTGCAAGCCTGGACTAACTACCAAACGTCCCTTAAGGTTGTAGCACCCTCGGCCAATGAAGTTAGTCAGCAACGCTACATCCCTTCTCTCTCTGTAAGCCCACCATTTCCCGCACCACCTGCAGTAAATGTGCAGGTTTCGTCGCCAGGCCAAAGCAGTCAGGGAATCACCAGTTTCGTAGTAGGAAACACTGCATGTAGGGCACCAGCAAGAATACTATCTCCAACCCTCTCTGTCTGCCATGTCCACCGGCACCCTCGCTAGTTCCACAATCTGCAGCTCTCCAGTCCAGCTCACAATACATGAGACTCTCGTTAGGAAAAGGAAGTACTCATCCTCGCATCTGCGTACACAGGGTTTGAACGGCCACATTGCTAGACTAATCTCATTAGAGATGATGCCCTATCGGTTAGTTGAAAGCGAAGCTTTCAAAGCCCTGATGGACAACGCTGAACCACGCTACGAGCTACCCAGTCGACACTTCTTTTCGAGAAAAGCCATCGCAGCCCTCCACCAGCATGTAAAAGACCGCATTGTCCATGCACTCAGGCAATCTGTGAGTACAAAGGTGCACCTGACAACAGATGCATGGACCAGTAGGCATGGCCAGGGACATTACGTGTCCATCACGGCACACTGGGTTAATGTGGTGGATGCAGGGTCCACAGGGGACAGCAATATTGGGACAGTTCTGCCTAGCCCACGGTCTAGGAAACAGTTGGCTGTAGGCATTCACCCCCCCTCCTCCTCGTCCTTCTGCAGAAGCGAGAGCTCGTCCACAGACCGCAGTCGCACAACCACTCCATCCGCAGCTGCCACTGTTGCACACGAGGTGTCCCATTATGGGACAGCTAGTGGCAAGCGTCAGCAGGCTGTATTGGCAATGAAGTGTTTGGGCGACAACAGACACACCACGGAAGTTCTGTCAGAGTTCTTGCAGAAAGAAACTCAGTCATGGCTGGGCACTGTACATCTTGAGGCAGGCAAGGTAGTGAGTGATAATGGAAGGAATTTTATGGCTGCCATAGCCGTTTGCCAACTGAAACACATTCGTTGCCTGGCTCACACCTTAAACCTGGTGGTGCAGTGCATCCTGAAAAGTTATCCGGGGTTACCCGACCTGCTCCTCAAAGTGCGCAGACTTTGCACGCATATCCACCTTTCGCCCGTACACTCCAGCCATATGCAGAACCATCAGCGGTCTTTGGACCTTCCCCAGCATCGCCTAATCATCGACGTTGCAACAAGGTGGAACTCCACACTGCACATGCTTCAGAGACTGTGCGAACAGAAGCGTGCTGTTATGTATTTGTGGGAGGATACACATACACGAGCAGGCAGTTGGATGGCAGACATGGAGTTGTCAGGTGTGCAGTGGTCGAAGGTACAAGACCTGTGTCAAGTCCTTCAGTGTTTTGAGGAATGAACACGGCTGGTTAGTGCAGACAATGCCATAATTAGCATGAGCATCCCCCTAATGCATCTGCTGATGCAAAGTTTGATGCACATAAAGGAGCAGGCGTCTGCAGCCGAGGAAGAGGATAGCCTCGATGACAGTCAGCTATTGTCTGGTCAGGGCAATCTACAGGACAAGGTAGCAGGCAAAGAGGAGGAGGACGAGGAGGATAATGGGGATGAGTATTTTTTGAATGAGGAAGCTTCTCCGGGGCCAATAGCAACTGGTGGCGTTGCAAGGCCCGGTTCAGGTTTTTTGAGGGAGACAAGTGATGTAGATTTGCCTGAAACTGCCCCTCAACCCAGCACAACCGCAGATTTGACAACTGGAACTTTGGCCCACATGGCGGATTATGCCTTACGTATCCTCAAAAGGGACCCACGCATTATTAAAATGATGACCGATGACGATTACTGGTTGGCCTGCCTCCTTGATCCTCGCTATAAAGGCAAATTGCAAAATATCATGCCACATGAGAACCTCGAACAAATATTAGCAACCAAACAAGCAACTCTTGTAGACCGTTTGATTCAGGCATTCCCAGCACACAGCGCCGGTGATGGTTCTCACACGAGCTGCAGGGGGCAACAGGGCAGAGGTGTTAGAGTTGCACAAATCAGAAGTGGCGTTGGACAGAGGGGTTTTCTGACCAGGTTGTGGAGTGATTTCGCAATGACCGCAGACAGGACAGGTACTGCAGCATCAATTCAAAGTGACAGGAGACAACATTTGTCCAGTATGGTTACTAACTATTTTTCATCCCTTATCGATGTTCTCCCTCAACCGTCATTCCCATTTGATTACTGGGCATCCAAAATAGACAACTGGCCTGAATTGGCAGAATATGCATTGCGGGAGCTTGCTTGCCCAGCAGCTAGTGTGCTATCAGAAAGAGTATTCAGTGCTGCTGGTTCAATATTGACCGAAAAAAGGACTCGTCTGGCTACCCAAAATGTTGATGATCTAACCTTCATTAAAATGAACCACTCATGGATTTCAAATTATTTTGCCCCACCTTTCCCGGCTGACACCTAGCTTTCCTATAAAAAGGTCTCGCTTGTGGACTGGTCTTACTGACTTTTCCAATCTCTTAATTTGCAGCAGCTGTTTGTCCAGCATATGACATGTTTACACCTCCCTAAATGGGCTAACTCCCCCCACGGGGCCGTGGTCTCGCCACTTGGCGCAAGCACCCGTGAGAGTGCCGTTTGTCTGAAGAGGTGGGTTGTTGTGAATTCTGTGATCAAGCTCCCTCCTGTGGTCACGAGTGGTACTGCGGCTTCTGAGTTTCCTTCTTCAGGTGATGAGGTTAAGTCGTTAGGTGCTGCTCTATTTAACTCCACCTAGTGCTTTGATCCTGGCCTCCAGACAATGTTCTAGTATTGGTCTTGCTTCCTCCTGGATCGTTCCTGTGGCCTGTCTGCTCAGCATAAGCTAAGTTCTGCTTGTGTTACTTTTGTTGCTATATTTTCTGTCCAGCTTGCTTTATAGGTTTTCCTTGCTTGCTGGAAGCTCTGAGACGCAGAGGGAGCACCTCCGTACCGTTAGTCGGTGCGGAGGGTCTTTTTGCCCCTCTGCGTGGTTGTTGGTAGGTTTTTGTGTTGACCGCAAAGCTATCTTTCCTATCCTCAGTCTATTCAGTAAGTCGGGCCTCACTTTGCTAAATCTATTTCATCTCTGTGTTTGTGTTTTCATCTTACTCACAGTCATTATATGTGGGGGGCTGCCTTTTTTGGGGGGAATTTCTCTGAGGCAAGGTAGGCTTATTTTTCTGTCTTCAGGCCTAGCTAGTTTCTCAGGCTGTGCCGAGTTGCATAGGGAGCGTTAGGCGCAATCCACGGCTACCTCTAGTGTGGTGTGATAGGATTAGGGATTGCGGTCAGCAGAGTTCCCACGTCTCAGAGCTCGTCCTATGTTTTTTGGTTATTGTCAGGTCACTTTGTGTCCTCTGAACTTCAAGGTCCATTGTGGTTCTGAATTACCTATTCATAACAGTGGGTGTACCCATTTTTGGTCGACGGCACTGCCACTGGGTCCCACATAGTACAATAAAGTGTCTCTGGCGGTGGTGGTGCGCAACCAACGTCAGACACACCGTTGTAACATGAGGGGCCCTGGGCCTGTACCGCCGGCCACAAGAGTTTCCCCCCCAGCTCAAACACTGTTCTACCACTTGCAAAATTATCTCTCACAGCTCCACCAATGTTTAGTCTATGCGCTGACATCCTTCAATGCCTGGCACTGACAATACCAATTTGTTGACATGTATGATGCTAGTTAAAATAGTAAGGGGAAGTGTCCTATATTGACACCAGTAAATGCTTAGCGCCAAATTACTATGTTTGAAACTCAGCAGAGGAGCCCACCCCTGTACCTAAGTATGCCACCCTTTTGTTTTTTGGTTTTGTTGTTTTGCGAGACATTAACATCTATTTATTTTTTGGGAGTACTAACTGTGTCAGACACTCCTTCCAATCGTCCTCCGCTGACCACACCAATGCTGCCTGTGTACCCCTGCAAGATAATTCAAACTGCATTGAGCCTAATTTGTTTTATTTTAGGCCTACTAAGTCTGTCTGTGTTCCCTCCTTCCAATTGTCCTCCACTGACCACACCAATGCTGCCTGTGTACCCCTGCAAGATAATTCAAACTGCATTGAGCCTAATTTTTTTTATTTTAGGCCTACTAAGTCTGTCTGCGGTCCCTCCTTCCATTTGTCCTCCACTGAGCACACCAATGCCAACCGTGTACCCATGTAACTTTCTGTCATCCTGCAGTGAGCCTACTTTGTGGTGTAAGGCCTACTAGCAGTGTCTGTCTGCACCACTTAATACAGCTGTCCTCCTCTAAAAAAAAAAATAAAGGCTGATTTTCAGCTTGTCGGAATTATAAAACTGCATTGGGGCCACAAGTTTCGTTGTGGTCTACAAACTGAGTCTTCTGCTCCAAGGTGTTCTCTCTGTTGCCTCTCCCTCGCTTCTATCTTGAAGCTTTTGTTAAGTAGTTGTTGAAACAACACTGCATTAGGCCTACAAGTTGGGTCTGGGTTGTAGAGATGGTGTCTGCCGCTCCAAGGTGTTGTCCTGGTTGCCTTTCCTGAGCTTCAACTTCAGGCTCTTGTTAAATAGTTTTTTTAATCAAACAACTGCAGTGGGGCTACTAGTTTGGTTGGGGCCTACTAACAGTGTCTGCTGCTCCAAGGTGTTCTCCTGGTTGCCTTTCCTGAGCTTCAATCTATCTTCAGGCTCTTGTTAAATAGTTTTTTAATCAAACAACTGCAGTGGGGCTACTAGTTTGGTTGGGGCCTACTAACACTGTCTGCCGCTCCAAGGTGTTCTCCTGGTTGCCTTTCCTGAGCTTCAATCTTCAGGCTCTTGTTAAATAGTTATTAATCGAACAACTGCAGTGGGTCTACTAGTTTGGTTGGTGCTTACTAACAGTGTATGCCGCTCCGTGCTGTTCTCCAGGTTTCCTGTCCTGAAATTCCATTTTCAGGCTCTCGTTAAGTAGTTGTTGAAACAACACTGCATTAGGCCTACAAGTTGGATCTGGGTTGTAGAGACGGTGTCTGCCGCTCCAAGGTGTTCTCCAGGTTACCTCTCCCTAGCTTCTATCTTGAAGCTCTCGTTAAGTAGTTGTTGAAACAACACTGCATTTGGCCTACAAGTTGAGCCTGGGTTGTAGGGACGGTGTCTGCCGCTCCAAGGTGTTCTCCAGGTTGCCTCTCCCTAGCTTCTATCTTTGAAGCTCTCGTTAAGTAGTTGTTGAAACAACACTGCATTTGGCCTACAAGTTGGGTCTGGGTTGTATGGACGGTGTCTGCCGCTCCAAGGTGTTCTCCAGGTTGCCTCTCCTTAGCTTCTATCTTTGTAGCTCTCGTTAAGTAGTTGTTGAAACAACACTGCATTAGGCCTACAAGTTGGGTCTGGGTTCTACAAACGGTGTCTTCCGCTCCAAGGTGTTCTCCAGGTTGCCTTTCCCTAGCTTCTATCTTCAGGCTCTCGTTAAATTGTTTTTAATATAACACTGCATTTGGCCTACTTGTTTTGTTGGCCCTACTAACGGTGTCTGCCGCTCTTTGATGTTCTCCTACACTGAACAAGCCAGTGCCGCCTGTTTACTTCTGTTACCAATTTTGAACTGCATTTAGCCTACTTACTGATTTGGGCCTACTCACTGTGTCAGCCTCTCATTACAGTTGTACTCCACTGAACAAAGCAATGCCCCCTGGTTAGTCCTGTTACCAATTTTGAACTGCATTTAGCCCACTTTATTATTTGGGCCTATATCTGTGTTTCCTCCTCATCCTGCCCATTGCCCAGCCAGTGATAGATGAGTCTGCTGGTACATTGACCCAGAATGCTACATTCCCCGTGCACGCTACACAGCCAGAATGTGACCCTGCTGAAAGTCAGGTTCCCCTTCCCGCATACCATACCACCTTACACGGGGACAATGAGGAAGGTGCAGATGAAAGTGCAGGTTCCTTCATCAGTTGGAGGGGGGGAATACTCGTTGGCGACGTCACTGGAACAGGGCCCCTCATAGTACGCTAAGTGTCGCTGCCGGTGGGAGGTGCCCCCGCCGTGCAAACACACTGCCGTACTTTAAGGGGCCCTGTGCCAGTGCCAATGCCAACGAGTGGGCCCCCCCTGCTTGCTCAGGATCACAGCACTTGCAAAGTTTAAATACTTACCTCTCCCTGCTCCACTGCCGTGACGTGGTCCAGATTTCCTGGGCCCACTAAATACTTAAACCAGCCCTACCCCCCACAACTTTAGCCAAATGACCCCCAATTTCCAATGCCTTACCATTATTATAAGGTAAATTAAGATTGACAAGCTTCAATAACAAGAATGGATGTTTTGCCATTAAAATGGGCACTGTAGGTGTTTTCCTGGCCTCCACTCACTGCCGACTATGCTCCCCCATTGACTTGCATTGGGTTTCATGTTTCGTTCGATCCCCGACTTTTGGCGATAATCGGAGGATTCCACTCGACTCGACTTTTGATAGTCGGGTTTCGCGAAACCTGACTCGACCCTAAAAAACTAAAAGTCGCTCAACCCTAGTCAGGAGTCCTGGGGCAACTTGGTAACTTGCCGAGCTGCACAAACTGGTAATATTGGACACGTTACCACATTTCCCAATGGCAAAAAAATACATTGAGGCTCACAGAAAATTCAGACATGCCTCTTTTTTTTGTCACTGGAATTATGGTTTTGCTACTTCCACTATTTTATTACTAGTGACTGAAAGCAGCTATGTAGCTCAAGCCTGCAAGTCTAAAGGTACCGTCACACTCAGCGACGCTGCAGCGATATAGACAACGAGCCGATCGCTGCAGCGTCGCTGTTTAGGTTGCTGTAGAGACGTCAAACACAGCAACTCCAGAACGATGCAGGAGCGATCCTGTGACGTAACGGCGACTCACTTATCGTTGTGGCTGGTTGTTAGCTCCATGTTAAAACATTGCTGGCATCGTTGCTTTTGCTGTCAAACACGACGATATACACCGACCTGATGACCAAATAAAGTTCGGGACTTCTAGCTCCAACTAGCGATGTCACAGCAGGATCCAGATCGCTGCTGCATGTCAAACACAACGAGATCGCTATCCAGGATGCTGCAACGTCACGGATCGTTGTCGTTCTCATTGTAAAGTTGCTGAGTGTGAAAGTACCTTTAATCACTGTTCTTGTCATTTAGTTGTTGACAATCCAGTGTGCATCTCAAGATATGCATTTATCAAATGTCATTGCCTGGAGTATGGTTTTGGCAAAGTTTTGAGTTTGGCATATTTCAAGACGGATGTGCAACTTTTTAAAGGATTTACGTCTTTTGTTGCTAAAAGTTTGCAAGAAGAAAAAACAGTTAAAAACAATAATAAAGAGTATTTTTGATTGTGTGCCAGATTTGTACCAATAGCACAATTTTTAAGAGTTTGATGCAGAAAATGTCAGCAACTACAACAATTCATAAAAAGAAAATTGCAAATGATGAATCGGGTAAGTAATATTTTTGAGACAATTAACCCCTTCATGACCCAGCCTATTTTGACCTTAAAGACCTTGCCGTTTTTTGCAATTCTGACCAGTGTCCTTTTATGAGGTAATAACTCAGGAACGCTTCAATGGATCCTAGCGGTTCTGAGATTGTTTTTTCGTGACATATTGGGCTTCATGTTAGTGGTAAATTTAGGTCAATAAATTCTGTGTTTATTTGTGATAAAAACAGAAATTTGGCGAAAATTTTGAAAATTTCGCAATTTTCACATTTTGAATTTTTATTCTGTTAAACCAGAGAGTTATGTGACACAAAATAGTTAATAAATAACATTTCCCACATGTCTACTTTACATCAGCACAATTTTGGAAACAAAATTTTTTTTTGCTAGGAAGTTATAAGGGTTAAAATTTGACCAGCAATTTCTCATTTTTACAACGAAATTTACAAAACCATTTTTTTTAGGGACCACCTCACATTTGAAGTCAGTTTGAGGGGTCTATATGGCTGAAAATAGCCAAAAGTGACACCATTCTAAAAACTGCACCCCTCAAGGTGCACAAAACCACATTCAAGAAGTTTATTAACCCTTCAGGTGCTTCACAGCAGCAGAAGCAACATGGAAGGAAAAAATGAACATTTAACTTTTTAGTCACAAAAATGATTTTTCAGCAACAATTTTTTTATTTTCCCAATGGTAAAAGGAGAAACTGAACCACGAAAGTTGTTGTCCAATTTGTCCTGAGTACGCTGATAACTCATATGTGGGGGAAAACCACTGTTTGGGCGCACGGCAGGGCTTGGAAGGGAAGGAGCGCCATTTGACTTTTTGAATGAAAAATTGGCTGCACTCTTTAGCGGACACCATGTCACGTTTGGAGAGCCCCGGTGTGCCTAAAAATTGGAGCTCCCCCACAAGTGACCCCATTTTGGAAACTAGACGCCCCAAGGAACTTATCTACATGCATAGTGAGCCCTTTAAACCCCCAGGTGCTTCACAAATTGATCCGTAAAAATGAAAAAGTACTTTTTTTTCACAAAAAAATTCTTTTAGCCTCAATTTTTTCATTTTCACATGGACAACAGGATAAAATGGATCCTAAAATGTGTTGGGCAATTTCTCCTGAGTACATTGATACCTCACAAGTGGAGGTAAACCACTGTTTGGGCACATGGTAAGGCTCGGAAGGGAAGGAGCGCCATTTGAATTTTTGAATGAAAAATTATCTCCATCGTTAGCGGACACCATGTCGCACTTGGAGAGACCCTGTGTGCCTAAACATTGGAGCTCCCCCACAAGTGACCCCATTTTGGAAACTGGACCCCCCAAGGAATTTATCTAGATGCCTTGTGAGCACTTTAAACCCTCAGGTGCTTCACAAATTGATCCGTAAAAATGAAAAAGTACTTTTTTTTCACAAAAAATTTATTTTCGCCTCAATTTTTTCATTTTCACATGGGCAATAGGATAAAATGGATCCTAAAATTTGTTGAGCAATTTCTCCCGAGTACGCCGATACCTCATATGTGGGGGTAAACCACTGTTTGGGCACATGGCAGGCCTCGGAAGGGAAGGCGCACCTTTTGACTTTTTGAATGGAAAATTAGCTCCAATTGTTAGCGAACACCATGTCGCGTTTGGAGAGCCCCTGTGTGCCTATGCATTGGAGCTCCCCCACAAGTGACCCCATTTTGGAAACTAGACCCCCGAAGGAACTTATCTAGATGCATACTGAGCACTTTAATCCCCCAGGTGCTTCACAGAAGTTTATAATGCAGAGCCATGAAAATAAAAAATAATTTTTCTTTTCTCAAAAATGATTTTTTAGCCTGGAATTTCCTATTTTGCCAATGGTAATAGGAGAAATTGGACCACAAATGTTGTTGTCCAGTTTGTCCTGAGTACGCAGATACCCCATATGTGGGGGTAAACCACTGTTTGGGCGCACGGCAGGGCTCAGAAGGGAAGGCACGCCATTTGGCTTTTTAAATGGAAAATTAGCTCCAATCATTAGCGGACACCATGTCGCGTTTGGAGAGCCCCTGTGTGCCTAAACATTAGAGATCCCCCACAAATGACCCCATTTTGGAAACTAGACCCCCAAAGGAACTAATCTAGATGTGTGGTGAGCACTTTGAACCCTCAAGTGCTTCACAGAAGTTTATAACGCAGAGCCATGAAAATTAAAAAAAAAAATCTTTTCTCAAAAATGATTTTTTAGCCCGCTATTTTTTATTTTCCCAAGGGTAACAGGAGAAATTTGACTCCACAAGTTGTTGTCCAGTTTCTCCTGAGTACGCTGATACCCCATATGTGGGGGTAAACCACTGTTTAGGCACATGCTGGGGCTCGGAAGTGAAGTAGTGACGTTTTGAAATGTAGACTTTGATGGAATGCTCTGCGGGCGTCACGTTGCGTTTGCAGAGCCCCTGATGTGGCTAAACAGTAGAAACCCCCCACAAGTGACCCCATTTTGGAAACTAGACCCCGAAAGGAACTTATCTAGATGTGAGGTGAGCACTTTGAACCCCCAAGTGCTTCACAGAAGTTCATAACACAGAGCAGTGAAAATAATAAATACGTTTTCTTTCCTCAAAAATAATTATTTAGCCCAGAATTTTTTATTTTCCCAAGGGTTACAGGAGAAATTAGACCACAAAAGTTGTTTTCCAGTTTGTCCTGAGTACACTGATACCCCATGTGTGGGGGTAAACCACTGTTTGGGCACACGTCGGGGCTCAGAAGGGAAGTAGTGACTTTTGAAATGCAGACTTTGATGGAATGGTCTGCGGGCGTCACGTTGCGTTTGCAGAGCCCCTGGTGTGCCTAAACAGTAGAAACCCCCCACAAGTGACCCCATTTTGGAAACTAGACCCCCAAAGGAACTTATCTAGATATATGGTGAGCACTTTCAACCCCCAAGTGCTTTACAGAAGTTTATAACACAGAGCCGTGAAAATAATAAATACGTTTTCTTTCCTCAAAAATAATTATTTAGCCCAGAATTTTTTTTTCCCAAGGGTTACAGGAGAAATTGGACCACAAAAGTTGTTGTCCAGTTTCTCCTGAGTACGCTGATACCCCATGTGTGGGGGTAAACCACTGTTTGGGCACACGTCGGGGCTCAGAAGGGAAGTAGTGACTTTTGAAATGCAGACTTTGATGGAATGGTCTGTGGACGTCACGTTGCGTTTGCAGAGCCCCTGGTGTGCCTAAACAGTAGAAACCCCCCACAAGTGACCCCATTTTAGAAACTAGACCCCGCAAGGAACTTATCTAGATATGTGGTGAGCACTTTGAACTCCCAAGTGTTTCACAGACGTTTACAACGCAGAGCCGTGAAAATAAAAAATAATTTTTCTTTCCTCAAAAATGATGTTTTAGCAAGCATTTTTTTATTTTCACAAGGGTAACAGGAGAAATTGGACCCCAGTAATTGTTGCGCAGTTTGTCCTGAGTATGCTGGTACCCCATATGTGGGGGTAAACCACTGTTTGGGCGCACGTCGGGGCTCGGAAGTGAGGGAGCACCATTTGACTTTATGAATACAAGATTGGCTGGAATCAATGGTGGCGCCATGTTGCGTTTGGAGACCCCTGATGTGCCTAAACAGTGGAAACCCCTCAATTCTAACTCCAACACTAACCCCAACACACCCCTAACCCTAATCCCAACTGTAGCCATAACCCTAATCACACCCCTAACCACAACCTTAATTCCAACCCTAACCCTAAGGCTATGTGCCCACGTTGCGGATTCGTGTGATATTTTTCAGCATCATTTTTGAAAAATCCGCGGGTAAAGGGCACTGCGTTTTACCTGCGGATTTACCGTGGATTTCCAGTGTTTTTTGTGCGGATTTCACCTGTGGATTCCTATTGAGGAACAGGTGTAAAACGCTGCGGAATCCGCACAAAGAATTGACATGCTGCTGAAAATACAACGCAGCATTCCCGCGTGGTATTTTCCGCACCATGGGCACAGCGGATTTGGTTTTCCATAGGTTTACATGGTACTGCAAACCTGATGGAACACTGCTGCGAATCCGCAGCGGCCAATCCGCTGCAGATCCGCAGCAAAATCCGCACCGTGTGCACATAGCCTAATTCTAAAGGTATGTGCACACACTGCGGAAAACGCTGCAGATCGGCAGCAGTTTCCCATGAGTTTACAGTTCAATGTAAACCTATTGGAAACAAAAATCGCTGTGCACATGCTGCGGAAAAACTGCACGGAAACGCAGCGGTTTACATTCCGCAGCATGTCACTTCTTTCTGCGGATTCCGCAGCGGTTTTACAACTGCTCCAATAGAAAATCGCAGTTGTAAAACCGCAGTGAAATGCGCAGAAAAACCGCGGTAAATCTGTGATAAATCCACAGCGGTTTAGCACTGCGGATTTATCAAATCCGCAGCGGAAAAATCCGCAGAGGAACAGAATACGTGTGCACATACCGAAACCCTAACCCTAGCCCTACCCCTAACCCTACCCCTAACCCTACCCCTAACCCTAGCCCTAACCCTAACCCTACCCCTAACCCTACCCCTAACCCTACCCCTAACCCTACCCCTAAGCCTAACCCTAACCCTACCCCTACCCCTAACCCTACCCCTAACCCTACCCCTATTCTAACCTTAGTGTAAAAAAAAAAAAAATTCTTTATTTTTTTATTGTCCCTACCCATGGGGGTGACAAAGGGGGGGGTCATTTACTATTTTTTCTTATTTTGATCACTGAGATAGGTTTTATCTCAGTGATCAAAACTCACTTTGGAACGAATCTGCCGGCCGGCAGATTCGGCGGGCGCACTGCACATGCGCCCGCCATTTTGGTAGTTGGCGGCGCCCAGGAAAGAAGACGGACGGATCCCGGGAGGTAAGTATAAGGGGGGAGATCAGGGCACGGGGGGAGCGTCGGAGCACGGGGTGGGGGTGGATCGGAGCATGGGGGGGGTGGATCGGAACACGGGGGGTGGATTGGAGCAAGGGGTGGGGGATTGCTGTGCAGGGGGGTGGATCGGAGCACGGGGGGGATCGCTGTGCGAGGGGGTGATCGGAGTGCGGGGGGGTTTGATTGGAGCACGGGGGGTGTGATTGGAGCACGGGGGAGCGGACAGGAGGACGGGGGAGCGGAGCACAGGACGGAGGGGAGCGGACCACAGATCGGGGGGCTGGGGGAGCGATCGGTGGGGTGGGGTGGGTGCACATAAGTGTTTCCAGTCATGGCCGATGATATTGCAGCATCGGCCATGGCTGGATTGTAATATTTCACCAGTTTTTTAGGTGAAATATTACAAATCGCTCTGATTGGCAGTTTCACTTTCAACAGCCAATCAGAGCGATCGTAGCCACGGGGGGGGGGGTGAAGCCACCCCCCCTGGGCTAAACTACCACTCCCCCTGTCCCTGCAGGCCGGGTGAAATTGGAGTTAACCCTTTCACCCGGCCTGCAGGGACGCGATCTTTCTGTGACACAGCATATGCGTCACAGGTCGGATTGGCACCGACTTTCATGACGCATACGCTGTGTCACAGGTCGGGAAGGGGTTAAAAGTGATATGCTTTATACGAGTGGAAACCGGTTCAGGAAACTCTCCTTCATTGGAACAATTGTGTGTAGCTTTTGTTTTCTGAAGCTTTTTCTGAAGCATTGCTAAAATCTAGTAAGTCACAACAATAGGTTGTGTATGTGACTGGCACGGTATTTAGCTCCCTGTGCTCATCGACATGGTAGACAAGTGCAGAAGCTGCCTGGGCACAGTACAGAATGCAGTGAATAAAAATATGGCCCTCTGAATGATGTCCTGTGATGTAAAGTGTTCCAATCAATAAAATCAGTTCTGAACAGAAAACTCGCTGTACTGCTCCTAAGAATTATAACAATGACTTCATAATGAAGGCAGGAACACTGGGAAAAAAAGCAGTAAGCACTAGGAACATTGGGAAATCTGCAATGCAGGACCTTAAAAAGAAGAAACAGTTGTTGAAGTATATCAGAAAAATGCACAGGTTTGTTAGTCTATCATGATATCCTAGTGCAACAATATGAAGACTCAAAGATCATTCCTGTTTGATAATATACCTACCTGTACATCAATCAAACCCCTGAAGTACCAGTAGAGCTCTTTTGACTTGAGCACTTTCTTATCCTAAATGCCAGGGGTGTCAAACTGCATTCCTCGAGGGCCGCAAACCATGCGTATTTTCAAGATTTCCTTAGCATTGCACAAGGTGCTGGAATCATTCTCTGCAGGTGATTAAATTATCACCTGTGCAATGCAAGGAAATCCTGAAAACATGACCTGTTTGCAGCCCTCGAGGAATGCAGTTTGACACCCCTGCTAAATGCCAATTTTGGCCTTGCACGGCTGTGTGCACACGTTGCAGATTTGGGTGCAGAATTTTCTGCACAAAATCGGCATCTCCTGGCAGAAAACGCAGCTGCGTTTTTATGCAGCTTTTTGTGCGGTTTTTATGCGTTGTTTTGTGCGGTTTTTAATGCGTTTTTGTATGCCTTTTTGAAAGCTAAATAAAGATGTATTAAACAAAAAAAAAGATTTGTGATGTCATTATTGTCCAACCTCCTCTTTTACATTTGTCCAACACACACTCCATTACACACACAGATAGATAGATAGATAGATAGATAGATAGATAGATAGATAGATAGATCTGTAGATAGAAGGAATGAGTTGGATATTTAGATCTACATATAGATAGATCTATAGATGCATACATCTATCTATTCATATATCTATAGATATATCTGGATAGATATATCTATTGATGTATGGATAGCGTAGGGTATGTGTCCACTTTCAGGATTACATCCGGATTAGCTGCGGATTGGATGCTGCATACAACCACAGTGTTCAACCCGCAGGGTCCAGATGTTACAGCATAGTGGAGGGGATTTTATGAAATCCCGTCTCCACTATGCATGCGAACACGCACCCGGCGGCCCTGCGTTTACGAACATGCGGCGCATCTTTTTAGAATGCAGCATGTCTGTTTACCTTGCAGCGACGCTCCATCGCCGCAAGGTAAATCACAGGGTTCTATGTATGGGGTGCGAAGATTCCGGATGTGTGCAATGAACACATCCGGAATCACCGCGCGTACAGAAGGGGGTGGCGCTTTGGGTGAAGCGAGATTTCCGCTCCGTCCAAAGCGCCAGCAATCAGGCCCATGGACACATACCCTATAGATTTATGGATAGATATATCTATAAATATATCTATAGATAGATTATCCATAGATATATAATAGCAAGGTCGATGTTTATTAATGAACTAGATTGTGGCCCGATTCTAATGCATTGGGTATTCTAGAATATGCATGTCCCCGTAGTATATGGACAATGATGATTCCAGAATTTGCGGCAGACTGTGCCTGTCGCTGATTGGTCGAGGCAACCTTTATGACATCATCGTCGCCATGGCAACCATTATGACATCTATGTCGATACTGTGCCCGTCGCTGATTGGTTGAGGCGAATTCGCGGCAGACTGTGCCCGTCACTGATTGGTCGAGGCAACCTTTATGACATCATCGTCGCCATGCTGTGCCCATCGCTGATTGGTCGAGGCCTGGCGGCCTCGACCAATCAGAGACGCGGGATTTCCAGGACAGACAGACAGAAAAACCCTTAGACAATTATATATATAGATGCTTAATTAAAAAAAACAGTAAAAAAAAATGGCGTGGGCTCCCGCGCAATTTTCTGCGCCAGAGGGGGAAAGCCGACAGCCGGGGGCCAATATTTGTAGCCTGGGAAGGGGGTAATACCCATGGCCCCTCCCAGGCTATGAATATCAGCCCGCAGCTGTCTGCATAGCCTTTACTGGCTATTAAAATAGGGGGACCCCCCAAAAAAATGACATGGGGTCACCTATATTTTTTTAGCCAGAAAGGCTACGCAGACAGCTGCGGGCTGATATTCATAGCCTACAGAGGGGCCATGGATATTGTCCCCCCCTGGCTACAAATACCAGCCTGCAGCCACCCCAGAAATGGCGCATCTGTAAGATGAGCCAATTCCAGCACTTAGCCTCTCTCTTCCCACTCCCGAGTAGCGAGTAGCGGTGGGATATGGGCTAATAAGGGGCTAATGTCACCTTGCTAATGTAAGGTGACATTAACCCCGGTTAATAATGGAGAGGCATCAATTAGACGCCTATTCATTATTAATCCTAGAGTAGTGAAAGAGTTAAAAAAATAACGACACAGCCAGAAAAAAGTATTTCATTATTCTTAGCCTAACCATACTTACCATACTCGATCATGTGCAAAAATTAAAAATAATAAACCGTATACTCCCTGTCCGATGCAGTCCAATTAATAACGAGTGTCCCATGACGATCTCCCCTATAGAACAGTGACATCGGGTGATGTCACTGCTCTATAAGACCTCCAGTGACACACTGACAGGAGACAATTGCTCCAGCAGTGCATCACTGAGGTTACCTTAGTTCAGGGTCTCACTTTATGGCATTGCTGCGTGGAAATTTTCCCACAATGTAGTGCCACAATTGAGAGTAGGGACTATTTTTTACAGCGGCGGAGGAATACATTGCGGAAGGATACCTCCCGTAATTGTATCCCTGGAGCCCCTGGAGAGCGGTCACAGCAGCTGATGCTGCTGATCTTCATGGGAGATCGTCATGGGACCCTCGTTTTAATTGGATATCTGCCGACACAGGGCGTATAGTGTTTGTTTATTATTTTAATATTTTTTACAGGTGACACTAGCTTCGGGGACAAAGGTGACAAGGTGATGGTGAGTATCTACTCCATGTTATATGTACAGTATGTTGATATGTATGTATTGCATATATGTACTGTATGTATGTACTGTATGTGGCATGTTGCATGTTGTATGTTGCATGGTGTGTGTTGTGTGTGTGTTGTATGTTGCATGTTGTATGTTGCGTGTTGCATGTTGTGTGTTGCATGTTGTGTGTTGCATGTTGCGTGTTGCGTGCTGCATGGTGTATGTTGTATGTACTGATTTTTTTTTCACTCACATTCAACACATTATCCTGATGATGGGACTACTACTGTCCCATCATTGGCCAATGTGTCAGTCACTGTCACTGTAGCAGGCATAGCCTGATGGGACTTGTAGTCCCATCGGATGATGCCTGCACACACACACACCCAAAAACCCTCCTGACAGCCCCGCACACACCCGCACAGTCCCGCACACACCTGTACAGTCCCACACACACCCAGACAGCCCTGCATAGCCTTGCACAGCCTTGCACAGTCCCGCACACACCCGAACAGCTCCGCACACACCCAGACAGCCCCGCACAGTCCCGCACATACACAAACAGCCCCTCACACACCTGGACAGCCCTGCACACACCCGCACAGTCCAGCACAGTCCTGCGAACAGTCCTGCACAGCGCCGCACAAACCCGGACAGCCCACAGACCCTGCCCACACACAGATACATGCACACAGTCATCACCCACACTCCGCCCACACACTTCCCTCCTCTGCAGTGTTTCTTGGACCCACATCCGCAGCAAAACTGCAGATCTTATTTACATCTGCGATTTTGCTGCGGATGTGCCCGACTCAATGCAAATCTATGGGTGCACAAACGCTGCAGTTCCGCACAAAAGAAGTGACATGCTGTGGAAAAAAACTGCATTTCGGTGCGGCTTTTTCCACAGCATGTGCACAACAAGTCTGCGGCTCCCATAGACTTACATTGGTTGTGCACTACACTGCGGATTTGATGCAATTCTGTGCGGCAAAAAACGCTGCAGAACTGCAATCAAATCCGCAACGTGTGTACACAGCCTAAGAAGCGTTGTTTGACAATAAACAACACTTTCTTACTGCTTTCTGATTCATTCTCACATGCTGCCAAAAAGTATATGAAGTAAAAAAAAAGTCTTTACTATGATCTTCCTGACATCATGTGATCAGCCTCACATCTCCCATTTACTGGGGATGATGAGCTGTTGACAATGATAGTTTTTATGCTGACATAATCTAATCACAACAATCATTCACTGATCATCAGCCCACGTAAGTGGGTTTTAAGGGAGGATAAATTACAGCTACAATTCCTATTTCAAGACAAAACCCAAGACAAAAGACAAAAACAAAATAAGCAAATACCTTGCAGTAAATAAATAAATAACAATAGTGCATGAAAATAATATACGGTACTTAATTAACATAATTTTTGATCCCAAAAATGTAAAAGCCATTGCACGACGTAAAGGTAACCCTATTTGGAATGATCCTAACCTCTAACATTTAAACCTTACTAAATCCTTAACATATGTGGCTTATTTTCTTTTGTCTTGGGTTTTGACTGTTTGGTGGCCGGTGTGAAGATGCGCGTGCACGCTGCATGCACACTTACTTATATTTTAGTTCATCTCTTTAGGTTTTTAATTTCTATTTCAAGCATAGTTCTTGCTACTATAACTGACTGCATCATAGGTATTCATGACACTGTTAGTTTGGGTCACAAGCATTGGTGCAATGCTAATAGTGCAATACCACACGGTTGCTGTGGTTCCCATGAGGTTGGGGGATGCCTGGTACTGAAAAGCACCCATGTCTGCTAGATTGAGTCTCAATAAGCATGCTGTTAATAGAAAAGCAGTTCATCAAAAGAATGGGGCTTTTTATTATGTTAATCAGTACTTGTCAGGGAAAACTGCTAGCGGCAACATGCTGTGTGTGGGGCTTAGGGCCATCAAACTGTGGAGGCTATATGCATTATACCATGTGGGTGGCTAGGGGGCCATCATACTGTGTTGGTGGATGGTGTGGATACCATAATGTGTGGTGGGCCTGTGGGGGCATCCTACTGTGTATGAGGCTTTGGGTACATTCTGCTGTTGGGGATATTCTGAGGGCATGATACTACATGTGGGGTCTGTGCAGATAATCATACTGTGAAGGGGCTGTGGGCGGGAGGCTGTTGTGGCATTATATGATGTGAAAGGCTATGAAAACATTATGATGTATGTGGGGGCTGTGTAGGAAATCACACTGTGAAGTGTGGAGCTGTGGACCGATAATTCTGTGCATAGAGGAGATTTACAAAGGGGGACTGTCGGGACATTACTAAATGGTAAGTGGCCACTTAAAAAGAATTATTGTTACTGGGGCACTCAAGGTATTGTAACTATCAAGGGGGCGCACAGTGAGCATTATTGCTTTCTGTGGGGCAAAATGTGGGCAAAGTTTTCTAGGCACGTGTACAGGCATTAATATTTTCTAATCGGTGATTTTACCTCTAGAGGGCACAATGGAGGCATTTAACTTTCTAAGGAGCACAGTGGTGGGCATTATTATGTGGAGCACTAAGAGGAGCTTTGTCTTTGTGCCACACAGTAGGTGCAAAAACAGGGATACATATGGCAGCAGCAGGGATCCTATTGGAGTGACAGCAAGAAGATGGAAATGTGAGAAGTCAAATGTGTCTTCTTTGTAAACACTGTAGACGTTTCATAACTGAAGAAATCGCCATATTGGTCTGGGCAAGATCAAAAAGACAGGAAAAGTGAACAACTGCATCAGAAAGAATGTCAGCTATAAGACCCTATGTATAACTATACTGTAATCTCTTATATGTTCTGCAGGACTAGTATCTACCACCTTATGGTAACTGAATGGAAGTAATTCAGTGGGTATGGAAAGTATTCTTTGTTTCATTGTAGCCATTTGGTAAATTCAAAAAAAGTTTTCTTTTCTCATTAATGTACACTCTGCACCCCATCTTGACTGAAAAAAAACAGAAATGTAGCGAAATGTAGAAATTTTTGTACATTTACAAAAAAGAAAAACTGAAATATCGCATGATCATACAGTAAGTATTCAGACCCTTTGCTCAGACACTCATATTTAAGTCACATGCTGTCCATTTCCTTGTGATCCTCCTTGAGATGGTTCCATTTATTAATTGGAGCCCAGCTGTTTAATTAAACTGATAGGACTTAATTTGGAAAGGCACACACCAGTCTATATAAGACCTCACAGCTCACAGTGCATGTCAGATCAAATTAGAATCATGAGATGAAAGGAACTGGCCAAGGAGCTCAGAGACAGAATTGTGGCAAGGCAAAGGTCTGGCTAAGGTTACAAAATAATTTCTGCAGTACTCAAGGTTCCTGTGAGCAAAGTATCCTCCATAATCCTTAAATGGAAGAAGTTTGGGACCACTAGAAGTCTTCATAGGCCTGGCCTTCCATACAAAATGAGAAATCCTGGGTGAAGAGCCTTGGTGAGAGAGGTAAACAAGGACTCCGAGATCACTGTGGCTGAGCTCCAGAGATGCTGTAGGGAGATGGGAGAAAGTTCCACAAAGTTAGCCATCACTGCAGCACTCCACCAGTCAGTCCTTTATGGCAGAGTGGCCCAACTGAAGCCTCTCCTCAGTGCAAGACATATGAAAGCCCGCATAGAGTTTGCTAAAAAAAAACACATGAAGGACTCCCAGACTGAGAAATAAGATTCTCGGGTCTGATAAGACAAAGATAGACCTTTTTGGTGATAATTCTAAGCGGTATGTGTGGAGAAAACCAGGCACTGCTCATCACCTGCCCAATACAATCCCAACAGTGAAACATAGTGGTGGTAGCTTCATGCTATGGGGGTGTTTTTCAGCTGTAGGGACAGGAGGACTGGTTCTCATTGAAGGAAACATGAATGCGGCCAAGTACAGAGATATCCTGGATGAAAACCTCTTCCAGAGTGCTTAGGACCTCAGACTTGGCCGAAGGTTCACCTTCCAACAAGACAATAACCCTAAGCACACAGCTAAAATAACAAAAGGAGTGGTTTCAGAACACCTCTGACCTTTCTTGACTCTCCCAGCCAGAGCCCTGACCTAAACCCAATTGAGCATCTCTGGAGAGACCTGAAAATGGCTGTCCACCAACGTTCACCATCCAACCTGATGAAACTGGAGAGGATATGCAAGGAAGAATGGCAAAGGAACCCCAAATCCAGGTGTGAAAAACTTGCTGCATCTTTCTTAAGAACACTCATGGCTGTACTAGATCAAAAGGGAGCTTCTACTCAATACTGAGCAAAGGGTCTGAATACTTATGACCATGTGATAGTTCAGTTTTTCTTTTTTAATACATTTGCAAAAATGTTTTTTTCTGTCAAGGTGGGGTGCTGAGCGTACATTATTGAGAAAAAATGAGCTTTTTTGAATTTACCAAATAGCTGCAATGAAACAAAGAGTGAAAAATATAATGGGGTCTGAATACTTTCCATACCCACTGTATTTATGTTTGTCTTTGTATAGTGATTCATTTTCAGTAACTGCACAAAAATCTACTGAGGTTCCCCTAAACCAACTTTATGGGGGCACATCCGTAATTGTAAGCATAGTTATCTGGTAAGGGGCCCACTCAGAGGTTTCGCTCCCAACTACGAATTGAACCCATAGTTACGCTTCTGGGTCCAGTACACCTGTTTTACGCCCCTAATATAGGGATAATCAAAGTACAACATTTTAAAAATAATTCTAAAATTAATTCCCCATTAAATCTGAAATACATGTGTGATCTTGAGACTTCTGCTGTTATTAAAAGTGAAATTTTGTGTTGAATTTGTAAAAAATAAATTTGGAAAAGATACCAAATCTTGTAAAATAATAAAAGCACACAAACAAACAAATTTCTAATAAGTTATAAAGCAAAAAAAATAAAAATTGCAGAAAATGCATGCGCTTAGTAACCCGATGTTTACCCTGGTTACCAGGGGACTACGGCATCGTTGGTCGATGGAGAGCTGTCTGTGTGACAGCTCTCCAGCGACCACACAGCGATGAAACAGCGACGCTGCAGCGATCGGCATCGTTGCCTATATCGCTGCAGCGTCGCTTAATGTGATGGTACCTTAATAGATCCGTTTAGCCCATATCAGACAACCAATTCTGATTTTTTTAAAACGCTGTTTGCTGGGGCCCTGTTGGAGATTTTGCATTGGGACCTACAAGCTTAAAGACATGCTACTGAATATCTGCTTTGTTAACTTAAAACTTTGATGTCTCCTGGCATTACTAATAATAATGTTACATTCTAGATTTTGAGCAAGACACACTTTTTTGTAACCGTATCAGCATTTTGATTGTGCCTCCGGGTTTAAGATGTAATTTTTATCATGCAGTCATCATGCAACAGCTTTTCCCTTGATATACAGACTAACATCAATATTAGTAAAATTAGTAACAAATGTTTGGAGATAATGTTTAATGAATGCTGATATTGGAGCTGCTTGCTGAAATTTTGCAGAATGTTCCTACGCTAAAGTTTTACATTTCTTATCTTGGCAGCAGTCCAGACTAGAGAAAGTGATTAAAGTAACTACATAAACAGTCATGTACAACGTCTTTGGCCACTCATGCTCTTTAATCCCAAACTTTCATGTTAGTAAAATTTAAAAAAGTGAAAAACTTTAGAAAGAATTGCAATATAGAACATGAAAGGCATTCAATGTAAAGACATCAACGAGTGCCATTATTTCCTTCCACATAGGATTCTACTGTTTATGAAAGTTGAAAAAATGTCAAATGCCAAATGCATATAAGAGAAAGTTATATTGGTACATCTCTATGGATTTTGAACAATGCGATTTAAGGAACTTAAAGCTTCACCTATTATGTAATTTCTGTATCATGTCCTATCAAAGTCGAAAGATAAAAATGTAAGCTATAATGGTTACACTTAATCTATTCAATACTGTATTCCAATGCCTAAATAAGAAACTAGTTTGTACCTAATGTTTATACTTAACCCCTTCATGACCTTGGGATTTTTCATTTTTCCGTGTTCGTTTTTCACTCCCCTCCTTCCCAGAGCCATAACTTTTTTATTTTTCCGTGAATTTGGCCATGTGAGGGCTTATTTTTTGCGGGACGAGTTGTACTTTTGAACGACATGATTGGTTTTAGCATGTCGTGTACTAGAAAACGGGAAAAAAATTAATTCCAAGTGCGGTGAAATTGCAAAAAAAGTGCAATCCCACACTTGTTTTTTGTTTGGCTTTTTTGCTAGGTTCACTAAATGCTAAAACTGACTTGACATTATCATTCTCCAGGTCAGTACGAGTTCATAGACACCTAACATGACTAGGTTATTTTTTATCTAAGTGGTGGAAAAAAATTCCAAACTTTGCTAAAAAAAAAAAAAAAAAATTGCGCAATTTTGCGATACTCGTAGCGTCTCCATTTTTCGTGATCTGGGGTCGGTTGAGGGCTTATTTTTTGCGTGCCGAGATGACGTTTTTAATGATAGCATTTTGGTGCAGATACGTTCTTTTGATCACCCGTTATTGCATTTTAATGCAATGTCGCGGTGACCTAAAAAACGTAATTCTGGCGTTTTGAATTTTTTTCTCGCTACGCTGTTTAGCGATCAGGTTAATGCTTTTTTTTATTTGATAGATTGGGCGATTCTGAGCGCGGCCATACCAAATATGTGTAGATTTGATTTTTTTTATTGCTTTATTTTGATTGGGGCGAAAGGGGGGTGATTTAAACTTTTATATTTTTTTTATTTTTTTCACATTTTTTTTTACTTTTTTTTTTACTTTTGCCATGCTTCAATAGCCTCCATGGGAGGCTAGAAGCAGGCACAACGCGATCGGCTCTGCTACATAGCAGCGATCTGCTGATCGCTGCTATGTAGCAGAAATGGAGGTGTGCTGTGAGCGCTGACCACAGGGTGGCGCTCACAGCCACCGGTCATCAGTAACCATAGAGGTGTCAAGGACCTCTATGGTTACAATGGAGATGTATCGCCGATCCCCGATCATGTGACGGGGGTCGGCGATGACGTCATTTCCGGCCGCCCGGCCGGATACGGTAGTTAAATGCCGCTGTCTGCGATTGACAGCGGCATTTAACTAGTTAATAGGTGCGGGCAGATCGCGATTCTGCCTGCACCTATTGCGGGCACATGTCAGCTGTTCAAAACAGCTGACATGTCCCGGCTTTGATGCGGGCTCACCGCGGAGCCCTGCATCAAAGCAGGGGAGCTGACCTCGGACGTTCTCTCCCGTCCGAGGTCAGATAGGGGTTAATGGTCTATAATTACCCTATGCAGTAGGAAAGAATACAAAGAAATCATTAGACAGTTGAGCTACAGATAAAAAACCCCTCTCCTGTTATCTCTATTACCAAACCTACAATGTTGCTAGAATAAAGGGATATAGCCATCATGCCATAATAGCTAAGTCCACTGTTAGGGAACTGGTATCTACAATGTAACACAGGTATTGTTATTAAATGCCGCAGTACACTCAGATCTAAATTCAATTATTGGAAACAATATATTGTGAAGTTATTGCATTGGAGTCTTAGCAATTATTCTACATTATCAGAATAAATTCATTATATCCAAAATCTGCTTCATCATCCTGCTGTTCTTTCATATTAGCGAACAATCAAAATAATTACACTATTCAACAAATTTTCATGAATTCTTTGTAAATGCATTCAAATAAGGTTACGTACATTTCTATGATCAGATTATTACCATAATGGTAAATCATCAGCTCTAGTTTTTAAAGTAAGAGATGTGGGGCAATGAAATTAATGAAATACACAATTCATGGTTACAGGGTGAAATTTGTAAAAAGCTTCCACACTATTGGGAATTTTTATGACAAACTATCATTGCTTAGGCCAAAGTAACAAAATAAACTGCAATAAATGTAGTTAAGGTTGGGTGCTTTCTCTTGGCGTGTCGTCTGTATTGTAGTTCTGGAGCGTCTCTCTAGATTGTTCAGCAGTAGTCTCCTAACATTGCCGGGCTCCATTTCTCTACATACATTTTCTCAATGGCAGCAAAGTCCTGATAGAATCTCTCATTGTTTTCATCACTGGCAGCTCCACAGTTCACTGGGAAGAAGTCGAGGTGGAAATAGAGAAAGAGAATCTTCAGAGTCATATGTACACCAAGCTTGTGGTAGCACATGAGCATGTCATCCACCAGTTCTTTGTAACTGGATGCACATTGGTTTTCCAAAAATCCTGAACAAATACTCTTCACCCCTTCATGACCTATGATATATAGGTATGTCCAAGGTCGTGTCCCTGCCTAGAGTCAGAGCCCACATCTGTCCCAGCACATGATAGCTGATCTTATCAGCAGTCATGTCCCTCTAACAGCTGCAGTTGGATCCGAGATCCACCCGGAGCTGTCAACCATTTAACAAGCGTTGGATAGAATCGTGTTACAAATCCCACCCATTGGTGCCCCTGTCACCTAACCATAGGGCACGGATGTGTTGTCATGACATCCGGGAATCCGCTTGTAGCCAGCATTCATAGGATATTGTGATTTCTGAAACACATATGTGTAGCATGGGCAAATGGACTATCGTAGCTTCAAGTGACTATTAAAGTCAGTATATACTCACCCTCGGACGCGCCCTGCTTCTTTCCGGCAGCCTTCCTTCCTAAGAATCAGCGCTTGAAGGACCTTCGGTGACGTCGCGGCTTGTGATTGGTCGCGTGAGCGGTCACATGGGCGGTCGCGAGACCAATCACAAGCCGCGACGTCATCTAAGGTCCTTGACGCGCTGATTCTAAGGAAGGAAGGCTGCCGGTTAGTACCAGGGTGCGTCAGAGGGTAAGTATAGCAATATTTTTTATTTTAATTCTTTATTTTACACTTAAATATGGATTCCGATACCGATTTCTGATATTGCAAACATATCGGAACTCGGTATCGGAATTCCGATACCAGATTCAGAAGATCGCCGACCTCATGGCCGACCCCACACAGGGGTCGGGTCGGGTTTCATGAAACCCGACTTTGCCAAAAGTCGGAGACTTCTGAAAATGGCCGACCCGTTTCGCTCAACCCTACTTGTAAATACTCGGAGGACAACCGAACGTGCTCGGGAAATCTCGAGTAACGAGTATATTCGCTCATCACTATTGCCTACTATTATATGGGCTTTTTCATTTAAGCCTAACATATGTCAGATCAATTTATTTCAATTGGGCACTATGTCCCTGATTTGTGATATGATGTGGTATTGTACTTCATAGTTCTCATATGGATTATACAGTGTATCACATATGATCCTACCCAGGTGTATCCATCTTCTTTTTTTCTGCGTTTGTATCCCCCTTTTTTCTAACCTACTGTGATACTGTGCTTATATATATATATACTGTATACAGTATATATATATCTATATACATAATTGTCTAAGGGGTACTTCCGTCTGTCTGTCTGTCCTTCTGTCACGGATATTCATTGGTCGTGGGCTCTGTCTATCATGGAAATCCAAGTCACTGATTGGTCGCCGCAAAACAGCCATGACCAATCAGCGACTGGCACAGTCTGGAAGAAAATGGCCGTTCTTTACTCCCCGCAGTCAGTGTCCTCTGCGCTCCGCTCCATACTCCCTGCAGTCAGTGTCCCCGGCGCTCCGCTCCCTGCAGTCAGTGTCCCCGGTGCCCACTCCATACTCCCCTCCGGTCACCGCTAACACAGGGTTAATGCCGGCGGTAATGGACCGCATTATGCCACGGGTAACGCATGCCATTACCGCCGCTATTAACCCTGTGTGTCCCCAACCTTTTACTATTGATGCTGCCTATGCGGCATCAACAGTAAAAGAAAGTAATGTTAAAAATAGTAAAAAAAAAAAAAAAAAGCTATATTCACCCTCCGCTGTCCGCTGAGCCGCTCGCGCCTGCCTCCATCTTCCTTTCCCAGTGATGCTTTGCAAAATTACCCACAAGACCTAGCGGTCTCGCGAGACCGCTAAGTCATATGGGTAATTTCGCAAAGCATCCAGGGAACGCAAGATGGCGGCAGCCGCGCGCCCATCAGCACAGCGCCGTTGGATCCCAGGAAGCGGAGAGACGGGATGCTGAGGAGCAGTGACCAGAATGGTGAGTATGTTAAACTACAAGGGGCCCTCGGATCGTTACATGAGTATGTTTATTTTGTATTTTTTTAACTTGTGACATACGTGGCTCGGTAATATACTACGTCACTGGGCAATATACTACGTGGCTCTGTGCTGTATACTACAAAGCTGGGCAATATACTACGTCGCTGTGCAATATACTATGTGGCTGGACAATATACTACCTCGTTCTGCAATATACTACGTGGCTCTGTGCTGTATACTACGTCGCTGTGCAATATACTACGTCGCTGTGCAATATACTACGTCGCTGTGCAAAATACTACGTCGCTGTGCAATATACTATGTGGCTGGACAATATACTACCTCGCTCTGCAATATACTATGTGGCTCTGTGCTGTATACTTCAAGGCTGTGCAATATACTACGTGGCTGGACAATATACTACGTGGCTCGGCAATATACTACGTGGCTCTGTGCTGTATACTACAAGGCTGGGCAATATACTACGTGGCTCTGTGCTGTATACTATGTGGCTGGACAATATACTACAAGGCTGGGCAATATACTATGTCGCTGTGCAATATACTACGTGGCTCTGTGCTGTATACTACGTGGCTCGGCAATATACTACGTGGCTGGCCAATATACTACGTCGCTGTGCAATATACTACGTGGCTCTGTGCTGTATACTATGTGGCTGGGCAATATACTACGTAAATGGGCAATATACTACGTAACTGGGCAATATACTATGTCACTGGGCAATATACTACGTGGCTGGGCAACATACTACGTAACTGGCCAATATACTACGTGGCTGAGCAATATACTACGTGGACATGCATATTCTAGAATACCCGATGCATTAGAATCGGGCCACCATCTAGTATATATATATATATATATATATATATATATATATATATATATATATATATATAAGAGAGAGAGAATTTTTTAATTGTCTCCAATAATGATGTTTTAGCCTTTTATCAACAAGTCTCACATCTTTAAGTGTTCCTTATCAAAATGTAAAGTAAATCAAAATATTGTATCTACCACAAAAATTGTATCAATAAAAACATCAGCTCAAGACACGAAAAATAAGAAATCCCCCAGCCCCAGATCCCAAAATATGGATACGCTTCAAGTCTTGGAAAATGGAGACATTAGCTATTTTTTTTTCTTACTAATTTTGGATTTTTTACATCACTCAAATAAAAATGAACCTACACATGTTTGGTACCTTCGAACACGTAATGACCTGTGGATTCATACTGCCAGGTAAGTTTCAGCATTTAGTGAACATGGTAAATAAAAAATCCCCCCAAAATTGTGGAATTGCAATTGTTTTGCAATTTTACTGCACTTAGAATTTTTTACCCATTTTCCAGTACACCATAGGGTAAAATCAATGGTGTCCTTTAAAATAACAACTCATCCCACTAAAAACAAACCTTTATATGGCTATATTGGTGGAAAAATAGGGAAGGAAAAAAAGAAAGCGTAAAAACAGAAAATCACAAGGTGGTTAAGGTGTTAAAACTATTCCACGCTGCCTTCTCTACAGCCTGAAGTACATCATCGTAATGAATGTCCCTGTAAAGCTCCCTAATCTACAGACCAACAAAGATGCCCTCTTTCAACGTTGCATGACTGAACTGAGTACATTTTTATGTCAAATACTTGAAACCATCACTTTCTTGTTGCATGCTCTTTACCAAGTTTTGATGTGTAACTGAGGGAGTAAAATTTTCTTAAAGGGAACTTGTCACCCCCCCAGGGCGTTTTTGAGTATAAGAGCCACCTTCAGCAGCACTAAGGCTGCATTCTGTGAAGGTGGCTCTTATGTTTCTGATCCCTAGTAACACTGAAATATTGACTTTTATAAATTGCGTCCCACACCTGTATTGATAAAAATGCCCTGGGGGGGGGACAAGTTCCCTTTAAAATTAACCAATGTTTGGACACCTGTACCAGGCTGAATTGTTTCTCTTCCCAAATATTGCCAACCTAATATGAAAAAATGTACTTGCTTCCATATATTTACTGCATTACTATTCTCCACGATCTACACTTGTAAACTAAAATCTAGTGCTAATTATTGATTTTTGTTATTTTCATTTTTAACACGATCAAAGCTACACGAATTAGCTACTTTTATTCCATTTACAGTTTTGTTAACAGTGTTATGAATGCCTCAGTGACTTACTCCTTAGAACTATTTTTATATTGGATACTTAATTAGTGCACTATGGTATAACAAAAATGACACAGCCCAAATTATGGACATCGCCAATAATGCGAGTGTAAGATATATGAAGTGCAATTATATATGGACCCACTTGAGTTCTGATGGTGGACACCTGTTACGCACATGCCCCGGTCCATTTGATTTTCTTGTGCTCCACGTTGGGCTTTGTTTGCTCCCATGTAATGAACTTCCTAGGCCCATTTAAGGCTCCTGAGACTCACACTTGGGTCTTGGTATTGCTCTAAGACTTGCTAGTAATACTTTGTTTTCTGTGCACAGTTCCTGTCCACAGTCATCAGGACTTCTCCTGTTTGTTTGTGGTTACCAGTCTCTGAGTTACTTGTCTGCCTTTTTCAGATAGCTTGCTACCTGTCACTGGAGAACTTCACCTGCTTGCCTTTGGTTTTCAGTAACTCTGCAACTTGTCTGAGGTGTTCAGTAACTCTGCTGTTTGTGGTTTCCTGGACTTCATTAAACTTCTAGTTTGCATTCTACGTGTCCATGTTCCTGGTACTCCCTCTGGCTGCTGCACAGATGCCAGTGGCCCATGTGCCCACCAGACCTTGGGGTTATATGATTCACCTTACTGTATATATACATCATATGTCATGAAGGGGTTATTGCCTGTGCAGCATTTCTTGGTAACAACAACTAGTTCATATTTACTATGGGGAAGAGTATTCCTGCCATATATCTATCACACAGTGGAATTATATATAGGTACTTATATGCTTGTCAACAAAGAAACGAGGAGAGGGAAGGCACTAGAGGAGTACAAACTCTTATGGACTGGGACTTCTCCTAGGAAACCGACTTGCAGGTGTCACAAAAGCTCTGGTTGTCTGGTGCTCTGCGATACAAGTATATAGCTTGATTTTCGAATAAAGCAGAAAAAATAAAAATATGCGGCACTCACCCTTCTTTTGCTGTGTATTCGTGCTCTTTATTGGAATAAAATATTCATACATCCATTAGGACATCAGGTACACAGGTGGGTGCGGGAGTGGAAAGAGGACAACTGCAGCGCAGTGAATATTAATTTCTCTTTAGCAGCAGGCACATGCATAACCGAATAGGGGTGAGATGGCCGTGCATACAAGGATAGGGATGAGGAACCATGCATACCAGGATAGGGATGAGGAGCCCATGCATACATTGATAGGGATGAGAAGCCCATGCATACGAGGATAGAGTTACAAACACTTTGCTAATTTTTGCTAGCATTGGTTTAAATTGTTATTCCCTCCAAAAAACAAGTTATTCCCTATCTTTGATATTGGGGATCACTTGTTGATTGCTGGAGTCTGACCACTGTAACCCCCCAGCAATGCCAAGCGTAGGTCTCTGGAACACCAATGGGTCTCTACCGCCCTATTTTGACTGGAATGGAAGTGCAAAGTCTCTATATCTACCATTAAACAGTTATTTAAAAAAAGTTAACTCTCATGAACTAGATAGCTGATCATGGATGGTTTGATTGCTGGAACTCCCAACAATGATAAGATTTGGGCTCTAGAAGCCTGAGGGTATGTGCACATGTTGCGGATTTTGCTACGGATCCGCAGCGGATTGGCCGCTGTGGATTCGCAGCAGTTTTCCATGAGTTTACAGTACCATGTAAACCTATTGAAAACAACGCTGCGTTGTTTATTCTGCAGCATGTCAATTCTTTGTGCAGATTCCGGAGCGGTTTACACCTGCTCCATAATAGGAATCAGCAGGCGTAAAACCGCAGGTGGAATCCGCACAAAAAATGCGGAAAAACCGGGGTAATTCCACAGTAAATCCACAGTGCGGATTTCCTGCGGATTTGCAAAAATCCGTGAGGAAAAATCCGCACACCTTTTCACAATGTGTGCACATAGCCTAAGAATGGATCGCTGCAGTCCTGTATTAAATGGAGCAGAGGTGCACATGCTTGATCTTTGCTTCATTCATTGTCTAAAGGACAGCTCCATTCAATATGGAGCTGTAAAGCATCATTTTTGATGTTAGAGTTGTGATGAGCGAATTTGTTTGGAAAAAGATCACTAAACATAAATTCGGGAGGAATATGGTACATTCGGATTCATGATTGGAAACACAAACAAAATTTTATAAAATCGGTAAAAATTGGTAACAGTCGGTAATAAGTGAAGGAAAATATTTTCGTTGCCACAAAAGTATTTTCAGCATTTTTGCAGCGATAATGGTGGTGTATCATAAGCGATCAGCATGTGTTTGATGAGGGGAGGGGGGTTGCAGCGCTCAGAGGTGTGGCGTTCTTGTAAACTTTTTTTTCTCCTAACTTTGTGTGCAAATTGCAGCTAGCCAATCAGGGCACAGGAAAACATCCACAATGTCCTGACAACATGGCTTGTTTCCTTGGTTGCTGAAATAAAATGTCCCTTTCCATAAAAAGAGTGGACATATTATTTTAGCGCCATTTTGACACTGTAACAGCGCAGAGAGGCTGTTACTAAAACTGGCAAAGTTAGCAGCAAGATTTTAGCTAGGCGGTTGTATATCAGTCAGATAGTGTAGCTAGCTAGTGTCCAGTGTACCTTCCAGCAATTTTTTGGGGCCATTACTGACGTCCACAGACAAAGTCAGCAGAGCACATGTCCTACAAGTGTGTTGTGCACTGCTTCTGCTGTACTCCATGCGTGACTATAGTGTTCTAAATAATATTTTTTCACTAGCTGAATGTGAAACAGTCTGCTGTATCCCCCCTTGTCATTTAGTGCTGTGGTGATTTGAAACTGTCTGCAGACCTAACTCACACTAAAAAAAATTATAATTGTTCAGTTGCAAAAAGTTAGACAGCCCGCCATATCACACTTTGTCATTTTGTTGGGTTGAAATTAAGCTGTCTGCAGATCTCACACACTTAGCCCAAAATGTTTTTTTCTGTTGCTAAACATCATACAGTAGGGGCCTGACTTTAACCCCTTCATGACCCAGCCTATTTTGACCTTAAAGACCTTGCCGTTTTTTGCAATTCTGACCAGTGTCCCTTTATGAGGTAATAACTCAGGATCGCTTCAACGGATCCTAGCGGTTCTGAGATTGTTTTTTCGTGACATATTGGGCTTCATGTTAGTGGTAAATTTAGGTCAATAAATTCTGCGTTTATTTGTGATAAAAACGGAAATTTGGCGAAAATTTTGAAAATTTTGCAATTTTCACATTTTGAATTTTTATTCTGTTAAACCAGAGAGATATGTGACACAAAATAGTTAATAAATAACATTTCCCACATGTTTACTTTACATCAGCACAATTTTGGAAACAAAATTTTTTTTTGTTAGGAAGTTATAAGGGTTAAAATTTGACCAGCGATTTGTCATTTTTACAACGAAATTTACAAAACCATTTTTTTTAGGGACCACCTCACATTTGAAGTCAGTTTGAGGGGTCTATATGGCTGAAAATACCCAAAAGTGACACCATTCTAAAAACTGCACCCCACAAGGTACTCAAAACCACGTTCAAGAAGTTTATTAACCCTTCAGGTGCTTCACAGCAGCAGAAGCAACATGGAAGGAAAAAATGAACATTTAACTTTTTAGTCACAAAAATTATCTTTTAGCAACAATTTTTTTATTTTCCCAATGGTAAAAGGAGAAACTGAACCACGAAAGTTGTTATCCAATTTGTCCTGAGTACGCTGATACCTCATATGTGGGGGTAAACCACTGTTTGGGCGCACGGCAGGGCTTGGAAGGGAAGGAGCGCCATTTGACTTTTTGAATCAAAAATTGGCTCCACTCTTTAGCGGACACCATGTCACGCTTGGAAAGCCCCCGTGTGCCTAAAAATTGGAGCTCCCCCACAAGTGACCCCATTTTGGAAACTAGACATCCCAAGGAACTTATCTAGATGCATAGTGAGCACTTTGAACCCCCAGGTGCTTCACAAATTGATCCGTAAAAATGAAAAAGTACTTTTTTTCACAAAAAAATTCTTTTAGCCTCAATTTTTTCATTTTCACATGGGCAACAGGATAAAATGGATCCTAAAATGTGTTGGGCAATTTCTCCTGAGTACACCAATACCTCACATGTGGGGGTAAACCACTGTTTGGGCACATGGTAAGGCTCGGAAGGGAAGGAGCGCCATTTGACTTTTTGAATGAAAAATTATTTCCATCGTTAGCGGACACCATGTCGCGTTTGGATAGCTCCTGTGTGCCTAAACATTGGCGCTCCCCCACAAGTGACCCCATTTTGGAAACTAGACCCCCCAAGGAACTTATTTAGATGCCTAGTGAGCACTTTAAACCCTCAGGTGCTTCACAAATTGATCTGTAAAAATGAAAAAGTACTTTTTTTTCACAAAAAAATTATTTTCGCCTCAATTTTTTCATTTTCACATGGGCAGTAGGATAAAATGGATCATAAAATTTGTTGGGCAATTTCTCCCGAGTACGCCGATACCTCATATGTGGGGGTAAACCACTGTTTGGGCACTCGGCAGGGCTCGGAAGGGAAGGCGCGCCATTTGACTTTTTGAATGGAAAATTAGCTCCAATTGTTAGCGGACACCATGTCGCGTTTGGAGAGCCCCTGTGTGCCTAAACATTGGAGCTCCCCCACAAGTGACCCCATTTTGGAAACTAGACCCCCCAAGGAACTTATCTAGATGCATATTGAGCACTTTAAACCCCCAGGTGCTTCACAGAAGTTTATAACGCAGAGCCATGAAAATAAAAAATAATTTTTCTTTCCTCAAAAATGATTTTTTAGCCTGGAATTTCCTATTTTGCCAAGGATAATAGGAGAAATTGGACCCCAAATATTGTTGTCCAGTTTGTCCTGAGTATGCTGATACCCCATATGTGGGGGTAAACCACTGTTTGGGCGCACGGCAGGGCTCGGAAGGGATGGCACGCCATTTGGCTTTTTAAATGGAAAATTAGCTCCAATCATTAGCGGACACCATGTCACGTTTGGAGAGCCCCTGTGTGCCTAAACATTGGAGATCCCCCAGAAATGACACCATTTTGGAAACTAGACCCCCAAAGGAACTAATCTAGATGTGTGGTGAGGACTTTGAACCCCCAAGTGCTTCACAGAAGTTTATAACGCAGAGCCATGAAAATAAAAAAAAAAAATTATTTTCTCAAAAATGATCTTTTAGCCTGCAATTTTTTATTTTCCCAAGGGTAACAGGAGAAATTTGACCCCAAAAGTTGTTGTCCAGTTTCTCCTGAGTATGCTGATACCCCATATGTGGGGGTAAATCACTGTTTGGGCACATGCCGGGGCTCGGAAGTGAAGTAGTGACGTTTTGAAATGCAGACTTTGATGGAATGCTCTGTGGGCGTCACGTTGCGTTTGCAGAGCCCCTGATGTGGCTTAACAGTAGAAACCCCCCACAAGTGACCCCATTTTGGAAACTAGACCCCCAAAGGAACTTATCTAGATGTGTGGTGAGCACTTTGAACCCCCAAGTGCTTCATAGAAGTTTATAATGCAGAGCCGTGAAAATAATAAATACGTTTTCTTTCCTCAAAAATAATTATTTAGCCCAGAATTTTTTATTTTCCCAAGGGTTACAGAAGAAATTGGACCCCAAAAGTTGTTGTCCAGTTTCTCCTGAGTACGCTGATACCCCATATGTGGGGGTAAACCACTGTTTGGGCACATGCCGAGGCTCGGAAGTGAAGTAGTGACGTTTTGAAATGCAGACTTTGATGGAATGCTCTGTGGGCGTCACGTTGCGTTTGCAGAGCCCCTGGTGTGCATAAACAGTAGAAACCCCCACAAGTGACCCCATTTTAGAAACTAGACCCCCCAAGGAACTTATCTAGATATGTGGTGAGCACTTTGAACCCCCAAGTGCTTCACAGACGTTTACAACGCAGAGCCGTGAAAATAAAAAATCATTTTTCTTTCCTCAAAAATTATGTTTTAGCAAGCATTTTTTTAGATTCACAAGGGTAACAGGAGAAATTGGACCCCAGTAATTGTTGCGCAGTTTGTCCTGAGTATGCTGGTACCCCATATGTGGGGGTAAACCACTGTTTGGGCACACGTCGGGGCTCAGAAGTGAGGGAGCACCATTTGACTTTTTGAATACGAGATTGGCTGGAATCAATGGTGGCGCCATGTTGCGTTTGGAGACCCCTGATGTGCCTAAACAGTGGTAACCCCTCAATTCTACCTCCAACACTAACCCCAACACACCCCTAACTCTAATCCCAACTGTAGCCATAACCCTAATCACAACCCTAACCGCAACACACCCCTAACCACAACCCTAACCTCAACACACCCCTAACCCTAACCACAACCCTAATTCCAACCCTAACCCTAAGGCTATGTGCCCACGTTGCGGATTCGTGTGAGATATTTCCGCACCATTTTTGAAAAATCCGCGGGTAAAAGGCACTGCGTTTTACCTGCGGATTTTCCGCGGATTTCCAGTGTTTTTTGTGCGGATTTCACCTGCGGATTCCTATTGAGGAACAGGTGTAAAACGCTGCGGAATCCGCACAAAGAATTGACATGCTGCGGAAAATACAACGCAGCGTTTCCGCGCGGTATTTTCCGCACCATGGGCACAGCGGATTTGGTTTTTCATATGTTTACATGGTACTGTAAACCTGATGGAACACTGCTGCGAATCCGCAGCCAAATCCGCACCGTGTGCACATAGCCTAATTCTAAAGGTATGTGCACACGCTGCGGAAAACGCTGCGGATCCGCAGCAGTTTCCCATGAGTTTACAGTTCAATGTAAACCTACGGGAAACAAAAATCGCTGTACACATGCTGCGGAAAAACTGCACGGAAACGCAGCGGTTTACATTCCGCAGCATGTCACTTCTTTTGTGCGGATTCCGCAGCGGTTTTACAACTGCTCCAATAGAAAATCGCAGTTGTAAAACCGCAGTGAAATGCGCAGAAAAAAACGCGGTAAATCCGCCATAAATCCGCAGCGGTTTAGCACTGCGGATTTATCAAATCCGCAGCGGAAAAATCCGCAGAGGACAAGAATACGTGTGCACATACCGAAACCCTAGCCCTAACCCTACCCCTAACCCTACCCCTACCCCTAGCCCTAACCCTAACCCTAACCCTACCCCTAACCCTACCCCTAACCCTACCCCTAACCCTAACCCTACCCCTAAACCCTACCCCTAACCCTACCCCTAACCCTAACCCTATTCTAACATTAGTGGAAAAAAAAATTTCTTTATTTTTTTATTGTCCCTACCTATGGGGGTGACAAAGGGGGGGGGGTCATTTATTATTTTTTTTATTTTGATCACTGAGATAGATTATATCTCAGTGATCAAAATGCACTTTGGAACGAATCTGCCGGCCGGCAGAATCGGCGGGCGCACTGCACATGCGCCCGCCATTTTGGAAGATGGCGGCGCCCAGGGAGAAGACGGACGGGACCCCGGCTGGATCGGTAAGTATGATGGGGTGGGGGGGGACCACGGGGTGGGGGGGACCACGGGGGGAGGGATCGGAGCACGGGGGGGGGGATCTGAGCACGGGGGGGGAATCGGAGCGCGGGAGGGGTGGAACGGAGCACGGGGGGGCTGGAATGGAGCACGGGGGGGCTGGAATGGAGCACGGGGGGGTGGAACGGAGCACCGGGGGGTGTGGATCGGAGTGCAGGGGGGGTGATTGGAGCACGGGGGGGTGATTGGAGCACGGGGGGAGCGGACAAGAGCACGGGGGGAGCGGAGCACTGGACGGAGGGGAGCCGGAGCAGTGTACCGGCCAGATCGGGGGGCTGCGGGGGCGATCGGTGGGGTGGGGTGGGGTGGGGGCACATTAGTATTTCCAGCCATGGCCGATGATATTTCAGCATCGGCCATGGCTGGATTGTAATATTTCACCCGTTATAATAGGTGAAATATTACAAATCGCTCTGATTGGCAGTTTCACTTTCAACAGCCAATCAGAGCGATCGTAGCCACGAGGGGGTGAAGCCACCCCCCCTGGGCTAAACTACCACTCCCCCTGTCCCTGCAGATCGGGTGAAATGGGAGTTAACCCTTTCACCCGGCCTGCAGGGACGCGATCTTTCCATGACGCCACATAGGCGTCATGGGTCGGAATGGCACCGACTTTCATGACGCCTACGTGGCGTCATGGGTCGGGAAGGGGTTAAACTACTTTGTAGCATCTAGTGTGTTATAGAGGCCTGATCCAGAGACCACAAAAAAGTTCTTCTGTTCCTAGTGTCATACAGTAGAGGACCTGGCTTTAAAATAGTTTTATAAAACAGGAACACATGAACTGTGCACACAGTGAACAAGCCTGTAGAGACATGTTCACACCACCCAGAGACTTGAAAACACAAAAAAGCACAGTAAAACCAAAAACGCTCTGTTGCAAAAAAAAAACACACTGAACAGCAAGTGCTAGTAAAAAGATGGAAAAAACAGGGTATTTGGTTGATACTTTTTTTGCAAAAAAAGCATACTAAGCCGCTCTACCAAACGTCAAGGAATACCCGTATCAGAGCAATCCTAACTAATGTATGTAATCCCTATCTGATGTATTTAAAAACCTGGTCATCTGAACAATACCTGTATGAGCAGGGTTCAGAAAGGAAATGTCCAATGTGGACACGCTGGATAGAACAGCTCTTGTGCGCACGGCTCAAAAAAAGAGGGATGGAGGCCTCCCCAGTCTTGTAGACACAAGAGAACAATTATATAAAACAAGAACACAAGAACCGTGAGCACAGTGAACAAGCTTGTAGAGACATGTTCACACCACCAAGAGACTTGAAAACACAAAAAAGCACAGTAAAACCAAAAACACTCTGTTGCAAATAAAATCACAGTGAACAGCAAGTGCAAGTCTATGGAGAAAAAAATGCATCCTGCGGGCAAATTTGCAGGATGCGTTTTTTTCTCCAAAACAATGCATTGCGACGTACGTCCAACGATGCTAGTGTGAAAGTAGCCTAAGCCACGCTACAAAACATCAAGGTATACCCATATCAGAGCAGTCCTAACTAATGCATGTAATCCCTACCTGATGTATTTAATAACCTGGTCATCTGTACAACACCTATATGAGCAGGGTTCAGAAAGGAATAGTTTGTAGCATCTAGTGTGTTATAAAGGTCTGATCCAGAGGCCACCAAAACAATCTTCTGTTCCTAGTATCATACAGTAGGGGACCTGACTTTAAAATAGTTTGTAGCATCTAGTGTGTTATAGAGGCCTGATCCAGAGTCTTCTAAAAAATTATTGTGCTCCTAACGTCATACAGTAGGGGACATCTGACTTTCAATTTATTTGTAGCATATCTTCTTTGTTATACTGGCCTCATCCACCCTCAAACATTTCTTTCTTCTGTGACTAACGCGGTACAGCATGCCATATTTCACCTTGAAAAATTATTGCTGCTGAAATTCAGCTGTTTGCAGAGGTGGTGCTGAGTTTAAAATCTAATTTTTTGTTGCAAATAATGTGCTCCTACCACACAATCTGAGGTACATGCCTGGGAAAAAGTGAAGCTGTGGTGGAAGGGGAATTAGGCTTGGGGTTCAAGGTGTACGTGTGGTAGGTGGTAAGGTTAGTGAAAACACTAGTGAACCAACAATGTCACGTTGTATGCAAAGACATTTGACAACTTCTGTTACTGGACGGGCTACTTCACTATTTTTCTTTGGCAGATGCACAGTGGTAGACCTTGTTGCTGAGGCCCAGAAACAGCATGTGCTCGAGTGGATGGCAAGCGCAGTTTCAAGTGGCCTCTCTTCCTCTTCCTTTACATTAACATCACACCCAGTACAGTCCACAGAGGTGGCAACCAAATTCCCTTGCTTCCCCCTGCGTCCCAACTCTCCATCCATACAACTAACTGTACGGAACCACAGACTGGTGAGTCTGAAGAGCTGTTCACGCATTCTATGCCATGGTCATCAGAAGTCTACTAAAAAGCTTCACAGAGTCAAGAGGAGGATATCTACACCAATGCCCAAAATGTTTTTAGCTTGGATCCGGGGTCTGACAAAATAGGGTCCAAACAGCATCCTCACCCTTGTCATCAGATGTTAACCCCTGGGTGGGTAGGTGATCCTGATGAGACTCAGATATCTGAGGCTCAAGTGGACTGTACTGTGCTGTCAGGGCAGGAAGAGGAGGAAGGTGACTCCAAGGGTGAGGAATGTGATAACACAGAAGATGATGATGAGGTATTAGATCCCAGTTGACGTGGAATGAATGGGAAGAAGGGGAACGTAGCTACCTAGACTTGCGGTGCTGCGCCCCCTGCTGGTATAACCTCAGATGAATACGAGCGTGGGAATTTTTCTGAATATTTTCTCACTCTCGAGTTCCTCTGAGTTTATAACAGCAGGGGGCGCAGCACCGCAAGTCTAGGTAGCTACGTTCCCCTTCTTCCCATTCATTCCCCAGTTTTTACATGCAGGGGCGGCTGCCTTAGCAGGCTCCTGCTTGTAAAAATTTTTAACCCCTTCAGATGGATTTACATCGTGGGACATGACTGAGCATCGGAGAGGTATGGGATATTGTTTTTTTTTATTTTAACTTTGTTTCAGGTGACAAGGGTCTTCAATTGGATTGAGAGTATAATAAACTATTACAACACCCTGTGTCTTTATTTCAATAAAATACTTTTTTCATAATGTGTGGGTGTTTTATTAACCATTTACTACTATTGGATTAATAATGGATAGGTGTCTTATTGACGCCTCTCCATTATTAACCTGGCTTAATGTCACCTTACAATAGCAAGGTGACATTAACCCTTTATTACCCCATATCCCACCGCTACAGGGGAGTGGGAAGAGAGAGGCTACGTGCCAGAATAGGCGCATCTTACTGATGTGCCTTTTCTGAGGTGGCTGGGGGCAGATGTTTTTAGCCAGGGTGGGCCAATAACCATGGTCCCTCTCTAGGCTATTAATATCTGCCCTCAATCACTGTCTTTCCCACTCTGGTGGAGAAAATTGCGCGGGAGCCCACGCAAATTTTTTCCGTTATTTAACCCTTTATTTTGACAGCTAGAGCTCCAATATTTTGCACACAGACACTTGGAACATTATTAGTGAGGAATATGTACAACAATAAGGGATATGAAATGGTTTACTGAATGTAAACCATGTCTCATATCCTGTCGAGTTGGAGAAGGAGATAGCAAAAGTCGGCAATTGAATTACCGGCTTTTAAGCTATCCAGCGCTGTATTAAATATATATACATATATATATATATATATGCCTCACTGACATTATATATGTGTATATATATATATACAGTACAGACCAAAAGACTACCTCTTGAAGCTCATCAAGAGAATGCCAAGAATGTGCAAAGCAGTCATCAAAGCAAAAGGTGGTTACTTTGAAGAACCTACATACATAATTTCAGTTGTTTCACACTTTTTTGTAAAGTATATAATTCCACATGTGTTAATTCATAGTTTTGATGCCTTCAGTGTGAATGTACAATTTTCATAGTCATGAAAATACAGAAAAATCTTTAAATGAGAAGGTGTGTCCAAACTTTTGGTCTGTACTGTATCTATGGATAGATGTAGATAGATATATGGATAGTTAGGCTACTTTCACACATCAGTTTTTTTTCCATCAGGCAGGAACCGGCGAATTTTTGAAATAACGGATCCATTACAAATAGTGAAAAACTGATGCAACTGATCCATTTCTTTGAGAGAGAGAGAACGGAAAATGTGCATGATTTGAATGGAAAAATGCATGAAAAAACAGATTCAGAGGCCGGATTCATGATTTCACATCTCAGTTTCATACGTTTTTCGCTGGATCAGTCGCTGGGCGTTTTTTCGCCGGACAGAAAAAATGTTCCTCTGTACATTTTCTCCGTCCACCGGAAACAGCTTTTTTGATGGATCTGGCAAAAACGGATGAAACGTGTGACTATCAGGTGCAATCCGGCGCTAATACAACTCTATGAGAAAAAACATATCCGTTTTTTTCCAAACTCGCCGGATTGTGCCTGATGGCAAAAACCTGATGTGTGAAAGTAGCCAGATAGATATATGGATAGATATATCTATCTATCTAGAAATAAATCTATAGATAGATATATTCATAGTTATATCTATAGATATATCCATAGTTATATCTATAGATATGTCCATAGTTATATCTATAGATGTGTCCACAGTTATATCTATAGATATTTCCATAGTTATATCTATAGATATATCTATAGCTATTTCCATAGATATCCATCTGTAAATATATAGATTTATCCATAGATATATCCATAGATATATAACAGCAAGGCCAATGTTGATTAATGAACATGTTTAATTTAAAAAAAAAAAAATGGGAAAAAAATGGCATGGGCTCCCGTGCAATTTTCTGCACCAGAGGGGAAAAGTTGATGGCCGGGTGCCAATATTTGTAGCCTGGGAAGGGAGTAATACCCATGGCCCCTTCCCAGGCTATGAATATCAGCCCGCAGCTGTCTGCATAGCCTTTACTGGCTATTAAAATAGGGGGACCCCCCCAAAAAAAATGACATGGGGTCCCCCTATATTTTATAGCCAGAAAGGCTACGCAGACAGCTGTGGGCTGTTACTCATAACCTAGAGAGAAGCCATGGATATTTGCCCCCCCTCCCCTCCCTGGCTACAAATATCAGCCCCAGCTGTAAGATGCACCAATTCTGGCACTTAGCCCCTCTCTTCCCACTCCCCTGTAGTGGTGGGATATGGGGTAATAAGGGGTTAATGTCACCTTACTAATGTAAGGTGACATTAAGCCCAGTTATGGAGAGATGTCAATAAGACGCCTATCCATTACTAGACCTATAGTAGTGAAACTGTTTAAAAACAAAAGACAGAACCAGAAAAATTATTTTAATATTCTTAATTTCACCATTCTTACCATACTCGATCACCTGCAAAAAATTAAAAATAATAAACCAACCGTATACTACCTTTCCACTGTAGTTCAATTAATAAAGAGTGTCCCACGACGATCTCCCCTATAGAATAGTGACATCGAGTGATATCACTGCTCTATAGGGCCTCCAGTGACCCACTAACAGGAGACAATGGCTCCTGCAGTGCATCACTGAAGAGGTTACCTGGGTTCAGGGTCTCACTTTATGGCAAAGCTGAGTGGGAGTTTTCCCACACAGCAGTGCCACAACTGAGAATAGGGACTATTTCTCACAGCGGTGGAGGAATACAATGTGGAAGGATACCTGACGTCATTGTATTGCTGGAGCCCCTGGAGAGCGATCGCATCAGCTGATGTAGCAGCTCTCCACAGGAGATCGTTGTGGGACACTTGCATTAATTGGATATCTGCGGACACAGGGAGTATATTGTTTGTTTATTATTTTTATATTTTTTTACAGGTGAGCAATGGCTTCGGGGATCAAGGTGATGGTGAGTATGTACTCTATATTGTATGTACTGTATGTCTATATGTATGTACTGGATGTCTATATGTACAGTATGTGTTGTATGTTGTATGTATTGTATGTTGTATGTTCTGATGTATGTTGTATGTTCTGATGTATGTTGTATGTAATGTATGTCATATGTTGTATGTACTGGTGTATGTTGTACAATATGTGCTATATGTTGTATGTTCTGTTGTATGTACTGTATGTTGTATGTTCTGTTGTATGTTGTATTTACAGTATGTCATATGTTGTACGTTGTATGCACTGTTGTATGTACTGTATGTCATATGCTGTATGTACTGTTGTATGTTGAATGTAATGTATGTTGTATGTACTGTATGTTATATGTTGTATGTAGTGTTGTATGCACTGTATGTTGTATGTACTGTATGTCATATGTTGTATGTTGTATGTACTGTTGTATGTACTGTATGCCATATGTTGTATGTACTGTTGTATGTTGCATGTTGCATGCAATGTTGTATGTTGTATGTACTGTTGTATGATGTGTGTACTGTATGTTATAGGTTGTACGTACTGTTGTATGTTTTATGTACTGTATGTCATATGTTGTATGTTCTGTTGTATGTTGTATGTACTCTGTTATATGTTGTATGTTCTGTGGTATGTTGTATGCACTGTATGTCATACGTTGTGTGTACTGTTGTATGTACTGTTGTATGTTGTATGTAATGTTGTATGTACTGTATGTGATATGTTGTATGTAATGTTGTATGTTGTATGTACTGTTGTATGTGTTGTATGTACTGTATATCATGTGTTGTATGTTATATGTACTGTATGTGATATGTTGTATGTTGTATGTTCTGTTGTATGTACTGTATGTTGTATGTACTGTTGCATGTACTGTATGTTATATGTTGTATGTACTGTTGTATGTACTGTATATTGTTTGTCTATTATTTTAATATTTTTTTACAGGTGAGCAATGGCTTCGGGGATCAAGGTGATGGTGAGTATGTACTCTATATTGTATGTACTGTATGTCTATAGGTATATATTGGATGTCTATATGTACAGTATGTGTTGTATGTTGTATGTATTGTATGTTGTATGTTCTGATGTATGGTGTATGTACTGTATGTCATATGTTATATGTACTGGTGTATGTTGTACAATATGTGCTATATGTTGTATGTTCTGTTGTATGTACTGTATGTTCTATGTTCTGTTGTATGTGGTATGTAATGTATGTCATATGCTGTTCGTTGTATGCACTGTTGTATGTAGTATGTTGTATGTAATGTATGTTGTATGTACTGTATGTTATATGTTGTATGTACTGTTGTATGCGCTGTATGTTGTATGTACTGTATGTCATATGTTGTATGTTGTATGTACTGTTGTATGTACTGTATGCCATATGTTGTATGTACTGTTGTATGTTGCATGTTGCATGCAATGTTGTATGTTGTATGTACTGTTGTATGATGTATGTACTGTATGTTATAGGTTGTATGTACTGTTGTATGTTGTATGTACTATATGTCATATGTTGTATGTTCTGTTGTATGTTGTATGTACTCTATGTTATATGTTGTATGTTCTGTGGTATGTTGTATGTACTGTATGTCATACATTGTGTGTACTGTTGTATGTACTGTTGTATGTTGTATGTAATGTTGTATGTTGTATGTACTGTATGTGATATGTTGTATGCACTGTTGTATGTTGTATGTACTGTTGTATGTGTTGTATGTACTGTATGTCATGTGTTGTATGTTGTATGTACTGTATGTGATATGTTGTATGTTGTATGTTTTGTTGTATGTACTGTATGTTGTATGTACTGTTGCATGTACTGTATGTTATATGTTGTATGTACTGTTGTATGTACTGTATATTGTTTGTCTATTATTTTAATATTTTTTTACAGGTGAGCAATGGCTTCGGGGATCAAGGTGATGGTGAGTATGTACTCTATATTGTATGTACTGTATGTCTATATGTATGTACTGTATGTCTATATGTACAGTATGTGTTGTATGTATTGTATGTTGTATGTACTGTATGTCATATGTTGTATGTACTGGTGTATGTTGTACACTATGTGCTATATGTTGTATGTTCTGTTGTATGTACTGTATGTTGTATGTTGTATGTACTGTATGTCATATGTTATATGTTGTATGCACTGTTGTATGTACTGTATGTCATATGCTGTATGTACTGTTGTATGTTGTATGTAATGTATGTTGTATGTACTGTATGTTATATGTTGTATGTACTGTTGTATGCACTGTATGTTGTATGTACTGTATGTCATATGTTGTATGTTGTATGTACTGTTGTATGTACTGTATGCCATATGTTGTATGTACTGTTGTATGTTGCATGTTGCATGCAATGTTGTATGTTGTATGTACTGTTGTATAATGTATGTACTGTATGTTATAGGTTTTATGTACTGTTGTATGTTGTATGTACTGTATGTCATATGTTGTATGTTCTCTGGTATGTTGTATGTACTGTATGTCATATGTTGTGTGTACTGTTGTATGTACTGTTGTATGTTGTATGTAATGTTGTATGTACTGTATGTGATATGTTGTATGTACTGTTGTATGTACTGTTGTATGTGTTGTATGTACTGTATATCATGTGTTGTATGTTGTATGTACTGTATGTCATATGTTGTATGTTGTATGTTCTGTTGTATGTACTGTATGTTGTATGTACTGTTGCATGTACTGTATGTTATATGTTGTATGTACTGTTGTATGTACTGTATATTGTTTGCCTATTATTTTAATATTTTTTTACAGGTGAGCAATGGCTTCGGGGATCAAGGTGATGGTGAGTATGTACTCTATATTGTATGTACTGTATGTCTATAGGTATGTACTGGATGTCTATATGTACAGTATGTGTTGTATGTTGTATGTATTGTATGTTGTATGTTCTGATGTATGGTGTATGTACTGTATGTCATATGTTATATGTACTGGTGTATGTTGTACAATATGTGCTATATGTTGTATGTTCTGTTGTATGTACTGTATGTTCTATGTTCTGTTGTATGTGGTATGTAATGTATGTCATATGTTGTTCGTTGTATGCACTGTTGTATGTAGTATGTTGTATGTAATGTATGTTGTATGTACTGTATGTTATATGTTGTATGTACTGTTGTATGCGCTGTATGTTGTATGTACTGTATGTCATATGTTGTATGTTGTATGTACTGTTGTATATACTGTATGCCATATGTTGTATGTACTGTTGTATGTTGTATGTTGCATGCAATGTTGTATGTTGTATGTACTGTTGTATGATGTATGTACTGTATGTTATAGGTTGTATGTACTGTTGTATGTTGTATGTACTATATGTCATATGTTGTATGTTCTGTTGTATGTTGTATGTACTCTATGTTATATGTTGTATGTTCTGTGGTATGTTGTATGTACTGTATGTCATACGTTGTGTGTACTGTTGTATGTACTGTTGTATGTTGTATGTAATGTTGTATGTTGTATGTACTGTATGTGATATGTTGTATGCACTGTTGTATGTTGTATGTACTGTTGTATGTGTTGTATGTACTGTATGTCATGTGTTGTATGTTGTATGTACTGTATGTGATATGTTGTATGTTGTATGTTCTGTTGTATGTACTGTATGTTGTATGTACTTTTGCATGTACTGTATGTTATATGTTGTATGTACTGTTGTATGTACTGTATATTGTTTGTCTATTATTTTAATATTTTTTTACAGGTGAGCAATGGCTTTGGGGATCAAGGTGATGGTGAGTATGTACTCTATATTGTATGTACTGTATGTCTATATGTATGTACTGTATGTCTATATGTACAGTATGTGTTGCATGTATTGTATGTTGTATGTACTGTATGTCATATGTTGTATGTACTGGTGTATGTTGTACACTATGTGCTATATGTTGTATGTTCTGTTGTATGTACTGTATGTTGTATGTTGTATGTACTGTATGTCATATGTTATACGTTGTATGCACTGTTGTATGTACTGTATGTCATATGTTGTATGTACTGTTGTATGTTGTATGTAATGTATGTTGTATGTACTGTATGTTATATGTTGTATGTACTGTTGTATGCACTGTATGTTGTATGTACTGTATGTCATATGTTGTATGTTGTATGTACTGTTGTATGTACTGTATGCCATATGTTGTATGTACTGTTGTATGTTGCATGTTGCATGCAATGTTGTATGTTGTATGTACTGTTGTATAATGTATGTACTGCATGTTATAGGTTTTATGTACTGTTGTGTGTTGTATGTACTGTATGTCATATGTTGTATGTTATGTTGTATGTTTTATGTACTCTATGTTATATGTTGTATGTTCTCTGGTATGTTGTATGTACTGTATGTCATATGTTGTGTGTACTGTTGTATGTACTGTTGTATGTTGTATGTAATGTTGTATGTACTGTATGTGATATGTTGTATGTACTGTTGTATGTACTGTTGTATGTGTTGTATGTACTGTATGTCATGTGTTGTATGTTGTATGTACTGTATGTCATATGTTGTATGTTGTATGTTCTGTTGTATGTACTGTATGTTGTATGTACTGTTGCATGTACTGTATGTTATATGTTGTATGAACTGTTTTATGTACTGTCATATGTTGTATATACTGTATGTTATATGTACTGTTGTATGTTGTGTGTACTGTTGTATGTTGTATGTACTGTTGTATGTTGTATGTACTGTATGTTATATGTTGTATGTACCTTTGTATGTTGTATGAACTGTATGTCATATGTTGTATGTACTGTTGTATGTTGTATGTTCCCTTGTATGTTGTATGTACTGTATGTAATATGTTGTATGTACTGTTTTATGTACTGTTGTATGTTGTATGTACTGCATGATGTATGTACTGTATGCACTGTACATTTGTATACAGTACAGACTGAAAGTTTGGACACCTTTTTATTTAAAGATTTTTCTGTATCATCATGACTATGAAAATTGTACATTCACACTGAAGGCATCAAAACCATGAATTAACACATGTGGAATTATATACTTAGCAAAAAAGTGTGAAACAAATGAAATTATGTCTTATAGTCTAGGTTCTTCAAAGTAGCCACCTATTGCTTTGATGACTGCTTTGCACTCTTGGCATTCTCTTGATGACCTTCAAAAGGTAGTCACCAGGAATGGTCTTCCAACAATCTTGAAGGAGTTCCCAGAGATGCTTAGCACTTGTTGGCCCTTTTGCCTTCACTGTGCGGTCCAGCTCACCCCTAATTTTCTCAATTGGGTTCAGGTCTGGTGACTGTGGAGGCCAGGTCATCTGGCGTAGCACCCAATCACTCTCCTTCTTGGTCAAATAGCCCTTACACAGACCCCCGGCAGCCCCGCAAACTCCCAACAGCCCCGCACAGACCCCCGACAGCCCGCACAGACCCCCAACAGCCCCGCACAGACCTCCGACAGCCCCACACAGACCCCCGGCAGCCCCGTACAGACCACCAACAGCCCCACACAGACTCCCAACAGCCCTGCACAGACCCCGACAGCCCGCACAGACCCCCGACACCCCACACAAACCCCTAGCAGCCCCACACAGACCCCCGGCAGCCCCACACAGACCCCCGGCAGCCCCACAACAACCCCACAGACTCCCGACAGCTCCGCAGACCCCTGGCAGCACCGCACAGACCCCAGACTGCCCCGCACAGACTCCCGAAAGCCCCGCAGACTCCTGACAGCCCTACAGACCCCCGGCAGCCACGCACAGACCCCTAACAGCCCCGCACAGACCCCCGCAGACCCACGGACAGCCCGCCCGCACACACAGACACGTAGATAGCTCCGCCCACACACTTCCCTCCTTTCAATCTGCGGCATTTCATCCGCAGCTAAACCGAAGATCTTTTTTACATCTGCGATTTTGGTGCGGATGTGCCCGACTCAATGCAAGTCAATGGGTGCAGAAACGCTGCAGATCTGCACAAAGAATTGACATGCTGCGGAAAATACACCATTGCGTTTCCGCGCATTTTTTTCTGCAGAGTGTGCACAGCAGATTGGGTTTTCTATAGATTTACATGGTACTGTAAACCGAATGGGAAACTGCTGCAGATCCGCAGCGTCAAAAACATTGCGGATCCGTGGTAAAATCCGCAACGTGTGAACATGGCCTAAATCTATCAGGACTTAATACAGAATCCGAGGAATCTGTACCAGAAGATGAGGGCACTAGGATATTGGGACTATAAAACTTTCACACCACTATTCTAATCCAATTAAGGATTATTTATTTATTTAAATGTTCATTTATTATACCATGCCTCTCTTTTTTTGTTACTGTTTTTTTTGTGCATATATTTGTATTTTTTCAGAAACTTTGTTATACCATGTCTGAGGAAGAGACCTAAGAAGTCCCGAAAGCTTGCATTGTAACATCATTTATTTTATGTTAGCAATTAAAAAGCATTCATAACTATAAGATTATCTTGCTTTTCACACTGACAGCATTATATATACACACAAAAAGCATGAGTACTTAGTGTATCCTCCTTGCTGCCCAAGGACGAAATAGAGAACTTTCAAATCACCACATATTGGCGTTCCTTGATCCACGTAGTTAAATTTCTTCAGAATAAAGTCTAAATTTTCAATGCTTTAATTCAAGTGCACAGAATGCCCCACAGGCACTGAAGCATATTTGCTGCACAGCTTTCAAAGTTTTTTTTGGATGAATCAATAAAGAGTCTCCACTAGCTCACATTGGGTTCAATGTTACATTTTTCCATCAACCAAGGAACATCACTGCAACACACTAGAACACCGTCTTGAGAAACGTATGGAAGGAATTCCTTTTCTCTGCTTCTGTACCATGAAAAATGGGTATCAGGAGCTAGTCTGGAGCCTAAAAGTTCTGCAGAATGTTTAGGAAGATACAAGACATGACTAAATCATTTAATTTGAGTTGTGGAAAAAGCGGTGGCTCATTGGGACTAGTGAGAAAGTCTTTGTCAGAATCCTGCTTTTCCTGCTCTGAATCTTCTGAATCCGGTGTATCTTCAAGTTTTGAGGTGAAGGAACGCATATTGAGGCACATTAAGGCACAGGATGAATCTCTGCAGGGAGGTCTCGGTATATAATTTCCTTCTTATTTTTAAGGTTAAATCTCTCCATGTTGCACGTACAAAAGTAGCAATCATCACTATGAATTTGCGGTTCCCTCTAGATCATAGGCATATCAAAACAAAAGCTCTCTTTCGTCCCTTAAGACCACTGTCGCAGTTCTTCCACACAAACAGAACACACTACATGTGGAGCCCACGACTTGTGCTGATGACCTACTTTTACAACAAAGTACCAATAATAGACTTTTCTAACGAAGTCCGTAATGTTCCTTCGTTGTTTCTTCACTACAAAACAACCGCAAATGTAGCAAAAGTTATCAGGTAAATTACAACACCCCCTTGTAGCCATTTTGATCACTTTGTTAGGAATAGAGACTTAATCCAACCCAACCAATAAATACTGAAAAGAAAGGAATACTCATGAACTCTGTCTAAAAGAAAATCTGCATTCGTTCCCTATAGCAACCAATCACTGTGCAGCTTTCAGTTCTTTTATTGTTGAGGTAAAATGAAAGATATGCTATGATTGGATGCTATGGACACCACCACCCTCTTTGGAAGCTGGGTTAAGAAAATCTTCTCTGCTCACAGCAGCCAAATGCAGTACAGTGTCCATAAATGTCCAACCAATATAATGACACCAAAATTGTCCACCAAAGGTCACTCAAAGGAGTCAAAGTATGGTGCAAGAAAAATTGTATGATGATTTTTTTTTATTTTTACTGAGTTCAATGATCGAAAGTATACACAACACATTGTGCCTCCATATAGGTAAAGCAAATAGAAGTGAATGGGTTACGCAATACAGCTCTGGCAAAAATTAAGAGACCACTGCACAGTTTTATAAAAATCAGCTTCTCTACATGTCTGGCAGCCATTCCATTCCAGTGCCAGTTGAATTCCAACCAGAGTACACCTCATTCTACTTAATGTGCTTCTGATTAGGTGCTCACCTGAACCAAATCTTATTTAATGAAGGAAAGTATAAAAAAAACACTTCTGTCGTGTTCACAATCCTCTTACAATAGGACAAAGGAGTTGAAAAGAAAAGTCTTGAGTGAGCAAAAGAAGGGCTCAATTCTGGCTTTACTAGCAGAGGGACACAGTGAACGTCATGTTGCCTCCATCCTTAAAATTTCTAAGACAGCAGTCCATTACAACAGGGTCAAGCAGCAGAATTGGGGACAACAAAGCTGCAGACCAGCAGAGGGTGAAAACGACTCTCCAGTGACCGGGATTACTGTCATCTTTGTTGTGAATTCTGTGGCAGAGCTCCCTCTTGTGGTCACAAGTGGTACTTCGGCTGATTCTCTCTATGAGCTTCCGTTGGTGGAGGAAAGTGGTACTGCGGCTTCTGAGTTTCCTTCCTCAGGTGATGTGGTGAAGTCGTTAGGTGCTGCTCTATTTAACTCCACCTAGTGCTTTGATCCTGGCCTCCAGTCAATGTTCTAGTATTGAACTTGCTTCCTCCTGGATCGTTCCTGTGGCCTGCTGCTCTGCATAGCTAAGTTGCTCTTGTGTTATTTTTGTTTGCTGTTTTTTCTGTCCAGCTTGTTTATTTGGTTTTTCTTGCTTGCTGGAAGCTCTGGGACGCAGAGGGTGTACCTCCGTGCCGCTAGTCGGTACGGAGGGTCTTTTTGCCCCCTTTTCGTGGTTGTTTGTAGGGTTTTGTGTTGACCGCAAAGTCACCTTTCCTATCCTCGCTCTGTTCAGAAAGTCGGGCCTCACTTTGCTAAATCTATTTCATCTCTACGTTTGTCTTTTCATCTTAACTCACAGTCATTATATGTGGGGGGCTGCCTTTTCCTTTGGGGTATTTCTCTGAGGCAAGGTAGGCTTATTTTCTATCTTCAGGCTAGCTAGTTTCTCAGGCTGTGCCGAGTTGCATAGGGAGCGTTAGGCGCAATCCACGGCTGCCTCTAGTGTGGTTGGAGAGGATTAGGGATTGCGGTCAGCAGAGTTCCCACGTCTCAGAGCTCGTTCTATATTTTTGGGTTATTGTCAGGTCAATGTATGTGCTCTGACTTCTATGTCCATTGTGGTACTGAATTGCCTGATCATAACAGTACTGGAGGCCTAAGTACTAATGATTCTCAATAGAGGGGAAAAAAGAAGTTCTGAGACATCTTTTTTTTTCTCTGCACTGTGTTTTGCCTTTTTTTTCCCTAGACATTTGGGTGGTTCAGGACACAGGTGTAGCGATGGACATTAAAGGTCTGTCTTCATGTGTGGATCAGCTCACGGCAAGAGTACAAAATATTCAAGACTTTGTGGTTCAGAATTCTATGTTAGAACCAAGAATTCCTATTCCTGATTTGTTTTTTGGAGATAGAACTAAATTTCTGAGTTTCAAAAATAATTGTAAACTATTTCTGGCTTTGAAACCTCGCTCCTCTGGTGACCCAGTTCAACAAGTCAGGATCGTTATTTCTTTTTTACGTGGCAACCTTCAGGACTGGGCATTTTCTCTTGCGCCAGGAGATCCTGCATTATGTAATATTGATGCGTTTTTCCTGGTGCTCGGATTGCTGTACGATGAACCTAATTCAGTGGATCAGGCAGAGAAAAATTTACTGACTCTGTGTCAGGGTCAGGATAAGATAGAGGTATATTGTCAGAAATTTAGAAAGTGGTCCGTGCTCACTCAATGGAATGAAGGTGCGCTCGCAGCTATTTTCAGAAAGGGTCTCTCTGAAGCCCTTAAGGATGTCATGGTGGGATTTCCTATGCCTGCTGGTCTGAATGAGTCTATGTCTTTGGCCATTCAGATCGCTCGACGCTTGCGTGAGCATAAATCTGTGCACCATTTGGCGGTATTATCTGAGCATAAACCTGAGCCTATGCAGTGTGATAGGACTTTGACCAGAGTTGAACGGAAAGAACACAAACGTCAGAATGGGCTGTGTTTCTACTGTGGTGATTCCACTCATGCTATTTCTGATTGTCCTAAGCGCACTAAGCGGTTCGCTAGGTCTGCCACCATTGGTACGGTACAGTCAAAATTTCTTTTGCCCGTTACCTTGATCTGCTCTTTGTCATCTTATTCTGTCATGGCATTTGTGGATTCAGGCGCTGCCCTGAATTTGATGGACTTGGAGTATGCTAGGCGTTGTGGGTTTTTCTTGGAGCCCTTGCAGTGTCCTATTCCATTGAGAGGAATTGATGCTACGCCTTTGGCCAAGAATAAGCCTCAGTATTGGACCCAGCTGACCATGTGAATGGCACCTGCACATCAGGAGGTTATTCACTTTCTGGTGTTGCATAATCTGCATGATGTGGTCGTGTTGGGGTTGCCATGGCTACAAGTCCATAATCCAGTATTAGATTGGAAATCCATGTCTGTGTCCAGCTGGGGTTGTCAGGGGGTACATGATGATGTCCCATTTCTGTCTATTTCGTCATCCACCCCTTCTGAGGTCCCAGAATTCTTGTCTGATTACCGGGATGTATTTGATGAGCCCAAGTCCGATACCCTACCTCCGCATAGGGATTGTGATTGTGCTATCGATTTGATTCCTGGTAGTAAATTCCCAAAAGGTTGACTGTTTAATTTATCTGTGCCTGAGCACGCCGCTATGCGGAGTTACGTGAAGGAGTCCTTGGAGAAGGGGCATATTCGCCCGTCATCGTCACCATTGGGAGCGGGGTTCTTTTTTGTGGCCAAGAAGGATGGTTCGCTGAGACCTTGTATAGATTACCGCCTTCTAAATAAGATCACGGTTAAATTTCAGTACCCCTTGCCGCTGTTTTCTGATTTGTTTGCTCGGATTAAGGGGGTTAGTTGGTTCACCAAGATAGATCTTCGTGGTGCATATAATCTTGTGCGTATTAAGCGAGGCGATGAATGGAAAACTGCATTTAATACGCCCAAGGGCCATTTTGAGTACCTAGTAATGCCATTCGGACTTGCCAATGCTCCATCAGTGTTTCAGTCCTTTATGCATGACATCTTCCGAGAGTACCTGGATAAATTCCTGATTGTATACTTGGATGATATTTTGGTCTTCTCGGATGATTGGGAGTCTCATGTGAAGCAGGTCAGAACGGTGTTTCAGGTCCTGCGTGCTAATTCTTTGTTTGTGAAGGGATCAAAGTGTCTCTTTGGTGTTCAGAAGGTATCATTTTTGGGGTTCATTTTTTCCCCTTCTACTATTGAGATGGACCCTGTTAAGGTCCAGGCCATCCATGATTGGACTCAGCCGACATCTCTGAAAAGTCTGCAAAAGTTCCTGGGCTTTGCTAATTTTTATCGTCGCTTCATCTGCAATTTTTCTAGTATTGCCAAACCATTGACCGATTTGACCAAGAAGGGTGCTGATGTGGTCAATTGGTCTTCTGCTGCTGTGGAAGCTTTTCAAGAGTTGAAGCGTCGTTTTTCTTCTGCCCCTGTGTTGTGTCAGCCAGATGTTTCGCTTCCGTTCCAGGTCGAGGTTGATGCTTCTGAGATTGGAGCGGGGGCTGTATTGTCGCAGAGAAGTTCTGATTGCTCGGTGATGAAACCATGCGCCTTCTTTTCCAGGAAGTTTTCGCCTGCTGAGCGAAATTATGATGTTGGCAATCGAGAGTTGCTGGCCATGAAATGGGCATTTGAGGAGTGGCGTCATTGGCTTGAGGAAGCTAAGCATCGCGTGGTGGTCTTGACTGATCATAAGAACTTGACTTATCTCGAGTCTGCCAAGCGGTTGAATCCTAGACAGGCTCGTTGGTTGCTGTTTTTCGCCCGTTTTGACTTTGTGATTTCGTACCTTCCGGGCTCTAAAAATGTGAAGGCGGATGCCCTGTCTAGGAGTTTAGTGCCCGACTCTCCGGGTTTGTCTGAGCCGGCGGGTATTCTCAAAGAGGGAGTAATTGTGTCTGCCATCTCCCCTGATTTGCGGCGGGTGCTGCAAAAATTTCAGGCTAATAAACCTGATCGTTGCCCAGCGGAGAAACTGTTTGTCCCTGATAGGTGGACGAATAAAGTTATCTCTGAGGTTCATTGTTCGGTGTTGGCTGGTCATCCTGGAATCTTTGGTACCAGAGAGTTAGTGGCTAGATCCTTTTGGTGGCCATCTCTGTCGCGGGATGTGCGTTCTTTTGTGCAGTCCTGTGGGATTTGTGCTCGGGCTAAGCCCTGCTGTTCTCGTGCCAGTGGGTTGCTTTTGCCCTTGCCGGTCCCGAAGAGGCCTTGGACACATATCTCTATGGATTTTATTTCAGATCTTCCTGTCTCTCAAAAAATGTCAGTCATTTGGGTAGTTTGTGATCGCTTTTCTAAGATGGTCCATTTGGTACCCTTGTCTAAATTACCTTCCTCCTCTGATTTGGTGCCATTGTTCTTCCAGCATGTGGTTCGTTTACATGGCATTCCAGAGAATATCGTTTCTGACAGAGGTTCCCAGTTTGTTTCGAGGTTTTGGCGAGCCTTTTGTGCAAGGATGGGCATTGACTTGTCTTTTTCCTCGGCTTTCCATCCTCAGACTAATGGCCAGACCGAACGAACCAATCAGACCTTGGAAACATATCTGAGATGCTTTGTTTCTGCTGATCAGGATGACTGGGTGTCCTTTTTGCCTTTGGCTGAGTTCGCCCTTAATAATCGGGCCAGCTCGGCTACCTTGGTTTCGCCGTTTTTCTGCAACTCTGGGTTCCATCCTCGTTTCTCTTCAGGGCAGGTTGAGTCTTCGGACTGTCCTGATGTGGATACTGTGGTGGACAGGTTGCAGCAGATTTGGACTCATGTAGTGGACAATTTGACCTTGTCCCAGGAGAAGGCTCAACGTTTTGCTAATCGCAGACGCTGTGTGGGTCCCCGACTTCGTGTTAGGGATTTGGTTTGGTTGTCTTCTCGTCATGTTCCTGTGAAGGTTTCCTCTCCTAAGTTTAAACCTCGTTTCATTGGTCCGTATAGGATTTCTGAGGTTCTTAATCCTGTATCTTTTCGTTTGACCCTTCCAGATTCTTTTTCAATCCATAATGTATTCCATAGGTCATTGTTGCGGAGATACGTGGTACCTATGGTTCCATCTGTTGATCCTCCTGCCCCGGTTTTGGTGGAGGGGGAGTTGGAGTATATTGTGGAGAAGATTTTGGATTCTCGTGTTTCAAGACGGAAACTCCAGAATCTGGTTAAGTGGAAGGGTTATGCTCAGGAAGATAATTCCTGGGTCTTTGCCTCTGATGTCCATGCTCCCGATCTTGTTCGTGCCTTTCATATGGCTCATCCTGGTCGTCCTGGGGGCTCTGGTGAGGGTTCGGTGACCCCTCCTCAAGGGGGGGTACTGTTGTGAATTCTGTGGCAGAGCTCCCTCTTGTGGTCACAAGTGGTACTTCGGCTGATTCTCACTATGAGCTTCCATTGGTGGAGGAAAGTGGTACTGCGGCTTCTGAGTTTCCTTCCTCAGGTGATGTGGTGAAGTCGTTAGGTGCTGCTCTATTTAACTCCACCTAGTGCTTTGATCCTGGCCTCCAGTCAATGTTCTAGTATTGATCTTGCTTCCTCCTGGATCGTTCCTGTGGCCTGCTGCTCTGCATAGCTAAGTTGCTCTTGTGTTATTTTTGTTTGCTGTTTTTTCTGTCCAGCTTGTTTATTTGGTTTTTCTTGCTTGCTGGAAGCTCTGGGACGCAGAGGGTGTACCTCCGTGCCGTTAGTCGGTACGGAGGGTCTTTTTGCCCCCTTTGCGTGGTTGTTTGTAGGGTTTTGTGTTGACCGCAAAGTCACCTTTCCTATCCTCGCTCTGTTCAGAAAGTCGGGCCTCACTTTGCTAAATCTATTTCATCTCTACGTTTGTCTTTTCATCTTAACTCACAGTCATTATATGTGGGGGGCTGCCTTTTCCTTTGGGGTATTTCTCTGAGGCAAGGTAGGCTTATTTTCTATCTTCAGGCTAGCTAGTTTCTCAGGCTGTGCCGAGTTGCATAGGGAGCGTTAGGCGCAATCCACGGCTGCCTCTAGTGTGGTTGGAGTGGATTAGGGATTGCGGTCAGCAGAGTTCCCACGTCTCAGAGCTCGTTCTATATTTTTGGGTTATTGTCAGGTCACTGTATGTGCTCTGACTTCTATGTCCATTGTGGTACTGAATTGCCTGATCATAACACATCTTATTCGAATGTCACTCAGCTAAAGCAGGATGACATCAAGTGACCTACAAAAGGAATGGCAAATGTTAGCTGGGGTGAAGTGTATGGCAAGAACAGTTCGTAACAGGCTCCTAGAGACAGAACTCAAGTCATGTAAAGCCAGAAAACAGGCTTTCATCAATGAGAAGCAAAGGAGAGCCAGGATGAAGTTTGCCAAAGACCAAAAGGAGTAATTTTCTCTGATGAGTGTAACTTTCAGCTTTGCCCAACACCTGGTCATCTAATGGTTAGACGGAGACCTGGAGAGGCATACAAGCCACAGTGTCTTGCACCCACTGTGAAATTTGGTGCAGGATCGGTGATGATCTGGGGATGTTTCAGCAAGGCTGGAATTGGGCAGGATAAGCTTTGCATAGGACATATGAATCAAGCTGCATACAAGGTTATCCTGGAAAAACAGTTGATTCCTTCTTCTCTGTTCCTCAACTCTGAGGACTGTTTTTTCCAGCAGGACAATGCGCCATGCCACACAGCTAGGTCAATCAAGGTGTGGATGAAGGACCACCACATAAAATCCTTGTGATGGCTAGCCCAATCTCCAGACCTGAACAGCATTGAAAACCTCAGGAATGTAACCAAGAGGAAGTTGGATAGTCACAGGCCATCAAAACAAAGAAGAACTCTTCCTGAGTTAAAACATTAGTATTGTTGTTTCTAAATTATTATGAACTTGTTTTGTTTTTTTTTGCATTATTTGAGGTCTGCAAGCAATGCATTTTTTGTTATTTTGACCATTTCTCATTTTCAGAAAATAAATACAAAATTTATTGCTTGGAACTTCGGAGACAGGTTGTCAGAAGTTTATAAAATAAAAAAAATTTACATTTTACTCAAAAATATACCTATAAAGAGAAAAATCAGACAAACTGAAAATTTTGCAGTGGTCTCTTAATTTTGTATCTCTTTTTGAAGCATCTCTTGATCTCTCTTATGAGCTATCCATTTATTTATGTGTTGATATTTTCTGTTTATTGCCTTCAAAACCCAATAAGACAGCATGAATTAATAAAAGCAAAAGCAGATCCTTAGAATGGCATGTCAGTGCATTTGGCAGATAGAGAAGACCAGAAGTCGTTATGGAAAGGATGCTACAATTAAAATCTGTAAAACAGATGGTCTGATGCATTCTATCTAAACTGACCTAGAACTAGATTGAAAATAATAAAGAAAAAGACTGCAGAATAAATTAAGTGAAAACATAAATGCCTATCCGGCTGGGGAAGATAATGCGTTTGTTTTATTCTCACATTCTAGTGCGGGTGAGCTGCAAACATTTACTTTAAAAAATCATTAAAGCATGAAATATTTAACAACAAGAAAATATAACATCATTGCACATTACAAAGGATGCTCCTCATTAAATGTGGACACAGTGATTAGATTAGTCTTCAGTAACAGCACTAGATGACAGTCTTTTGAGTTCAGATTTGATAAAGATGTACTGCATAATATAAAGAACTTGCGTTTTAATTATCACTTGTGAGTTAGATTAGCTTATAATAAAACACAATAAAATTGGGATATTTTGGTTGTCACACGTGACCTTTATCAAACATTGGATTAAAGATAGATTACTGGTATTACAGATTTAGTGCATGTGAGATAGAGGCGATATTGCTAAGGATTACTTAGCAGTACTACTAGTATTACTTAAGGAGTGCCATTACTCCTTGGAGGTATACCAGCCACCCCATCTGCATTAAGAATGACATACCATTACACTTCCGGAGTAACGTGAATAATCATGGCAGAAAGGTGGGCGGTCCCCCTATACTAATGCCTACTCCTTAAATATTGGCTAGATCCAAACCCCCCCCCCCATTGTAGAATTGATAGCACAAAAGAAGCATTTCATGGAGGTGGAGCAAAGGGGTGCATTATGTAATAAAGAAATGCAAGCGGACAAGTTTCTCATAAAATGGACACAATTTATTGTGAATTGTTGCTCTCTGGGGAAAAAAAGGAATATGGTTGAGCCCTTCACATCTACAGCATGTTATATACTTGATGATCTTAAGAACAACCTGGGGCTATTGTGGCTGAATTAAAATAGGGGAGGTTATTTCTAGGTAAGTGGTTATAATTTGATTACAAAATAACAGTTTTTTCATGATGTTATTCAGTAAAACTCAATGTCAGCTAGGTCACATGTTCAAATAGTTGATGATAGTTTAAAGATTTTAATTTGAATTTTTGTGTTTATGCCATGCCAGCTTAGGCTGGTTTCACACTTGCGTTTTAAAACGCAGCATTTTAAATGCAAACGCATTTGGTGCAAAAACGCATTTTGACGCGTTTAAACGCGTTTTTTCCTGCGTTTGCGTTTTTGAAACGCATGATGAGAAGTGTGTGACAGCTGCCAATCATCAAAATCAACTAGAAAACCCACTATAAACATAAATACCTAGGGTTAGGGTTAGGGTTAGGATCCCTAGTAACCCTAGGGATCCTAACCCTAACCCTAACACAAACCCTAACCCTAACCCTAGGGATCCTAACCCTAACCCTAACAAACCCTAACCCTAACACAAACCCTAACCGTAACCCTAACCCTAAGGGATCCTAACCCTAACCCTAACCCTAGGGTTAGGGTTAGGATCCCTAGGGTTAGGGTTAGGGCTAGGGTTAGGGTTAGGGTTTGTGTTAGCGTTTGTGTTACAGTTTGTGTTACAGTTTGTGTTAGAGTTTGTGTTAGAGTTTGTGTTAGAGTTTGTGTTACAGTTTGGGTTAGAGTTTGTGTTTTAGGGTTAGGGTTAGGGTTTGTGTTAGGGTTAGGGTTGGGAACCCTAGGGTTAGGGTTAAGGTTAGGGTTTGTGTTAGAGTTTGTGTTAGAGTTTGTGTTAGAGTTTGTGTTACAGTTTGTGTTAGAGTTTGTGTTACAGTTTGTGTTACAGTTTGTGTTAGAGTTTGTGTTACAGTTTGTGTTAGAGTTTGTGTTAGAGTTTGGGTTACAGTTTGGGTTAGAGTTTGTGTTTTAGGGTTAGGGTTAGGGTTTGTGTTAGGGTTAGGGTTAGGATCCTTAGGGTTAGGGTTAGGTTTAGGGTTTGTGTTAGGGTTTGTGTTAGAGTTTGTGTTAGAGTTTGTGTTAGAGTTTGTGTTAGAGTTTGTGTTACAGTTTGTGTTAGAGTTTGTGTTACAGTTTGTGTTAGAGTTTGTGTTTTAGGGTTAGGGTTAGGGTTTGTGTTAGGGTTTGTGTTACAGTTTGTGTTAGAGTTTGTGTTAGAGTTTGTGTTAGAGTTTGTGTTACAGTTTGTGTTAGTGTTTGTGTTACAGTTTGTGTTAGAGTTTGTGTTAGAGTTTGTGTTAGAGTTTGTGTTACAGTTTGGGTTACAGTTTGGGTTACAGTTTGGGTTTTAGGGTTAGGGTTAGGGTTAGGGTTTGTGTTAGGGTTAGGGTAAGGATCCCTAGGGTTAGGGTTAGGTTTAGGGTTTGTGTTAGGGTTTGTGTTAGAGTTTGTGTTTTAGGGTTAGGGTTAGGGTTAGGGTTGGGGGGTGGCTTAAAAGTGTGTATTCTTGTGTTTTTCTTAAAAACGCATGCGTTTACATAGACATCAATATGTTTTTTTGTCACGAAAAAACGCATGCGTTTTTCGTGGCAAAAAAAGCGCCGCTAAAATTACTACATGTTGCATTTCTGCAACAAAACGCATGCAGATAAAAAACGCATACGTTGCAAAAACGCGTCAAAACGCATGGAAAAAAGCATGCCTTTTTAATGTTAAGTATAGGAAAAAAACGCATGCTTTTTTTGCGTTTTTTACCGCAAAAACGCAAAAAAAAAACACAAATGTGAAACCACCCTTAAAGGGAACCTGTCACCCCCCAGGCGTTTTTAACTAAAAGAGCCACCTTGTGCAGCACTAATGCTGCATTCTATCAAGGTGTCTCTTTTAGTTTGGGTCCCTGCAAACGCTGCAATAATCGCTTTTATAATTTGTCCCTGATACCTTGAAATAGACCTGGGAGTATGTCTTTTCCCCCAGACAGAAACACCTCTCAGCTGTCACTCAGGGCCTCTGCGCGCCGGGCTCCACCTCCTCTTCCTTCATTAGCGTCCCTGGCGCCTGCGCTTTAAGTTCGAAGGGCAGCGCTACTGCGCATGCCCAGAAAAAAACTTACGGGTCTATTTCAAGGTATCAGGGACAAATTATAAAAGCGATTATTGCAGCGTTTGCAGGGACCTGAACTAATTATTATTATTATTATTCTACATTTTTATAGCGCCATTTATTCCATGGCGCTTTACATGTGAATACGGGGCAAATATAGACAAATACATTAAACATGAGCAAATAAGGCACACGGGTACATAAGGAGGGAGGACCCTGCCCGCGAGGGCTCACAGTCTGCAGGGGATGGGTGATGAACTAAAAGAGCCACCTTGACAGAATGCAGCATTAGTGCTGCACAAGGTGGCGCTTTTAGTTAAAAACGCATGGGGAGGGTGACAGGTTCCCTTTAATTTGAAAAAGTTGATATTATCTGCCCCATCTGCGCATGGGCATTTGATTTTCTTTACAGCTTGGTGTGTTAATGTATTTTCTGACATTTTCAATAAAAATGAGGTTTAAAAAAAAAAAGACTGACATACCAATAATACATCTGCAATCCAATAGTGAGATGACTGAGATGTCACGTTATGTCCATGGAATGTGTAACAAAAAACTCATTCAAATCGAAAGTGATAATTGAGTGCTGAGTTCTTTCTATTGAACGGGAAAAGACTGAAACCAAATCGGAGCCCAATAGCCTTCCTTTTAGAGTGCCATGTTCTTGCCTCTAAAGCAGGGATCTCAAACTTGACTGGGTTTCAATGTGGCCCGTCAACTTCACACAGAATTTTTTTTGCCGTGTTTCTCTTTTTTTTTTACAGTGTTCATCGGATGCAGGGCCGCGGTCACACGATCAGGGCATTACTTCTCTTACTGGCGTATATGGGGCCCAGTGAGCAGAAGCAAGGAGGAAGGGCCCCGATTCAGATGATTCAGTTAAATACTATTGCCATACAGGAAGCCAGTGGTAACAATTAACAGCCGACAGTCAATCAGAGGCAGTCTGTTGTGAATTCTGTTATCGAACTTCCTCCTGTGGTCATGAATGGTACTTCGGCGAGTTCTGTCCATGGACTCCCTCTGGTGGCTGTGAGTGGAGCTGCTGCTTCTGAGGTTCCTTCCACAGGTGACTTAGTTTATTCTTTGGCTGGCTGCTCTATTTAACTCCACTCAGATCGTTACTCCATGCCAGCTGTCAATGTTCTTGTACTGGTTCAGTTCGCTCTTGGATCTTTCTGGTGACCTGTCTACTCCAGCAGAAGCTAAGTCCCTGCTTGTTAATTATTTGTTCATTGTTTTCTTGTTCAGCTTGCTATCATGATTTTGCCTTGCTAGCTGGAAGCTCTGGGATGCAGAGTGGCACCTCCGCACCGTGAGTCGGTGCGGAGGTCTTTTTGCACACTCTGCGTGGTCTTTTTGTAGTTTTTTGTGCTGACCGCAAAGATACCTTTCCTATCCTCAGTCTGTTTAGTTAGTCTGGCCTCCTTTGCTGAAACCTGTTTCATTTCTGTGTTTGTGACTTTCATCTTAACTCACAGTCAATATATGTGGGGGGCTGCCTTTTCCGTTGGGGAATTTCTCTGAGGCAAGGTAGGCTTTCTTTTCTATCTCTAGGGCTAGTTAGCTCTTAGGCTTTGAAGAGGCGTCTAGGCAGAGTTAGGTACGCTCCAAGGCTATTTCTAGTGTGTGTGATAGGATTAGGGGTTGCGGTCAGCAGAGCTCCCACTTCCCAGAGCTTGTCCTGTGTTAGTTTAACCATCAGGTCGTTCCGGGTGCTCCTAACCACCAGGTCTATAACAGCAGTCATCTGACGCCGGAGCAAACATTGCTAGCATATGACATCACTGCCATGCACCTGAAAGGGAAGAGGACACCACTGGACCATGGCCAGGTAAGGAAAAACTTATTTTTTTTGTGTGGGACCAGAATTGGAGATCATATGGCACCTGGGGGCAGGATGGAAGGACATATGTGGTCTGGTGGCAGGATGAAGACACATGGATTTAGGATGGGAGAACATATAGGACCTGGTGGCAGGATGGAGACACATGGGGCCAAGATGAGAAAACATGTGGGGCCTGGGGGCAAAATAGAGACACATGAGGCCAGGGTGGAATAACATATTTGGGCAGGATAGAGAGACATGGAGCAAGGATAGCAGATTATATGGGGGCAGAATGGAGACAAATGGATCCAGGATGGGAGCACATATGAGGCCTGGGGGCAGGATGGAGACATATGGGGCCAAGACAGGAGGACATATGGAGGCAGGATGGTAGATTATATGGGACACATGGGATAAGGATGGGATAACATATGGGGCAGGATGGGGACACATGGGGCCAGGATTGGAAAACATGGGAGCAGGATGGGAGGACATATGGGGAAGAATGGAGAACATGTGGTTGCAGGATGGAAACCTATTGGGCTAGATGGAGAACATATGGGGGCAGGATAGAGTCATATTGGGCCAGGATGAGAGAACATATGAGGTTTGGGGGCAGGAAGGAGACACATGGGGCCAGAATAGGAACATATGGGGCCAAGATAGGAGAACACATTAGGGCAGGATGGAGACACAAGGGGCTAGGATGGGAGGACATATGGGTGCAGGATAGAAAACATGGGTGAAGGAAGGAGACATATGTGGGTAGGATGGAGAACATATGGTGGCAGGATTGTTATGACCTGGTGGTCAGGACAATAATGGACCTGGTGGTTAAGAGCACACGGAATGACCTGATAGTTACTGATAATAAAGGACGAGCTCTGGGATGTGAGAACTCTGCTGACCGCAATCCCTAATCCTATCAAACACACTAGAAATAGCCGTGGATTGCACCTAACGCTCCCTATGCAACTCGGCACAGCCTAAGGAACTAGCTAGCCCTGAAGAAAGAAAAATAAAGCCTACCTTGCCTCAGAGAAATTCCCCAAAGGAAAAGGCAGCCCCCCCACATATAATGACTGTGAGTAAAGATGAAAATACAAACACAGAGATGAAATAGATTTAGCAAAGTGAGGCCCGACTTACTGAACAGACCGAGGATAGGAAAGGTTACTTTGCGGTCAGCACAAAAACCTACAAAAAGACCACGCAGAGGGTGCAAAAAGACCCTCCGCACCGACTCACGGTGCGGAGGCGCTCCCTCTGCGTCCCAGAGCTTCCAACAAGCAAGACAACAATAAAAATAGCAAGCTGGACAGAAAAATAGCAAACCAAAGAAATACAAGCTGGAACTTAGCTTCTGCTGGGAAGACAGGTCACAAGAACGATCCAGGAGTGAACTAGACCAATACTGGAACATTGACAGGTGGCATGGAGCAAAGATCTAAGTGGAGTTAAATAGAGCAGCCTGCTAGCGAATTAACCTCGTCACCTGTGGAAGGAAACTCAGAAACACCCACCAGAGGAAGTCCATGGACAGAACCAGCCGAAGTACCATTCATGACCACAGGAGGGAGCCTGACAACAGAATTCACAACACAGGATGGAGACATATGGGGCAGGATGGAGATATATGGGGCCAGGATGGGAGAACATATGGGGTCAGGAATGAGACACAAGGGGCGAGAAATGAGATACAAGTGGCCAGAAATTAGACACATGAGGCCAGGATGGGGGATGTTGTTACAGGAAGGGGCCAGGATGTGGGACATTATTACTGTATGTACTAATTAAGGAATATTATTACTGCTGTGATAAATTTTATTTTAGAGGATACTGTTTTCAGTGGAGGGATGTTTTGTTACTCTGCACAGTGACACTACTTTGCTTTTTTTTCATCTGGCGTAGTGTAGAAGTTGGGGAAAAATTGGGGACTATCCTCTGGGAGCAGTGCTCTAGATAACTGTGTGTTACTTTGAGCAGAGACAGATCCTGGCAGGGAATAAGTGATGGAAGTCTGCACTAGATGGAGAAGAAAAGTAAAAATGAGCATCTTCAACTAGAGACTTCCCTGCTGAGTAAGTGTTTTACCTGTACACTTACACTATACACTGTATACTATATACATGGCTCCTGTGTATAATGGCACTGGTGATCACTGTATTACCTGTATACTGACAGTATATACAGAACTCCTGTGTATAATGTCACTGATTTGCACTGTATTACCTGTACACTATACACTATGTACAATATACAGAACTCCTGTGTATAATGTCACTGGTGATCACTGCACTACCTGTACACTATACACTATATACTATATACAGAGTTATTGTGTATAATGTCACTGGCAATTCCTGTATTACCTGTACATTATATAAAGATCTCCTGTGTATAATGTCACTGGTGATCCCTGTATAGAGTGCACTGACACTCTATGCAGAATTCCGATGTATAATGTTGCTGGTGATCCCTGCATTGCCTATACACTATACACAAAGCTCCTGTACATAAGGTCACTGATGAACATTGTATTACCCATGCAGTATTTACAGAGCTCTTGTGTATGATGTCTCTGGTGATCACTGTATTACCTGCACACTATATACAAAGCTCTTGTGTATAATGTCCCTGGTGATTACTGTACTGCCTGTACACTATACACTATATACAGAGCTTCTGTGTATAATGTCACTGGTGATCACTATATTACCTGTACACTATATAGTATATACAGAGCTCCAGTGTATAATGTCACTGGTGATCACTGTATTATCTCTACACTATATGCTGTATACAGAGGCCCTGGGATTAATGTCACTGGTAATCCCTGTATTTTTTGAACACTATATAGTATATACATAACTCTTATGTATAATGACACTGGTGATAACTGGATTACCTGTATACTATACACAGGTTTCCTGTGTACAATGTTACTGGTGAGTCCCTGTATTACCTGTACACTGACAATATATGCAGAGCTCCTGTGCATAATGTCACTGGTAATCCATGCATTACCTGTTCCCTTGCAATATAAACTGTATACTATGTACAGAGCTCCTGCATATAATGGCACTTATGGTAATATTAGTATTGTGGTTTTTTATTAATGATCAGTATTGTAGTATTTTGTCATATGTCGTGGTAATATGTGATCTGGTCATGGTGGGGTGGTATTTGTTCCTTGTATGTGGTATTAATCGGTTACTATGTGGTGGTAATATGAAGTCTGGTCATGGAGTTGTGGCATGTTTTCCTTGTATGTGGTTTTATTCGGGCACTATGTGGTAATGATATGTGGTCTGGTTACGGTGTGGAGATATTTGCTCTATGTATGTGGTATGAAGATCTAAGGTTGTGGGTTGAAATAATCACCTAGGCAGGTTAACAATGTAACTTTTTTTTATCCTTTATGTCCATTATTTGTATAGCAAATCCAAGTAGATAGCCAAAATACATTGCCCCCAGTTCACAAGATCCCCTCCCCAGGGCCAGTAATCCCACTGCTCCAGTATAAGGCGATATTCACTGTCTCCCAAATTTTGGTTGGCCCACAAATTTTGTATCTCCTGCTAGTATCGTCTGTAGTCACAGTTAATGCTCCTCTAGACAATAGGTAACACAATCGAAGCCCAGGTATTCAAGAGCAACAGTCCTTAAGAAAGTTCCTGAAATCCTGATAAGAGATCACTCAACAGTAGCATGTGTGTCCAGCCCAACGAGCAACCGATCTCCAAACTCCAAAGGCCATCCATCCATGTGCTCCAGTAAAGGTACCGTCACACTGAACGATATCGCTAGTGATCCGTGACGTTGCAGCGTCCTGGCTAGCGATATCGTTCAGTTTGACACGCAGCAGCGATCAGGATCCTGCTGTGATGTCATTGGTCGCTGCAGAAAGTCCAGAACTTTATTTCTTCGCTGGACTCCCTGCAGACATCGCTGAATCGGCGTGTGTGACGCCGATTCAGCGATGTCTTCACTGGCAACCAGGGTAAACATCGAGTTACTAAGCGCAGAGCTGCGCTTAGTAACCCGATGTTTACCCTGGTTACCAGCGTAAAAGTTAAAAAAAACAAACACTACATACTTACCTTCCGCTGTCTGTCCCCGGCGATGACGTCACCGCTCTGCTTTCCGGCTGCTGTGCTCACAGTCAGTGCAGGAAAGCACAGCGCCGGGGACAGACAGCGGAAGGTAAGTATGTAGTGTTTGTTTTTTTTACTTTTACAATGGTATCCAGGGTAAACATCGGATTACTAAGCGCGGCCCTGCGCTTAGTAACCCGATGTTTACCCTGGTTACCGGCATCGTTGGTCACTGGAGAGCTGTCTGTGTGACAGCTCTCCAGCGACCAAACAGCGACGCTGCAGCGATCGACATTGTTGTCAGTATCGCTGCAGCGTCGCTGAGTGTGAAGGTACCTTAACTCATCCTAGATCCTCTCCCTTCGACGTCACTCTCCCCAACTCCCTGACTAAACATGTGACTTCTTCTTCCTTCCCTGGGTTCAGCTCTCTAAAGGCCCCTTCACATTAAGCGACGCTGCAGCGATACCGACAATGATCCGGATCGCTGCAGCGTCGCTGTTTGGTCGCTAGAGAGCTGTCACACAGACAGCTCTCCAGCGACCAACGATGCCGGTAACCAGGGTAAACATCGGGTAACTAAGCGCAGGGCCGCGCTTAGTAACCCGATGTTTACCCTGGTTACCATCCTAAAAGTAAAAAAAACAAACAGTACATACTTACCTAACGCTGTCTGTCCTCGGCGCACAGCTTTTCTGCACTCCTCCTGTACTGGCTGTGAGCACAGCGGCCGGAAAGCAGAGCGGTGACATCACCGCTATGCTTTCCGGCTGACCGACGCTCACAGCCAGTACAGGAGGAGTGCAGAGCACAGTGCCGGGGACAGACAGCGTTAGGTAAGTATGTACTGTTTGTTTTTTTTACTTTTAGGATGGTAACCAGGGTAAAAATCGGGTTACTAAGCGCGGCCCTGCGCTTAGTTACCTGATGTTTACCCTGGTTACCAGTGAAGACATCGCTGGATCGGTGTCACACACGCCGATCCAGCGATGTCCACGGGAGATCCAGTGACAAAATAAAGTTCTGGACTTTGTTCAGCGACCAACGATGGCACAGCAGGGGCCTGATCGTTGGTCGCTGTCACACATAGCGATTTCCTTAACGATATCGTTGCAATGTCACCAAAAGCAACAATATCGTTAACGATATCGTTATGTGTGAAGGTACCTTTAATGGACAGAAGTGTTCACACACTTCCTCTTAAATATTTGCTTTAGCTCAAAGAATGAAGTATATTCCAGAAGGCCATCACTTCGGATTGCTTGTGAGACCCCCTGTGGTGAAGGCTCCTCTGGGTCTACTATCCCCATCCACACAATGGGCCTAGTGGCTGGGAGAACAATGGTTTGAGGCCCCTGAGATACTGATGAGATTATCAAAGATTTGAAGATCCAGGTGGGAGTAATGTGTCCCACAGGGAACTAGCAACTATAGCAATACCAAAGACAAAAATGTGCCAGGACAAAATTATGAAAAAAGATAATTTATTTGTTACAAATGTTGAAAACATATCAAAGATTCCAAAATTTATGAACACACAAAAGAGAAAAAAAGAAAAACCCGGTGGGTGAGAAATCCACTGGAACTGTTGGTACCCTGAGAATTAAAAGTAGAGATGGGAGAAAGTAAAGTTCGGCGTCTGTACCAAACACCTACTGTAAAGGCACGGACACCTGGTGAAGTTCGTGTTACTGTCCGGGTTCAGCCCCCCAAAAACCGTGTGCTGGTCATGCTATCATGATCATTGGTCAGACAGCCATGGTTCCCATGCTAGAATAATTATAATTCACCGCACACTCTTGTGGATTATCATGCAAAAAAGTTTAAGTTTTATTAACACACAATCTGGGAGTGTAACAGAATACTGCTGCGCAAGCGATATAAAGAGAACGTTTCGGCTCCTCCAGAGCCTTTATCACACAATCGCTTATTCCAGTGCCTGATGAGGGAAGAGTACAGAGAGGAAGGATGAAGATCCCCGCAGAGTCACACAGAGACTAGTCATATATCGTGTCCATATACGGTAGATGTGCTGGATCACCATCGCTGGCTGGTGGGGATCTGTAGAAGTAGCTATAGGTAGTGACGCTCCCGTGCCTGGCTGAGTCGGGGCCAAAATTGCCCAATCTATCAATATAAAAAAGAATTAATCCAATCAGTAAAAGGCATAGTGAGAAAAAAAATCGAAACACCAGAATTACTTTTTTTGGTCGCTGCAACATTGCAATAAAATGCAATAACAGGCGATCAAAAGATCGTATACACACCAAAATGGTATAAATATAAATGTCAGATCAGCATGCAAAAAGTAAGCCCTCACCCAGACACAGATCCTGAAAAATTGAGACGCTACCGGTCTCGGAAAATGGCAACTTTTTTTTTTACAAATTTTTTTTCACCACTTAAATAAAAAAAGAACCTAGACATGTTTGGAGTCTTTGAACTCACAACAATGACCTGGAGAATCATAATGACAGGTCAGTTTCAGCATCAGTGAATATGGTAAAAAACAACCTCCAAAAACTATGGTGGAATTGCACTTTTTTTGCAATTTCACCACATTTGGAATTTTTATTCCCATTTTCCAACACATGATATGCTAAAACTAATGATGACATTCAAAAGTACAACTCAAAAAACAAGCCCTCATATGGCAATTTTGACGGAAAAATATAAAAGTGATGAAGATGGAAAAGTAAAAACAAAAATACCCCTGGTCCTTAAGGGGTTAAAAATAAAGCAAATAAAATACACATTGGGTATAACTGCGTTCGTTAAATTCCAATATATCAAAATATAAAATAAATTAATTTGATCGGTAAACGCCATACCAAGAAATAAAATGAAAAAAACCAAATTATGGGTATTTTTGGCTATTGCAACATTGCAATAAAATGCAATAAAAATGCAAAAAAAATGTATTTTCCCTAAAATTGTATCAGTAAAAAATATCAGCTTAGGGAGCAAAAATAAGCCATCACAAAGCACTATATTCCGAAAAGTTAAAGCATTATGTGTCTCGGAATATGACTACACAAGCAAAATTGTTTTTTGGCTTTTTATTTACAAATTTCCGATTTTTTTCACAATTTCAACGCACTTAAAATTTTTGTCCCGCTCAATTTGTGTGCATAACATTTTTTTATTGCCTTTTATTCAGATTTTTTAGACACATTATGAACAAAAAACAACAATTCAAGAATTGTTTTTTTTTTTACTGTTCACTATACAAAAAAAATATAAGACAGCTGTGTTCTCTGGCTCAGTATGATTACAGTGGTGAGAAAAAAGGAAATAATTCAGCTCACCCATATGATGGTATTCTCACAGCGCATGAGAATTTTAGCCCGAGCACGGAAACGTCTCTGCTTGACACCAGGTACTTGTGCATGAAAATGAAGGTATCCAGCTCAGGAAATAAAATCAAAAGTCTTTATTTGGACAAGTTAAAAAATAAGCTGCTTGACAAAACCAGTGCATACTGGAGGAAGGGATGTCTTGAATAACTGGACGCTTTTTCGAACACGTATAGTGTTCTTAGTCCTCAGTTTTACCTTCATTTTCATGCACACGATTACAGTGGTACCAGATTCATACAGTTTTTTTTTACACTAACTCGGTCAAGAACAGCAGCCAACAGTGTAATTGGGAGTACACCTTGAATTTTTTTTTTTAATTTATGCTTTATTGAACTTTTCTTATATCGAAAATCTACCGATAAAAATAACATTTACACTATAAAAGTCATCATACCTTAAAAGCCTTCCTTGTAGTTCAAAGAGTAGGATTTCACCTATCATAAATCAGTAGGAAGCTAAAGTGAACCAGTCAGCTGATATATGCTGTCCAATCCATGGTTTTGGGCAAAGCGTGAGGGTATGTAGCCAAGCCAGGTAAGTTAGGCAAAGGTTAAAGCCTAACTATATAGTACAGAGGTCCCCAACCTTTCTGACCTTGAGAGCCACATCCAGCTATGAAAGAGGGTCGTGAGCCACATTCAGCTCTGAGAGAGGGTCGCAAGCCACAGCCAGCTCCTCCCCCACTCTCAGTAGTGATACCGAGAGCCTCCATTATATATTATATAATGACAACCAAAGCTTCTCCACTGAAATCACACCAAGGCAGTGTGCCAAACTCCACTGTTTCCCATCTCCCTCCCATTCAAATCTGCTCTTTTGTACAGAGCTACACACAAAAGTAACCATTTAGGGATCTGCTCTTAATAGTTATTTACATCTGGTGATAATGCACCAAGGTGGCAGGCAGCCGCGAGCCACACATCATGGGCTCGCGAGCCACATGTGGCTCCCGAGCTACAGGTTGGGGACCCCTGATATAGTACATCAGAAGGTTCCATCTAAATTCTTAAAAAATGGGATTTAGAGGGAACCCACAATGAAACATAGAACTGACACAACCAGAGTTCAAGAGGACCCTGTGTTTTTTTTTTCCTTCGGTGTCCATGGACAAATCAGTGTAGTCGACTACCTGTTAACTGTTTTCAGCCTACCCCAAATTCATCAAGCAAGCATGTACCCTGATTACAAATATGACATGTTGCACTAGGGTAGAATCTGGTGCATCATTCATAAATCTTCTTAAAGGGAACCTGTCACCCCGTTTTTTGAGATTGAGCTATAAATACTGTTAAATAGGGCCTGCGCTGTGTGTTCCTATAGTGTATGTAGTGTACCCCGATTCCCCATGTATGCTGAGAAATAACTTACCAAAGTCGCCGTTTTCGCCTGTCAATCAGGCTGGTCAGGTCGGGAGGGCGTGGTGACATCGAGTTTGCAAACTCGGCTTTGGGAAAATGGCCGCCGCGATCTCTAATGCGCACGCGCGGCATCCCGCGGCCATTTTCCTGAAGCCCCGTGCAGCAGAGCACTCGATCTGCGCACGCGCGGCCCCAGGAAGATGGCCGCCCCCACCGACGAAAGGGATGACAGCGCAGATCGCGCGCTGCTTGTTCACCACTACGCCACTACGCCACCAACGTAAAGCTGAGGAAGACCCAGCGATGTCACCACGCCCTCCCGACCTGACCAGCCTGATTGACAGGCGAAAACGGCGACTTTGGTAAGTTATTTCTCAGCATACATGGGGAATCGGGGTACACTACATACACTATAGGAACACACAGCGCAGGCCCTATTTAACAGTATTTATAGCTCAATCTCAAAAAACGGGGTGACAGGTTCCCTTTAATATCTTTTACTTTACCAGCCCCTGTAGTTTGCCAGTCTTACAACTGTAGCTGAAGAATAAAATCATGGCTTATGAAAACTCCCTCTTTGATCGGAGCCTGCTAGATTTGCCAGATGTCTTTATATGGCTAAACTGTAATATATAATGTCTGTCTGTCTTTCAACAACAATTTGGCAAGCAGAAATTATCCAAAATATCCAGAAGCTGAAGCTGCAAATTGACAAATATCACTAATATTAACCTCATTTTAATGTGTCTAAGTGAATCCATCTATGCTGGCAGATGCCTCTACAGAGCGCAGACTTCCATAAAGAGGATTAAGCCAGAAAGGCACAGCAGCTGTTGCTACATCCACACACCCGTCCTAGATGTATAAGAAGCGTTGTGTGTATTTCATTTACATCATTCTAAAAGACTTTATCACATTTACATGTCACTTCACCATCTGGAATTCTTATAAATAACAACTCATATCAATTGATACATTCTATTGCATATGTGTTCCATTACATGGTAGTCAGCAACATTCACTTATATCTTTCGACTTACAGTGTTCTTCATTGTAGCAAAACAAGTTTTTAAATTTTGTAAATTATTATATTTCGTCATACACAATTCACTGTTTAATAGTTTAAGGTTGAAGGTAGACTTAAGTCCATTGAGTTCAACATATAGCTGATCATATTTATCCAGAAAAAGGCAAAAACCTGATTAGGCAGACATTAATAGCTCCATGTTAGGGGAAAAATACCTTCACAACTCCATATACGGCAGTCAGACTAGTTACGTGGATCAATGTCTCATCACAATTAATATTGTAAGTATGCTTATACAAACAATATGTTTCAGAAACTCTGAATGCCACTATGTACAGTCCAGACAATGGTTCACTGTACACACTAAAGACCCCATACACATTAGACTATCATCAGCCGAACCTGCCAATCTACATATTTTATCTTTTTTACTTGCTTTTAGAGCACCATTAGTTTCCACAGCACTTTACATACATACGTATCACTTCCTCCATTGGAGCTCACAATCTAAATTCCCTGTCAGTTTGTGTCATGCGCCTTGATTTAGGAATAATACAGACAGTATTGTATTATTCTCAATATATAAAAAAAAACAGTAGCGCTTCAACCGCTGTGAGTCCTGCAGCAGATAATGGTACAGTACCACCCGACTGTAGCGATGTCACTAAATGTGGTTAAAAAAGGGAAAAATATCTGCGCTGGAAACCAAATTTTAACCCCTTGTGAGGACCAAAAATATTAAAAATAATGACCGCTAAGAACAATAACGTTTAAAAAAGTAAAGATTAAAATACTCAATAGGCGTTGCTGTGATATAGTAACCTGGTAGTGTTATCAGGGATGAAGGAACACGCGTAGAATGTGGTCTATTACGCTCTCCTTAGCCTGTCACGTGAGCAATCACGTGACCGTGGCGTCACATAAGGTCCTGCAACAGCAGAGTACCTAGCGGCTCAGCCCAGCAGCGCTGACACACTCCACGGAGGAAGCGAGCGCAGGACTTTCTGCCGCTGGCTGGGGCAGTGCCTGCAGCCCGCACTCCTGAAGGCAACATGCGGTATTCACTTGACTCTACCCTTCCTTGGTAATACAAGTGGATTCAGCGACGGAAGATTGCACCTTACAACGGCAGCTCCACCAGGTATATCTTACTCACAAATGCTTTTTTAATATATTCTTAAATATTTCTTACGGCGGTTGCATTATTTCCAGTTCCTTGGTCCTCAGTCTGTCACTAGCTACCACACTACCAGGTTACTATATAACAGCAACGCCTATTGAGTATTTTAATCTTTACTTTTTATACAATGTTGTTCTTAGCGGTCATTATTTTTAATATTTTTGGTCCTCACAAGGGGTTAAAATTTGGTTTCCAGAGCAGATATTTTTCCCCTTTTTAACCACATTTAGTATTGTATTATTATTGTGTTGTTGTTATGCTGCTTTGCAATAGGGTTTGCCCCTTCTAGAAATCGTCCTTCCTCCTCTACATGTGAACCTGATGTAGCTCTGATGTCAGTAACCCCTCCCTTCTTCCTCATTCTTCTTCCTCATTCAATGTCTGTCAGCCATCTTAGAAGCTCATGTGTTTGCATCTCTGGTTCAGAAAAGTCTTTTTTACCCATAATTATACATATGTACAAGAATTCTGCTGGAAAATAAACCTTCTTCTGGTATCTTCATAGTACCTCTAAGCTGAGTCAAGCTATCTGATGATATCACTTTGTGACAAACAGAACACAGAAACGATGTTGCAAACTCTCTACACGCTCAGCTTAGTTATGGAGACAGAATAGTTTGTTTTTTGAATGAGGGAGAAAACCAAATTACCCAGAGGAAATCCACACAAGCATGGAGAACATAAAAACTCATTGCAGATGTTGTCTTTGATGGGATTTGATCCCAGGACCCTAGCGATTAAGGCAATAGTGCTAACCACTGAATCACCATGATGCCTGTTGTGAATTCTGTGGCAGAGCTCCCTCCTGTGGTCACAAGTGGTACTTCGGCTGATTCTCTCTGTGAGCTTACGTTGGTGGAGGAAAGTGGTACTGCGGCTTCTGAGTTTCCTTCCTCAGTTATGTGGTGAAGTCGTTAGGTGCTGCTCTATTTAACTCAACCTAGTGCTTTGATCCTGGCCTCCAGTCAATGTTCTAGTATTGGACCTGTTTCCTCCTGGATTGTTCCTGTGGCCTGCTGCTCTGCATAGCTAAGTTCCGCTTTTGCTTTTTGTTTGCTGTTTTTTTCTGTCCAGCTTGCTTATTTGTTTTCTCGTGCTTGCTGGAAGCTCTGGGACGCAGAAGGTGTACCTTCGTACCGTTAGTTCGGTACAGAGGGTCTTTTTGCCCCCTTTGCGTGGTTGTTTGTAGGGTTTTGTGTTGACCGCAAAGTTACCTTTCCTATCCTCGCTCTGTTCAGAAAGTCGGGCCTCACTTTGCTAAATCTATTTCATCTCTACGTTTGTCTTTTCATCTTAACTCACAGTCATTATATGTGGGGGCTGCCTTTTCCTTTGGGGTATTTCTCTGAGGCAAGGTAGGCTTATTTTCTATCTTCAGGCTAGCTAGTTTCTCAGGCTGTGCCGAGTTGCATAGGGAGCGTTAGGCGCAATCCACGGCTGCCTCTAGTGTGGTTGGAGAGGATTAGGGATTGCAGTCAGCAGAGTTTCCACGTCTCAGAGCTCGTTCTATGTTTTTGGGTTATTGTCAGGTCACTGTATGTGCTCTGACTCCTATGTCCATTGTGGTACTGAATTACCAGATCATGACAGTACTGGAGGCCCAAAGTACTAATGATTCTCAATAGAGGGAAAAAAGAAGTTCTGAGACCATTTTTTTTTCTCTGCACTGTGTTTTGCCTTTTTTTCCCCTAGACATTTGGGTGGTTCAGGACACAGGTGTGGACATGGACATTCAGGGTCTGTGCTCTTCAATGGATAATCTTGTTATAAATGTACAAAAGATTCAAGATTTGGTGGTTCAGAAGCCTATGTTAGAACCAAGAATTCCTATTCCTGATTTGTTTTATGGTGATAGAGCCAAGTTTGTGAATTTCAAAAATAATTGCAAACTGTTTCTGGCCTTGAAATCTTGCTCCTCTGGTGACCCAGTTCAACAAGTGAGAATTATTATTTCTTTTTTGCGTGGCGACCCTCAAGACTGGGCATTTTCCCTTGCGCCAGGAGATCCTGCATTGAGTAATGTTGATGCGCTTTTCCTGGCGCTCGGATTGCTGTACGATGAGCCTAATTCAGTGGATCAGGGAGAGAAAAATTTGCTGGCTCTGTGTCAGGGTCAGGATGAGATAGAGGTATATTGTCAGAAATTTAGAAAGTGGTCCGTACTCACTCAATGGAATGAAGGTGCGCTCGCAGCTATTTTCAGAAAAGGTCTCTCTGAAGCCCTTAAGGATGTCATGGTGGGATTTCCTATGCCTGCTGGTCTGAATGAGTCTATTTCTTTGGCAATTCAGATCGGTCGACGCTTGCATGAGCGTAAATCTGTGCACCATTTGGCAGTATTACCTGAGCTTAAACCTGAGCCTATGCAGTGCAATAGGACTTTGACCAGAGTTGAACGGCAAGAACACAGACGTCTGAATGGGCTGTGTTTCTACTGTGGTGATTCCACTCATGCTATCTCTGATTGTCCTAAGCGCACTAAGCGGTTCGCTAGGTCTGCCACCATTGGTACGGTACAGTCAAAATTTCTTCTGTCCGTTACCTTGATCTGCTCCTTGTCATCGTATTCTGTCATGGCATTTGTGGATTCAGGCGCTGCCCTGAATTTGATGGACTTGGAGTATGCTAGGCGTTGTGGGTTTTTCTTGGAGCCCTTGCAGTGTCCTATTCCATTGAGAGGAATTGATGCTACGCCTTTGGCCAAGAATAAGCCTCAGTACTGGACCCAGCTGACCATGTGCATGGCTCCTGCACATCAGGAGGTTATTCGCTTTCTGGTGTTGCATAATCTGCATGATGTGGTCGTGTTGGGGTTGCCATGGCTACAAGTCCATAATCCAGTATTAGATTGGAAATCCATTTCTGTGTCCAGCTGGGGTTGTCAGGGGGTACATGGTGATGTCCCATTTCTGACTATTTTGTCATCCACCCCTTCTGAGGTTCCAGAGTTCTTGTCTGATTACCGGGATGTATTTGATGAGCCCAAGTCAGATACCCTACCTCCGCATAGGGATTGTGATTGTGCTATCGATTTGATTCCTGGTAGTAAATTCCCAAAAGGTTGACTGTTTAATTTATCTGTGCCTGAGCACGCCGCTATGCGGAGTTATGTGAAGGAGTCCTTGGAGAAGGGGCATATTCGCCCGTCATCGTCGCCATTAGGAGCAGGGCTCTTTTTTGTAGCCAAGAAGGATGGTTCACTGAGACCTTGTATAGATTACCGCCTTCTAAATAAGATCACGGTTAAATTTCAGTACCCCTTGCCGTTGTTATCTGATTTGTTTGCTCGGATTAAGGGGGCTAGTTGGTTCACCAAGATAGATCTTCGTGGTGCGTATAATCTTGTGCGTATTAAGCGAGGCGATGAATGGAAAACTGCATTTAATACGCCCGAGGGCCATTTTGAGTATCTAGTAATGCCATTCGGACTTGCCAAAGCTCCATCAGTGTTTCAGTCCTTTATGCATGACATCTTCCGAGAGTACCTGGATAAATTCCTGATTGTGTACTTGGATGACATTTTGATCTTTTCGGATGATTCGGAGTCTCATGTGAAGCAGGTCAGAACGGTGTTCCAGGTCCTGCGTGCTAATTCTTTGTTTGTGAAGGGATCAAAGTGTCTCTTTGGTGTTCAGAAGGTTTCATTTTTGGGGTTCATCTTTTCCCCTTCTACTATCGAGATGGACCCTGTTAAGGTCCAAGCCATCCATGATTGGACTCAGCCGACATCTCTGAAAAGTCTGCAAAAGTTTATGGGCTTTGCTAATTTTTATCGTCGCTTCATCTGCAATTTTTCTAGTATTGCTAAACCATTGACCGATTTGACCAAGAAGGGTGCTGATGTGGTCAATTGGTCTTCTGCTGCTGTGGAAGCTTTTCAAGAGTTGAAGCGTCGTTTTTCTTCTGCCCCTGTGTTGTGTCAACCAGATGTTTCACTTCTGTTCCAGGTCGAGGTTGATGCTTCTGAGATTGGAGCAGGGGCTGTTTTGTCGCAGAGAAGTTCTGATTGCTCGGTGATGAAACCATGCGCCTTCTTTTCCAGGAAGTTTTCGCCTGCTGAGCGAAATTATGATGTGGGTAATCGAGAGTTGCTGGCCATGAAGTGGGCATTCGAGGAGTGGCGTCATTGGCTTGAAGGAGCTAAGCATCGTGTGGTGGTCTTGACTGATCATAAGAACTTGACTTATCTCGAGTCTGCCAAGCGGTTGAATCCTAGACAGGCTCGTTGGTCGCTGTTTTTTGCCCGTTTTGACTTTGTGATTTCGTACCTTCCGGGCTCTAAAAATGTGAAGGCGGATGCTCTGTCTAGGAGTTTTGTGCCCGACTCTCCGGGTTTATCTGAGCCGGCGGGTATCCTCAAAGAGGGAGTAATAGTGTCTGCCATCTCCCCTGATTTGCGGCGGGTGCTGCAAAAATTTCAGGCTAATAAACCTGATCGTTGCCCAGCGGAGAAACTGTTTGTCCCTGATAGGTGGACGAATAAAGTTATCTCTGAGGTTCATTGTTCGGCGTTGGCTGGTCATCCTGGAATCTTTGGTACCAGAGAGTTAGTGGCTAGATCCTTTTGGTGGCCATCTCTGTCGCGGGATGTGCATACTTTTGTGCAGTTCTGTGGGATTTGTGCTCGGGCTAAGCCCTGCTGTTCTCGTGCCAGTGGGTTGCTTTTGCCCTTGTCGGTCCCGAAGAGGCCTTGGACACATATCTCTATGGATTTTATTTCAGATCTTCCCGTCTCTCAAAAGATGTCAGTCATTTGGGTGGTCTGTGATCGCTTCTCTAAGATGGTCCATTTGGTACCCTTGTCTAAATTACCTTCCTCCTCTGATTTGGTGCCATTGTTCTTCCAGCATGTGGTTCGTTTACATGGCACTCCAGAGAATATCGTTTCTGACAGAGGTTCCCAGTTTGTTTCGAGGTTTTGGCGAGCCTTTTGTGGTAGGATGGGCATTGACTTGTCTTTTTCCTCGGCTTTCCATCCTCAGACTAATGGCCAGACCGAACGAACCAATCAGACCTTGGAAACATATCTGAGATGCTTTGTTTCTGCTGATCAGGATGACTGGGTGTCCTTTTTGCCTTTGGCTGAGTTCGCCCTTAATAATCGGGCCAGCTCGGCTACCTTGGTTTCGCCGTTTTTCTGCAACTCTGGGTTCCATCCTCGTTTCTCTTCAGGGCAGGTTCAGTCTTCGGACTGTCCTGGTGTGGATACTGTGGTGGACAGGTTGCAGCAGATTTGGACTCATGTAGTGGACAATTTGACCTTGTCCCAGGAGAAGGCTCAACGTTTCGCTAATCGCAGACGCTGTGTGGGTCCCCGACTTCGTGTTCCGATTTGGTTTTGTTATCTTCTCGTCATATTCCTATGAAGGTTTCCTCTCCTAAGTTTAAACCTCGTTTCATTGGTCCGTATAGGATTTCTGAGGTTCTTAATCCTGTGTCTTTTCGTCTGACCCTTCCAGATTCTTTTTCCATACATAACGTATTCCATAGGTCATTGCTGCGGAGATACGTGGCACCTATGGTTCCATCTGTTGATCCTCCTGCCCCGGTTTTGGTGGAGGGGGAGTTGGAGTATATTGTGGAGAAGATTTTGGATTCTCGTGTTTCAAGACGGAAACTCCAGTATCTGGTTAAGTGGAAGGGTTATGCTCAGGAAGATAATTCCTGGGTCTTTGCCTCTGATGTCCATGCTCCCGATCTTGTTCGTGCCTTTCATATGGCTCATCCTGGTCGTCCTGGGGGCTCTGGTGAGGGTTCGGTGACCCCTCCTCAAGGGGGGGGTACTGTTGTGAATTCTGTGGCAGAGCTCCCTCCTGTGGTCACAAGTGGTACTTCGGCTGATTCTCTCTGTGAGCTTCCATTGGTGGAGGAAAGTGGTACTGCGGCTTCTGAGTTTCCTTCCTCAGGTGATGTGGTGAAGTCGTTAGGTGCTGCTCTATTTGACTCCACCTAGTGCTTTGATCCTGGCCTCCAGTCAATGTTCTAGTATTGGACCTGTTTCCTCCTGGATCGTTCCTGTGGCCTGCTGCTCTGCATAGCTAAGTTCCACTTTTGCTTTTTGTTTGCTGTTTTTTTCTGTCCAGCTTGCTTATTTGTTTTCTCGTGCTTGCTGGAAGCTCTGGGACGCAGAGGGTGTACCTCCGTGCCGTTAGTTCGGTACGGAGGGTCTTTTTGCCCCCTTTGCGTGGTTGTTTGTAGGGTTTTGTGTTGACCGCAAAGTTACCTTTCCTATCCTCGCTCTGTTCAGAAAGTCGGGCCTCACTTTGCTAAATCTATTTCATCTCTACGTTTGTCTTTTCATCTTAACTCACAGTCATTATATGTGGGGGCTGCCTTTTCCTTTGGGGTATTTCTCTGAGGCAAGGTAGGCTTATTTTCTATCTTCAGGCTAGCTAGTTTCTCAGGCTGTGCCGAGTTGCATAGGGAGCGTTAGACGCAATCCACGGCTGCCTCTAGTGTGGATGGAGAGGATTAGGGATTGCGGTCAGCAGAGTTTCCACGTCTCAGAGCTCGTTCTATGTTTTTGGGTTATTGTCAGGTCACTGTATGTGCTCTGACTCCTATGTCCATTGTGGTACTGAATTACCAGATCATGACAGATGCCTGCTTATGGATTTAGCAGACAGTCTTAAGTATGTAGGGCCATCGACAGCAGATTATCAAGGGAGATTAGGATCCAGCATATCCGGACTGCAGATCGTTTTGTTCTCAGCAAGATGAGCTACTACCAGAGGAGATTGGCAGGGCTCTCTCATAGAGAACACAGGAACAGCAAGCAATTCTATGGTAGAGTGTTGGGACAGATAGCTGCCAGCCTAACAATCAGCTGACCATCATTCAGACAACGGCTATATAAATTATATGGGGAGCTTCAGAAGTTTTACTATCTCTTTATGGAAATATGGTCATGGCGCACAAAGTGAAAGAATAAATCAATGAATCAAACAATTAAGTTAAATGTTATCAAGATTTCTTGATTTTAATATGATTATTTTGTTGCCTAGATCCAAATCAAAATGCATTCAGCACAATTTCTGTAATTTCTCTAATTGTAAAATGCTTTGGAATATGTTGGAATTATATTATTATCAGGGGCAGACATACCATTGGTGCAACCTATGCTGCCTCACAGGGGCTCGAAGGGTAAGCAGGCTCATTCCACCTTGAAAAGAGCAAGCAACACAATGAGGTACAGCTATCGTGATGAGCTGTTGGACTACTAAGGGCCCATATATTATTCTTGCACATGGGCCTCCTTCTGTGTCTTTCCATGCTAGTGGGTTGTCATCTCTTGAACTTTTGGAATTTTTATTGTTATAGAATTTGTGTCACCTGGCAGATTGGAAGATCCTCCTGAGCTCTTGTGTGCCCATTTTATCAAGAGGTTTGCAACCTAATTTATATAAACCTTAATCTTCAAATAAAAAATATTTCAGTAAACTCCTAATATGTTTCTAGCTTTTCATTAAACTTTGTTTTTGCATTCTTTACCTTTTTGAGATCCTTGCTTACAGTCTGCAGTATTTTTTATGCCAAAACCCCATTCTCATACATTTTAGCAAGCTGGAGCTGTGCAAATGTTGCATTTTACCAACTGCATATTAAAGGGAACTGGTATCCAGGTTTTCCCACTATAAACTAAGGCCACTATATATACGTCTCCACCTCCTCTGCATTCTCCCCAATGGGCGTCACTGGTTTTGATGAGCACCTTCCTACGTGTTCCATTGAGAGCCCCCAATTTTGGTCCTGCACCGGTGTACTTCGCTCTACCTTGCTGAGGGCAGAGTAAGGTGCTATAATGGTCATACGTCAGGTTTGCATCCTGTTAATCAGCACTCTTTGCCCTCTCCTGACATATGCCCCTGAACTGATCTTGAGGACTTATCTCTTGTAATGTACTACTAACCAATATATCTATATATGCATGTAATTGCCCGTAAATTATACTGTGAATATTGTTCTTGAATGATTTATCTGTGGTAATTATCTTTCCCATATTTAACCCTGATACATGAATAAAGGTACCGTTACACTAAATGATTTACCAACGATCATGACCAGCGATACGACCTGGCCGTGATCGTTGGTAAGTCGTTGTGTGGTCGCTGGAGAGCTGTCACACAGACAGCTCTCCAGCGACCAACGATGCCGAAGTCCCTGGGTAACCAGGGTAAACATTGGGTTACTAAGCGCAGGGCTGCGCTTAGTAACCCGATGTTTACCCTGGGTACCATTGTAAATGTAAGAAAAAAAAAAAACACAACATACTCACATTCCAGTGTCTGTCACCGTCCCCCGCCGTCACCTTCCCGCACTGACTGTCAGCGCCAGCTGTAATGCAGAGCACAGCAGTGACGTCATGACCGTCACACACGCCGATCCAGCGATGACAGCGGGTGATCCAGCGACGAAATAAAGTTCTGGCCTTCTAGCTCCGACCAGCGATGTCACAGCAGGATCCTGATCGCTGCTGCATGTCAAACACAACGAGATCGCTATCCAGGACACTGCAACATCACGGATCGCTATCGTTATCGTTCAAAAGTTGCTCAGTGTGAAGGTACCTTAAGGATTTTTGATCTGGCCTGCTCTGTCAGCTGTGGCATTCACATCACCTGCCTTACATAGGCACCAAGTGACATGCTGTGTAGGCAATTGAAAAACAATCCAATTTAAGTAAATGGTGATGTGTTAACTTCATCATCAGGGTATGAAAGCTCTGTGTCAGTGAAAACATTTTGGATTCATGCACTCAAACATATGATGGCTCTAAAGGAAAATATCTCCATACATGTGGAATCAGAGCCTACACTGTATTTGCCATTTGCATGGTCCATGAACTTTTGTCTTGTTTTTTTTTTGTATTTTTGGTAAGTAAATATTATATCAAGGATAATACACAATGTTACAGAACTGAGTACAACAGAGAAAATAAAGGTTCGTACTGTTAACATACCCATCACTAACACAGAGCTGGTTTTATTATGGAGGAACATCTTGTATAGCTGTAAACATGTTTTATTGCTAAAGGGTATAAAACACTTATTTCCTAACAATTCAAAGTGACTGCATGCACTTCATCAATGCTGTCCCATTGTTTTACTGTCAAAGAATCTGTTTACGTGCAAAACAATATTGAATGTTTGTTTGCGGTATGACCCATTAACTTTAACCTGACAACATTTGGCAAATGCATTAAAGATTTTTAAGCATTGTCTTCAGTAGGGTCCACTGTTAACCTCAGTGGTTTTAAAAGTAATTATGTGACTTTCAAACTTTAAAGCAAACATAACAGTAAAACTTTGTGTAAGTCAAATGGAGTTGTGGGTGGCTTTAACCTATAGATCCAGATCTCTTACTAACGTCAGTAAGCAATGTTACCTAACCAACATCAGTGTCTAACAGCAGCAATTGAAGCTGAACTTTGATTGTTTCTGTTAACCATTTAAATGCATCTATCCGTTTTTAAAAGAAAGTGATCGTAGGTCAGCGATGGGTTGCCATGGGTTGCTAATGGCGTCCGTGCCAGAATTATGAGTTTTTTTTGTTCACGACACTGACCTAAACATTTGCTAAAAGTATGACGCAATTAAAATGTCATACATACCTTAATTGGTATCAGCAAAACTGTTAGCTCAGAGCACAAAGAAAGATCCCCTCATACATCTCAATTAACAAAAAATAAATAAAAAACGTTCAAGGACTCAGAAAATGACTACAGAAGCCATTTTTTTTAATCTTCAAAATATGTTTTTACCACTTAAATGAGTGTCCCTCAACTCCAGTCCTCAAGGCACATCAACAGAACATATAACCAGGATTTTTCTAGTATTTCATAGGTGATAATGCCATCATGAAATATTAAGGAAATCCTGAGAAAATTATCTGTTGGTGAGCATTGAGGACTGGAATTAAGGAACAATTAAATAAATAAAAAAATAAAATTGGTATCACAGTAATCACACACACAGTGGTATGGAGGTGATCAGCCTGTGGCACTGGTGAGGTGTTATGGAAGCCCAGGTTGCTTTAATAGCAGCCTTCAGCTTGTCTGCTTTGTTGGGTCTGGTGTCTCTCATCTTCCTCTTGACAATACCCCATAGACTCTCTATGGGGTTAAGGTCAGGCGAGTTTGTTGGCCAATCAAGCACAGTGATACTGTTGTTTTTAAACCAGGTATTGGTACTTTTGGCAGTGTGGACAGGTGCCAAGTCCTGCTGGAGAATGAAAGTTCCATTTCCAAAAAGCTTGTCGGCAGAAGGGCTCTAAAATTTCCTGGTAGACGTCTGCGCTGACTTTGGTCTTGATAAAACACAGGGATCTACACCAGCAGATGACATGGCTCCCAAAACCATCACTGATTGTGGAAACTTCACACTAGACCTCAAGCAGCTTGGATTGTGTGCCTCTCCACTCTTCCTCCAGACTCTGAGACCTTATTTTCCAAATGAAATGCAAAATTTACTTTTATCTGGAAACAACACCTTGGACCACTGAGCAACAGTCCAGTTCTTTTTTTCCTTGACCCACGTAAGACGCTTCTGGCATTGTCTATTGGTCATAAGTGGCTTGACACAAGGAATGCAATACTTGTAGCCCATGTCCTGGATGCGTCTGTGTGTGGTGGCTCTTGAAGCATTGACTACAGCAGCAGTCCACTCCTTGTGAGTCTCCCCCAACTTTTTGAATGGCCTTTTCTTAACAATCCTCTCAAGGCTGCGGTTATCCTGCCTGCTTGTGCACCTTTTTGTACCTTATTTTTTCCTTCCACACAACTTTCCATTGATATGCTTGGATTCAGCACTCTGGGAACAGCCAGCTTCTTTAGCAAAGACCTTTTGTGGCTTACCCTCCTTGTGGAGTGTGTCAATGACTGCCTCCTGGACATGTGTCAAGTCAGCAGTCTTCCCCATGATTGTAGAGCCTACTGAACTAGACTAAGAGACCTTTTAAACGTTAAATATTCTAATTTACTGAGATAATGACTTTTGGGTTTTCATTGGCTGTAAGCCATAATCATCATTAATCGAAATAAACATTTGAAATAGATCACTCTGTAATGACTCTATGTAATACATGAGTTTCATTTTTTTGTATTGAAGAACAGAAATAAATTATCATGGACCTGCCTGTTGTGTTCCTTGGTCTTCATGATGCTCTCTGTGCTTCAAACAGAAACTTGAGACTATCACAGAGCAGGTGAATTTATACGGAGACTTGATTACACACCGGTGGATTCTACAGTATTTGTCATCATTAGGCATTTAGGACCACATTGGATCATTCAGAGATCCACAATTAACTTCTGGAGTGAGTTTGCTGCACTGAAAGTAAAGGGGCCGATTAATATTGCACGCCCCACTTTAGTTTTTGAATTTCCACAAAAATTAAAATTAACCAATAAATTTTGTTCAACTTCACAATTGTGTTCCACTGGCTGTTGATTCTTCACCAAAATTTTTCATATGGTATCTTTATGTTTGAAGCATGATACGTGGGAAAAGGTTGAAAATTTCAAGGGGGCCGAATACTTTCGCAAGGCACTGTGTATGTATATATATGTATATATATATATTAGATAGATCACAAAAGCAGGCAGCACTCCATGTTCTTAAAGGCAATATGCAGGTGTTTATTGAGCCCACATCTCCATGCAACGTTTCGGCTACAACTGAGCCTTTCTCAAGCAGTGAACAAACTTTTGATACACATATATATAGAGGGACATAACTCTACCATCCCCTAAGTGCAGCCAATCAATGATCCTCATAAATTTACATATAATTACAGTGTAAAGTGTATTAGTGCCAGCTGTGTACTATTAAAAAACTCAATAGGACAACTCCTTCATACAGTGACCATCTATTATAAATTAACATACCTTTGGAGAGACATATCTGCTAATGGAGGAGGCAGCGTGTGGTTAGCGTACCACTGCTACTACTGCGCATGTCAAAAGCGCTACTGCATGCATCATGATCACATGTGCTGTGGGAGACCAATCAAAGACGCTACTACGTGTCTGACGTCATGCGCCTGCGCACTGGCGCTCGACGCTCCCCTCTTGGTTGGGGAATCATATGCTACTACTATAGCCACTGCGCATGTCATAGCGCTTCTACCCACTACACACTCACATGTCATGTCTGAAACCAATCCGGAACGCTGCTTCGCATTTAGCGTCTTGCGCACTAGCGCTCCATACTTCTATCCTGATTGAGGAATCATACCCATGACTCTATAGTAGACCAGCGCTTTTGCAGTGGCACCTATAGCTACGAACTATTCCTTATACAAGTACACCATAATTATTCATATAATACCCGGTTTATTCAGTTTACCACTTTACAGTTCATGGAGGCTACACTCCTCCTTGTATGCCATAAGGACATATATGAATAGTGCCTATTCCTGCTTTGAGCCACCAGAGAATGTCTTTATTCAGACCTCCACCTGGTGCCCATACAGTGTCCAGAGGGTGCGCTTCACCCTTCCAGGCAAAGCGCCATCGTTCATGACCCCTGCATAGCAGTAGAACTCTAGTCCTGGCTAATATGAACACAAGTGGTTTGGAATACTGAAATACACCAGTAAACATATTGCAACTCGCCCCTTCTGGCCACCCTATCCATAGTAGCTGAAAAATTTTTTTGTCCAGGTACTGTTGCTGTCATATATAATGGAAGATCCTAATTGGAGAGACATAAGATCTGGAGGAACAGATTAATCATTATAATATGTTTTTTTTGAAAAATTGTTCATTATTTAAAAAATTATACAAAATTAAAAAACTATATACATTAAAAAACTATACAATTTATTCATATCTGTAAATACTTTGTTGTATCGTGCACATGGATGATGGGAGGCCAATTAATAAATTTTCTAAAATTATCCCTCTGTTCTGGTATGTTTTCAGTGGCTATAGTAGTAGCATATGATTCCCCAACCAAGAGGGGAGCGTCAAGCGCCAGTGCGCAGGCGCGTGACGTCAGACACATAGTAGCGTCTTTGATTGGTCTCCCACAGCACGTGTGATCATGATCGCTTTTGACATGCGCAGTAGTAGCAGTGGTACGCTAACCACACGCTGCCTCCTCCATTAGCAGATATGTCTCTCCAAAGGTATGTTAATTTATAATAGATGGTCACTGTATGAAGGAGTTGTCCTATGGAGTTTTTAATAGTACACAGCTGGCACTAATACACTTTACACTGTAATTATATGTAAATTTATGAGGATCATTGATTGGCTGCACTTAGGGGATGGTAGAGTTATGTCCATATATATACAGTGGGGCAAAAAAGTATTTAGTCAGTCAGCAATAGTGCAAGTTCCACCACTTAAAAAGATGAGAGGCGTCTGTAATTTACATCATAGGTAGACCTCAACTATGGGAGACAAACTGAGAAAAAAAAATCCAGAAAATCACATTGTCTGTTTTTTTTAACATTTTATTTGCATATTATGGTGGAAAATAAGTATTTGGTCAGAAACAAACAATCAAGATTTCTGGCTCTCGCAGACCTGTAACTTCTTCTTTAAGAGTCTCCTCTTTCCTCCACTCATTACCTGTAGTAATGGCACCTGTTTAAACTTGTTATCAGTATAAAAAGACACCTGTGCACACCCTCAAACAGTCTGACTCCAAACTCCACTATGGTGAAGACCAAAGAGCTGTCAAAGGACACAAGAAACAAAATTGTAGCCCTGCACCAGGCTGGGAAGACTGAATCTGCAATAGCCAACCAGCTTGGAGTGAAGAAATCAACAGTGGGAGCAATAATTAGAAAATGGAAGACATACAAGACCACTGATAATCTCCCTCGATCTGGGGCTCCACGCAAAATCCCACCCCGTGGGGTCAGAATGATCACAAGAACGGTAAGCAAAAATCCCAGAACCACGCGGGGGGACCTAGTGAATGAACTGCAGAGAGCTGGGACCAATGTAACAAGGCCTACCATAAGTAACACACTACGCCACCATGGACTCAGATCCTGCAGTGCCAGACGTGTCCCACTGCTTAAGCCAGTACATGTCCGGGCCCGTCTGAAGTTTGCTAGAGAGCATTTGGATGATCCAGAGGAGTTTTGGGAGAATGTCCTATGGTCTGATGAAACCAAACTGGAACTGTTTGGTAGAAACACAACTTGTCGTGTTTGGAGGAAAAAGAATACTGAGTTGCATCCATCAAACACCATACCTACTGTAAAGCATGGTGGTGGAAACATCATGCTTTGGGGCTGTTTCTCTGCAAAGGGGCCAGGACGACTGATCCGGGTACATGAAAGAATGAATGGGGCCATGTATTGTGAGATTTTGAGTGCAAACCTCCTTCCATCAGGAAGGGCATTGAAGATGAAACGTGGCTGGGTCTTTCAACATGACAATGATCCAAAGCACACCGCCAGGGCAACGAAGCAGTGGCTTCGTAAGAAGCATTTCAAGGTCCTGGAGTGGCCTAGCCAGTCTCCAGATCTCAACCCTATAGAAAACCTTTGGAGGGAGTTGAAAGTCCGTGTTGCCAAGCGAAAAGCCAAAAACATCACTGCTCTAGAGGAGATCTGCATGGAGGAATGGGCCAACATACCAACAACAGTGTGTTGCAACCTTGTGAAGACTTACAGAAAACGTTTGACCTCTGTCATTGCCAACAAAGGATATATTACAAAGTATTGAGATGAAATTTTGTTTCTGACCAAATACTTATTTTCCACCATAATATGCAAATAAAATGTTAAAAAAAACAGACAATGTGATTTTCTGGATTTTTTTTTCTCAGTTTGTCTCCCATAGTTGAGGTCTACCTATGATGTAAATTACAGACGCCTCTCATCTTTTTAAGTGGTGGAACTTGCACTATTGCTGACTGACTAAATACTTTTTTGCCCCACTGTATATATATATATATATATATATATATGTATCAAAAGTTTGTTCACTGCTTGAGAAAGGCTCAGTTGTAGCCGAAACGTTGCATGGAGATGCGGGCTCAATAAACACCTGCATATTGCCTTTAAGAACATGGAGTGCTGCCTGCTTTTGTGATCTATCTGGATTTATAACAACCATTGGACGGGTTGTTTGGGCTTTGCACCCGAAGATAAGTATAGAATCTGTGCTGTTCCATTTTTTTCTAGTATATATATATATATATATATATATATATATATATACTAGCTGAAGAGCCCGGCGTTGCTTGGGCATAGGAAATATCTGTGGTTAGTTATAGCACCCCACTGATCTTATTTTCCCATCATGCCTCTCATTTTCCCAATCACATCTTTCATTTTCCCCCTCACATATCTCATTTTCTCCCTCACACCTCTCATTCCCCCCTAACACTTGTCATTTCGACCTCACATCTGTCATTTTCCGATCACTCCACTATTTTCCCTCACTCCTCTCATTTTGCACTCACACCTTTTCATTTTCACCTCACACCTCTCATTTTCACCTCAGTATATACATGTTTGTCATCTCCCTTATATATAGTATACACCTGCATGTCATCTCCTGTATATAGTATATACCTGTATGTCATCTCCCCTGTATATAGTATATACCTGCTGTGTGTCTTCTCCCCTGTATATAGTATATACCTGTATGTCATCTCCTCCTATATATAGTATATACCTGAATGTCATCTCCTTCTATATATAGTATATACCTGTATGTCATCTCCTCCTGTATATAGTATATACCTGTGTGTCATCTCCCCTGTATATAGTATATATCTGTGTGTCATCTCCTCCTGTATATAGTATATACCTGTATGTCAACTTCTATATATAGCATATACCTGTATGTCATCTCCTCCTGTATATAGTATATACCTGTAGGTCATCTCCTCCTGTATATAGTATATACCTGTATGTCATCTTCTATATATAGCATATACCTGTATGTCATCTCCTCCTGTATATAGTATATACCTGTAGGTCATCTGCTCCTGTATATAGTATATACCTGTGTGTCATCTCCTGTATATAGTATATACCTGTATGTCATCTCCTCCTGTATCTAGTATGTACCTGTATGTCATCTCCTCTATATAATATATACCTGTGTGTCATCTCCCCTGTATATAGTATATACCTGTGTGTCATCTCCTCCTGTATTAGACCTCATTCACACGTTATTTGCTCAGTATTTTTACCTCAGTGTTTGTAAGCTAAATTGGCAGCCTGATAAATCCTCAGCCAACGGGAAGCCCTCCCCCTGGCAGTATATATTAGCTCACACATACACATAATAGACAGGTCATGTGACTGACAGCTGCCGTATTTCCTAAATGGTACATTTGTTGCTCTTGTAGTTTGTCTGCTTATTAATCAGATATTTATTTTTGAAGGATAATACCAGACTTGTGTGTGTTTTAGGGCGAGTTTCGTTTGTCAAGTTGTGTGTGTCGAGTTGCGTGTGGCGACATGCATGTAGCGACTTTTGTGAGATGAGTTTTGTGTGGCAACATGCGTGTAGCAACTTTTTGTGTGTCGAGTTGCATGTGACAGGTTAGTGTAGCAAGTTGTGTGCAGCAAGTTTTGTGCATGGTGAGTTTTGCGCATGGCGAGTTTTATGTGTGGTGCGTTTTGAGTATGTGCTAGTTTTGTATGAGGCAACTTTTGCATGTGTTGCAACTTTTGTGCATGTGGCAATTTTTCCGCGTGTGCAAGTTTTGCGTGTTGCGAGTTTTCCATGAGGTGAGTTTTGCACTTGTGGCGAGTTTTGCGTGAGCCTAGTTTTTGCATGTAGCGAGTTTTGCGCGTGGCGAGTTTTGAGCGGGGACTTTTGTGTTTCGACTTTTATGTGGCGAGGTTGGTGTATGTGTGGTGAAATGTGGGTTGAGGATGGTATATGTGTTCAAGCACGTGGTAGTGTGTGGTGCATTTTGTGTGTGTGTTCATATCCTTGTGTGTGGTGAGTATCCATGTCGGGGCCCCACCTTAGCAACTGTATGGTATATACTCTTTGGCGCCATCGCTCTCATTCTTTAAGTCCCCCTTGTTCACATCTGGCAGCGGTCAATTGGCATCCAACACTTTTCCTTTCACTTTTCCTCATTATGCAGATAGGGGAAAAATTGTTTGGTGAATTGGAAAGCGCGGGGTTAAAATTTCACCTCACAACATAGCCTATGACGCTCTCAGGGTCCAGACGTGTGACTGTGCAAAATTTTGTGGCTGTAGCTGCGACGCCTCCAACACTTTTCCTTTCACTTTTTTCCCCATTATGTTGATAGGGGCAAAATTGTTTGATGAATTGGAACACGCGGGGTTAAAATTTCGCCTCACAACATAGCTTATGACGCTCTCGGGGTCCATACGTGTGACTGTGTAAAATTTTGTGGCTGTAGCTGCGACGGTGCAGATGCCAATCCCGGACATACGTACATACACACATACACACACACATTCAGCTTTATATATTAGACTAGCTGAAGAGCCCGGCGTTGCCTGGGCATAGTAAATATCTGTGGTTAGTTGTAGCACCTCACTTCTCTTATTTTCCCATCACGCCTCTCATTTTCCCCCTCACATCTCTCATTTTCTCCCTCACTCCTCTCATTCCCCCCTAACACTTGTCATTTCAACCTCACATCTGTCATTTTCTGATCACTCCACTATTTTTCCTCACTCCTCTCATTTTGCACTCACACCTTTTCATTTTCACCTCACACCTCATTTTCACCTCATTACCTCAGTATATACATGTTTGTCATCTCCCTTATATATAGTATACATCTGTATGTCATCTCCTGTATATAGTATATACCTGAATGTCATCTCCTTCTATATATAGTATATACCTGTATGTCATCTCCTCCTGTATATAGTATATACCTGTGTGTCATCTCCCCTGTATATAGTATATATCTGTCATCTCCTCCTGTATATAGTATATACCTGCATGTCATCTTCTATATATAGCATATACCTGTATGTCATCTCCTCCTGTATATAGTATATACCTGTATGTCATCTCCTCCTCTATATAGTATATACCTGTGTGTCATCTCTCCTGTATTGTTTTAGGGCGAGTTTCGTTTGTCAAGTTGTGTGTTGAGTTGCGTGTGGCGACATGCATGTAGCGACTTTTGTGAGATGAGTTTTGTGTGGCAACATGCGTGTAGCAACTTTTTGTGTGTCGAGTTACATGTGACAGGTTAGTGTAGCAAGTTGTGTGCAGCAAGTTTTGCGCATGGCGAGTTTTGCGCGTGGCGAGTTTTATGTGTGGTGCCTTTTGAGTATGTGCAAGTTTTGTGTGAGGCAACTTTTGCATGTGTTGCAACTTTTGTGCATGTGGCATTTTTTCTGCGTGTGCAAGTTTTGCGTGTGGCAAGTTTTCCATGAGGTGAGTTTTGCACTTGTGGTGAGTTTTGCAAGAGCCTAGTTTTTGCATGTGGCGAGTTCAGCGCGTGGCGAGTTTTGAGCGGCGACTTTTGTGTTTTGAGTTTTATGTGGCGAGGTTGGTGTATTTGTGGTGAAATGTGTGCTGAGGGTAATATGTGTTCAAGCATGTGGTAGTGTGTGGCGCATTTTGTGTGTGTGTTCATATCCCCGTGTGTGGTGAGTATCCCATGTCGGGGCCCCACCTTAGCAACTGTACGGTATATACTCTTTGGCGCCATCGCTCTCATTCTTTAAGTCCCCCTTGTTCACATCTGGCAGCTGTCAATTTGCCTCCTACACTTTTCCTTTCATTTTTTCCCATTATGTAGATAGGGGCAAAATTGGTGAATTGGAAAGCGCGGGGTTAAAATTTCACCTCACAACATAGCCTATGACGCTCTCGGGGTCCAGACGTGTGACTGTGCAAAAGTTTGTGGCTGTAGCTGCGACGCCTCCAACACTTTCCCTTTCACTTTTTTCCCCATTATGTAGATAGGGGCAAAATTGTTTGGTGAATTGGAACGCGCGGGGTTAAAATTTCACCTCACAACATAGCCTATGACGCTCTCAGGGTCCAGACGTGTGACTGTGCAAAATTTTGTGGCTGTAGCTGCGACGCCTCCAACACTTTTCCTTTCACGTTTTTCCCCATTATGTAGATAGGGGCAAAATTGTTTGGTGAATTGGAACGCGCGGGGTTAAAATTTCGCCTCACAACATAGCCTATGACGCTCTCGGGGTCCAGACGTGTGACTGTGCAAAATTTTGTGGCTGTAGCTGCGACGGTGCAGATGCCAATCCCGGACATACACACACACACACATACACACACACACATTCAGCTTTATATATTAGATATATATATATACTGTATATATACATGTATTGTGAGGGGTTGACACAATCAGCTGCTTTCCCAGATAGACAGATGAACCACTCTGGTAGAATATCTCCTGCTGGTTTATGGTGGATTGCATAAACCTTGTCAGGGTTCAGCAAAATAAACAGGGCCTTGCTGGCATAATGGTAAAACAAACAAAACACAGTCCATAAAAGTCCATTCCCTGCAGGGTTCACCTGCAGTTAACCTGCACAATCCTTAGCTTCTCCAGGAGCTATGTGGAAGTTCCTGCTTTCCCAAGACACGACACCCACTGACTCTCATGGCCAGGTATGTGACACCCCATGTGATGATCACATGACCTTGACATAACATAGGTCATGTCAGGACTCTGCAGGTGGAGATATGTTGGATCCCATCCCACCTGCTCTATGGGATTTCACTAAAAACAGCCCATAACATAACTTACCCCTCTCAACACATAGCTTGCTGGAGGAAAACCATTCTGGTTTTACATCACTGATGCTAATATGCACAGTGAAACAAATCTCCCATCACACACTATGCCAGTGACCCTGTCACATTATCCCCACTCTGCCCAAAGCCGGGGATTTTTGACACCTTCAGACACTATTTAGGGAATTAGGGAGAGAGCATCCGCATTGCCATTGAACTTCCCTGGACTATGCTCTACGTGGAAAGTGAAGTCTTTAAGGGCTAAGAACCACCTTGTTATCCTGGCGTTCTTACCCTTCTTCTCGCTCAAGCATCTCAGAGGGGCTTGTTCCAAAACTAACTTAAACCTATGGCCTAGCAGGTAGTATTTCAGGGTGTCGATGGCCCACTAAATGGCTAAGCATTCTCTCTCCACTATTGCATAGCTCTTTTCGCAAGATGAGAGTTTCTGGCTCAGATACTGGATGTGATGCTCTACTCCATTGATTTCCTGTAACAGCACGGCTCCCAACCCCACCTCGGTCTGTACCACGAATTCCTTGCTAAAGTCTGGTGCAACCAGAACTGGATGCTTGCACAGAGCCCGCTTCAGCTCTTGAAAGTAGTCCATATCACCATTGTTCAAGGAGATCTGTTAGCAGTGCGGCAGTTATGGCAAAGTTCAGAATAAAATGCCGGTAATAACCCACAATCCCAAGAAACGCCCTCACTTGCTTCTTGGAGAGCGGTTGCGGCCATTCCTGAATTGCCTCTATTTTAATCAACTGGGACTTGATTTTGTCTCTCCCGATGATGTAACCTAAGTACCTGGCCTCTTCCTTCCTTATTTCACATTTCTTGGGATTTATGGTGAATCCTGCTTTCCTCAATGCATCGAGGATCGCCTGTACATTGGGCAGGTGCTAAATCCAGTCAGAGCTAAAGAAGACAATGTCATCCAAGTAGGCTGTGGCATATTTCTTATGTGGAGCCAAGATTCAATCCATTGCTGTCTGGAATTTAGCTGGAGCCCCCTGCTGTCCGAAGGGCATTCTGATATACTGAAAACACCCATCCGGCGTTGAGAAGGCTGCCTTCTCCTTTGTGCCTTGGGACATGGGGATCTGCCAGTACTTCTACATCAGATTGAGGGTTGTGATGTACCTTGCAGGTCCCAGTTGCTCAATGAGTTCATCCAGGTGGGGCATCAGGTACGTGTCAAAATGGGAAACCTCATTGAGCTTGTGGTAGTCGTTACAAGACCGCCAAACACGATAGGGCATCGGTATGAGGACGATGGGGCTTGACCAGCCACTTATGATTTCTCTATCACCCCAAGGTCCAGAATTCTCTTCACCTCCTTGGAAATTATCTCCCGGCATGCTTCGAGGATTCTGTAGGGTTTGACGTTTACCCAAACATGCAGCTCCATTAGCACATTGTGTTTCATGACCTGTGTGCGCCCTGTCAACTCCAGGAACAGGTCGCGGATCTGCTGCCACAGTTCTCAACATTGTTGCTTCTGAGTCAGCATTAACATCTCAGCAATCATGACCTCCTAGATCTTGGCTTTGGGACGGGCCCTCAGGCAAGGAGCTTCCAGCAGTTCATGGTCCCAGCAAGGTTTGAGTAGGTTCACATGGTATACCTGGTGCAGCTTCCGGCAACTGGGCTGGTGTAGCTTGTAATTTATGTCCCCGAGTTTTTCCACTATCCCATACGGGCCTTGCCACCTCGCCAAGAATTTGCTCTCTACCATAGGGATAAGTACTAACACGTGGTTCCCAGGCTGGAATTACTTTAGCCTTGCTGATCGGTGGTAAACCCATGCTTGGGCCTCCTGTGCCTGGAGAAGATGATCCATTATGATAGGTATTACGTGAGCCATCCTTTCTTGCAGATGGGCAACATGCTCAATGACACTCCGGCTTCCTGACAACTCTGGCTTCCCAGGTTTCCTTGGCAATATTCAGTAGTCCTCGTGGATGTCAGCTGTACAAGAGCTCGAACAGCGAGAAGCCAGTGGAGGCCTATGGGACTTCTCTGATTGAGAAGAGCAGGAACGGTAGCAGATAGTCCCTGTCTCGACCGTCCTTTCAACGACCCTATTGAGCATGACCTTCAAGGTCTTGTTGAAGCACTCCACCAGCCCATCGGACTGCGGATGGTAAATGGAGGCTTATAGCTCGGCGACTTGGAAGACTCTACACAGCTGCCGCATCACTTTGCTCAAAAACGGGGTGCCCTGGTACATCAAAATCTCCTTGGACAAACTGGTCCTGGAAAAGATATGGACATGCTCTCATGCAATACACTTAGCTGAAGCATTCCTCAGTGGCACTGTTTTCGCTTACCGGGTTGTGTATAGTCCATGACCACTGATATGTTCTTATGGCCACGTGCTTAGCTATCCTCTTGAAGGGGATTTCTTTCACAAGTAAGAGAACTAAGTGGCATCCGAAATGAGTAGTAGGAGCAGTTACCTGACAAGTGAGGCAGGACCTACAATAATTTAGGATCTCTCGGTAACACCCTAGCCAATAGATCCTCTGTAACACTCTCTCTCCTGAGTTTTCTCCAACCCCAGATGTCCATCCAAAACATGCGAACGGGCCATGTCTAAAACCCTCCACCGATAGTGTCCTGGAACTAATAACTGCTCTACTATCTCTGCCCCCTCAGTTTGGTCACTCGAAACAATAACTCGCCATGTACTGCAAAAGGAGGGAATCTGTTGTCAGCCCCCGGCTTTTGAGCAGCCACATTCTCAAATGCACCCTTCCATGTGAGATCTCAAAGATGAGCAGTCCCAAAGTTCTCTTTGGACATATATATATACATATATATATATATATATATATATATATATATATATATACACAGTACAGACCACCAAAAGTTTGGACACACCTTCTCATTTAAAGATTTTTCTATATTTTCATGACTATGAAAATTGTAAATTCACACTGAAGGCATCAAAACTATGAATTAACACATGTAGAATTATATACTTACCAAAAAAGTGTGAAACAACTGAAAATATGTCTTATATTCTAGGTTCTTCAAAGTAGCCACCTTTTGCTTTGATGACTGCTTTGCACACTCTTGGCATTCTCTTGATGAGCTTCAAGAGGTAGTCACCAGAAATGGTTTTCACTTCACAGGTGTGCCCTGTTAGGTTTAATAAGTGGGATTTCTTGCCTTATAAATGGAGTTGGGACCATCAGTTGTATTGAGCAGAAGTCTGGTGGATACACAGCGGATAGTTCTACTGAATAGACTGTTATGATTTGTATTATGGCAAGAAAAAAGCAGCTAAGTAAAGAAAAACGAGTGACCATCATTACTTTAAGAAATGAAGGTCAGTCAGTCTGAAAAATTGGGAAAACTTTGAAAGTGTCCCCTGCTCCACAGGTTGCAAACTCCAAACTGACACACCCAAACCCTTCCTGCAGGGTTTTTTTCCCTCTACCTCGACTCTGTGGCCATGGGCCACTTATGAGATCCGGCTTGGAGAAATCAGACTGGCCCCACTATAACTTGACCAGGTTCAAGCTTACTTTTATTCTGCCTTGTGACTCACAGGCATCCAGCTGGTATTGACTGGGGCTGAAATTCAGCCCTGGCATTTGAAATCACACAGGCCCATGCTGTCCCCATCCCCAAGAACCAGATGGTATGCATATATTACTAATATTACCCTGGATGGAGGAAAGAAAGATTTACTACAAGACCAATATTTCTACTGATACCCGTGGCTGCTGGGGTAAGTGACGGAGTCAGCAACTTTGTGCTCCATCACAACTCTTAACAGTATGGGTGTCCTGAGAACATCGAATCTGTTAACAATGTAGCAGACAAGGCAGCCCATGACCAGATAGGCCCTTCTGGTATTTGCCAGAATTGCTCAATGGCCACAGTCCGGCCCTGTCTGGCTGTGACCACAAGGCACTCCAGCGGCTCTAATATACTTCTGAGCGCATCCTGGGGGACCCTCGCAAATCACATCAGTCGCTGCCTCACAATTTTGAATGGGGTGAATAGAGAGTTATTTAAACTTTTAAATTTAAAAAAAAATTATATTTTAAAAAAAAACTTTTTTTACTTTTTACTTGCTTTTATAGTTTTCATAGGAGACTAGAAGCTGCAATCAGCCCTGCTCTGTGTAGCAGAAATGCTCACTTTCTATCAGCGCCAATCACTGGGCGACACTCATAGCTATACAGCTATGACAACCACACAGGTCTCCTGCAGACCCCAGGTTATCATGCCAACCCATTTGTAGACCAGTGGTTATGTGATATGGGTGCTGATGGGCGGGGTTTGTGAAGCACTTCTAGCGTGAGCATGTTAAATGCCCCTGAAAGAGATTGACAGCGGCATTTAACATGTTAACAGCGCCAGGTGGATCACAAATCCACCTATTGCTGTTAGGAGCACATGTCAGCTGATAAAATTGTCTTACATGTCCCAGAAAGATGTGGGCTCAGCTCCGAAGCGCAAATCAAAGGAGGGAGACTGGACATGAGCTGTACATGTAGGGAGCATATCATGAAGGTGTTAAAAGGGCATTGCTTATCAAAGAAAAACCCCTCCCATTTCACAGTGTCAGCAATGACACCACATGTAAGGGAAATAACACAAGACTTGAGAAGGAAAATAATTTTTTTACACAAGAAAGATGAAGACTTCACGAAGATTACCAAAGCTTTACTTATCAGTCAGAATAGTGTATCAAAAATGGTACAAAAATTGACAAAGATGGAACTGCAACCATCGTGCATAGAAGTTTAGGTTGACCACAGAAGTTAACAACTAAACAGCAGCATCTTCTGAAGAGAAGAGGTGAAGAAAATTGCTATATAAGTTTAGTGCAGTTAGCTAATGAAATGGAAGATAAAATCTTTCACAATATGACACAATATGGCAGTAAAATGAAAGATGTGCAGTGCTTGGAGGCTATGGGCAGCAAACACTGCCCACCTAATTTTTAGAATAGTCTTACTAACTACAATTAGCTGGGTTGGCAGTGGACATTTTAGCCTTGATCTTATATGATGCGTGCACATGTCCTCCCCTGATGACCTATGAGGAGAAATGCTTCGGGAGGAATGTACGGCTATCTAGGGCAAACCAGGCTTAGGGAAACCTATGGACAGCCTTTTTAAGGGCAGGAGTCATGAGGCATACAGGGTTACTATTTTGACCCATAGGGTCAATAGGGCCTCTACCCTTTCTAGACCTGATGAAGATTATGCTTTCCTGTTACACCGGATGAAGAAGATCGTTCTGTTCTCCCCTATTGACTACTGGGTGAGAGATTTCCAATTTTTGCATCCTGTTGATGTTCACATGTTGATATTTCCTCTTGCACTTCAAATGTATCATATATGACCACTATTATCTTCATGTATTTTCCGTACAGCATTCTAGAATGGTCTAGCGTGTATACAGGTATACTGTCCACCGATGTGGCTATCTGTTCATTTGATCTATGTGTATATAAAAATGGAGGTTTTCTTCATTTTTATGCTACCTAGTTGTTTTTTCATTAATAATATAAGCTACGGTTTATGATTCTCACCTGCTGCTACATCCCTTCCCAGAATAATAACACCAGCTCAAAGCTGTCTGCTTTTCTTACTAATGTGATTTAACTCTGGGTGGGTTTCAATGAATGGCTGGATATTTACACATGATATTGATAAGAATAGTCTACATTGATTTTGGACTGTGTGTTGCCTAGTCTCACACCAGTCTATTGATTCTATAGAGCCTCTTGGGTACATTGTGTCTCTTTCTTTCATTTACATCACATAATATAGATTTATTTCTTATAAATATGGGAAAATATACAGCCACTGTTCCCAGTCATGTGATCATTTTTTTCCATGCATAAGCCCAATAAGTCTACTAAACAAGATTACCACATAAGCTATTGTCATCTTTACTTGGCATTTTTCTGGTTCATTTTTTTATAGCAATAAACTGTCCTCTTCATAATATCCCAGGGAATAGATCAAACATGTATTTGCTGTTATTTGCGAAATTAGCACCAAGTTCAATATTCCATACTGGCTGTTTGCCCTGTGATCCTCACTTTCTTTAAAGACATATAGAGCTATTAAAAGGGAACATAAAGAACTAGCATAGACTTATTAAAGTTCTCCCTAAAGACGAGAACATTATTATAAAACATGTTCAGAAACCACATTATGACAAGGTTTGGATATAATTTCATGCAGATTCTACTTTGTGTAATTTTTTCTAGAAAGAAAAAGTTCATGCTGTACTTAGTCAAGTAATGGTAATGATGCCATAATACTGCCTAGAGGGTTTCTCGCTGTCTAATTTACGGATCACTTAACATTTGATTTACAGTTGGCTTCAGGTTTCCATTTTCTGAATATGAAATATAAGTCATGTTCCTAATTATGGTCCAAACAGCATGGACTAAAGAGACCAGAGTGAGTGTTTTCGTCTACATTAAATATTTACGATGCCTTTTTATAAGTTGAAAGCGAAAAGTATTTTATTCTTAAATTTCATAACCAGACTCATCCATTTAGAAACTCCTAAATAGCAAAAGAAAGAGTCCACACTTTGTTGCATCTTTAGTGGAGTGCTGCCTCTCTTAAAAGTAAAAAGAAACAAATCAAACAAATGAGTAAAAAATGTAAGACCATATTGTTTTTTAAATGAGAAAAATTATCCAGTATCACATTCAGTATTCATTCATTATTATTTGGCCACCTTTGAAAAAGGACATTCAGAAATTAGAGTCAGTTCAAAGACAGGCAACTAGACTATTACAAGGGATGGATGGTCTCTCAAATGATGAGAGGTTGGAAAAGTTGGGCTTGTCTAGCTTGTTTAGCTTATAAAAAAGACACCTCAGAGGGGATCTCATTTACATGTATAAATATATGTGTGGTGAGTACAAAGGACAGGTGCATGACTTATTCCTTCCAAAGGATTAGGAGGAACTCATTATGGGTGGAAAAAAGGCGATTCCGACAGCTAAATAGGAAAGGGTTCTTTACAGTTACAGCAGTCAGAATATGGAATGCCCCACCACAAGAGGTAGTAATGGCAGACAATATAGCAGCTTTTAAAAAGGGCTGGATGATTCCCTCAATACACATAACATTGCAAGTTATAGTTAATTTAGTGACAAAAAAAATTGGCAAAGGAAGTTTGAACTTGATGGACCTAGGTTTTTTTCAACCCATGTAACTATGTCCCCCACAGCCTCCATACACAGTAAGATGACCCCCACTGACCAACTATATACAGTGTAAGGCCACTACAGCATCCTATATGCAGTATAATGACCCCCATATCCCCTTTTTTATATAGTACTAGATTGTGGCCCGATTCTAACGCATCAGGTATTCTAGAATATGCATGTCCCCGTAGTATATGGACAATGATGATTTCAGAATTCGCGGCAGACTGTGTCCGTCGCTGATTGGTCGAGGCAACCTTTATGACATCTTCGTCGCCATGGCAACCATTATGACATCATCGTCGCTGTGCCCGTTGCTGATTGGTCGAGGCCTGGCGGCCTCGACCAATCAGAGACGCGGGATGTCTACGTCCTTTATGACATCATCGTCGCTGTGCCCGTCTCTGATTGGTCGAGGCCGCCAGACAGACAGACAGACGGGAATATGCATTTCCCCGTAGTATATGGACAATGATGATTCCAGAATTCGCGGCAGACTGTGCCTGTCGCTGATTGGTCGAGGCAACCTTTATGACATCATTGTCGCCATGGCAACCATTATGACATCTACGTCGATACTGTGCCCGTCGCTGATTGGTCGAGGCCTGGCAGCCTCGACCAATCAGACGCGTGATGTCTACGTCCTTTATGACATCATCGTCGCTGTGCCCGTCGCTGATTGGTCGAGGCCTGGCGGCCTCGACCAATCAGAGACGCAGGATTTCCAGGACAGACAGACAGACAGACAGACAGACGGAAAAACCCTTAGACAATTATATATATAGATGATGGTAGCCACAGTTCCCTTTATGCTGTTTGATGACCCCTAAAGTCACCTAATTGCAGTATTTTGGTAGCCATAGGTCCCTATTTGCAGTATGATATCCCTAGAGTCCCTTATATGCAATATTAAGTCTTATACTTATTTAATCCTGATCTCAGTCCACCACAACTTAAGACTTTTCCTGTATCTTGTCTCCAGTAATTTCATTACTCCTCCAGACGTCCCCTGCATAATGTCAACCTCCAGCAGGCCTCAGGCTGTAATTAGCCTACGTCCTGCTGGAGTAAGTGGGGTACATGTAGCTGATGGTAAGCCAAGTGTCAGTGTAAGGCTGGAATCAAGCCAGCATATCATATCAGCATATCAAGCCATTACCCCTACTCTGGAACTCTCTACCACAACATATCAGACTCTCACCTACCATCGAAAACTTCAAAAAGAACCTGAAGACCTACCTCTTCCGGCAAGCCTACAACCTGCAGTAATCACCAATTGACCAAACCACTGCACAACCAGCTCTACCCTCACCTACTGTATCCTCACTGTCACGATCAACTGCGGCCGCCAATGCGGCCCAGCCCATATGTTACGGAGAAGAGGGGTCAGTGGGTGCTCTTGTCCGCTGGCCCGGCTGTCTTTAGCAAGACTGCATGGACCACGGCTCATACCACTGAACGCCCGCTCTATCTCCCAGTGGGCAACAAACTACACAGACAACACAGGGTTAAGGTAAAACAGGGCGGAAATACTTTATTGAACCACCTCACACAATAGCAAACAGAGCATTCCCAACATGCCTGGAATTGTATGGATACATGGGCGCATATAAAATATCACTGCGTCTCCACGTGTTTCCAGTATGACATGATGCCAGAGCTCCCAGGGTCGCTACTCCATCTGTGGATGAACGCACAGAGAAGGGGCAGCGACAAGCATAGGGAGATGACCAAGAACTGTCCATAGAGTCTATACAAGGTCCAAAGCCAGTTGACATGATATCAGAGCTCCCAGGGTCGCTACTCCATCTGTGGATGAACGCACAGAGAAGGGGCAGCGACAAGCACAGGGAGATGACCAAGAACTGTCCATAGAGTCCATACAAGGTCCAAAGCCAGTTGACATGAGAGTCACCACCTGTCTTATCGGACCATCTCCCTGGAACCAGGCGACCAGCGGGTCCCAACTGTTATGGACCTGGTGGTTAGGAGCACCCGGAACGACCTGATGGTTAAACTCACACAGGACAAGCTCTGGGAAGTGGGAACTCTGCTGACCGCAACCCCTAATCCTATCACACAACTAGAAATAGCCGCAGAGCGTACCTAACTCGGCCTAGACGCCTCTTCACAGCCTAAGAGCTAGCTAGCCCTAGAAATAGAAAATAAAGCCTACCTTGCCTCAGAGAAATTCCCCAAAGGAAAAGGCAGCCCCCCACATATATTGACTGTGAGTTAAGATGAAGTCACAAACACAGAAATGAAACAGGTTTCAGCAAAGGGAGGCCAGACTTACTAAACAGACTGAGGATAGGAAAGGTATCTTTGCGATCAGCACAAAAACTACAAAAAGACCACGCAGAGTGTGCAAAAAGACCTCCACACCGACTCACGGTGCGGAGGTGCCACTCTGCATCCCAGAGCTTCCAGCTAGCAAGGCAAAATCATGATAGCAAGCTGGACAAGGAAACAATGAACAAATAATTAACTAGCAGGGACTTAGCTTCTGCTGGAGTAGACAGGTCTCCAGAAAGATCCAAGAGCGAACTGAACCAGTACAAGAACATTGACAGCTGGCATGGAGTAACGATCTGAGTGGAGTTAAATAGAGCAGCCAGCCAAAGAATAAACTCCGTCACCTGTGGAAGGAACCTCAGAAGCAGCAGCTCCACTCACAGCCACCAGAGGGAGTCCATGGACAGAACTCGCCGAAGTACCATTCATGACCACAGGAGGAAGTTTGATAACAGAATTCACAACAGTACCCCCCTTGAGGAGGGGTCACCGAACCCTCACCAGAGGCCCCAGGCCGATCAGGATGAGCCAAATGAAAGGCACGAACCAGATCGGCAGCATGAACATCAGAGGCAAAAACCCAGGAATTATCTTCCTGACCATAACCCTTCCACTTGACCAGGTACTGGAGTTTCCGTCTCGAAATACGAGAATCCAAAATCTTCTCCACCACATACTCCAACTCCCCCTCGACCAACACCGGGGCTGGAGGATCAACGGAGGGAACCATAGGCGCCACGTATCTCCGCAATAACGACCTATGGAACACATTATGGATGGCAAAAGAAGCTGGAAGGGCCAAACGAAATGACACAGGATTGAGAACTTCAGAAATCTTATACGGACCAATGAAACGAGGCTTAAACTTAGGAGAGGAAACCTTCATAGGAACATGACGAGACGACAACCAAACCAAATCCCCAACACGAAGTCGGGGACCAACACAGCGCCAGCGGTTAGCGAAACGTTGAGCCTTCTCCTGGGACAATGTTAAATTGGCCACCACATGAGTCCAAATCTGCTGCAACCTGTCCACCACAGTATCCACACCAGGACAGTCCGAAGGCTCAACCTGCCCTGAAGAGAAACGAGGATGGAAACCAGAATTACAGAAAAAAGGCGAAACCAAAGTAGCCGAGCTGGCCCGATTATTAAGGGCGAACTGTTGTGAATTCTGTGATCAAGCTCCCTCCTGTGGTCATGAGTGGTACTTCGGCTGGTTCTGTCTATGAGCTTCCGCTGGTGGATGTGAGTTGGGCTGCGGCTTCTGAGTTTCCTTCCTCAGGTGACGAGGCTAAGTCGTTAGGTGCTTCTCTATTTAACTCCACCTAGTTCTTTGTTCCTGGCCTCCAGTCAATGTTCCAGTATTGGTCTGGCTCTCTCCTGGATTGTTCTTGTGGCCTGTCTGCCCTGCATAAGCTAAGTTCTGCTTGTGTTACTTTTGTTTGCTGTATTTTCTGTCCAGCTTGCTATATTGGTTTTTCTTGCTTGCTGGAAGCTCTGAGACGCAGAGGGAGCACCTCCGTACCGTTAGTCGGTGCGGAGGGTCTATTTGCCCCCTCTGCGTGGTTGTTTGTAGGTTTTTGTGTTGACCGCAAAGCTATCTTTCCTATCCTCGGTCTATTCAGTAAGTCAGGCCTCACTTTGCTAAAATCTATTTCATCTCTGTGTTTGTATTTTCATCTTAACTCACAGTCATTATATGTGGGGGGCTGCCTTTTCCTTTGGGGAATTTCTCTGAGGCAAGGTAGGCTTATTTTTCTATCTTCAGGGCTAGTTAGTTTCTCAGGCTGTGCCGAGTTGCATAGGGAGCGTTAGGCGCAATCCACGGCTACCTCTAGTGTGGTATGATAGGATTCGGGATTGCGGTCAGCAGAGTTCCCACGTCTCAGAGCTCGTCCTATGTTAGTAACTATCAGGTCACTTTGTGTGCTCTTAACCACTAGGTCCATTGTGGTTCTGAATCACCTGTTCATAACAGCGAACTCAGACTAAGGCAAGAAGGACACCCAATCATCCTGATCAGCAGAAACAAAGCATCTCAGATATGTTTCCAAAGTCTGATTAGTTCGTTCGGTTTGGCCATTTGTCTGAGGATGGAAAGCCGAAGAAAAAGACAAATCAATGCCCATCTAAGCACAAAAGGACCGCCAAAACCTCAAAACAAACTGGGAACATCTGTCCGAGACGATGTTCTCCGGAATGCCATGCAAACGAACCACATGCTGGAAAAACAATGGCACCAAATCAGAGGAGGAAGGCAATTTAGACAAGGGTACCAAATGGACCATCTTAGAGAAGCGATCACAAACCACCCAAATGACCGACATCCTTTGAGAGACAGGGAGATCTGAAATAAAATAAATAGAAATATGCGTCCAGGGCCTCTTCGGGACCGGCAAGGGCAAAAGCAACCCACTGGCACGAGAACAGCAGGGCTTAGCCCGAGCACAAGTCCCACAGGACTGCACAAAAGAACGCACATCCCGTGACAAAGAAGGCCACCAAAAAGGATCTAGCCACCAAATCTCTGGTACCAAAGATACCCGGATGACCCGCTAACACCGAACAATGAACCTCAGAGATAACTCTACTAGTCCATCTATCAGGGACAAACAGTTTCTCCGCTGGACAATGGTCAGGTCTATCAGCCTGAAACTTCTGCAGCACGTGCCGCAAATCAGGGGAGATGGCAGACAAAATTACCCCATCTTTGAGAATACCCGCCGGCTCAGGAACACCCGGAGAGTCAGGCACAAAACTCCTTGACAGGGCATCAGCCTTCACATTCTTAGAGCCCGGAAGGTACGAAACCACAAAATCAAAACGGGAGAAAAACAGCGACCATCGAGCCTGTCTAGGATTCAACCGTTTGGCAGACTCGAGATAAGTCAAATTCTTGTGATCCAGACCACCACGCGATGCCTTGCTCCTTCAAGCCAATGTCGCCACTCCTCGAATGCCCACTTCATGGCCAACAACTCTCGATTGCCAACATCATAATTGCACTCAGCAGGCGAAAATTTTCTAGAAAAGAAGGCACATGGTTTCATCACCGAGCCATCAGAACTTCTTTGCGACAAAACAGCCCCTGCTCCAATCTCAGAAGCATCAACCTCGACCTGAAACGGGAGTGAAACATCTGGCTGGCACAACACAGGGGCAGAAGAAAAACGACGCTTCAACTCCTGAAAAGCCTCTACAGCCGCAGGGGACCAATTGACCACATCAGCACCTTTCTTGGTCAAATCAGTCAACGGTTTAGCAACACTAGAAAAATTAGCGATGAAGCGACGGTAAAAATTAGCAAAGCCCAGGAACTTCTGCAGGCTCTTCACAGATGTCGGCTGAGTCCAATCATAAATAGCCTGAACTTTAACAGGGTCCATCTCGATAGTAGAAGGGGAAAAATGAAACCCAAAAATGAAACCTTCTGAACTCCAAAGAGACATTTCGACCCCTTCACAAACAAGGAATTCGCACGAAGGACCTGAAACACCATTCTGACCTGCTTCACATGAGACTCCCAATCATCCGAAAAGACCAAAATATCATCCAAATATACAATCATGAATCTATCCAGGTACTCTCGGAAGATGTCATGCATAAAGGACTGAAACACAGATGGAGCATTAGAAAGCCCGAATGGCATAACCAGGTACTCAAAATGGCCCTCGGGCGTATTAAATGCTGTTTTCCATTCATCGCCCTGTTTAATTCGCACAAGATTATACGCCCCTCGAAGATCTATCTTGGTAAACCAACTAGCCCCCTTAATCCGAGCAAACAAATCAGACAGCAGCGGCAAAGGGTACTGAAATTTGACTGTGATCTTATTAAGAAGGCGGTAATCAATACAAGGTCTCAAAGAGCCATCCTTCTTGGCCACAAAAAAGAACCCTGCTCCCAACGGTGATGACGACGGGCGAATATGACCTTTCTCCAAGGATTCCTTTATATAACTCCGCATAGCGGCGTGCTCTGGCACAGATAAATTAAACTGTCGGCCCTTAGGAAACTTACTACCAGGAATCAAATTAATAGCACAATCGCAATCCCTATGAGGAGGTAGGGCACCGGATTGGGGCTCTTCAAATACATCCCGGTAATCTGACAAAAACTCAGGGACTTCAGAAGGAGTGGAAGGCGAAATTGACAGCAATGGAACATCACCATGTACCCCCTGACAACCCCAGCCGGACACAGACATAGATTTCCAATCCAATACTGGATTATGGACCTGTAGCCATGGCAACCCCAAAAGGACCACATCATGCAGATTATGCAACACCAAAAAGCGAATATCCTCCTGATGTACAGGAGCCATGCACATGGTCAATTGAGTCCAGTACTGAGGCTTATTCTTGGCCAAAGGCGTAGCATCAATTCCTCTCAATGGAATAGGATACTGCAAGGGCTCCAAGAAAAAACCACAGCGCCTGGCAAACTCCAAGTCCATCAAATTCAGGGCAGCACCTGAATCCACAAATGCCATAATAGAATAGGATGACAGAGAGCAAATCAGAGTAACGGACAAAAGAAATTTAGACTGTACCGTACCAATGGTGGCAGGCCTGGCGAACCGCTTAGTGCGCTTAGGACAATCGGAGATAGCATGAGTGGAATCACCACAGTAAAAACACAGCCCATTCCGACGATGTTCTTGCCGTTCAGCTCTGGTCAAAGTCCTATCACACTGCATAGGCTCAGGCCTATGCTCAGAGAATACCGCCAAATGGTGCACAGCTTTGCGCTCACGCAAGCGCCGATCGATCTGAATGGCCAAGGACATAGACTCATTCAGACCAGCAGGCGTGGGAAATCCCACCATGACATCCTTAAGGGCTTCAGAAAGACCCTTTCTGAAAATTGCCGCCAGGGCACACTTATTCCACTGAGTAAGCACAGACCACTTTCTAAACTTCTGACAGTACACCTCCGCTTCATCCTGACCCTGACACAAAGCCAGAAAGATTTTCTCTGCCTGATCCACTGAATTAGGTTCATCATAAAGCAATACAAGCGCCAGAAAAAACGCATCTACATCACGCAATGCAGGATCGCGCAATGGAAAATGCCCAGTCTTGAGGGTCACCACGCAACAAAGAAATAATGATTTTTACTTGTTGAACGGGGTCACCAGAGGAGCGGGGTTTCAAAGCTAGAAACAGTTTACAATTATTTTTGAAATTCAGGAACTTAGATCTATCCCCAGAAAACATATCAGGAATTGGAATTCTAGGCTCTAACATCGGATTCTGAACCACAAAATCTTGAATGTTTTGTACCCTTGCAGTGAGATGATCCACACAAGAGGACAGACCTTGAATGTCCATATCTACACCTGTGTCCTGAACCACCCAGAGGTTTAGGGGAAAAGAAAGACAAAACACACTGCAGAGAAAAAAAATTGTCTCAGAACTTCTCTTATCCCTCTATTGAGATGCATAAATACTTTGGGCCAGCTGTACTGTTATGGACCTGGTGGTTAGGAGCACCCGGAACGACCTGATGGTTAAACTCACACAGGACAAGCTCTGGGAAGTAGGAACTCTGCTGATCGCAACCCCTAATCCTATCACACAACTAGAAATAGCCGTGGAGCATACCTAACTCGGCCTAGACGCCTCTTCACAGCCTAAGAGCTAACTAGCCCTAGAAATAGAAAATAAAGCCTACCTTGCCTCAGAGAAATTCCCCAAAGGAAAAGGCAGCCCCCCACATATATTGACTGTGAGTTAAGATGAAGTCACAAACACAGAAATGAAACAGGTTTCAGCAAAGGCAGGCCAGACTTACTAAACAGACTGAGGATAGGAAAGGTATCTTTGTGATCAGCACAAAAACTACAAAAAGACCACGCAGAGTGTGCAAAAAGACCTCGGCACTGACTCACGGTGCGGAGGTGCCACTCTGCATCCCAGAGCTTCCAGCTAGCAAGGCAAAATCATGATAGCAAGCTGGACAAGGAAACAATGAACAAATAATTAACTAGCAGGGACTTAGCTTCTGCTGGAGTAGACAGGTCTCCAGAAAGATCCAAGAGCGAACTGAACCAGTACAAGAACATTGACAGCTGGCATGGAGTAACGATCTGAGTGGAGTTAAATAGAGCAGCCAGCCAAAGAATAAACTCCATCACCTGTGGAAGGAACCTCAGAAACAGCAGCTCCACTCACAGCCACCAGAGGGAGTCCATGGACAGAACTTGCCGAAGTACCATTCATGACCACAGGAGGAAGTTTGATAACAGAATTCACAACACCCAACCCTGTCTTTCTCTAAACATATCCATGGTGCAGAGATGGTCACTGGATCAGATCTGTGTCCTTCCAACCGGAGCCGAAAACTCCTAGGTTGTATCCTATAGAATCCTAGACCAGTGTCCCTCGTGATGGTGCCATGATGAATTGGCTGCAGTCCTTTCTTCTGTCTGTAGTGTGGTTTGCAGAATGTCTGGCTGGAAGCTCTGTATTACTTCAGACTCCCAGGATGTGAACTCTGAGTCAATTTATACCCAAGGCATGTAAGCTATTTTTAGAATTACCCAGGGTCTTTCAGTCCAACATCAAGATAAGGTAAACAATGGTGACGGAATTAAGTAGCACTATTAGCATATAAGCACACATCAATAGACAAAGCTTAACCCACTCAATGTACAGTCCCTATTACAGAATTACACAGTATGTTAGATAGTATATCAGAGGGCAGTCTGTCTTTTTGACCCACCAGACATAAACACTTAAATGCACAAGCCAATATACAAACGAAAAGTCAGTTCTTATTGGTTTGCGAAAAGGTAGCTGTCTGGGTAATTAAGATACAATCTGGTTTCTTCACACCATAGACGCCCCCAAGCCGACCACCTCAGAAGGCATGGGGCGTGCGTCCCCCGGGGACGAAATACGGACCCTTTAAACCGCAGAGGGGGACCCGGCCTACACGAACTAGGGGAGGGCAGCGACCGGGGTTCTGTGGCCGCTGAGCATGTGGACAAGGAACGAGACACGTAGGACATGATTACACCGATACGTCAGGTATAGAGAAAGTAAAGTTTACTAAAGTAAAGTCACACAGTATATAAACAAAACATGACGATGTCAGGCTCCCGATTCCACTCCTCAGAAGGGTACCACTCAGTGGACCCCAAGGCAAAAAACGGATCACCGAGGCACAGATAGGCGGGACATCAAGACCCAGGCAAGACATCAGGGTACATGAGGACATCAGGGTGCAGGCAAGACATCAGGTTACAAACAGGACATCAGGACATCTGGACTCAGGAAAGACCTCAGGACATCAGGACACAGGCAGAGCATCAGGACATCAGGGAACAGACAGAATATCAGGACATCAGGGTCCATAAGGTCATCAAGACACAGGCAGGACATCAGGGTACAGAGAGGACATCAGGACATCTGGACCCAGGGTCACCGGCAGACATCAGACAGGAGTCGTTCGGCTCCGGACATCCGACACGACCTACAGGCACCACCAGAGACATCAGGCTCCAAGCTCCAGACAGCCGTCATCAGGTTCCAGACTGCGGTCGTCAGGCTCCGGACATAGGACCTAGGAAGGAACTCGTGATGGTGCAGACACCGCCGTACTGGACATGAGCCAGACGGGGATAACACAGCATGGTAGTCAGAGCACAGAGTAGTAGATGCTCAGCAGAAACACTGGTTACAAGAGACTCAAAGTCACAAGGTGCGAGGCTCCAGATGCAAAGGGATTCCAGGAATATAATCACAGCAGACACAGTTCAGACAGGTTCAGGTACAGGATCAAGGATTCGGGCCTGGATATACCGCCTCCAGGACCGGCGCCAGAACAGGACAAAACAGGAATCAAGGCAAGGACTTTGGTACCAAAACATAGACAGGAGAGATGCAGGAACAGAAAGACACACAGCAAAATTCAGGAGCTTTGTGAGTGTAGCTCAGGCCCCCCCATAGGGCAGGGGAGCTTTAAATATAAGCTGCCCCTCAGCAATTGGCTGGGGACAGCATTTGAAGTACACACCCTAACCCTGATAAAAGCAGGGGAGGTGTGGCCACGCACGCCCTAAGCCCACACAGAAACCATTACAGCACACACAGTGCAGGATCTGAGGCTCAGGGCACCTGGCTGAGACTGCATACACTGAGCCACGTGGAAAGTCATGCACCAACCGCAAATGACCTCACAACCCACGGACAGCTTCACAGCAGCAACCAGGGACCACACATGAGGAAGGTATGCAGCAGGGCAAATACCTAAATGCCCATGTACGACTGCGCTGCAGAGCAGGGAACTGAGAAGGCTCCATTCAGGTAAAAGCCAACAGTATCCCAGCTCAATTTAGGGGGAAAAGAGTAAAGGGTTAAAGCAAACATATGCATTGTCATGCCGAAAACCAGAAACAGACAGAACGGCATGACACTCACCCATCCCTTGTAGATTGTGAGCCCTCACGGGCAGGGTCTTCTCTCCTCCTGTACCAGTTGTGACTTGTATTCAAGATTATTGTACTTGTTTTTATTATGTATACCCCTCCTCACATGTAAAGCTCCATGGAATAAATGGCGCTACAATAATAAATAATAATAATAATAATAATAATATGGCATCCGATGTGAGAGCCAAGTGTCATGCTACTGTGCTGCAAATCTCTGAGAGGCTCACAGCATAGGTGTGGAGAAGATGGTCAAAGTAATTTTTCCATCTGCTACATTACCTGTCTCGGTGCATGTCGGACTCCACTGAGCAAGATTGGCAGAGAATCGGAGATGGAAATGGAGTCGAGGTCGAGAGGACTATCTTATGCTGGTAACACCTGTCCACTAATAGGTCCCGTTGATGTCAATCCGTCACTTCACCTTCAGTAGTGCTATAGAAGAATTAAACCGTTGTACGCCAAAAGATCACTGGGGAATCTGATAGTGAACATACTGTGTTTAAGTTAATATATTACTTTTATTACCCTTTGTCAGATTTATGTGCATCTCCTATGGATAAATGGGCTAATTTATTATGTGTATTTTTCATTTTTATTCTACTAGTGTCACATATTCATAAGCTGAGTTTCTGACAGTGAAGACTATTTATGAACCAAGGCAAATAGTACATGTCACCCTTATTACCTGTGCTAAATTGATTTACGTACCAAAGCCATTTAAACTTGTAAAGTATTCTTTAGCTTTGCACCTGCTGTGCACAGTGTCAAGCCAGATTTCCTCTTCCTTAAAAAGACAGACATGTTCATGAATATCATATAACATGTTTTCTTAGCAATCCATCATCACATTGTAAGTAGCTAGTGCATATAGATTAGGCAAGTCTGGGTGCGGGATCTGGTGCAGACTCACATTCCTGAGACGACATCTCAAAACAACAGTACCTTATTGATTCATGGTCACTGTTTTAAAATATGCTTTAAATCATTCATAAATAATATCAGATGTTCATTACTCACACTATAATTAAAGCAGATCTCCAGTTAACTTTTTAAAACCTATTAGGATATGCATCTGGGCGTTACATAGTTACATACGTTGAAAAAGGACATAGGTCCAACAAGTTCAACCTTTTTTCTCCAATTGTACATTCTCTCTCACTAGATTATTTATAACCCACAATGCCATGTGTTTTGAGAAAAGCATCCAGTCCTTTTTAAATGCTGCTATAGTATTTGCTATTACGTCTTGCGGCAGGGCATTCCAATGTCTGACTGCTCTAACTGCAAAGAATCCTTTCCTATTTAGCTAGAATCACCTTTCCTTCACTCATAATGAATGCTGCCTGGTCAATTGTAAAGTCTTTGGAAGGAATAAGTCATGTTCCAAGATAAGAAATTAGTCATGTGTTCTAAGCTAAACAAGCCCAACTTTTCCTTCCTTTCATCGTATGAGAGGCCTTCCATCCCTTGTAATAATCTAGTCGCCTGCCTTAGAACTGATTCTAACGTCTGAATATCCTTTTTAAAACTTGGAGCCCAATACTGCATCCCATTTTCTATGTGTCGGACACCCACCCTTTGATCCGGGCTCCGGCGGTGAACCCACATCTTTTCCAGCATGTCAGCTGTTTTGAACAGCTGACTTGTGCCTTTAACAGCCGCAGGAGGAATTGTGATCCTCCCACGGCTGTTAACCCATTAAATGCCACGGTCAAACGCTGACAGAGGCATTTAACACGTGCTTCCGGGAAACGCATCGGAAATCCCACCCATCAACGCCTGTGTCACATGACTACAGGTCGCCAATAGGTTGGCATGACAACCAGAGGTCTTCAGCAGACCTCTATGGTTGTCACTGCTGGATTGCTATGAGTGCCGCCCGGTGGTCAGCGCTCATAGCAGGTCAGCAATTCTGCTACCTACAGGCGATCTGATCATCGCCAATATGTAGCAGAGGGGATCGTGTTACGGCAGCTTCTAGTCTCCTATGAAGACTATTGAAGCATGCCAAAAGTAAAAAAAAAGTTTTTAGAACTATAAAAAAATTAAAAAATATAAAAGTTCAAATCACCCCCCTTTTGCCTCATTCAAAATAAAACAATAAAAAAATACACATATTTGGTATCGCCGCATTCAGAATCGTCCACTGTATCAATATAAAAAAAGAATTAATCAGATCGCTAAACGGCGTAATGAGAAAAAAAAGTCAAAATGCCACAATTGCAATTTTTGGTCGCCGCAACATTGCATTAAAAATGCAATAATGGGCAGTCAACAGATAGTATCTGCACCAAAATGGTATCTTTAACCCAAGATCATGAAAATTTTAGATGCAACGGGTATCGGAAAATGGCGCAATTTTTTTTTTTTTAACAAACTTTGGAAAAAAGTTTTCGCCACTTAGATAAAAAAGAACCTAGACATGTTTGGTGTCTATGAACTGGAAATTACCTGGAGAATCATAATGGCTGGTCAGTTTTAGCATTTAGTCAACGTAATAAAAAAGCAAAACAAAAAGGGAAAAAGGGGAGCAAAAAACAAAACGCAAAAACGAAAATACGGTCATGAATTAAAGAGAGGTAATTGGGGTTAAGGGATTCTAATGCTCTTTTTATGCATCCTAAAATCTTGTATGCTTTTGTAGCTGCTGCCTGACATTGAGTACTGCTCCTGTTTTACAGTCCCTAGTATACTCCCATTCAATATACAGGGTGGGCCATGTATATGGATACACCTAAATAAAATGGGAATGGTTGGTGATATCAACTTCCTGTTTGTGGCACATTGGTGTATGGGAGGGGGAATACTTTTCAAGATGGGTGGTGACCATGGTGGCCATTTTGAAGTCGGCCATTTTGATCCAAATGATCTGGATAAGATGTCTGCATGGGCAAAAATATGGCAGATGAGGTTTAATGTTGATCAATGTAAACTAATTCACCTAAATTGGATCAATCTATTGCTGCATGTTCAGGGTGGGCCAGGTATATGGATACACCTAAATAAAATGAAAATGATTGGTGATATCAACTTCCTGTTTGTGGCACATTAGTATATGGGAGGGGGAAAACTTTTAAAGATGGGTGGTGACCATGGAGGCCATTTTGAAGCCATTGGATCCAACTTTATTTTTTCCAATGGGAAAAAAGAGGGTCATGTGACAAATCAAACTGATTGAGAATTTCACAAGAAAAACAATGGTGTGCTTGGTTTTAAGGTAACTTTATTCTTTCATGAGTTATTTACAAGTTTCTCTTTGTTTACAGCCATTGACATGTTGCGGAGTTTAACACGTGAGGAGCGGATAGAAATTGTGTTGATGTCTGGTGAGCACAGTACCTGAGTCATTGCAGCAGATTTTAATGCAAGACACCATACGCAAGAAAACTGTCACCATTCCCATGTTATTTAGGTGTATCCATATAAATGGCCCACCCAAAAATGTTTACCTCATCACAGAACATAATGCTCTGTTTAAACTGAGGGTCCTGTTCCAATTTTTGTTTTGCCCATTCAGCAAATTCAGCGGCCGATCTGGGTCATCCTCGTTGAGATGCTGCAGCAGCTGCATTTTGTAAGGGTGCCATTTGTGAGTAGCTAATGTCCGCCAAAGGGATGTTCGACTGATGCCAGATCGGCGTGCTGAATTTGCAGAATGGGCAAAACAAAAATTGGAACAGGACCCTCAGTTTACACAGAACAATATGTTCAGTGATGTAGCAAACTTTTTTGGGTGGGCCATTTATATGGATATGTAGTTCCCCTAAGGGTCCAGTCGCCACAGAGGTACTGCACCTCATCCAGAGGTGTAGGATCCCACTCTCAGGTGAGGAAGGGGGCACTACCCAGGACTCTAACACTCACACCCAACACACACCTGTGCAGTTGGTGCACCTGGGCAGCGTCGGACTGGAGCACCTTGGGCCCACCAGAGAAAATCATTTTTGGGGCCCACTATGTAGCTACATTGCAATAAATACAAGACCATCAATTGTGCGGTAAAACACACTAATATCAGCGTATAATCTAAGGTAGTACACGTCTTAATTATGTAGCGGGGGTTGGGGTAGCCCCAGTGTCAGACTGGGGTGCCTAGGGCCCACCAATGGAACTGACTCCAGGGGCCCACTCTAAATTTCAATGCTCAGGCTAGGTACACCTTTGTTTTGTATTATTTGTTTTGTAGTATTTGTTAGGAGGCTCAGTAGTAAGTTTCATTATATTCATTAGAAGAACAGGTACAACATCCTGCACTTTTTTTTTGCTAAAAAGATAGAAACTCGAATGGAAACAACAAAGACCTGATCACTGTATTTAAAGGGAACCTGTCACCCCCCCCCCAGGGCATTTTTAAGTAAAAGATCCACCTTCAGCAGCACCAAGGCTGCATTCTGTGAAGGTGGCTCTTATGCTTAGTATTCCTAGGAATGCTGAAATATTCACTTTTATAAATTTTGCGCCATACCTGTATTGAGTCCCGGAGGTATGTCTTCTACCCTGGTGTCAACCGCCTCCAAGACGTCAATCATCTCCCTCTTGCATCTGTGCGCCGCCTCCTGTGTTCAAAATACATGCCCATCGCCTGCAATCTGCCAACATTTCTCGGGCATGCACCATGCCCGTGAACTTACATCAGGCGAGTAACGTTGGCAGAGTGCAGGCTCTGGGCATGTATTTTGAACACAGGAGGCGGCTCCTTTACTTAACCCCTTTCTGACCTCGGACGGGATAGCACGGGCTCCGGCGGTGTTTTGAACAGCTGACATGTGCCCGCAATAGCAGCGGGTGAAATCGCAATTCACCCGCTGCTATTAACTAGTTAAATACCGCTGTCAAACGCTGACAGCGGCATTTAACCGGCGCTTCCGTCCGGCTGGAAATGAGCGCATCGCTGACCCCCCCGTCACATGATCGGGGGTCAGCAATGCATCAGAATGGTAACCATAGAGTTCTCAAGGACCTTTAAGGTATGTGCACACGCTGCGGATTTCTGCAGCGGTTTCCCATAAGTTTACAGTACAATGTAAATCTATGGGAAATAAAAATCCGCAGTGCACATGCTGCGGAAAAAAACGCGCAGAAACGCAGCGGTTTATATTCCGCAGCATGTCAATTCTTTGTGTGGGTTTACACCTGCTCCAATAGAAAACTGCAGGTGTAAAACCACAGCGGAAACCGCACTAGAAACCGCGATAAATCCGCAGTAAAAAACACAGCGGTTTTGCACTGCAGATTTATAAATTCCGCTGCGGAAAACTCCGCAATGGAATCCGCAGCGTGTGCACATAGCCCTGAGGTAAAATACTGACCAAATATTGAGCGTGTGATCATGGCCTTAGTTTAATTTTTCTGTTACTATAACAATACAAAGAAAAAAAACCTGAATATCAATGTGATCCTTAGCTACACCCATTCACTTTTAAGCCATCAAGATTTAGTATATTTTTTAGTTTCCCAGAGATCAATCTTTTTTACCGCAATGCATTTTTTTCGTGGAAAAAAAATGCAACATGTGCACAAAAATTGCAGAATGCATTATAATTGATGGGATGTATATGTGTGCGTTGTTATCTCGTTTTTATAGCAAAAAAAGTGAAAAAAAACGCAATGTGTGCACACAGCCTTAAAGGGAACCTGACACCTCCAAAATCGAAGGTGCGCTAAGGCCACCAGCATCAGGGGCTTATCTACAGCATTTTGGAATGCAAAGTACTGCAGTGCGCAGGTGCCGGAAAGGTCAGAGAGGCCCGGCGCCTGCGCACTGCAGTACTTTGCTCTGCCCTCAACAGGGCAGACAGTACGCCTGCGCCGGAGCCGCAGCGTGAAGACAAGAAGAGGACGTCATCGTAAGAAGATGGGAGTCCCCGGACTGGACCGCGACGCCCATCAGACTCGGACCGCCCCTGGGTGAGTATAATCTAACCTCTTTTTCTCATCTTTCAGGATACATCGGGGGCTTATCTACAGCATTATAGAATGCTGTAGATAAGTCCCTGATGCTGGTGGGCTTAGCTCATCTTCCATTTTTGGGGTGACAGGCTCCCTTTAAGATTTCCTTTTTTTAACAGTCATTCTTATTCTTTTTATTATTATTAGAATGTTAAAAATAATAATAAAAAAAATATATATGGTTATCCTCGCCTTCTGACGGCCCCCGATCTCCTCAGCGGCGCTCCCAGTATGTTCTGTTCCCAGGGATGCTTTGCGCGAAGGACCTTTGTGACGTCACGGTCGTGTGACCGCAACGTCATCCCAGGTGATTCGCACACAGCATCCCTGGGAACAGAAGCTGCCACATGCACCGCTGAGAGGCGGGAGGACTCCGGGGGCCATCAGAAGATACCGTAAGTATATCCCTATTTTTTATTTTAATTCTTTTTTTTATTTTACATGAATATGGTACCCAGGGCCTGGAGGAGAGAGCCTCTTCTCCAGACCCGGGTACCATCTGCACATGAAGTGCTCACTTTATGCATGGTGGGCATAGCCACATGCGTAAAGTGAGCGTTTCAGTGCAATCCTATGGTGGCGGAATCACCGCGATTCCGCAGGAATAATGAACATGCTGTGGATTTTAGCGCTATGTGAAAATCAGCGGGAAAATCCGCAGCATGGGCACAGCAACTGCGGAATCCCAAAGGATTGCATGGGAATGAGTTTTTTAAGTGTTTCCGCTGCGGCAAAAACGCGGCAGAAATGTATAAAGAACGCAACGTGGGCACACAGCCTAAAACTCAGTTGTTTTTGACCTTTTTTTTTTTTATACCGCGAAGATTATGAAGTAATTTTTAAAATGGGACAACCCTTGGTAATTTTTTTTTACTATTATATTTTTGCTATAAATAACATTATAGATATATTATTCATTCTGCATTTAAAAGTGCAAGGTTTTTTTAAAGGTACATGAGCATTTGTTTTGTGGCGCGTTTAACTAAAGCATATATGCTTTTTTATGTCTGAATCCATCACTAAAAATGGCAAATGTATTGTATACACATTCACTTACGTAAATGCATTGCAGACATGCACACTGTACTTATTTATATAGTGTATAGGTGTGCATTTGTGTATACATTTAGGGTATGTGCACACGTTGCGGATTGGCCTGTGGAATTTTCCGCACAGAATCTGCATCTCTGGCAGAAAATGCAGGCCAAAATGCTTGCGGATTTCATGCGGAATTGATGCGGATTTGTATTGGATTGTCATGCGTTTTTTGATGTGCAGATTTGCCTTACTCAGTGTATAGTCAATGGGTGCAGAAACGCTGCATTTCTGCACAAAGAATTGACATGCTGCGTAAAAAAAACCTGCAGCGATTCCGCACGTTTTTTCCACAGCATGTGTACAGCGTTTTTGTATTTCCCATTGGTTAACATTGTGTGCACAACGCACTGCGGATTTGAGGCAATGCTGCGCGTCCCAAAACGCTGCGGAAACGCATCAAAATCAGCAATGTGTGCACATAGCCTTATACACACACAGAAATAAGATAGATGGATCTCGGGCAGCAAGCGCTGTGAAGAAGATGGGGATCTCCTGTCACCATCACAGAACAGCAGTGGGGGAGACATTGTGATATCAGCAACTAGAAAACAGAAAGGGTAGAGGGGGCAGGGAGAGCGCAGATGTATGGGGCAAACGGGGCAAACAGCTTTTGTTGGGGTGGAGGACAGAACAAGGGCAGGATAGAGACATAAACAGGAAGCTCCAGTACTCACTTCAGGTCAGCACTGTGTTCCTCTGGAGCTCCCCTGCCCCTCCTGACCGTGCCGACAGCAGAGCTTCTCTGACAGCTGTGTGGGAGAGAGAGGCCATCTTCTGTTCAGTTCATTAAGCACTTTCTTCAGCAGTGGCTGCACAGCTCTCTTGGCTCCACGCTCCAGCAGCCTGACCCGGTCCGTGCTGGTGTGCTGAGCTTACTGCTGTGAGCGGCTCCAGCAGCATCTTAGCCAGTGTAGCTCAGGGAAATGATTGTGCTGCTGAGCCTCCCTCACCCCATCCTAGCCAGAGACTGGGGGAGGGAGAGAGAGAAGGTACAGATCCTGCCCGCACACTGTTCTCACCCTATGTTATACCAGGCCATGCAGGAGGCTCCTGCCAGGAGCTCAGCTTTTCTCCCCTCTTCTGTTGAGCGGGGAGGGGCGGGGCTTAAATCGTGTATGCAGGGCAGGGATACTGAGAAGAGAGAGACTGTCGGGAGTCAGGGGCCCACCGGGGGATCCACCGGTTTCCCGGTGGGCCAGTCCGAGCCTGCACCTGGGCATACCCTTAGGGAGGATGGCCTCATCCCATGCTGGATAGGAAAGGGTGGTGGGTGTGGGTGGGGTAGATGGGGAAAAGGGGGAGAAGCTTAGAAGGCGGGAAGACAGTGTGTGCTAGAGCAGTTGGTCCTGAGAGACCAAGGGAGAGGAGTGAAGAACGAAGCTGAGGAGAGAAGCGTGAGGGAGAGACAGAAGGATGCTCCTGTGGAGGACAGAAGGGGTCCTAGGGGCACAGGAAGTGCAGAAGCCACCCATGGGGCCCACATACAGACTGACCCGCATCAGTCAGAGTGACCAGGTCACAGTCAGGGGACCGGCCCCAATTTAGTGAAAATCTTCAAGAATCAACTAAGAAACTGGAGGCTGTAACGTCTGTAGAAGTCACAGCCACATCCACCCATAACTCACCAAAAAGGCAGCTGGATAGAATCCAGGGGACTCAGAGGATGTCGCCCGACCAGGTTCGCGGCTGCTGACTTGGGACACTGTGGTGAGACGCTGGGCAGGAGAAGTCGAAGCCAGTGTAGTGAGATGGCCAAAGAAAGGCATAAGAAAGGAGTTCTGGAAAGGTGCACCTCAATTTACCTGGGAGTTTGCTGGACCCATGACCCTGAGAACACAGCATCCGGCTGGCATTTGTGGACTGGAGAACTGTAAGTAAAAGTGGAAGCTGCACCTTGCTGTGTCCTTTGAGTTATTCCTGCATCACCTGCCTGGCATCACCACAACCACCTTCTTAACATTTAACCCTACAACTGCCTTGGGGCTAGATCTACCCGTGGGGAGCTGCACCATTTTTGCTGCACCACCATCGCCTCAGAGGATCTGACTGCAGCGTCAGCTATTATAGCCAAACACCACGGGTGGCGTCACAAATAATTTCTCAAATCCTTTATAAACTTTATTTTCCCCCTTTATTTCATCATTTCACATAGACGCCCAGGGCCACGGGCCGGGGTCACCGCTGCTAAGACCTTCCCCTTTAAGAACTGCTGTGTCAGACCAGGTACTGAGTATCCCACAGCCCTATGGGGCGCTCCAGATACACCTAAATAACATGGGAATGGTGACAGTTTTCTTGCGTAGGGTGTCTTGCATTGAAATCTGCTGCAATGACCCGGGTACTGCGTTCACCAGACATCAACACAATTTCTATCCGCTCCTCACGTGTTAACCTCTGTGACATGTCAATGGCTGTAAACAAAGAGAAACCTGTAAATAACTCATAAAAGAATAAAGTTATGTTAAAATCGAGCACATCATTGTTTTTTTTTGTGAAATTCTCAATAAGTTTCATGTGTCACACATGACACTCTTCCCATTGGAAAAAATAAAGTTGGATCCAATGGCTTCAAAATGGCCTCCATGGTCACCACCCATCTTTAAAAGTTTTCCCCCTCCCATATACTAATGTGCCACAAACAGGAAGTTGATATCACCAATCATTTTCATTTTATTTATGTGTATCCATATACCTGGCCCACCCTGAACATGCAGCAATAGATTGATCCGATTTAGGTGAATTAGTTTACATTGATCAACATTAAACCTCATCTGCCATGTTTTTGCCCATGCAGACATCTTATCCAGATCATTTTGTAATATTGCAATACAAATTTGTAATATATTGCAAAACAATCTCCCTCGCTCTGAGCTTATTGCTCAGAATTTTTTTGCTCACATAAACAATTTCAAGCATGATGGATAAGTGTTTTGCAACACAATATTCAGTCAACCCATTCACATTATACAATTGTCATGAACGATGGAACATTAGTGTTAGAATTTGACAAATTATCGTCCAATGTAAATGGACCGTTAACGTAACTCATAGAGATTGTTTGGTTACAGAGGGTATGGTTTTCTCTGAGGCCTCTTGAAATCCATGATTCTGCAATAAGTTAAGATTAGTTTCAGGTTTCTGCATTTAGTGCAGGGAAGGGTGTGGCCTCCCTTCTTTTAAGCTGGACATTATACTTATAGTATAAAGCTTCCCATTTGTTGGGTGTCCATATTTGGGACCCGGTCCTGCTCAGCCTGTATTGATACAGGGGTCACTATGACGTATGGTAAGATTTTAATATGAGAGGTTAGGACCATCCCAGTTTGGGTACACCATGACGCTTTTGGGATGGCCTTTACACTTTTTTTTTATCAAAAATGGTGTTTACGAAGTACCCTGTACTATTTAAATGCACTTTTGCTTTTACATATTTACTTACAACAGGGTATATGTTTATTTTGTCCTTGTCTTAGAGCATAAACAGGATCTTATCTCAAATCTGTTATTTGCAATTGAGAGCATACTTTAGCTTGAACCTCGTCAAAATATAAGATTTTTATTCTGCTTACTGCTACACTTTAAACTTTTAAGGAGAAGAAAAACAATTCAATTTTTACTCTATGTTGGAGTACTGGATTCATTTGGTTTTCACATTGTATTGAGCCTTAATCTACAGATCCATGCAGCCCAATCAGTTATAGTGGGTGAGTTGCGAACTGCCTGCAAAATAATAATTCTTCCATTTTCCTGACCAGAAAGAGAAGTTGTCTGTGTGTGAAGCTGTATATGACTTTTTAAACCAACCTACTTTTCAACATGTATAAGAACACAATATGTTATTTATTAGAGCACATATTTTTTCCAGATTTTTCTGTGCAGCTAAGTGCTAATAATGTAAGCGTTATTTCCTATTTTACATATAGTTAAGGTAATATAATAAGGTAAATATCAGAAACAGTTTACTTCCTCGATACAACATTCAAGCTTAATGAAAGACATTCCTGAGCAGCTGTTTATCTCTTTTAATGTTGATGTTGAAGGTCCCATTGGGGAAAAAGAAGCATACAACATAGTGAGGAATGCCAACTGGTGACTATTCATCACAACCAATTTCTCAAACAGCACATCTACCTGAGACCATTTATCATTTCACTTTTGTTAGTGAAGCTCAAATAAGTCAGGATGTTGGAGGCCAAATGCTGTTCCATCAGACTGTTTGTGTTTAATTTATGGAGCTTTTCTATAGCATGACTTGAGAGTGTTTACTTTACCTAATCTCCAAAACACAGGATGTGATCTAAACTCTAATGGGTGATATATCCAAGATCGTATTTTTCAGGTTATAGCTTAAATTTGAAAAGAATTATATTGAACTTAAAATTTATAACATTAGAAGTTCATACAATGAGCTGTGGAATGGAATGCATAGCATCAGTTAGGCTTACTGTTTAAAACTTAAAAGACTAAAAGATCAAATTTACCTTAACCCCTTAGCGACCGCCGATACGCCTTTTAACGGCGGCCGCTAAGGGTACTTAAACCACAGCGCCGTTAATTAACGGCGCTGTGGAAAAAGTCCATAGCGCCCCCCAGAGGCCGATTTTCTCCGGGGTCTCGGCTGCCGTGGGTAGCCGAGACCCCAGAGAACATGATTCGGGGGGTTTTTAACCCACCCCGCATTTGCGATCGTCGGTAATTAACCGTTTACCGGCGATCGCAAAAAAAAAAAAAAGCGATCTCTTTTTAATTTCTCTGTCCTCCGATGTGATCGCACATCGGAGGACAGAGAAAAGGGGTCCCAGGTGGCCCCCCAATACTCACCTAGCTCCCCCGATGCTCCTCGTGTCTCCCGGTGGGCGCCGCCATCTTCAAAATGGCGGGCACATGCGCAGTGCGCCCGCCGGCCGGCACCGGGAGAATCTTTGGGGTCTCGGCTGCCGGTGGTAGCCGAGACCCCAAAGAGCATGATCGGGGTCGGTATTACCGACCCCTGTTTTGCGATCGCCGGTAATTAACTGTTTACCGGCGACCGCAAAAAAAAAAAAAAAAAAAGTAAAGTGTAATTCTCTGTCCTCTGATGTGGTCGCACATCAGAGGACAGAGAAATAGGGGGATTTGGGGACCCTAGCATACTCACCTAGGTCCCTGGATCCTCTTGCTGCTCCTCCTGGCCGCCGGCAGCAGAACATGGCGGATGCATGCCCAGTGCGCCCGCCATCTGTCTCCATCTGCCGGCCGGCAGGAGAACAGCAGTTGGGGCTAAAATTAGGGTTAGGGGTAGGGTTAGGGTTAGGGGTAGGGTTAGGGGTAGGGTTAGGGGTAGGGGTAGGGTTAGGGGTAGGGTTAGGGTTAGGGGTAGGGTTAGGTTAGGGGTAGGGTTAGGGGTAGGGTTAGGTTAGGGTTAGGGTTAGGGGTAGGGGTAGGGGTAGGGTTAGGGGTAGGGTTAGGGGTAGGGTTAGGGGTAGGGTTAGGTTAGGGTTAGGTTAGGGGTAGAGGTAGGGTTAGGGGTAGGGTTAGGGGTAGGGTTAGGGTTAGGGGTAGGGTTAGGTTAGGGGTAGGGTTAGGGGTAGGTTAGGGTTAGGTTAGGGTTAGGTTAGGGGTAGGGGTAGGGTTAGGTTAGGGGTAGGGTTATGTTAGGGGTAGGGCTAGGGTTAGGGCTAGGGTTGGGGCTAAATTTAGGGTTAGGGTTGGGGCTAAATTTAGGGTTAGGGTTGGGGCTAAATTTAGGGTTAGGGTTGGGGCTAAACTTAGGGTTAGGCTTCTTTCACACTTACGTCGGTACGGGGCCGTCGCAATGCGTCGGCCCGACATACCGACGCACGTTGTGAAAATAGTGCACAACGTGGGCAGCAGCTGTAGTTTTTCAACACATCCGCTGCCCAATCTATGTCCTGGGGAGGAGGGGGCGGAGTTATGGCCACGCATGCGCGGTCAGAAATGGCGGATGCGACGTACAAAAAAACGTTTCATTGAACTTTTTTTGTGCCGACGCTCCACCAAAACACAACTGATCCAGTGCACGACGGACGCGACGTGTGGCCATCCGTCACGATCCGTCGGCAATACAAGTCTATGGGCAAAAAACGCATCCTGCGGGCACATTTGCAGGATCCGTTTCTTGTCCAAAACGACGGATTGCGACGGAATGCCAAACGACGCAAGTGTGAAAGTAGCCCTAGGGCTAGGGTTAGGGTTGGGGCTAAAGTTAGGGCTAGGGTTGGGGCTAAAGTTAGGGTTAGAGCTGGGATTAGGGTTAGGGTTTGGATTAGGGTTCGTATTAGGGTTAGGGTTTGGATTAGGGTTGGCATTAGGGTTACGCTTGGGATTAGGGTTAGGTTTGGGATTAGGGTTAAGGTTAGGGTTGTGATTAGGGGTGTATTGGGATTAGGGTTAGGTTTGAGGTTAGGGTTGAGATTAGGATTAGGGGTGTGTTGGATTTAGGGTTTTGATTAGGGTTATGGTTAGGGTTGACATTAGGGTTGTTTTGGGGTAAGGGTTGTGATTATGGTTAGGGTTAGTGATTAGGATTATGGATGAGGTTGGGATTAGGGTTAGGGGTGTGTTGGGGTTAGGGTTGGAGCTAGAATTGGGGGGTTTCCACTGTTTAGGTACATCAGGGGGTCTCCAAATACGACAGCCAATTTTGCGCTCAAAAAGTCAAATGGTGCTCCCTCCCTTCTGAGCTCTGCCGTGCGCCCGAACAGTGGGTTACCCCCACATATGGGGCATCAGCGTACTCGGGATAAATTGGACAACAACTTCTGGGGTCCAATTTCTCTTGTTACCCTTGTGAAAATAAAAACTTGGGGGCTACAAAATCTTTTTTGTGAAAAAAATAATATTTTTTTATTTTCACGACTCTGCATTCTAAACTTCTGTGAAGCACTTGGGCATTCAAAGTTCTCACCACACATCTAGATAAGTTCCTTGGGGGGTCTAGTTTCCAAAATGGGGTCACTTGTGGGGGGTTACTACAGTTTAGGTACATCAGGGGCTCTGCAATCGCAACATAATGCCCACAGACCATTCTATCAAAGTCTGCATTCCAAAAAGGCGCTCCTTCCCTTCCGAGCTCTGCCGTGCGCCCAAACAGTGGTTTACCCCCACATATGGCGCATCAGCGTACTCGGGATAAATTGGACAACAACTATTGCAGTCCAATTTCTCCTGTTACCCTTGTGAAAATAAAAACTTGGGGGCTACAATATCTTTTTTGTGGAAAAAAATAATATTTTTTATTTTCACGACTCTGCATTCTAAACTTCTGTGAAGCACTTGGGCATTCAAAGTTCTCACCACACATCTAGATAAGTTCCTTGGGGGGTCTAGTTTCCAAAATGGGGTCACTTGTGGAGGGTTTCTACTGGTTAGGTACATCAGGGGCTCTGCAAACGCAACATAATACCCGCAGACCATTCTATCAAAGTCTGCATTCCAAAACGGCGCTCCTTCCTTCCGAGCTCTGCCGTGCGCCCAAACAGTGGTTTACCCCCACATATGGGGTACCAGCATACTCAGGACAAATTGGACAACAACTTTTGGGGTCCAATTTCTCTTGTTACCCTTGTGAAAATAAAAATTTGGTGGCTAAAAAATCTTTTTTGTGGAAAAAAAAAATATTTTTTTATTTTCACGGCTCTGCATTATAAACTTCTGTGAAGCACTTGGGCATTCAAGGTTCTCACCACACATCTAGATAAGTTCCATGGGGGGTCTAGTTTCCAAAATGGGGTCACTTGTGGGGGATTTCTACTGTTTAGGCACATCAGGGGCTCTCCAAACGCGACATGGCGTCCGATCTCAATTCCAGCCAATTCTACATTGAAAAAGTAAAACGGCACTCTTTCTCTTCCAAGCTCTGCGGTGCGCCCAAACAGTGGTTTACCCCCACATATTGGGTATCGACGTACTCAGGAGAAATTGCACAACAACTTTAGTGGTCTAATTTCTCCTGTTACCCTTGTGAAAATAAAAATTTGTGGGCAAAAAGATCATTTTTGTAGAAAAAATGCAATTTTTTTTTCACGGCTCTACGTTATAAACTTCTGTGAAGCACATGGGGGTTCAAAGTGCTCGCCACACATCTAGATAAGTTCCTTAAGGGGTCTAGTTTCCAAAATGGTGTCACTTGTGGGGGGTTTCCACTGTTTAGGCACATCAGGGGCTCTCCAAACGCGACATGGCATCCAATCTCAATTCCAGCCAATTCTACATTGAAAAAGTAAAACGGCACTCCTTCTCTTCCAAGCTCTGCGGTGCGCCCTAACAGTTGTTTACCCCCACATATTGGGTATCAGCGTACTCAGGAGAAATTGCTCAACAACTTTTGTGGTCTAATTTCTCTTGTTACCCTTGTGAAAATAAGAATTTGTGGGCGAAAAGATCATTTTTGTGTAAACAAAAGCGATTTTTTATTTTCACGGCTCTACGTTATGAACTTCTGTGAAGCACTTGGGGGTTCAAAGTACTCACCACACATCTAGATAAGTTCCTTAAGGGGTCTAGTTTCCAAAATGGTGTCACTTGTGGGGAGTTTCCACTGTTTAGGTACATCAGGGGCTCTCTAAATGTGACATGGTGTCCGATCTCAATTCCAGCCAATTCTGCATTGAAAAAGTCAAACGGCGCTCCTTCACTTCTAAGTTCTGCGGTGCGCCCTAACAGTGGTTTACCCCCACATATGGGGAATTGGCGTATTCAGGAGAAATTGCATAACAAAATTTATGGTTACATTTCTGTTTTTACACTTGTGAAAATAAAAAAAATGGTTCTGAATTAAGATGTTTGCAAAAAAAAGTTAAATGTTCATTTTTTCCTTCCACATTGCTTCAGTTCCTGTGAAGCACGTAAAGGGTTAATAAACTTCTTGAATGTGGTTTTGAGAACCTTGAGGGGTGTAGTTTTTAGAATGGTGTCACACTTCATTATTTTCTATCATATAGACCCCTCAAAATGACTTCAAATGTGATGTGGTCCCTAAAAAAAATGGTGTTGTAAAAATGAGAAATTGCTGGTCAACTTTTAACCCTTATAACTCCCTAACAAAAAAAAATTTTGTTTCCAAAATTGTGCTGATGTAAAGTAGACATGTGGGAAATGTTATTTATTAACTATTTTTCATGACATATCTCTCTGATTTAAGGGCATAAAAATACAAAGTTTGAAAATTGCAAAATTTTAAAAATTTTCGCCATATTTCCGTTTTTTTCATAAATAATCGCAAGTAATATCGAAGAAATGTTACCACTAACATGAAGTACAATATGTCACGAAAAAACAATCTCAGAATCAGCAGGATCCATTGAAGCGTTCCAGAGTTATAACCTCATAAAGTGACAGTGGTCAGAATTGCAAAAATTGGCTCGGTCATTAAGTACCAAATTGGCTCTGTCACTAAGGGGTTAAGGGTCAATAATTCTAAGAGTAATTTTGTAACCTTGAAGACTCATATACATCAAGGTCAATGAAGCATCTTCTATACAGCGTGACTGATTACTTAAGTAATACTTAGACTTACCGTGGTTTCCAAACAGGGTATAGACCACCTTTAATTAAATAAAAAAATAACTATTATTATTAATTTAGAACACCATGTTACAGTGCCACTATTTTTGCAATGCTTTAGACAGTATAACATTGGGGTTACAGTTTAAAAAGATGAGGTGGTATAGACACTGCTTGCTGTCTCATCTGCTGCAATAGACTCTTATGGTATAACTTCCCACCTCTGCTTGCTGTCTTATCTGCTGCAATAGACTCTTATGGTATAACTTCCCACCTCTGCTTGCTGTCTCATCTGCTGCAATAGACTCTTATGGTATAACTTTCCATGCTTGCTGTCTGCTGTGTCATCTGCTGCTTTACCATCTAGAAACATATTTTAATGTGTCTGCTAATTCATTGGTATAATTCATTTGGTGCATTGTACTTAAAACTCACTGTTGTATATCCATGACTGGGATCAGTGTACATCTTATCTGGTGGAAGGTGTCAAAATAGATGTTGCCAGGCTGAATGTCTTTGATCATCTAAAAAAAAAACCCTGGTGTGTTGGCCCCAGCTGCCAAATTATCCTCAATCAGTTCCCACAATCCATCTCTTCTGACTCAGCAGTCTGGACTATAAATTTAGAAACAACCTTAGGGGTGCACGCATGTGGGGGTGCACGCAAGCGTCCCAGAAGCAAAGCATTACGGAGCTAAGCGTCATGATACAGCAGTTATTCCATGGCAGTTAGTCAGGGCAGGAGTCAGGTAATCCACACTCTGCACTCCCCTCTATCCATGTGCTTTATTCCTATCCTCTTATGTTCCCTTGCAGTCCACTTTCACCAACCAATACCCCCTCCATCACGACTCATATACATCAGCTCCTCACTCCTTCCCTCTCCCATGTACAGCTCCCATGCACTTCTCACCTTTCTGAAAAACCTCAGCCCATCTTGCCCAAACTCTCTGCACAAAAAAACTTCATACAATTCCAAAAACTACTTGCTTGTTATCTTCCTACTCCTACTGATTTCAGGGGACATATCCTCCAACCCCGGTCCACCATCCACCAACCTCAACCCCTACCCTACCTCACATCAAAACCATTCTAACCTTATTGATATTACTTGCACTCCCTCATCTCCTTCTTTTAATTGTGCCCTTTGGAATCCACGGTCTGTATGTAACAAGCTTCCTTTCCTGCACAACTACTTTCTGAACAACTCTCTAAATCTATTGACCCTCACTGAAACCTGGATCCAGGATTCTGAAATGGTCTCCCCTGCTGCCATTTCCCATGGTGGCCTACAATTCTCCCATTCCCCAAGACCCACATACAAACCTGGTGGTGGAGTCGGCATACTCCTCTCCCCACAATGCACCTTCCAGGTCATCCCACCAACTCCATCACTCTCATTCCATTCTTTTGAGGTCCACACCATCAGGCCCCCAGGCTCACCCACCCACTTCCTGGACCATTTCTCTGCCTGGCTGCCGCACTTCATGTCCTCAGAACTCCCAACCCTTATCCTGGGAGACTTCAACATCCCCATAAACAGCCCCACTTCTACATCTGCATCCCAGCTTCTATCACTAACCACTTCGCTCGGCCTCTCACAGCTCTCAAGCTCTGAGACACACAAGGATGGTAACACCCTTGACCTGGTCTTTGTCCGGCTGTGTTCAATCTCCTACCTAAATAACTCACCGCTTCCCCTCTCTGACCACAACATTCTCTCCTTCATGCTCACAAATCCTCGCCCACCCCAGCACACTCCTACCTACCGCACATTCAGAAATCTACATGCCATTAACCCTCATACACTTTCAGACTCCCTACACTCATCATTGTCCCCAATCTCTTCTTTTTCCCATCCTGATCTGGCTGTACATCACTTCAATGACACTCTTAGAAGTGCCATTGAATTGACACGCTCACGTGACCGCTCACGTGACCGCGACGTCATCGAAGGTCCTTCACTCTCTGCAATTCTCAGGAACGGAGGCAGACGCTTGCACCGCTGACAGCCAGGGTTCGTCGGAGGGGTGAGTATATCCATATTTATTATTTTTATTCTTTATTTTTTACATTAATATGGATCCCAGGGCCTGAAGGAGAGTCTCCTCTCCTCCAGACCCTGGGAACCACATGCACTGCTCACGCCGATTCCGATTTCCGATATCACAAAAATATCAGAACTCGGTATCGGAATTCTGATACAGCAAATATCGGCCGATACCCGATACTTGCAGTATTGGAATGCTCAACACTACTCATCACTGAACATAATATTCTGTTTAAACTGAGGGTCCTTTTCCAATTTTTGTTTTGCCCATTCTGCAATTCAGCGTGCGAACTGGTATCAGCCGAACATCCCTTTGGCAGATATTAGCTACTCACAAACGGCACTCTTACAAAATCCAGCTGCTGCAGCATCTCAACGAGGATGACAGAGATTGGCGCGCTGAATTTGCAGAATGGGCAAAACAAAAATTGGAACAGAACCCTCAATTTAAACAGAACATTATGTTCAGTGATGAAACAAACTTTTTGGGGTGGGCCATTTATGTGGATACACCTAAATAACATGGGAATGGTGACAGTTTTATTGCGTAGGGTGTCTTGCACTGAAATTTGCTGCAATGACCTGGGTACTGCGTTCACCAGACATCAACAAAATTTCTATCGGCTCCTCACGTGTTAACCTCAGCGTCATGTCAATGGCTGTAAACAAAGAGAAACTTATAAATAACTCATGAAAGAATAAAGATAAATTAAAACCAAGTACACCATTGTTTTTCTTGTGTCACTTGACCCTCTTCCCATTGGAAAAAATAAAGTTGGATCCAAAATGGCCAAATTCAAAATGGCTGCCATGGTCACCATCCATCTTGAAAAGTTTTCCCCCTCCCATACATTAATGTACCACAAACAGGAAGTTGATATCACCAATCATTTTCATTTTATTTAAGTGTATCCATATACATGGCCCACTCTGTATTTATTTGCAGTTGTCGTGTCTGTACTAGCATTTTAGTAACATCCTGTGTGAAAATAAAGGAACGCTATTGGAGGTGTTTGTGGTACGTAGACTTTAGAAAGTAGAGAAAGTATGGATATGAGGCTCAATATGAAAACAAGAGCATATGTTACCTCTAGACAATCTGCCTGTGGAGAAGGAGATAGTGACCTGTTGTTAAAAGATAAGGATATATTGACTGTGGATGCTGATTGTAACAACAGAAAGAGGAGAGATTTGGTCATTGAGAGGTTGTGCAAAAAATTTACAATTTTCACACCAGTTTCATCCAGCTCTGGCAAAATGGGCATAGCTGGGACATGAAGCTAGTCATCCAATTTATGATGAATTATTTTGTAGCGTGTCTTACACCAAAAATGTTACTCAACTATCCAAAATGCGTCGGTCTTGATGAGTCGAGGCCAGAGTGTTTTCAAGTAGCTTGAATGAGAATGCAAGACGCAATATGGGATGATAGTTGGAGAGGGCTAAGTGGTAAAAAAAATGCTTAGGTAAAGGTAAAAAAGGGCTGGGATGAAAACAAAAGAGGGGTTAGAAGATGAGTTGAGAAAGGATAGGATCAGGGTTTTAAAATGAGCATTAGAAATACCGTACTCATATTTATTTCAATTATTAAAAAAACAGTGTGCGGACCAACTATTCTTGTGTAGCATATGGGAGAAAAATACCATTGAATTACATACAGTAACAAACCCCAAGCCTGCACAATTGGCACATATACCGAGATATATGTGCAACATAAATGGTGATTGTTAATGGAAAACATGGTGAAGCAGAGGTTAAAAAAGTTAAAGATTAAATCATTTAACAAGTGCATTAAAAATCGCAAAAAATGGCGTCAGGAGAAAAATGTTTGCATTATTAAAAGGTTAATATTAAATCTGGCAAAGTTCATTCATCTCAGCAATATGTTGATTTTTTTATGCTACTTTGTTCATTAGACACCTCATAGTCAGCTGGTTTGGATTAGATGGTCGTCTCAATGACAGGAGAGGAAATGCTGGAATCTCCTTTAGTCAATCACCTTCATGAAGAATTAGTTAGGAGCTTATATATTTTTTCACAGCACCTGTGGGTAATGCAAAATGAAAAAGACATTTTTCTAAAGGCAGCTTTTACCTAAAATGTCACTGATATGGATAAGGATATTTACCTTTTTTTTAAACATTAGTTTTTTTTTAATTTATTATTAAGTCATCACTGAAGCTCATCAGATGTATGTTCCACTTGGTGATTTCTGAGCTACAACAACGATATGAATTGCCGCAAGTATTTGGCCGACTTTGCCTATGGTGAGAAAAGAATAGGGCATGGACTACAACTAAACTCAATTATTGATAATTAACGGCATTGTTCACAAATGGGACAACCCTTTCTCAATTGAAATTTTCCTGTGTAAAATAAACGTACCTTCACACTAAACGATATCGCTAGCGATCCGTGACGTTGCAGCGTCCTCGCTAGCGATATCGTTCAGTTTGACACACCGCAGCGATCAGAATCCTGCTGTGATGTCGTTGGTCGGGGCTAGAAGGCCAGAACTTTCTTTGGTCGCTGGCTCTCCCTCTGACATCGCTGAATCGGCGTGTGTGACACCGATTCAGCGATGTCTTCGATGGTAACCAGGGTAAACATCGGGTTACTAAGCGCAGGACCATCCTAAAAGTAAAAAAACCAAAAGCTTCATACTTACCTTCCGCTGTCTGTCCTCCGGCGCTGTGCTTTCCTGCACTCACTGTGAGCACAGCGGCCGGAAAGCTGAGCGGTGACGTCACCGCTCTGCTTTCCGGCCGCTGTGCTCACAGCCAGTACAGAGAAGCACAGCGCCGAGGACAGACAGCGGAAGGTAAGTATGAAGCGTTTGTTTTTTTTACTTTTAGGATGGTAACCAGGGTAAACATCGGGTTACTAAGCGCGGCCCTGCGCTTAGTAACCCGATGTTTACCCTGGTTACCGGCATCGTTGGTCGCTGGAGAGCGGTCTATGTGACAGCTCTCCAGCGACGCTGCAGCGATCCGGATCGTTGTCGGTATCGCTGCAGCATCGTTTAGTGTGAAGGTACCTTAACAACAGACGGTACTTACCTCCGATGGCAGTCCAGAAACATCGGTACTTGATTTCCGAGGCTCGCTTGACATTGGCTGCATGGCTTATGTGGCATAACAATCAGTGGCCACTTCACTCTCACTTCTTTCAGATGAAACTGATACTGCTGTTCTCTGACTTCATTCAAATGTCAGTTGCATCCGAAGGAGATGCCACCACCAATCGACAGGCCAATTAGACACCCATTACGGATGACATATGGCTTGAGGAATGTGGTTTATAGAGCAAGAGCAACAAAGCTACTACATTATATATATTTATTCCAAAAAGTCAAAGATGTTGCAAAAGGGGAAAAAACAATACACGCAATTACATAACATAAAAAGGAATAACAAAAGAAAAGTACTAGACTTGATGTCACAGAATCAACACAGATCTTAGCTGAAGGAAGCTCTCCTTTGAAAACTGTACAGAACTACAGCAAACTGTTTCTTCTAGACTGAAAATGACTATAAATCAGGATCTGTATTTATTAGATAAGTCACTCCCACATACCTCCTCTTGGTGAGCTCACGTGTGGGCTGGAATATGGGATGTGGCTAGAGTCCAAAACAGTTATAAGATCCCCAGTTTTCAGGATATCTGTCCACTTGGATCTCCCAGGTGGGATATATTAATTCCATATTTTCCATCATGATTTTAGCTTTCCATAAATATATACATGGCATATATACTGTTATCCACCTGTCTGATATTAATTTGGGACCGAATGGTAGACCGCACTGCAATTTAATTACATGCATACTGTTTGTCCCAGGCTCATGGTGCCGAAAATATGTCTCCTATAACTATAGGACCTATGCCTGTCACAAAACCCCAATATTCATAACTAGACTTTGATGCCAGAGAGTCTGATATAATTCCTTTGAAGACCAGAAAAGTTTTTTCTAGAAGTGTTAAATTTGTCACCTCCCAGTCTCTGGTATACACTGGGTACAGATCTTGTGTCTGTCCTCCAGCAAATAACCTGCTTAAATTACCTATTCATAGCAGGAGGTCATAACTGAACAGGTATCAAGTGGAGAGTTTAGAGTGCTAGTCCTTTTTTCATTAAGATGATAAATGAAGACATACTTCAATGCCCAATTTAAAGGTGATATGGTCACTCTTAAAATATGGCTTTATGGATTCTGATCCCATCTTACCATTACATCTATGAAACTGTGCATAATCACCTCTATGTAAGAATGTTAGCAAATTGCCTCTACATAATATTCTATTCAAGTGTGTCTCTGCACACCTGGCTATGCTTCCTTTGGTACTTCTTGCTCTGGTTGCTTGTTTGCTTTCCTGCATATTTTGCTATCCTGATCCTAACTAATCCACATGCCATATGGCAAGACCCAGTGTGCTGTCCCACTGCCTTCAAACAATGTTGCTCACTCTGAACTGTGGCTTTGAGAATCCAGCTCACCCGGAGAGTCTATAGCAATACCAATTTAGCAGTAAACTGAGACAATCAAAAGACGTGACAGGATGCCTTTAAAATGATATTCCCATCGACAAGATCCTATCCCAATATGTAGTAGATGTAATAATAGTAATTACATTATATAGAAAACCCGAGCAACGAGTATACTCGCTCATCACTAATTATTACATGTTGGGATAGCATCTTGAGATGGGAATACCCCTTTAACAATTTCCCAATATAGTTTGCTCTTGTAGTAAAATGTCAGGTCACTGTCTTTGATGTAATTTCAGGAACTTAGCTTGCATCTTTTCTGGCAGATAATGGCTATCATCTGCCTCTAACAGCAGTGAGTGGAGCTGAGCTCTGCCTGCTGTTTTAAACCACTTAAATGCCACTGTCAGTCTCTGATAGCGGCATGTACAGCAGACAGCCCAGGAGACAAGCTGTTTCACATACCAATTGAGCAACCTCCACCAATGCTACACAATTGGGGCATGCTGTTGGGTTCTCATGGTAGCTGGAGGCCAACTGAAGGCCTCTGTGCATACCATGACAAAACTCCATTGAAGACCAGAATATGGCTGGTGTTCCTAGGTGAATAAGATTATTATAATATACCGCAATGATGTGGTATGCAGTGTATAGTATAAGTCATTGGATGATTTCAGAATCAAGTCACCTAAGGAACAAAAAGGTATAGCAAACATTTAAAGAAAGGTTTGAAACAAAAATAAAGAAATAAAAAAATACACATTGCTTTGTTTGTACAAGTCTTGTCTATCAAAATACAACATTAATTAACATGGCTGGTAAATGCTGTAAAGGCAAACAAAAACTATTGAAACACAAAAATTGTGTTTTTGGCGCCACAACACTGCAGAAAAATACCATAGGAAGCAATCAAAACATTGTATCTACCCAAAAATAGTGTCAATAAAAATGTCATCTCGCTGTGACTAAAACAAGCCCTAACACAACTCCATTGACATAAAAATGAAAATTTTACTGGTCTTGGAGAACCGCTGTACAAGAAAAAAAATTATGAATTTCCAAATGTTTTCATCACCTAAATGAAAAAAAAAAATCTACAGGTTCAGCATCGCCATATTTGTAATGACCTAGAGAATGGCAAGTAATTTTTTTACCAAACAATAAACAGCACTTTAAACACAATAAACAGTGCGGTCAGCACTTTATTCTGCACTGACATTTAAAAATGCCAGTGCAGATTAAACTGATTGATAAGGTAGTCAGTTGTTAGATATAGCCTGATTCATCATTTAGAAGGCATAGATGATTTATTGCCATCTCTGCCTTCGATTGCTGATGCATAGTGCTATAAGTACTGTCAATGCTTAGCACTTATAGAGAGCAGGAGCGAAGTTGAATGTCCCTTGTAATTAGGGCTAATATACCAACCTCAGCTGAAGAAAAATTAGCAATAAAAAATTAATTAATATGTTAAAATGTCCCAAAAAGGTCTGTCAAGATTTGATGGGAGCCATTATGTGTGAAATAAATGAAAAAATAAATAGAAACAAACAAAAATAATAACAAATAAAACAAACAAAAAAAGATAGACACTTCCTTTTCAATCTGCTATTTCTAACCCCAATTCCGTAAAATATGCATATTGGAAACAGAAGGGAATGCTGATCTGAGCGGAGGAGGAGGAAGCAGGAAGCAAACTGAAGGCACTAGGTATAGTGACTATATATTAGAAATGTTTAGTCACTTTTCACTCCCAAGTTGGAGAGTAATAAAAACAGAGGATTATTTAGTACTACGGAGGGATTTTGAAAATACTTTAGGCTTGGGCTGAGAAATGGCAATTAAAGTTTAACACATAAACGTAAGGTCATGCACTTGGCCCCAAGGAAACAAAATATATAATTATGTACTGAATAGTAAAACTAAGTACACTAGGGCTGGACTGGGAGAAAAAAAGCATTCCTAGCACACAAATCCTGCAAGTCCACTTACTATAACAAACCTCCTACATCAAGGTAAAATGGCAGCACGTAATGCAAGGTTCAGCTAATTTTGCCTTATATTGTCATGATATATCAAACACATCCTAATAATAACAATAATCTTTATTTATATAGCTCCAACATATTTTGCAGCGTTTTACAGTTAACAGTTTCAAACACAACAGTCATAAGTAACAACATTGACCAGCTCTATCCTCACCTACTGTATTCTCACCCATCCCTTGTAGACTGTGAGCCCTCGCGGGCAGTGTCCTCTCTCCTCCTGTACCAGTTATGACTTGTATTGTTTAAGATTATTGTACTTGTTTTTATTATGTATACCCCTCCTCACATGTAAAGCGCCATGGAATAAATGGCGCTATAACAATAAATAATAATAATAAATAATAATAATAATAATAACAATACAATAATTAAAGCAAAATAAGACAACCCTGCTCGTGAGAGCTTACAATCTACTATGAGGTGGGGGAGATACAAGGTAGAGGTGTGTATTTACAATGATGGTCCAACACCATTTATAAGGCAAGAAATCCCACTTATTAAACCTGACAGGGCACACTTGTGAAGTGAAAACCATTCCCGGTGACTACCTCTTGAAGCTCATCAAGAGAATGCCAAGAGTGTTTAAAGCAGACATCAAAGCAAAAGGTGGCTACTTTGAAGAACCTAGAATATAAGACATATTTTCAGTTGTTTCACACTTTTTTGTTAAGTATATTATTCCACATATGTTAATTCATAGTTTTGATGCCTTCAGTGTGAATTTACAATTTTCATAGTCATGAAAATACAGAAAAATATTTAAATGAGAAGGTGTGTCCAAACTTTCGGTCTGTACTGTATATATATTTGTGCAGGTAGAACAGTAGAACAATGTACCACAACTCCAGAGTCTGTTAAATCTTTCTGAAGGTCTTTTACAGTGAAGCAGGGGTTCTGATTTGCCTCTCTAGCGATCCTACGAACAGCTCTCACTGAAATTTTGCTTGGTGTTCCAGACCTTATCTTGACCTCCACTGTTAACTGCCATTTATTAATTATATTTCAAACTGAGGAAATGGCAGCTTGAAGATGCTTTGCTCTCTTCTTATAGCCTTTTACTACTTTGTGGACCTCCATCATTTTCATTTTCAGAATGCCAGGTACTGGCAGCTGTTTAGAAGAACCCATGGCTGCTATTTTTGACACAAGGTTAGAGGAGGCTCGGTTTTTATGAAGCTGGAAAATTTGTATCACCTGGCCTTTCCTAATGATGATAGTGAATAAGCCATAACCCCAATAGGCTAATTAAGGTCTAAAATCTGGGTCAAAGTTATCTAAGCACAAAAAATTCCAAGGGTGCCAAAACTTTTGCATCAACCCATTTTCCTTTTTGTAATTTTTAAAATTAATAAAAAGACAAAACTTTTTTGCCTAAAATACAAAGGAAATGTGTCATCTTTAACTTGAGGCCTTTTAGAAATCATTTTATATTCAACTTGCTTAACTGTTCGCAATAACAGTAATTTTGACCAGGGGTGCCCAAACTTTTACGTGCCACTGTAAATAGCTGTTGGCTGAAGGATTCTTTGACCAGAATCGATCTCTGTCAGCTCCGCCTGACACAGGAAAACTTGGCTCGGTGCCCCTGTGTCCTCTATGAGAGAGTCGCTGCCAGGTTTATCCAAACTCCTTCTTTCCTCCTGTAGGCTCTTCTGTCAGCGTCTTACCTCCCAGAGACAAAAACGATCATCCACTGGGAATGTAACTGGCCGGATCCTTCTCTCAATTCATATTCCAAATGTAATTTCTTGCCAGAGAGTGGGGAGACACCCTACTCAATAAACTGTAGTAGAATCCTGCCAAAATTGGTTGGTTGGGTTACTTTAGTGTAATGTGTTTGGGAGCCTGTAGACAGCAGTATAGCTGCGATTGTCATTTTTGCTTAGACAATAAAAATAACATTTAAACCTTGAAAGTCAATTCAAAGAAACATCTTGCTGCAGCATAGTTAGCAAAGAATAAACACTGCAATAGGGCCATGAAAAAATGCCATTACAAGCAGTTATTTTTTACTCATCCCACCATTCCAACACAGCGCTTCTACACTGAGATAGAAACCATCCACATGACAACACATATTCAGTTCCTGTCCTGTGAGTATTAAAGAGGGTTGTGAACTACTGCACAGCCCAGGTTTAATCAAATCAAGGTGCCATATAAAATAAAAACAATCTATGCTCACCTCCCGCACTGCTGTTCCTGGGGAGTCGCGTAAATTGTTGTGTTGTGTCAGCTGCAGCCAATGAGTGTCCGCGGTTTTGCTGTAGCCTTTATTATTATGTCAAAGAAGATGTCTGCCCTGAGGAAATATAGCAGACTTCCAGCTAAACAGTTGGCAACCATTAAATGCAGGGGGCACATAACACAACAAGTCATGTCACTCTCTGGGAAAGACAATGACGACCTCACTGGCCTCTGCAAGAGATGAGTACAGATTGTTTTTATTTTATATGACGTCCTGAATTGATTAAACTAGAGTTGTCTACTAGTGTGCAGGCTGTAGCATATAACAGAAGATTACATGGGTGTATGAGTAAGGCTACTTTCACACATCAGGTTTTTTCATTCTGGCCCATTACAGCTCTTTTTAGAAAAACCAGAACCGGAAAAAAAAAACGGATCCGGTTTTCCCCCATTGACTTGAATTAGCGCCGGATTGGGCTGCATTGCCCACCATTCCTTCCGTTTTTTGGGGATCCGGCAAAAATTTCCATTCCAGCGTCTGGAAAAAACGTGTACAGTAACGTTTTTTGCCTGCAGCGAAAAAGCCGGAATGGCCGGATCTGGCGCTTCCAGCTTTTTGCTACAATGCATGTCTATGGATGCCGGAATGCACCGGATCTGGAAAAACCCAGATCCAGTGACCTGATAAAGTATTCTGCGAATTGGTCCCTCATTCGGGAAACTGACACAGAACATCTATACGTACATGTATTGTTGTGATATTCAGCCAAGGTGGTTTCTTCTGAGTGGTCTTCAATAGAAATATGTTCCTTGCATATCACATAATTGTGCAGGCCAACACACCACCTCATCAACAGTGTCAGTCTTCAAGTTTACAGCTGTCAACAGAACTCGCCATTTGGTGGTCAAGATCCCAAAAGCGCACTCCACCATTCTCCGTGCTCGTGTGAGGCGGTAGTTAAAAATTCTTTTAGTTTGCGTTAATCCACTAGTGGAGTAAGGTTTCAGTAGGTGTTCCGATGTTTGAGGCAGCGGTCTTGGGGGGGAATTGGAAGGTGTTTTCATACAGTTGACACCCCATTGCAGACAATTTGAAAACTTGGGAATCATTGGAGCGGCCATACGCCCCAATATCCACCGCTATAAATTTGTATTCCGCATCAGCGATGGCCATCAGCACATTGAAGAAGTATTTTTTATAGTTGAAATATTCTGAGCCTGAACCAGCCGGTTTCATGATCGGCAATACGTATCACTCCTTCGGATGAGATAATAATCTTTATTTTTTTATTTTATATATAGCGCTAACATATTCCGCAGCGCTTTACAGTTTTGCACACATTATCATCACTGTCCCCATTGGGGCTCACAATCTAGAATGTCCAATTCGGTCCACCAACAGATCGAAGTTCTCCGCTTTCATCCGCACATACTGTAGCTGAAAAACTTCTCTGAGTCTCCTCGTAACTCCATTATAAAGCAGAAAAGACTCCCTGCGTCATTCTCTGTGCAGTGATGGGGTGAATCCACAAACGCCTTCGGCGCAGACGACGAATTCGCTGTCTCTCTCGCTCCTTCTGCAGAACAATAGTTTTCAAGCGATTCGCCTCCACAGTGAAATCCATATTGATCTTCAGAATATTCGTAATAACTTCATCCATCTTGCTCAAAACACTTGCTCCTCTACAACCTGTCACAGATGGGCTGTAGGAATACTGCATATATAGTTTTCAGGGGGCCAATCACATTTTGGAGCCTCCCATGGGCGTTTTTAAAAACTGGATCCATCAAAAAACGGATAAAAAAATGGAAGAAATGGATGCAAACTGGATCCTTTCCATCTGGTTTTCACAAATTACACCAGATTCGGCTCTGCGGTGCGACACCAAGATCGGCATGGCGCGAAAAACCTGATGTGTTAAAGTAGCGTTATATACACAGTCAGGATTCACCAATCTGCAGTCACATAAAATAGCTGTAGAGCTTTATCCCAAGTCAAGAAAACTCTTTTAACATTAGGGATTGTGAATATTCATTTTGTACGCAGAACAGGGACTGATACGGAACAAGGGGCCTGTTATAAACTTAGTGCTAAGTGCAGTGGAGATCAGTATCATGGGTCAGAAAAGAGGCTGAGAGACAACAGGTTAAGAGTTCAAGAATATTTATGATGGTATGCAGGTAAACAGCTATGACACAGCAGGTTAGTAGCAGACAGAGCTGGATAAGCAGTAAGCACGTGTACAGACCGTGGAAGTCCAAGTATGTCAGGTCCAGAGACCTGGAGACCAGGCCAGGCATCCTAGCAGGGAACAGCCCAGCAGCAGAGACAAGTGCAGAGCAGATCCAGGGAAACAAGTCTTACAATGAAGAGATGTAGATCCGGAGACAGATGGGGTATCCCAAGGTAACGAAGAACCAGCAAGATAGCAGTTCTTCCAGCTTGATCACAAGTCCAGGAACAAGATACTCAAGCAATGAGTAATATACAGAGCTCCCTTATATACACCACAGACAGGAACAGGGAAAGTCTGACAGGAAGCAAGATGGCCCCCGTGAGGCCAGTGACTCCATCTTAGGTAAGGGCAAAAGTAACCGAACTGAGGGCAACAGCAGACAGGAACAGATGTACAGTCCAAATCCTTACAGGGCCTCTGTGCAAGTGTAAGGGGTTTGCCGGGACCACTCCCTTCTCTTGTGTTGATACGGTTGTAATTAATGTAAAGTATGTGTATGTTCCTTTTCCCTACTGTGAACATTTAATAATGCTGCTAGATGTATAATGTAATGCATATATTTGCTATAGAATGTACTCGCTAATAGGGAAAGGGTAGTACTAATTTCTGGCCACTAGATGGGGAATTTTAGTAGAAGTAATAGAGTACAGTTCAACATAGGAGGGGTCAGCTCCAGCTAAGACAGGGAGGATTTCCAGAATCGAGTCAGAAGGGCCAGGGTTCCCAGACAGTCCACACAGGCTTAAGTGCTCAGGGCGATAGCAGCGACCATGCAACATTCACTGAGAAGCCCAGCCAGCCACAGTATCAGACCTAATCAGCAGCAGGCCAGTACAGCAGCAAGCAAGGAGACAAAAGACAGAAACAGTGACAGGATGAGGACTCAAGTAGCTCCAGTATGTGGCAGCTTATAGCATGGGCAGATGCCCTCAGAATAAGTGCGAAACAGCTACGGGAACTCTCAGATGCAGTGAGCTTGGACCAGGAGTGCGCTGTGTCATTGCAAAGTACTGTACAGATGGGCAGGTCACTCGCCAAGTGGCCTTTGGCTTTGGAGGCTAATAATCTCTTGTCTGCTGCGAAACAGACTAAGGAAGGTCTATCCGTAGCAGAGCTGAATTGGGAGTATGCTGAAGAACTGTGCGGTACGGTTGACCAGGGTATGTGCTGTGTGACAGAATGGAAAGTGAAGGGGAAATGGAAGAAATCTGTAATGTGAAACCTGTTGTAAATGCTATGAAGAACATGGATGTGCTGTGTGAAGAAAATAGTAAAGTTGTTTATATGAAAGTTGAAAAGGACTGTGTCTCAATCTGTGCAACATCATCTAAAAGGGAGCCTACAGCAGAGCAGAGGAGACCCTGACGGGGCAGAGAGTGGAGCCACAGGTATGCAAAGTAATGGACATTGTTTTCATGTGAAGGGAGGCCAGGGCCCTGACGCCCCAGCATCTTTGGCCATGACTACGGCCCTCCCTCACACAAGACAGCCAGGCAGCAAAAATGTGCTGTACGCACATATGAACAGTACAGGCATCAGAGAATCACCATGCACACAATATACATACACTATGCACACATCACAGAAGCACAGTGATCACACAAGCACAAGCAAACAAGTAGAGGGTACATGTCATAAAAGCATAGGTCACATTTCTCATAAGCAGAGACTTTGCATAAGCACAGATAAAACCTTGTACAAGCACAGAACACAGGTCATATAAGCACATGGTGAAATTCACGCATTTCACATCACACGACACACAAGCATTATGCACAAATTGCACAGGTCACACATAGCACAAGCACATGTTGCATAAGAACAGGTAAAATATTGCACATGGCACACATTGCACAAGCTCAGGTCACACATTGCATAAGCACATGGCACACATCGCACAAGAGTATGCCACATGTCACACAAGAAAATGGCGCACATCACATAATATCATGGCACATTATTATTATTATTTAATATTATAGCGCCATTTATTCCATGGCGCTTTACGTGTGAGGAGGGGTATACATAATAAAACAAGTACAATAATCTTGAACAATACAAGTCACGACTGGTACAGGAGGAGAGAGGACCCTGCCTGTGAGGGCTCTCAAACTACATGGGATGGGTGAGGATACAGTAGGTGAGGGTAGAGCTGTTTGTGCAGAGGTATGGTGGATCAGTGGTTACAGATAATAGTACACATAAAACATATTGCACAAACACATAGAACACTTTATATGAGCACAGGTCACATATCACATAAGCCAATGTCACACAGCATACGTCACACAAGCACAGGTCACATAGCACACTTCACTCATGCACAGATCATATGTTGCACATGCACCATTCACACATCACACAAGTACAGGGCACATGTCATACATGCACATGTCACACATAGTACATGTCACATGTGAAAACGTGGCACATGTGTACATCACAAAAGCACATGGCACCCATTGTACATACACTGCATAGCTTTAGAAATTAAATATATCAAATTTAATAGCTCTGTTGCTCTTGCTCTGTAAACCACACCCCAGAAGCCATATGTTACTTGTCATGGATGCCTAATAGGTCTGTATGAATGACTGATGGTGTCAGCTAGTAGTTATTTTTGTTATTGTGAAGTTTGCAGTCATCGTATTGGGATATCTATACAGTATACTGTACATTCTATGCATTGGAATCAGAGGTATATATACCATACGCTCACTGTGCGTTCCCCAATAAGACCATAGGTAGTAGCCAGTGCTGCTACTCAGATGCCATTTATTAATTGCTTACATGCAAGTGTGATCACTTCTGTAAAAGCAGAAGTTTTGTCAGGTTGCTGGTCTGGAACAATGACACATATGTTAATACAATTGCAAATAGGAAATACATGAGAAAAGATGCTAGAGAGAGTAATTTTTTTGTTGCCCATCAATCTGGGAATGGTAACACATCCATTTCCAAATGTTAGTATGCAAGTAGCTTCTTCAGAAAAGGTGTGTGAAGTGTCTATTGAAAGCAGCGATCTGTCCATTGAATGAGCCTAACCATATGACTTATGATAAGAAGCCCAACCAGAAGCTAGTTTTAAGGTACCGTCACACTAGACGATATCGCTAGCGATCCGTGACGTTGCAGCGTCCTCGCTAGCGATATCGTCCAGTGTGACAGGCAGCAGCGATCAGGCCCCTGCTGTGCTGTCGCTGGTCGGGGAAGAAAGTCCAGAACTTTATTTAGTCGCTGGACTCCCCGCAGACATCGCTGAATCAGCGTGTGTGACACCGATCCAGCGATGTCTTCACTGGTAACCAGGGTAAACATCGGGTAACTAAGCGCAGGACCGCGCTTAGTAACCCGATGTTTACCCTGGTTACCATCCTAAAAGTAAAAAAAACAAACACTACATACTTACCTACAGCCGTCTGTCCTCCAGCGCTGTGCTCTGCACTCCTCCTGTACTGGCTGTGAGCGTCGGTCAGCCGGAAAGCAGAGCGGTGACGTCACCGCTCTGCTTTCCGGCCGCTGTGCTCACACAGACAGTACAGGAGGAGTGCAGAGCACAGCGCTGGAGGACAGACGGCTGTAGGTAAGTATGTTCTGTTTGTTTTTTTTACTTTTAGGATGGTAACCAGGGTAAACATCGGGTTACTAAGCGCGGCCCTGCACTTAGTTACCCGATGTTTACCCTGATTACCGGCATCGTTGGTCGCTGGAGAGCGGTCTGTGTGACAGCTCTCCAGCGACCAAACAGCGACGCTGCAGCGATCTGGATCGTTGTCGATATCGCTGCAGCGTCGCTAAGTGTGACGGTACCTTTAGAGTGTGTGTTCATCATTAGTGCAAGACGGAGAACTGGTTTGTCTGGGTGAGTCACCTCTAAAGGTACCTTCACACTCAGCGACGCTGCAGCGATACCGACAACGATGTCGATCGCTGCAGCGTCGCTGTTTGGTTGCTGGAGAGCTGTCACACAGACAGCTCTCCAGCGACCAACGATCCCGAGGTCCCCGGGTAACCAGGGTAAACATCGGGTTACTAAGCGCAGGGCCGCGCTTAGTAACCCGATGTTTACCCTGGTTACCAGCGTAAAAGTAAAAAAAACAAACACTACATACTTACCTACCGCTGTCTGTCCCCGGCGCTGTGCTTCTCTGCACTCCTCCTGCACTGACTATGAGCACAGCGGCCGGAAAGCAGAGCGGTGACATCACCGCTCTGCTTTCCGGTTGACTGACGCTCACAGTCAGTGCAGGAGGAGTGCAGAGAAGCACAGCGCCGGGGACAGACAGCGGAAGGTAAGTATGCAGTGTTTGTTTTTTTTACTTTTGCGCTGGTAACCAGGGTAAACATCAGGTTACTAAGCGCGGCCCTGCGCTTAGTAACCCGATGTTTACCCTGGTTACCAGTGAAGACATCGCTGGATCGGTGTCACACACGCCGATCCAGCGATGTCTGCAGGGAGTCCAGCGACAAAATAAAGTTCTGGACTTTCCTCAGTGACCAACGATTTCCCAGCAGGGGCCTGATCGTTGGTCGCTGTCACGCATAACGATTTCCTTAACGATATCGTTGCTACGTCACAAAAAGCAACGATATCGTTAACCATATCGTTATGTGTGAAGGTACCTTAACAGGAATTTAACAGGTAAAGGTTCTCATTGCGAAGATCGTCAAATTGACATAGGGAGAATTATAGTCCAATAGAAATTTAAATGTTTAAGTAGTCTATTCAGAGAGGAAGATGTCAGGAACTGTAGAAAATTCAAATAGCAGTCAGCACTCCACCCCTTGTGGTGCATATGGAAATGAGTTACATATACAGGTGCTTCTCACAAAATTAGAATGATATCAAAAAGATAATTTATTTAGGTTCTTCAATACAAAAAGTGAAACTCACACATTATATAGCGTCATTACAAGCAGAGTGATCTATTTAAAGTGTTTATTTCTGTTAATATTGATGATTATGGCTTACAGCCAATGAAAACCCAAAAGTCATTATCTCAGTAAATTAGTAAATTAGAATAATTAACAAAAAAACACTTGCAAAGGCTACCTAAGCATTTAAAAAGATCCCTTAGTCTGTTTTAGTAGGGGAAGACTGCTGACTTGACAGATGTCCAGAAGGCAGTCATTGACACACTCCACAAGGAGGATAACCCCCAAAAGGTCATTGCCAAAGAAGCTGGCTGTTCACATAGTGCTGTATCCAAGCATATTAATGTAAAGTTGACTGGAAGGAAAAAGTGTGGTAGAAAAAGGTGAACAAGCAACCGGGATAACTGCAGCATTGAAAGGATTGTTAACAAAAGGCCATCCAAAAATTGCAGGGAGATTCATAAGAAGTGGACTGCTGGAGTCATTGCTTCAAGAGCCACCACACAGAGACATATCCAGGACATCAGCTACAAGTGTCGCATTCCTTGTGTCTCACTTTTGTGAGAAGCACCTGTAGGCGAAGAACTTCCATCACTCAAATATAATATATCCAGATAGCAATTCAGGTCCTGCTATACACTCAGTATGATCACATTAACTGGTTACTCTCCAGTTCCAACACCATACTGCAGCAGGTCTAACATTTGGGAGAAGTGAGGTGTTGGAACTTTAGAGTAACCAGTAAATGTGATTGGATCGCCCCCCATGGGGCCGTGGGGTACTCGGTACCGGGTCCTGCGGTTCACAGGGGGATGTCACGGTGGCTGACCCGGTCTGTGGCCATGGGACGTCCGTGTAAAAGGGAATGGTCTTTAAAGTGATAGAGTTTGTGTTCGTGACGCCACCTGTGGTATTTGGTCAGGGTGACCGATGCTACTTTAAGGGGTCCGCTGGGGTGATGTTATGGCAGCTGGATGGTATACTTTCCCACAGGTGAAGTGTATCCCCAGGGCTTCCCAGAGTGTAGATGGTGGATGGTGAGAGGCACGGAGAAGAACAAGGACACAAGGTTGCAGTCTCTTTAACTTTACTGAAGACTTCAGCATCCACAGTCCAGGGCACCAGATCACAGGGCAGGCAGAGTCCGGCCAGTTTGGAGGCAAGTCCAGAGTCCCCTTGTCCAGGTGGAAATAAAAGCCTTCCTCTAGCACCGTGGTGTTGTAGTCCCTTACTGCTAAGCTTCTCATAAGGTCTTCTCATGGCAGCACGGTGGCTCAGTGGTTAGCACTGCAGCCTTGCAGCGCTGGAGTCCAGAGTTCTAATCCCACCTTGGACAACATCTGCAAGCAGTTTGTATGTTCTCCCTGTGTTTGCGTGGGTTTCCTCTGGGTTCTCCGGTTTCCTCCCAAATTCCAAAGACATACTGTTAGGGAATTTAGATTGTGAGCCCCATCGGGGACAGTGATGATAATGTGTGCAAAACTGTAAAGTGCTGCGGAATATGTTAGCGCTATAGAAAAATAAAGATTATTATTATTATAAGGTCCTCACAACTGTTGTAGATGTTCTGTCTTTCTCTGTCCCCCCGGATAGCATAGGACAAACCCGTACGACTGGTGGCTTGAGGCAGTTTATAGGGACTCTATCATGCCCCAGCCTCTATGGGGTGCCACCATGCCTCCTGGGTGTAGGGGCGGACAGGTAACGAGAAATTAGCTGTCCTGCCGGTCTCTGGAGCAAAGCATAAAGGTCCTTACTCCCTTGGTGTTCCGGCTACTGGGTTTCTGCGCCTCAGAAGGAGGCAGCCTGTGTAGGGCTGGTCCCATTCTGGTATCCTCTCCTTTGCTACGACTTCCTTCACGCTCGCTGCAATACAGTTCTGCCTTCTGTGTGTCTCATTCTGGGAGCTGCAGCTCTGAGGGCATGCACAGCTCCTTTAACCTTCCATCCTCCACAGACTCAAGTCTGAAACATTCTAACTTTCTCTACAGACTACCAGTTATATATATATACGGAGAGTGACCTAATAAATAGGAGCAGAAGCTTCCCCTGGTGGCCTGGAGTCTAAACTGTGTTGCATGTTTGTGGTACCTGGATGCAGTTATCCTTCATTGCCTCCAAACGTAGAATCACTCTCCCCGAGAGGAAAGCAATACCACTGCAATGAGGTGCCGCATGATCATAATGAACCTATAGTAGGACCTGAATTGCTATCTGGATATGTAATATGTGAATAACGTTCTTCACCTATAAGGAGCTGTAGTGCTGCCTATTGGAGGTAGCAAACTTAAAAGTCATTAGTGACTCTATCAAGAGCTTTGCTACATGACTTAGGAACAGAAGCCAAACCAGAAACTAAATTTGCATACTTGTGTTTTAAGGTACCGTCACACTAGACGATATCGCTAGCGATCCGTGACGTTGCAGCGTCCTCGCTAGCGATATCGTCCAGTGTGACAGGCAGCAGCGATCAGGCCCCTGCTGTGATGTCGCTGGTCGGGGAAGAAAGTCCAGAACTTTATTTCGTCGCTGGACTCCCCGTAGACATCGCTGAATCGGCGTGTGTGACACCGATTCAGCGATGTCTTTGCTGGTAACCAGGGTAAACATCGGGTAACTAAGCGCAGGGCCGCGCTTAGTAACCCGATGTTTACCCTGGTTACCATCCTAAAAGTAAAAAAAACAAACAGTACATACTTACCTACAGCCGTCTGTCCTCCAGCGCTGTGCTCTGCTCTCCTCCTGCTCTGGCTGTGAGCGTCGGTCAGCCGGAAAGCAGAGCGGTGACGTCACCGCTCTGCTTTCTGGCTGCCCGGCGCTCACAGCCAGACCAGAGAAGCAGAGCGCCGAGGACAGACAGCGGTAGGTAAGTATGTAAAGTTTGTTTTTTTACTTTTTAGGATGGTAACCAGGGTAAATATCGGGTTACTAAGCGCGGCCCTGCGCTTAGTTACCCGATGTTTACCCTGGTTACCGGGGACCTCGGGATCGTTGGTCGCTGGAGAGCTGTCTGTGTGACAGCTCTCCAGCGACCAAACAGCGACGCTGCAGCGATCCGGATCGTTGTCGGTATCGCTGCAGCGTCGCTATGTGTGACGGTACCTTTAGGATGTTTGCTCCTCACCAGGACAGATCAGAACTGGTTTGGCTGGATGAGAGACCTCTGAAAGAGGGGAGGAGGGAGGAGCTAGAGGCAGAGCTAGAGATGAAGCTCCACCCTCCTCCCCTCAATGTAGAATCCTATAGGTAGCAAATATAATCTTCTATCTCATTAATGTAACACTCTGTCTTCACTGAATACAGATTTTACCCAGGAATTGAGAATTTTGAAAACGAGTGATCAGTCCTGGAAGAGAAAGAAGTAGATTTCTCACATAACATATATTACAAAGTTGCTTATTTTCATGTCTACTATTGATTTATTAAATAAAAATTAAACCAACGGGTAGACTTTAAATAAGTCCTTCAATCTATCAGAAGACAAGAAGGTGTAGTTGCTAGCCTGTATACTCAGCCTGGAAACTCCATCCAATTGTCCATCAATCTATAATATTCTTCTGTATAAATAATCCGGCATCTGGGAAAGTAAACTTCACTGTTCTAGTTCAAATGGGGAAAAATAGACTGTCCTGGCAAGACTAAGAAATGTGAAAACATTGTGACTTTTGGAATATAATCAAATGATAAGCGCTGGATTCATATTAAAGTCAGGGTGTTTTCTTTTTACATGTACATAAAATGTGGATCAATCATTTTTATTTGTGCCAACAGACTCCCAGGAAACAAATAAGAGGGCTTGAAATGGACAGAATTTCTTAAGTGTATGGTACCAATTACCAGTGTAATTTCAAGAGCATGTGAAATTCAAATATGATTTGGCTGTATTTTTCATTAGGATTTGCCAATTTTGAGGTAACATAGTACAACCTTTAATTTATTGTGCACCCCTGTCTTGTGTGATTCAGAAATATTTATACAGTATGTCATATGAGGATATTTATCTTGTTTATCTTGGGGGCAATAGAGATCACCTGTTCTCCATATTCTGATGCACTGCTATCTTGCAACATATTAAACAAGAGATTCCTACCTTTAGGCCAGGGTCAGACCTAACGTGTCAAAATACGGTCCATTTTTTACGGCTGAGATACGCAGAAAAGTTCCTGAACAGTGATCCGTATGCAATGCAAGGACGTGATTTTTTTCTCAAAAAATTATCTGTGTGTCAACCGTATGGAATCCGTATGGCGAGATTTTGTCGCCGGCTTGCAAACATATATACAGCCTATATATATATATATATATATATATATATATATATGTACACTACAGAGCAAAAGTTTGGACACACCTTCTCATTTAAAGATTTTCCTGTATTTTCATGACTATGAAAATTGTACATTCACACTGAAGGCATCAAAACTATGAATTAACACATGTGGAATTATATACTTAACAAAAAAGTGTGAAACAACTGAAATTATGTCTTATATTCTAGGTTCTTCAAAGTAGCCACCTTTTGCTTTGATGACTGCTTTGCACACTGTTGGCATTCTCTTGATGAGCTTCAAGAGGTAGTCACCGGGAATGATTTTTACTTCACAGGTGTGTCCTGTCAGGTTTAATAAGTGGGATTTCTTGCCTTCTAAATGGGGTTGGGACCATCAGTTGTGTTGAGCAGAAGTCTGGTGGATACACAGCTCATAGTCCTACTGAATAGACTGTTAGAATTTGTAATAGGCCGGAGTCACACTCAGCATATAAAAATACGGTCCGTAATTTACGGCCGTAATACGCAGAAAAGTCCCCAAAATAGTGGTCCGTATCTCCTCCGTAGGCAGGGTGTGTCAGCGTATGTTGCGCATGGCATCCTCCGTATGTAATCCGTATGGCATCCGTACTGCGAGATTTTCTCGCAGGCTTGCAAAACCGACATACGGACATACAATGGATGTATGTTGTCAAAAAATCGTAGCAACATATATACTGTCTCTCTCTCTCTCTCTCTCTATATATATATATATGTCAGTAGACACATATATGTATATACAGTCATGGCCAAAAGTATTGACACCCCTGCAATTCTGTCAGATAATACTCATTTTCTTCCTGAAAATGATTGCAAACACAAATTCTTTCTTATTATTATCTTCATTTAATTTGTCTTAAATTAAAAAAATACAAAAAGAATTGTCCTAAAGCCAAATTGGATATAATTCCACACCAAACAAAAAAAAGGGGGTGGACAAAAGTATTGGCACTGTTCGAAAAATCATGTGATGTTTCTCTAATTTGTGTAATTAACAGCACCTGTAACTTACCGGTGGCACCTAATAGGTGTTGTCAATAACTAAATCACACTTGCAGCCAGTTGACATGGATTAAAGTTGACTCAACCTCTGTCCTGTGTCCTTGTGTGTACCACATTGAGCATGGAGAAAAGAAAGAAGACCAAAGAACTGAGGACTTGAGAAACCAAATTGTGAGGAAGCATGAGCAATCTCAAGGCTACAAGTCCATCTCCAAAGACCTGAATGTTCCTGTGTCTACCGTGCGCAGTGTCATCAAGAAGTTTAAAGCCCATTGCACTGTGGCTAACCTCCCTAGATGTGGACGGAAAAGAAAAATTGACAAGAGATTTCAACGCAAGATTGTGCGGATGTTGGATAAAGAACTTCGACTAACATCCAAACAAGATCAAGCTGCCCTGCAGTCCGAGGGTACAAAAGTGTCAACCCATACTATCTGTCGGCGTCTGAATGAAAAGGGACTGTATGGTAGGAGACCCAGGAAGACCCCACTTCTTACCCCGAGACATAAAAAAGCCAGGCTGGAGTTTGCCAAAACTAACCTGAAAAAGCCTAAAACATTTTGGAAGAATGTTCTCTGGTCAGTTGACACAAAAGTAGATCTTTCTGGGCAAAGGCATCAACATAGTGTTTACAGGAGAAAAAAAGAGGCATTCAAAGAAAAGAACACGGTCCCTACAGTCAAACATGGCGGAGGTTCCCTGATGTTTTGGGGTTGCTTTGCTGCCTCTGGCACTGGACTGCTTGACTGTGTGCGTGGCATTATGAAGTCTGAAGACTACCAACAAATTTTGCAGCATAATGTAGGGCCCAGTGTGAGAAAGCTGGGTCTCCCTCTGAGGTCATGGGTCTTCCAGCAGGACAATGACCCAAAACACACTTCAAAAAGCACTAGAAAATGGTTTGAGAGAAAGCACTGGAGACTTCTAAGGTAGCCAGCAATGAGTCCAGACCTGAATCCCATAGAACACCTGTGGAGAGATCTAAAAATGGCAGTTTGGAGAAGGCACCCTTCAAATATCAGGGACCTGGAGCAGTTTGCCAAAGAAGAATGGTCTAAAATTCCAGCAGAGCATTGTAAGAAACTCATTAATGGTTACCGGAAGCGGTTGGTCGCAGTTATTTTGGCTAAAGGTTGTGCAACCAAGTATTAGGCGGAGGGTGCCAATACTTTTGTCTGGCCCATTTTTGGAGTTTTGCGTGAAATGATCAATGTTTTGCTTTTTGCTTCATTCTCTTTTGTGTTTTTTCATTTAAGACAAATTAAATGAAGATAATAATACCAAAGAATTTGTGATTGCAATCATTTTCAGGAAGAAACTGAGTATTATCTGACAGAATTGCAGGGGTGTCAATACTTTTGGCCATGACTGTATATTAATATTTCATCCAGCGCGAGACAGCTTTAAAGCCGGTAATTCAATTGCCGGCTTTTGCTATCTCCTTCCTAAACCCAACATGATATGAGACATGGTTTACATACAGTAAACCATCTCATATCCCCATTTTTTTTGCATATTCCACACTACTAATGTTAGTAGTGTGTATGTGCAAAATTTGGGTGCTCTAGCTATTAAATTAAAGGGTTAAATGGCGGAAAAAATTGGCGTGGGCTCCCGCGCAATTTTCTCCGCCAGAGTAGTAAAGCCAGTGACTGAGGGCAGATAATAATAGCCTGGAGAGGGTCCACGGTTATTGCCCCCCCTCCCCCCCGGCTAAAAACATCTGTCCCCAGCCACCCCAGAAAAGGCACATCTGGAAGATGCGCCTATTCTGGCACTTGGCCACTCTCTTCCCATTCCCGTGGAGCGGTGGGATATGGGGTAATGAAGGGTTAATGTCACCTTGCTATTGTAAGGTGACATTAAGCCAGATTAATAATGGAAAGGCGTCAATTATGACTCCTATCCATTATTAATCCAATTGTATGAAATGGTTAAAAAAAAACACAAACACATTATTACAAAGTCTTTTAATGAAATTTTTATTTCATTAAAAGACTTTGTAATAATGTGTTTGTGTTTTGGTTGTTGGAATATTTTATTATCCTGGTAATCCACCTGAAGACCCTCGCTCTGTAACAAAGGGAAAATAAAAAAAACAACAATATCTCATACCTTCCGATGATCTGTCACATCCTACGATGTAAATCCATCTGAAGGGGTTAAATTTTTTTACAGGCAGGAGCTCTGCTGTAATGCAGCTGTGCTCCTGCCTGTAAAACCCCAGTAAAGTAGGTCAATGACCTGTAGTTACCTTCATTCGCGGTGATGCGCCCTCTGCTGGATGTCCTTCGAGCGTGGGAAAAAAATCAGAAAAGTTCCCAGGCTCGAGTTCATATGAGGACAACCAGCAGAGGGCGTAGAAGACCGTATAATATGGATCAGTAAAATACGGCTGATAGGAGCTGGAGCATAGAGAAGCATTGTACCGTATTTTCAGCACCTCTCTTACGTCCGTAAAACACGGTAGTGTGACGCCGGCCTTATGGCAAGAAAACAGCACCTAAGTAAAGAAAAACAAGTGGCCATCATTACTTTAAGAAAGGTCAGTCAGTCCGAAAAATTGGGAAAACTTTTAAAGTGTCCCCAAGTGCAGTTGCATAAACCATCAAGCACTACAAATGTAAATTTTAAGCTGTGTTTTACAGTACAAGCAAAAGCTATGAAATGTCAGAAATCTCATGCACACACATTGTTTTTTTTCTTTCTGACTAATTTGGAAAACTGCTTCATTTTTGCAAACTGTAGTATGTCACTTCTTTTAGCGTTTTTTCAGCATTTTTTCACCCATAAAAAGCAATGGGTAGGTGCAAAAACACAGGTACCAGGTTTTGCTGTGTTTTTGATATGATAATCTTAAGGAAGTTGCATCATAATTTTTTGTGTGGCACTAAACTTTATCAGCATGCACAAGAGACAACACAAACAAAAGCGCAACAAAAACACAGCAAATAAGCAGAAAACAATGCAGCAAAACCTGCTTTTTGGAAGCAGCTTCTTTATTGCAAAAAGAGCAGATTTTGCCTGCAGAAACAAAAATGCAGCAAAAACGCAACATGTGAACATAGCCTTAGAGGTCTTTTGAGTGATTGGTGGGGGGTTTTATGACCAGTTCCCCACTGATCTGCTCAGAATTAAAGAGCCTGAAACATATTCAGTGAAGAAAATAATTATTTGATCCCTTGCTGATTTTGTAAGTTTGCCCACTGACAAGGACATGAACAGTCTATAATTTTAAGGGTAAGATAATTTAATCATTGAGAGATAGAATATCAAAAATAAAATCTAGAAAATCACATTGTATAAATTATATAAATTTATTTGCATTTTGCAGTGAGAAATAAGTATTTGATCCCTTACCAACCATTCAGAGTTCTATCTCCTAATCAACTCGTTACCTGCTTTAAAGACAGATGTCTTACATAGTCACCTTTATAGAGACAATTAATCAGTCAGACTCTAACCTCTACAACATGGGCAAGACCAAAGAGCTTTCTAAGGATGTTAGGGACAAGATCATAGACCTGCACAAAGCTGGAATGGGCTACAAAACCATATGTAAGACGCTGGGTGAGAAGGAGACAACTGTTGGTGCAATAATAAGGAAATGGAATAATTACAAAATGACTATCAATCGACATCGATCTGGGGCACCATGCAAAATCTCACCTCATGGGGTATCCTTGATCATAAGCAAGGTGAGAGATCAGCCTAAAACTACACGGGAGAAACTTGTTAATGATCTCAAGGAAGCTGGGACCACAGGCACCAAGAAAACCATTGCTAACACATTACGCCATAAAGCTTTAAAATCCTGCAGTGCCCGCAAGGCACATGTGCTCAAGAAGGCACATGTGCAAGCCCATCTGAAGTTTGCCAATGAACACTTGGATATTTCAGTGAGTGATTGGGAGAAGGTGCTGTGGTCAGATAAAACAAAAATTGAGCTCTTTGGAATTAACTTAACTCACTGTGTTTGGGGAAAGAGAAATGCTGCCTATTGCCCAAAGAACATCATCCCCACTGTCAAGCGTAGAGGTGGAAACATTATGTTTTGGGGGTGTTTCTCTACTAAGAGCACAGTACTACTTCACCGCATAAATGGGAGCATGTATGGAACCATGTACCATAAATTCCTAAGTGACAACCTCCTTTCCTCCACCAAGACATTAACCCCTTTACCCCCAGGGGTGGTTTGCACGTTAATGACCGGGCCAATTTTTACAATTCTGACCACTGTCCCTTTATGAGGTTATAACTCTGGAACGCTTCAACGAATCCCAGTGATTCTGACAAAGTTTTCTCCTGACATATTGTACTTCATGATAGTGGTAAAATTTCTTTCATATAACCTGTGTTTATTTGTGAAAAAAATGGAAATTCGGCAAAAATTTTGAAAATTTTGCAATTTTCCAAATTTGAATTTTTATGCAATTAAATCACAGAGATATGTCACACAAAATACTTAATAAGTAACATTTCCCATATGTCTACTTTACATCAGCACAATTTTGGAACCAAAATTTTTTTTTAAGGGAGTTATAAGGGTTAAAAGTTGACCAGCAATTTCTCATTTTTACAACACCATTTTTTTTAGGGACCACATCTCATTTGAAGTCATTTTGAGGGGTCTATATGATAGAAAATACCCATGTGTGACACCATTCTAAAAACTGCACCCCTAAAGGTGCTCAAAACCACATTCAAGAAGTTTATTAACCCTTCAGGTGTTTTACAGGAATTTTTGGAATGTTTAAATAAAAATGAACATTTAACTTTTTTCACAAAAAAATTTAATTCAGCTCCAATTTGTTTTATTTTAGCAAGGGTAACAGGAGAAAATGGACCCCAAAAGTTGTACAATTTGTCCTGAGTACACGGATACCCCATATGTGGGGGTAAACCACTGTTTGGGCGCATGACAGAGCTCAGAAGCAAAGGAACGCCATTTGACTTTTCAATGCAAAATTGACTGGAATTGAGATGGGACGCCATGTTACGTTTGGAGAGCCACTGATGTGCCTAAACATTGAAACCCCCCACAAGTGACACCATTTTGGAAAGTAGACCCACTAAGGAACTTACCTAGAGGTGTGGTGAGCACTTTGACCCACCAAGTGCTTCACAGAAGTTTATAATGCAGAACTGTAAAAATAAAAAATCATATTTTTTCACAAAAATTATATTTTTGACCCCAATTTTTTATTTTTCAAAGGGTAAGAGAAGAAATTGGACCACGAAAGTTGTTGTACAATTTGTCCTGAGTACGCTGATACCCCATATGTGGGGGTAAACCACTGTTTGGGCGCATGGGAGAGCTCGGAAGGGAAGGAGCGCCGTTTGACTTTTCAATGCAAAATTGACAGGAATTGAGATGGGACGCCATGTTGCGTTTGGAGAGCCACTGATGTGCCTAAACATTGAAACCCCTCACAAGTGACACCATTTTGGAAAGTAGACCCCCGAAGGAACTTATCTAGAGGTGTGGTCAGCACTTTAACCCACCAAGGGCTTCACAGAAGTTTATAATGCAGAGCCGTAAAAATAAAACAAAAATTTTTTCCCACAAAAAGTATTTTTTAGCCCTCAGTTTTGTATTTTCCCGAGGGTAACAGGGGAAATTGGACCCCAAACGTTGTTGTCCAATTTGTCCTGAGTACGCTGATACCCCATATGTGGGGGAGTACCACCGTTTGGGTGCATGGGAGGGCTCGGAAGGGAAGGAGTGCCATTTGGAATGCAGACTTAGCTGGAATGGTCTGCAGGCGTCACACTGCGTTTGCAGAGCCCCTAATGTACCTAAACAGTAGAAACCCCCCACAAGTGACACCATTTCGGAATGTAGACCCCCTAAGGAACCCATCTAGATGTGTTATGAGAGCTTTGATCCCCCAAGTGTTTCACTACAGTTTATAACGCAGAGCCGTGCAAATAAAAAATAATTTTTTTTCCACAAAAATTAATTTTTAGCCCCCAGTTTTGTATTTTTCCAAGGGTAACAGGAGAAATTAGACCCTAAATATTGTTGTCCAATTTGTCCTGAGTACGCTGATACCTGATATGTGGGGGAGTACCACCGTTAGGGCGCATGGGAGGGCTCGGAAGGGAAGGAGTGCCATTTGGAATGCAGACTTAGATAGAATGGTCTGCAGGCATCACATTGCGTTTGCAGAGCCCCTAATGTACCTAAACAGTAGAAACCCCCCACAAGTGTCACCATTTTGGAAAGTAGACCCCCTGAGGATATCATCTAGATGTATTGTGAGAGCTTTGAACCCCCAAGTGTTTCACTACAGTTTATAACGCAGAGCCGTGACAATAAAAAATCTTTTTTTTCCCACAAAAATTATTTTTTAGCCCCCAGTTTTGTATTTTCCCAAGGGTAACAGGAGAAATAGGACCCCAAAAGTTGTTGTCCAATTTTTCCTGAGTACACTGATACCCCATATGTGGGGGGAACCACCGTTTGGGCGCATGGGAGAGCTTGGAAGGGAAGAAGCGCCATTTGAAAAGCAGACTTAGATGGAATGGTCTGCAGGCGTCACATTGCGTTTGCAGAGCCCCTAATGTACCTAAACAGTAGAAACCCCCCACAAGTGACCCCATATTGGAAACAAGACCCCCCAAGGAACTTATCTAGATGTGTTGTGAGAACTTTGAACCCCCAAGTGTTTCACTACAGTTTATAACGCAGAGCTGTGAAAATAAAAAATCTTTTTTTTCCACAAAATTATTTTTTAGTCCCCAGTTTTGTATTTTCCCAAGGGTAACAGGAGAAATTGGACCCCAAAAGATGTTGTCCAATGTGTCCTGAGTACACTGATACCCCATATGTTGGGGTAAACCCCTAGTTGGGCACACGGGAGAGCTCAGAATGGAAGGAGCACTGTTTTACTTTTTCAACGCAGAATTAGCTGGAATTGAGATCGGACGCCATGTCGCGTTTGGAGAGCCCCTGATGTGCCAAAACAGTGGAAACCCCCTAATTATAACTGAAACCCTAATCCAAACACACCCCTAACCATAATCTCAACAGTAACCCTAAACACACCCCTAACCCTGACACCCCCCTAACCCTAATCCGAACCCTATTCCCAACCGTAAATGTAATCCAAACCCTAACCCTAACTTTAGCCCCAACCCTAACTTTAGCCCCAACCCTAACTGTAGCCTTAACCCTAGCCCCAAGCCTAACCCTAGCCCTAACCCTAGCCCTAACCCTAACCCTAGCCCTAACCCTAACCCTAGCCCTAACCCTAACCCTAGCCCTAACCCTAGCCCTAACCCTAGCCCTAACCCTTACCCTAATGGAAAAATGGAAATAAATACATTTTTTTAACATTTTTAAATTTTTCCCTAACTAAGGGGGTGATGAGGGGGGTTTGATTTACTTTTATAGTGGGTTTTTTAGCGGATTTTTATGATTGGCTGCCATCACACACTGAAAGACGCTTTTTATTGCAAAAAATATTTTTTGCGTTACCACATTTTGAGAGCTATAATTTTTCCATATTTTGGTCCACAGAGTCATGTGAGGTCTTGTTTTTTGCGGGACGAGTTGACGTTTTTATTGGTATCATTTTCGGGCACGTGACAATTTTTGATTGCTTTTTGTTCCGATTTATGTGAGGCAGAATGACCAAAAACCAGCTATTCATGAATTTCTTTTGGGGGAGGCGTTTATACCGTTCCGCGTTTGGTAAAATGGATAAAGCAGTTTTATTCTTCGGGTCAGTACGATTATAGCGATACCTCATTCATATCATTCTTTTATGTTTTGGCGCTTTTATAGCATAGCTTTTGAAGCATCATAAACAGGGGAGCATAGTTTCGTAGAGTCGGGCTATCATGCCTGCCTCACCAATATTGCTGCTAAGCTAAGTATCGCTGGCTAGCGCTGGAGCCTTTTTGGCTATGTTTGGCTATGTTTGATTTATCTACTCCTGATGAACCTCAGCAGAGGGGAAACGCGTTGAGTGTGGTTTTGTTGCACTACCGTGGTTTGCAGTACTTGTAGTATATCGCACTACTATATATGGAGAAGTGGATATTCTGTTCTTTTGTATATATTATGCTTTTGGGTCCCCCCCTGCACGATGCTTCCCTGTACCACCGGCACACCACGATCATGTTTGATCGCGGTGTGCAGGGGGTTAATGTGCCGGGAGCGGTCCGTGACCGCTCCTGGCACATTGTGCTGGATGTCAGCTGCGATAGGCAGCTGACACCCGGCTGTGATCTGCCGCGCTCCCCCCGTGAACGTGGCCGATCGCTATGACGTACTATCCCGTCGGTGGTCATATGGGCCCACAGCACCTCGACGGGATAGTACGTCAGATGTCAGAAAGGGGTTAAGAATGGGTCATGGGTGGGTCTTCCAGCAAGACAATAACCCAAAACGTACAGCCAAGGCAACAAAGGAGTGGCTCAAAAAGAAGCACATTAAACCAGTCTCCAGACTTTAATCCCATAGAAAACTTATGGAGGGAGTTGAAGCTTCGAGTTGCCAAGCGACAGTCTCAAAGTCTTAATGATTTAGAGATGATCTGCAAAGAGGAGTGGACCAAAATTCCTCTTGACATGTGCGCAAACCTCATCATCAACACACAAAAAACGTCTCACTGCTGTGCTTGCCAACAAGGGTTGGTATTAAGTAGTGATGAGCGCAGGGGCGGACATACCGCATGTTCAGCCGGTGCGGCTGCACAGGGGCCCAGAGGGTGAGGGGGGCCCCTACAGGACAGCTAATAATGAGGGCAAACTGGCCCCGAGGCTCCGGGGGGCCCCTGGCAGGATTGCCCTCATGTGCGGCGGGCAGGGAGAGATACCTGCAGCTCCACTGTCTCAAAGAGAAAGTGGCAACAGGGCTGCAGTGATCCGTCCCGCTCCCTTCCTGCACTTCCTGTCTCTCACACAGCAGCAGCACGGCTGGGCACTTCTGTGCCAGAGAGAGGAAGCTGCCAGCGACGGTGATCCACAGAGAGGTAGGTGTTTGCTGATTCTGCAGTCTTCTTCCCCTGTGTGCGCTCGTCTTCCCTTTGCACTGCTCTGCACAGGGCCGTATTTGCCACTAGGCACTTGAGGGCACGTGCCTAGGGCGGCGGGATGCGGGGGGGCGCCCTTGAGCTAGGTTTTTTCCTTTTTTTTTTTTTTTTTATTTTATAAAACTCCGGGGTCAAGTTTCCGCCCCCCCTCCTCCCTCCCCCCTTCCCGCCCCCCCCTCCTCCCTCCTTCCCGCCCCCTTCCCTCCCTCCCTGAAGACGTAATACTCACCTTCCTCCAGCGGTGGCTGCAACTGCGTCTCAGCGCCGTCCTGTCTTCAGCGGTCACATGGTACCGATCATTAAGGGTGATGAATATGCGCATATTCATCACCCTTAATTAGCGCTACCATGTGACCGCTGAAGACAGGAAGGAAGACGCTGAGATGCCAGGAAGTTCTGTGCTGCGCGCCGGTGAGAGGTAAGTATGACAGGGAAAAAAGTGGGGTGCCGTGCACACAGGGGAGGAGGATGGGGAGCCATGCATACAGGGGAGAAGGATGGGGAGCCGTGCATACAGGGGAGAATGATGGGGAGCCGTGCACACAGGGGAGAAGGATGGGGAGCCGTGCATACAGGGGAGAAGGATGGGGAGCCGTGCATACAGGGGAGAAGGATGGGGAGCCATGAACGCAGGGGAGAAGGATGGGGAGCCGTGCACACAGGGGAGAAGGATGGGGAGCCGTGCACACAGGGGAGAAGGATGGGGAGCCGTGCATACAGGGGAGAAGGATGGGGAGCCGTGCATACAGGGGAGAAGGATGGGGAGCTGTGCACACAGGGGAGAAGGTTGGGGAGCCGTGCACACAGGGGAGAAGGATGGGGAGCCGTGCACACAGGGGAGAAGGATGGGGAGCCGTGCACACAGGGGAGAAGGATGGGGAGCCGTGTACACAGGGGAGAAGGATGGGGAGCCGTGCACACAGGGGAGAAGGATGGGGAGCCGTGCACACAGGGGAGAAGGATGGGGAGCCGTGCATACAGGGGAGAAGGATGGGGAGCCGTGCATACAGGGGAGAAGGATGGGGAGCCGTGCATACAGGGGAGAAGGATGGGGAGCCGTGCACACAGGGGAGAAGGATGGGGAGCCGTGCATACAGGGGAGAAGGATGGGGAGCCGTGCATACAGGGGAGAAGGATGGGGAGCCGTGCACACAGGGGAGAAGGTTGGGGAGCCGTGCACACAGGGGAGAAGGATGGGGAGCCGTGCACACAGGGGAGAAGGATGGGGAGCCGTGCACACAGGGGAGAAGGATGGGGAGCCGTGTACACAGGGGAGAAGGATGGGGAGCCGTGCACACAGGGGAGAAGGATGGGGAGCCGTGCACACAGGGGAGAAGGATGGGGAGCCGTGCATACAGGGGAGAAGGATGGGGAGCCGTGCATACAGGGGAGAAGGATGGGGAGCCGTGCATACAGGGGAGAAGGATGGGGAGCCATGAACGCAGGGGAGAAGGATGGGGAGCCATGAACGCAGAGTGGGAGGATGGGGGAGCCATGAACGCAGAGTGGGAGGATGGGGGAGCCATGAACGCAGAGTGGGAGGATGGGGGAGCCATGAACGCAGGGGAGAAGGATGGGGGAGCCATGAACGCAGGGGAGAAGGATGGGGAGCCATGAACGCAGAGTGGGAGGATGGGGGAGCCATGCTTGCAGGGGAGAAGGATGGGGGAGCCATGAACGCAGGGTGGGAGGATGGGGGAGGCATGAACGCAGTGTGGGAGGATGGAGTATAAATATGGAGTATAAATACTGGGCCCTATAAGGGGGACACAGTGTGAGAGGACAGTGTGAAGAGGGGACTGGTATAGAAAGGAGAGGACAGTGTGAAGAGCATGTACCATAAGAGGGACAGTGTGGGGGTCATACTTTGTGCAGACAATATAGTGAGGGGCAATTTTTTATTTGGGAGCATTATAATGACACTTGTATCTTTAAGGGCGTCATGTGGAGACTTTCTGCAAAAGAGCGGCGAAGATGGAAGTCTGCAGAGACGGCTGTGGATGAGAAAACTCATCATGGGATCTGGACAAGATGAAGAAAAGAAGAACGGCTCCAGAGGCCACGTCATCTATAAGGTACCTGGATGTAAATGTTATTTGTGATGCTAACTCTCATGTTTTTATATATGTTAGGAGATTTAAAGGGACACTGTCACCTGAATTTGGAGGGAACAATTTTCAGCCATAGGGGTGGGGTTTTCGGGTGTTTGATTCACCCTTTCCATACCCGCTGGCTGCATGCTGGCTGCAATATTGGATTGAAGCTCATTCTCTGTCCTCCGTAGTACATACTGTACCTGCACAATCTGCAATCTTGCCTTGCGCAGGCGTGTACTATGGAGGACAGAGAATGAGCTTCAATCCAATATTGCAGCCAGCATGCAGCCAGCGGGTAAGGAAAGGGTGAATCAAACACCCGAAAGCCCCGCCCCTATGGCTGAAAATTGTTCCCTCCAAATTCAGGTGACAGAGTCCCTTTTAAAGGGGATGTCCAGGCTTGTGATGAGTCTGCAGTCATTCTTTGTGACTGCAGACTTCTGAATTCTCACAGTGCACACTGCACGCTGTCAGGATTCTCTCATGCTGGGGATTTACATTAATGCGATCACGTGCTGACTAGACATGCGTGACCTCCGTCAATGAAAATGAACTGAGCGAGGCCGGGCACATCTAGTCAGAAGGTGGTCAGAAGTCTACAAATCACATACTTGTGCTGACATGACCGTCCACCGGCAAGGGAGAATCCTAAAAGTGCAGTGCATGCGTTGTGAGAATTCAGAAGCTGCGATGTCAGGATTCAGCTCTGCAAGTTCCAGTAGTCGTCACATGGACACGTCACTCATATGCGATTTTTCAGACTTAGGGTGTGTGTCCACGTTCAGGATTGCATCAGGATTTGGTCAGTATTTTACATCAGTATTTGTAGCCAAAACCAGGAGTGGGTGATAAATACAGAAGTGGTGCATATGTTTCTATTATAGTTTTCCTCTAATTGTTCCACTCCTGGTTTTGGCTACAAATACTGATGAAAAATCCTGACCAAATCCTGATGCAATCCTGAACGTGGACACATACTCTTATGGTCCTGTGACATCGAGCTTCTCTTCTGCTTCTCTTAGTTTTTCACTGAACATTGAGAGCATTAGAGAGAGGAGCTCGTGGGCACATGACTGAGTGTGCAAATCACATATGTCCTTGGCGGAGGGGGGGCACCAAAATGAATTCTTTCCCCGGGTGCCAGAAACCCTAGATACACCTCTGCTGGTATGCTACTGCGAGCGGTGATTACCGGGTGCGGTGGAGGGAGGTCTGTGCACAGGCAGTGAGGCAGGGACTGAGGGTGTGCACAGAGAGGATGGAGACCCGGAGACTGCCCGTCCCAGTCTACGCCGTAGCCTAGAGCCCTCATTATCATAGGAATATGGCAGTTAATAAATTGCTTTTCTGAAGCTTTATAGTGTAGTTTTAGGTCAGGGAGGGTTGGATAGGGATGAGCTAGCAAGGTGCAGGGACAGGTAGTGATGGCTACTTGCAAACATGTGCGGCAATTGCGGTTTTGCACTTACGATGATACATAAAACACTGCTAGTAGTGTTTTTTCTCATTGCTGCAAGTACCGCATTTGCCGGATGGCGGCAAAACCGCAAGAGCCGCACATGTCTGTAAGTCCCATAGGGAATGAATGAGGCCGAACGCAGTGTTGCCCTAAGTGATCCATTACGCGGCAGATGCGGAAAAACTGTCGGATCTGCTGCAAAAGGCGACTTTCACATCAGCGATTTTTGCCAAAGTCACTGCCAATAGTGTCATACTCACCAAAGGGGGAGGCAGCACTAAAAGTGCCTAGGGCAGCAGAAACTCTAAATACGGCCCTGGCTCTGCAGCACAATAAACACCAGTGATTGTGGACTCCGGACTGAAATCTGTACTTCACTTTAACTCAAGACAAACTCCTGCTCTGGATGTGCTGAAGCCAATCACAGGACAGTGAAGGCATTAGGAGAATGTACTGGGGGGAGGTGAGGAGAAAAGGGGACTCCTCCCTCTGGATTATCCACTTTACTGAGCTTGCCATAGCAAAGAACAGACAAATTGTTGCCAGAGGAAAACTTTACAAACAAAGCTTTGTAGCAGTCATATCCAGCATGGTCAGGCTCCTTCTAGGAGATGCAGCAGCTGTGGAGGAGGCTGGTCCTCAAGGGGAGCTGTGTGCAGGGTCTCCAGTCCTATAGGTGCAGGGGGTCGTCCACTGCAGAGCATCCCCTCTGCGACCTGCTGTACTCATATGTCAGGAAAGGAACCAGAGAATAAGATGCAAAATAAATGGGATTTTACTATCTGTCCATATATCTGTCCGTCTAGCCCATATCTATCTATCTCACATCTATCATCTATCACTCTCATGTCTATCTGTCTATAGATTTATCTATCCCATATCTATCTATCTATCTATCTATCTATCTATCTATCTATCTATCTATCTATCTATCTATTATCTATCATATATCTATCTATCTATCTAGCTATCTATCATCTATCTCACATCTATCTTCTCTCTCATGTCTATCTATCTATAGATTTATCTATCTATTGTCCAGAAAAATGAAGGCAGCACTCCAGTAAAAAAAATAAAAGTGGCTTATTGGTCGCACATGGGCCAATAAACTACTTTTATTTTTTTCTATTGGAGTGCTGCCTTCATTTCTCTGGATAATAGCATGAGGTTTGGTACATGTCTGGAAGGATTTTTTGCACCCCTTGTTTTCTTTTGATGCTGCTTTTTGTGTTCTTTTTCTTTATCTATCTATCTATCTATCTATCTATCTATCTATCTATCTATCTATCATCTATCTACCCCCAACAATGACAGCTCCTGGTGTATTTGGAATCTTGGGCAATAAGACACACTGGACCAGCTATGAGACTCACACTAAAGGCCTCTGTGCACATTAGAGAGAAGTCAACACAATTTGATCATTTCTGCCGGTCCAAGAGAACAATTAATGTATAACCGGACCTCCCGAATCTTCCCAGAGGTGGAGCAAAGGATCAGGCTCTTTGAACGTCCACTACTGATAATCTTCCTCTCCTGTGAGATAATCCACCATCAGTGTCTGGTAATGATTTACTCCCCATTCCTATTGGAAGCGTGTATGTTCCTAGGCCAGCTCAGTGTTCATATATAGTAGAGAATTGGAATAGCTGGGGTCCTAACAAATGTTTGACTGATGGTAACTTAAAGGGATATTCCCATCTCCAACATCCTATCCTAATATGTAGTAGGTATAATATCAGTAATATTAGCAAATACCTCCAATTAGAAATATAGTATAGTTCTTCTCATTCTCTATGTATATATAATGTAGCTTTGTCACCATAGAAGGAGAGGGGCCCAGACACATTTCTTGCACAGGGGCCCCAAGCTATCAGTGTCCGCCCCTGGATGAGCGAGTATACTCGTTGCTCGGGTTTTCCCGAGCACGCTCGGGTGCTCTCCAAGTATTTGTAACTGCTCAGAGATTTAGTTTTTGTTGATGCAGCTGCATTATTTACAGCTACTAGCCAGCCTGAGTACATGTGAGGGTTGCCTGGTTGCTAGGGAATCCCCACATGTAATCAAGCTGTCTAGTAGCCGCAAATCATGCAGCTGCGGCAAGGAAAACTAAATCTCCGAGCAGTCACAAACACTCGGAGACCACCTGAGTTAAAATTAATCCACCCTTAAAATTATAGACTGTTCATATCTTTGTCAGTGGGCAAACTTACAAAATCAGCAAGGGATCAAATAATTATTTCCTTCACTGAAAAAAAAAAAGCTCCCAAAAATACAGTTACTAAATATTGTCCATTTACATGGACTGATAACCGAGAACCAAATATTGGCCTAACAGGCTGCCAATCACCCGTTGCACGAGCAAAACGTTAGTTCGTCTGGTGAAAATATCTGCTTAAATATCATCGTTCTTGGCAGCAGATCGTCCTGTGGAAAGATATTCTGCCAAGAACAATGTTATTCTATGTGCACAGAATGATCATGTTAACAATTGTCCTTTGGACATGAAAGTGTGGTTGGCTTGTCTAATCAGGCTATTTAATGACTGACAAATGGCTTCATATGGCCAGTCGGTGGTCAATTAACCCCTTAACAATGATGACACACATTAAAACAGCGACCACTAAGAGGCCTTATTCTGTCATAGCCGTTTTAAAACGGTGAACGGGACTAAGTGTATAGTGCCTCCCAGAGTCAAAAAATCACTGGGATTTCAGCTCCCAAGAGTAGCTGAAGCCCTGGAAAACACGATCAGGGCTGGATTTTACGCTCCCGGATCACGTGATTGCCACTATTCAACGAATTACGGTGATCAAGTAAAAAAAGTGAAATCTGCTTTAAAAATAATTTCTCTCTTCTCTAACATGATCTAATATGTCAGTGAACAGAGAAATTGTGACCCCCAAGTCCCTCCTTCACAGTACCTTGGCAGGGCTGCCACTAGAGATTTCAGGGCCCCATACTGACAAAATTTTCGGGGCCCCCTTGAGACTCCGCCCAGGCTCCACCGCAGCCCCGCCTCCACCCCTCGAACTGTCCACAGTCCCACCACTCTCTCTTGGAAAAACTCCACTTTTCACCCATCACACATTAACAGTTCCCATCAGCAGATCACACATATAGCCAGCAGCTTTTGTTTTGGCCAAAAGATTTTTTAAGCCACCACCATAACACGGTAGACACTTTTGGCCGGGCCCTACTCTGCTGTAACCTACTAAATATTTGTTAAAATATGCAATACAATTTAGGTATATTTTTATTTATTTTTCAATTTTTAAAATGACCAATAATATCACATACAAGGAACAAATGCAACACCATGACCAGACCACATATTACCACCAGTGACCGAATAATATCACATACAAGGAACAAATACCACCGCACCATGACCAGACCACATATTACAACCACAAAGTGACTGAATAATATCACATACAAGGAACAAATACCATCGCACCATGACCAGACCACATATTACCACCACATAGTGAATGAATACAATACTGATCAGTAATAAAAAAACACAATGCTAATATCACCATCAGTGCCATTATACACACAGGAGATGTGTACTTAGTATGCAGTGTCTGTGTACAGGTTATACAGTGATCACCGGTGACATTGTACACAGGACCTCTGTATATAGTATACAGTGTATAGTGTCAGGGTATAGGTAACAAACTGACTCACCAGTGATGTCTCTAGGTGAAGTCCTTCATCTTTCATCCAGCACAGACCGCCATCACTTCATCCAGCCAGGACTTGTCTCTGCAGGAAATAACACAGTTATCTCGAGCTCCGCTTGCAGAACACATTACTTAATTTTTTCCAAAGTCTACATTACACATCAAGAAAAAAAGGTGACATAGTGTCACTCTACATAGTAACAGGACCGCCCCCCCATTTAAAACAGTGTCCTCAAAAAATAAAATAAATACATCACTGCAGTAATAATATCTCTTAATTAGCCCCTATGGTAATAATAATATCCCCCACCCTGGCCCCATGTGTCTCATTCCTGGCTTCAGCCATATGTTCACCCATCCTGCCCTCATGAGTCTCCATCCTGCCCCATATGATCTCCATCGTATCCATCCTGTCCCATGATCCTGCACTATCTGTCTCCAACCCTGCTCCATCTGTCTCCAATCATGCCCACATTTCTTTGATCCTGCACTGTGTCTCCAATCATACCTTGTATCTCCATTCTGCCCCGTGTATCCAATCATGCCTGTATCTCCAGTCTGCCCCTATGGCTCCAATAATGCCCCCATGTCTCCAATCATGCCCCCTGTGTCTCCATTCTGCCCCATCTGTCTCCAATCATGCCCCCAGTGTCTCCAATCATGCCCTGTATATCCATTCTGCCCTGGTGTCCAGCATTCTGTCCCTGTGTCCAGCATTCTGCCCCTGTATCCAGCATTCTGCCCATGTCTCATAGTCTGCCCCTCATGTCCAGCATTCTGCCCATGTCTCATAGTCTGCCCCTCGTGTCCAGCATTCTGCCCCTGTGTACAGCATTCTGCCCCCGTGTCTCACAGTCTGCCCCTCGTGTCCAGCATTCTGCCCCGTGTCCAGCATTCTGCCCCTGTGTCCAGCATTCTGACCATGTCCAGCATTCTGCCCCCATGTCTCGCATTCTGCCCCTCGTGTCCAGCATTCTGCCCCCATGTCTCACAGTCTGCCCCTCGTGTCCAGCATTCTGCCCCTGTGTCCAGCATTCTGCCCCAATGTCTCACATTCTGCCCCTCGTGTCCAGCATTCTGCCCCCGTGTCTCACAGTCTGCCCTCGTGTCCAGCATTCTGCCCCTATGTCCAGTATTCTGCCCCGTGTCCAGTATTCTGCCCCTGTGTCCAGCATTCTGCCCCCATGTCTCACAGTCTTTCCCCGTGTCCAGCATTCTGCCCGTGTCCAGCATTCTTCCCCCATGTCCAGCATTCTGCCCCTGAGTCCAGCATTCTGCCCCTATGTCTCACAGTCTTTCCCCGTGTCCAGCATTCTGCCCTGTGTCTCACATTCTGCCCCTCGTGTCCAGCATTCTGCCCCCATGTCTCACAGTCTGCCTCTCGTGTCCAGCATTCTGCCCCTCATGTCCTGCATTCTGCCCCCTTGTCCAGCATTCTGCCCCCATGTCTCAGAGTCTGCCCTGTTGTGAATTCTGCTCTTGGGTTCCCTCCAGTGGTTGTAGGTGGGAATGCAGTTGTCTCTGAGTCGCAGTCCTGGCCAGGTGTATCTGCTGCTTGCAGTTCTGACTGGGATATTTAGGTGTGCTGGATTCATTAGTCCTTGCCAGTTGTCAATGTTTCTTGTGAAGTGTTGGATCACTTTCTGGCTTCTCCTGCTTAGCTGCCAATTCAGCAAAGATAAGTGTCTGTTTCTTTTTCTGTGGTACACATGCAGTGTGCTTATATTCTGTGCTATTCATTTGTTTTTCTCTTGTCCAGCTTAGACTGTGTCAGTGTTTTCTCAGTCTTGTTGGATTCTCTGGAGTTGCAGATATATGCTCCACATCTTTAGTTAGATGGTGGAGTTTTTGTATTTTCTGCTGTGGATATTTTTGGAAGGATTTTTAATACTGACCGCTTAGTATCCTATCCTATCCTTTCCTATTTAGCTAGTGTGTGCCTCATTTGCTAAATTCTGTTTCCTGCCTGCGTTTGTCTTTTCCTCTACTACTCACAGTCAATATTTGTGGGGGGCTGCCTATCCTTTGGGGTTCTGCTCTGAGGCAAGGTAGAAATTCCTATTTCCATCTATAGGGGTATTTAGTCCTCTGGCTGTGTCGAGGTGTCTAGGTTTTGTTAGGCACACCCCACGGCTACTTCTAGTTGCGGTGTTAAGATCAGGGTTTGCGGTCAGTATAGTTACCACCTACTCCAGTGAAAGTTTTCATGCTGCTCCAAGGCCACCTGATCATAACAGTACAACTGGCCAATAATGAGTTAAATACATCTCAGAAGAAGGGAAGAAAGGTCTTGAGCCATTTTTTTTTCTTCAGTCTACTTTGTCTTCTCCTCCCTCTTTATCTCTGGGTGGCTGAAGAGCCTTGTGCTAGCATGAATGTTCAGGAATTAGCTTCTCATGTAGACCAGCTTGCTGCTCGGGTACAGGGTATTTCTGATTATATTGTTCAGACTCTTGTTTTAGAACCGAAGATTCCTACTCCTGATTTGTTTTTTGGTGACAGGTCCAAATTTTTGAGTTTCAAAAACAACTGTATACTGTTTTTTGCTTTGAGACCTCGATCCTCCGGTGATTCCATTCAGCAGGTTAAAATTGTCATCTCCCTGCTGCGTGGCGACCCGCAGGATTGGGCATTTTCCCTGGAATCTGGGAATCCGGCTTTGCTTGATGTAGACTCCTTTTTTCAGGCTTTGGGATTGTTATATGATGAACCTAATTCTGTGGATCAAGCTGACAAGATCTTGTTGGCCCTGTCTCAGGGTCAAGAGGCGGCAGAATTGTATTGTCAGAAATTCAGAAAATGGTCGGTGTTGACTAAATGGAATAATGATGCTTTGGCGGCAATTTTCAGAAAGGGTCTTTCTGAATCCATTAAAGATGTTATGGTGGGGTTTCCCACGCCTTCCGGTCTGAGTGATTCTATGTCTCTGGCCATTCAGATTGACCGGCGCTTGCGGGAGCGCAGAACTGTGCGCGCTGTGGCGTTATCCTCAGAGCAAATTCCTGAGCCTATGCAGTGTGATAGGATTCTGTCTAGAACGGAATGACAAGGTTTCAGACGTCAGAATAGGTTGTGTTATTATTGTGGCGACGCTTCTCATGTCATTTCTGTCTGCCCTAAGCGGACAAAGAGGATCGCCAGTTCAATTACCATCAGTACTGTACAACCTAAATTTTTGTTATTTGTGTCCTTGATCTGCTCATTGTCATCATTTTCTGTCATGGCGTTTGTGGATTCAAGCGCCGCCTTGAACTTAATGGACTTTGAGTTTGCCAAGCATTGTGGTTTTCCCTTGCAGCCTTTGCAGAACCCTATTCCTTTAAGGGGCATTGATGCTACACCCTTGGCTAAAAATAAGCCCCAGTTTTGGACACAGATGACCATGCGCATGGCGCCAGTCCATCAGGAAGATTGTCGATTTCTGGTGTTGCATAATTTGCATGATGCTATCGTGCTGGGTTTTCCGTGGTTGCAGGTACATAATCCTGTGTTGGATTGGAAGTCCATGTCTGTGACTAGTTGGGGTTGTCAGGGGGTTCATAATGATGTTCCTTTGATGTCAATCTCCTCTTCTTCCTCTTCTGAAATTCCAGAGTTTTTGTCTGATTTTCAGGATGTATTCGATGAGCCCAAGTCCAGTTTCCTTCCACCGCACAGGGACTGCGATTGTGCTATTGACTTAATTCCAGGCTGTAAGTTACCTAAGGGTCGACTTTTCAACCTGTCTGTGCCTGAACATACCGCCATGCGGAGCTATATTAAGGAGTCTTTGGAGAAAGGGCATATTCGACCATCTTCTTCACCGTTGGGAGCGGGGTTCTTTTTGTTCCTAAAAAAGATGGTTCCTTGAGCCCGTGTATTGATTATCGCCTCTTGAATAAGATCACAGTCAAGTTTCAATACCCTTTGCCTTTGCTTTCCGATTTGTTTGCAAGGATTAAGGGAGCTAGTTGGTTTACGAAGATTGACCTTCGGGGGGCATAAAATCTTGTTCGTATTAAGCAGGGTGAAGAATGGAAAACTGCGTTTAACACGCCCGAAGGCCATTTTGAATACCTTGTGATGCCATTCGGACTCTCTAATGCTCCATCTGTTTTTCAGTCCTTCATGCATGATATCTTCCGGACTTATCTTGATAAATTCTTGATTGTATATTTGGACGATATTTTGATTTTTTCTGATGATTGGGAGTCTCATGTGCAACAGGTCAGGATGGTATTTCAGATCCTTCGTGACAATGCTTTGTTTGTGAAAGGGTCTAAGTGTCTCTTTGGGGTGCAGAAGGTTTCTTTTTTGGGCTTTATTTTTTCTCCCTCGTCTATAGAGATGGATCCGGTTAAGGTTCAGGCCATTCATGATTGGATTCAGCCCACATCCGTGAAGAGCCTTCAGAAATTTTTAGGTTATGCCAATTTTTATCGCCGTTTCATTGCTAATTTTTCCAGCGTGGTTAAACCCTTGACCGATTTGACAAAGAAAGGCGCTGATGAGGCAAATTGGTCCTCTGCGGCTGTCTCTGCCTTTCAGGAGCATAAACGTCGATTTACTTCTGCTCCGGTGTTGCACCAACCGGATGTTTCTCTTCCGTTTCAGGTTGAGGTTGACGCTTCTGAGATTGGGGCAGGGGCCGTTTTGTCTCAGAGGGATCCTGTTGGTTCCTTGATGAAACCGTGTGCCTTCTTTTCCCGTAAGTTTTTGCCTGCTGAACGCAATTATGATGTCGGCAATCGGGAGTTGTTGGCTATGAAGTGGGCGTTTGAGGAGTGGCGACATTGGCTTGAGGGAGCTAAGCACCGTATTGTGGTCTTGACCGATCATAAGAATCTGATTTACCTTGAGTCTGCCAAACGGCTGAATCCTAGACAGGCTCGATGGTCCTTGTTTTTTTCCCGTTTTGATTTCGTGGTCTCGTACCTTCCGGCTTCTAAGAATATTAAGGCTGATGCCCTCTCTAGGAGTTTTTTGCCTGATTCTCCTGTGGGGAAACTGTTTGTTCCTTGTTATGATCTGGTGGCCTTGGAGCAGCATGAGACGTACTCTGGAGAAGGTGGTCCCTGTACTAACCGCAAACCCTGAACCTAGCAGTGCAACTTAAAGCAGCCGTGGGGGGTACCGAACTCTCCCTAGACCCCTCGGCACAGCCTAAGATCTAACTACCCCTAAAGACAGAAACAGGAAACCTATCTTGCCTCAGAGAAAATCCCCAAAGGATAGATAGCCCCCCACAAATATTGACTGTGAGAGGAGAGGGAAAAATCATACGCAGATATGAAATCAGATTTTAGCATAGGAGGCCATACTAGCTAAAAAGAAAGAATAGAACAGAGTACTATGCGGTCAGTACAAAAACACTAGAAAATATCCACCGCAGAAAATACGGATCACCACATCTGACTAAAGACATGGGGGGTATATCTGCATCTCCAGAGAAATAGCTAGGCTGCAAAAAATCCTTCACAGACAAAGCTGGACAAGACAAAAACATGAAAATGCACAGAACTATAAGGTTCACTGCAAGTGGACAGAAAAATCAAAGCCAGGACTTATCTTTGTAGAAAAACACAGCAAACTGGAGAGACCAGCAGGGAAGTGAATCCTTCAAGAACAATGGACAACTGGCACTGATTAAAGGATCCTGCAAAGCTATATACCCCAGTCCATCCTGCAATTAGTAGAAACACATGTCCACTCCTGCAATCCAGACACAACTGCATTACCCTCTACAACCACCGGAGGGAGCCCAAAAGCTGAATTCACAACAGTACCCCCCCCTTGAGGAGGGGTCACCGAACCCTCACCAGAGCCCCCAGGCCGATCAGGATGAGCCCGATGAAAGGCACGAACCAAATCAACGGCATGGACATCAGAGGCGGAAACCCAAGAATTATCCTCCTGGCCATAACCCTTCCACTTGACAAGGTACTGAAGCTTCCGCCTCGAAAAACGAGAATCCAAAATCTTCTCAACAACATATTCCAACTCCCCATCGACCAATACAGGGGCCGGAGGATCAACAGAGGGAACAACGGGCTCCACATATTTCCGCAACAAAGATTTATGGAAGACATTATGAATAGCAAACGAGGCCGGAAGCGCCAGGCGAAAGGACACCGGATTAATAATCTCAGAAATCCTATAAGGACCAATAAATCGAGGCTTAAACTTAGGGGAAGAAACCTTCATAGGAACATGACGGGAAGATAACCAAACCAGATCCCCAATCCGAAGTCGGGAACCAACACACCGACGACGATTAGCAAAAGGTTGAACTTCCTACTGAGACAGCACCAAATTGTCCACCACATAAGCCCAAATCTGCTGCAACCTGTCGACCACAGAATCCACACCAGGAAGGTCAGAAGGCTCAACCTGCCCAGAAGAAAAACGAGGATGAAAACCAAAATTACAAAAAAAAGGCGAAACCAAAGTAGCCGAACTAGCCCGATTATTAAGGGCAAACTCGGCCAATGGCAAAAAAGCCACCCAATCATCCTGATCAGCAGACACACAGCATCTCAAATAGGTCTCCAAGGTCTGATTAGTTTGCTCAGTATGGCCATTTGTCTGAGGATGAAATGCAGAAGAAAAAGACAAATCAATGCCCAGCTTGGCACAAAAGGCCCGCCAAAACCTAGAAACAAACTGGGAACCTCTGTCGGACACAATATTCTCCGGAATACCATGCAAACGCACCACATGCTGAAAAAACAACGGAACCAAATCAGAAGAAGAAGGCAATTTGGGCAAAGGCACCAAATGAACCATCTTAGAAAATCGGTCACAGACAACCCAGATAACCGACATTCTTTGGGAAACAGGAAGATCGGAAATAAAATCCATAGAAATATGTGTCCAGGGCCTCTCGGGGACCGGTAATGGCAAAAGCAACCCACTAGCGCGGGAACAGCAAGGCTTAGCCCGCGCACAAATCCCACAGGACTGCACAAAAGAACGCACATCCCATGAGAAAGAAGGCCACCAAAAGGACCTACTAACCAAATCTCTGGTACCAAAAATCCCAGGATGGCCAGCCAACACAGAACAATGAACCTCAGAAATCACTTTAGTAGTCCATCTATCAGGAACAAACAGTTTCCCCACAGGACAGCGGTCAGGCTTATCAGCCTGAAATTCCTGAAGAACCCGTCGCAAATCAGGGGAGATGGCAGAAAGAATCACCCCTTCCTTCAAAATGCCGACCGGCTCAAGAACCCAAGGGGAATCAGGAAAAAAACTCCTAGAGAGGGCATCCGCCTTAACATTCTTAGTACCAGGAATGTACGAGACCACAAAATCAAAACGGGAGAAAAACAGGGACCATCGAGCCTGTCTAGGATTCAGCCGTTTGTGTTATGATCTGGTGGTTTAGGAGCAACATGGGACGAGCTCTGAAGGAGGTGGTATCTGTACTAACCGCAAACCCTGAACCTAGCAGCGCAACTAGAAATAGCCGTGGGGGGTACCTGACACTCCCTAGACCCCTCGGCACAGCCTAAGATCTAACTTCCCCTAAAGACAGAAACAGGAAACCTATCTTGCCTCAGAGAAAATCCCCAAAGGAAAGATAGCCCCCCACAAATATTGACGGTGAGAGGAGAGGGAAATAACATACGCAGAAATGAAATCAGATTTTAGCATAGGAGGCCATTCTAGCTAGATAGATAGGACAGGACAGGATACTGTGCGGTCAGTATAAAAACTACAAAAAATCCACACAGAGTTTACAAAAATCTCCACACCTGACTAAAGGTGTGGAGGGTAAATCTGCTTCCCAGAGCTTCCAGCTTAACTGAATTAATCCATACTGACAAGCTGGACAAAAACATAGAATGTACCAAACAATGAAGTCCACAACATGTGGACAGAAAAGAGCAAGCAAGGACTTATCTTTGCTGAACTGGTCAGGATATCAGGGAAAACCAAGAGAGATGTGAATCCAACCAGGAACCATTGACAAGTGGCACAAGCTGAAGGGGAGAGCCAGGCTAAATAGCCGAGCAGAATAGACAATTAGTGGAAGCAGCTGCTGACTGCTAAATTCAAGGAGCAGCCATTCCACTTAAAACCACCGGAGGGAGCCCAAGAGCAGAACTCACAAAAGTGCCACTTACAACCACTGGAGGGAGCCCAAGAGCGGAATTCACAACAGTACCCCCCCTTGAGGAGGGGTCACCGAACCCTCACCAGAGCCCCCAGGCCGATCAGGATGAGCCAAGTGAAAAGCACAAACCAAATCGGCGGCATGGACATCGGAGGCAACAACCCAAGAATTATCCTCCTGGCCATAACCCTTCCACTTGACAAGATACTGGAGCCTCCGCCTCGAAAAACGAGAATCCAAAATTTTCTCAACCTCATATTCCAACTCTCCCTCAACCAACACCGGGGCAGGAGGATCAACCGAGGGAACAACGGGCACCACATATCTCCGTAACAAAGATCTATGGAAAACATTATGAATGGCAAAAAAGGCTGGAAGAGCCAAACGAAAAGACACCGGATTGATAATTTCATAAATCTTATAAGGACCAATAAACCAAGGCTTAAACTTAGGGGAAGAAACCTTCATAGGAACATGACGAGAAGACAACCAAACCAAATCCCCCACACAAAGCCGGGGACCAACACACCGACGGCAGTTAGCAAAACGTTGAGCCTTTTCCTGAGACAACGTCAAATTGTCCACCACATGAGTCCAAATCTGCTGCAGCCTGTCAACCACAGAATCCACACCAGGACAATCAGAAGGCTCAACCTGCCCCGAAGAAAAACGAGGATGAAAACCAAAATTACAAAAGAAAGGTGAGACCAAAGTAGCCGAACTAGCCCTATTATTAAGGGCAAACTCGGCCAACGGCAAGAAAGCCACCCAATCATCCTGATCAGCAGACACAAAGCATCTCAAATAGGATTCCAAGGTCTGATTAGTTCGCTCAGTTTGGCCATTAGTCTGAGGATGAAACGCCGAAGAAAAAGACAAATCAATGCCCATCCTAGCACAAAAGGCCCGCCAAAACCTAGAAACAAACTGAGAACCTCTGTCAGACACAATATTCTCCGGAATGCCATGCAAACGAACCACATGCTGAAAAAACAATGGAACCAAATCTGAGGAGGAAGGCAACTTGGGCAAAGGTACCAGATGGACCATTTTAGAGAACCGGTCACAAACCACCCAGATAACAGACATCTTCTGGGAAACAGGAAGATCCAAAATAAAATCCATGGAAATATGCGTCCAGGGCCTCTCAGGGACCGGCAAGGGCAAAAGCAACCCACTAGCGCGGGAACAGCAAGGCTTGGCCCGGGCGCAAGTCCCACAGGACTGCACAAAAGTACGCACATCCCGCGACAAGGAAGGCCACTAAAAGGACCTAGCAACCAAATCTCTGGTACCAAAAATCACAGGATGACCGGCCAACACTGAACAATGAACCTCAGAAATTACCTTACTTGTCCATCTATCAGGAACAAACAGCTTCCCCACAGGACAGCGGTCAGGTTTATCAGCCTGAAATTCCTGAAGCACCCGCCGCAAATCAGGGAAGATGGCAGAAAGAATCACCCCTTCCTTAAGAATGCCAACCGGCTCAAGGACTCCAGGAGAGTCAGGCAAAAAACTCCTAGAGAGGGCACCAGCCTTAACATTCTTAGATCCCGGAAGATACGAGACCACAAAATCAAAACGGGAGAAAAACAGGGACCATCGAGACTGTCTAAGGTTCAGCTGCTTGGCCGACTCGAGGTAAATCAGATTCTTATGATCAGTCAAGACCACATCGCGGTGCTTAGCTCCCTTAAGCCAATGTCGCCACTCCTCAAATGCCCACTTCATAGCCAACAACTCACGATTGCCGACGTCATAATTGCGCTCCGCAGGTGAAAACTTTCTGGAAAAAAAAGCACACGGTTTCATCAAAGAACCATCAGAATTCCTCTGAGACAAAACGGCCCCTGCCCCAATCTCAGAAGCGTCAACCTCAACCTGAAAAGGAAGAGAAACATCCGGCTGACGCAACACAGGGGCAGAAGTAAATCGGCGTTTAAGCTCCTGAAAGGCCTCAACAGCCGCAGAGGACCAATTCGTCACATCAACGCCTTTCTACGTCAAATCAGTAAGGGGCTTAACCACACTGGAAAAGTTGGCAATGAAACGGCGATAGAAATTAGCAAAGCCCAAAAATTTCTGAAGGCTCTTCACAGATGTGGGTTGAATCCAGTCATGAATGGCTTGGACCTTAACAGGATCCATTTCCATAGACGAGGGGGAAAAAATAAAACCCAAAAAAGAGACCTTCTGAACTCCGAATAGGCACTTAGACCCCTTCACAAACAAAGCATTATCACGAATGATCTGGAATACCATCCTGATCTGCTTCACATGAGACTCCCAATCATCGGAAAAAATCAAAATATCATCCAAATATACAACCATGAATTTATCAAGATAATTGCGGAAAATATCATGCATGAAGGATTGGAACACAGATGGAGCATTAGAGAGCCCGAATGGCATCACAAGGTATTAAAAATGGCCTTCGGGCGTATTAAATGCAGTTTTCCATTCGTCACCCTGTTTAATACGAACAAGATTATATGCCCCTCGAAGGTCAATCTTAGTAAACCAACTAGCCCCCTTAATCCGAGTTAACAAATCAGAAAGCAAAGGCAAGGGGTATTGGAATTTGACCGTGATCTTATTAAGAAGACGATAATCTATACAGGGTCTCAAGGAGCCATCCTTGTTAGCAACAAAAAAGAAACCCGCTCCCAATGGTGACGAAGACGGCCGAATATGCCCCTTCTCCAAAGACTCCTTAACATAACTCCGCATTGCGGCATGCTCTGGCACAGACAGATTGAAAAGTCGGCCCTTAGGGAACTTGCAGCCAGGAATCAAGTCAATAGCACAATCACAGTCCCTGTGCGGTGGAAGGGAACTGGACTTGGGCTCATCAAATACATCCTGGAAATCCGACAAAAACTCAGGGACCTCAGAAGAGGGGGAAGAGGAAATTGACATCAAAGGAACGTCACTATGCACCCCTTGACAACCCCAACTAATCACAGACATAGTTTTCCAATCCAACACCGGATTATGTTCCTGTAACCACGGAAAACCCAGTACAACAACATCATGCAAGTTATGCAACACCAGAAAACGGCAATCTTCCTGATGTGCTGGAGCCATGTACATGGTCATTTGCGTCCAGTACTCATGTGTATCCTTGGCCAATGGTGTAGCATCAATGCCCCTCAAAGGAATAGGGCTCTGCAAAGGCTGCAAGGAAAAGCCACAGTGCCTGGCGAATTCTAAGTCCATTAAGTTCAGGGCAGCACCTGAATCCACAAATGCCATGACAGAAAAGGACGATAATGAGCAAATCAGGGTCACAGATAAGAGAAATTTAGGCTGTACAGTACTGATGGTAACAGACCTAGCGACCCTCTTAGTACGCTTAGGGCAATCAGAAATAACATGAGCAGAATCACCACAGTAAAAACACAGCCTATTCTGACGTCTGAATTCCTGCCGTTCTGTTCTAGTCAAAATCCTATCACATTGCATAGGCTCAGGACTCGGCTCAGAGGACACTGCCATATGGTGCACAGCTTTGCGCTCGCGCAGACGCCGATCAATCTGAATGGCTAGAGACATAGATTCGCTCAAGCCAGCGGGCGTAGGGAAGCCCACCATAACATCTTTAAGGGCTTCAGAAAGACCTTTTCTGAAAATTGCAGCCAGAGCATCCTCATTCCATTTAGTGAGCACAGACCATTTTCTAAATTTCTGGCAGTATAATTCTGCCGCTTCCTGACCTTGACACAGGGCCAACAAGGTTTTTTCTGCATGATCCACAGAATTAGGTTCGTCATACAATAATCCGAGCGCTTGAAAAAATGCATCTACATTCAGCAATGCCGGATCCCCTGATTCAAGGGAAAATGCCCAGTCCTGAGGGTCACCACGCAGCAAGGATATGATGATTTTACTTGCTGAATGGGATCACCAGAAGAACGGGGTTTCAAAGCAAAAAACAATTTGCAGTTATTTTTAAAGTTCAAAAACTTGGATCTGCCCCCAAAAAACAAATCAGGAGTAGGAATTCTAGGCTCCAAAGCCGCAGTCTGGACAACATAATCTTGGATACTCTGTACTCTTGCAGCAAGTTGATCCACACGAGAAAACAAACCCTGAACATCCATGTCAGCGCCAAAATCCTGAACCACCCAGAAGTCAAGAGGAAAAAAAAGACAAAACAGAGTGCAAAAAAAAAAAGGCTCAGAATTTCTTTTTCCTTCTTTTGAGATGCATTTAATTCATTTTTGGCCACTTGTACTGTTATGATCTGGTGGTTTAGGAGCAACATGGGATGAGCTCTGAAGGAGGTGGTATCTGTACTGACCGCAAACCCTGAACCTAGCAGCACAACTAGAAATAGCCGTGGGGGGTACCTGACACTCCCTAGACCCCTCGGCACAGCCTAAAATCTAACTTCCCCTAAAGACAGAAACAGGAAACCTATCTTGCCTCAGAGAAAATCCCCAAAGGAAAGATAGCCCCCACAAATATTGACGGTGAGAGGAGAGGGAAATAACATACGCAGAAATGAAATCAGATTTTAGCATAGGAGGCCATACTAGCAAGATAGATAGGACAGGACAGGATACTGTGCGGTCAGTATAAAAACTACAAAAAATCCACACAGAGTTTACAAAAATCTCCACACCTGACTAAAGGTGTGGAGGGTAAATCTGCTTCCCAGAGCTTCCTGCCTAACTGAATTAATCCATACTGACAAGCTGGACAAAAACATAGAATGTACCGAACAATGAAGTCCACAACATGTGGACAGAAAAGAGCAAGCAAGGACTTATCTTTGCTGAACTGGTCAGGATATCAGGGAAAACCAAGAGAGATGTGAATCCAACCAGGAACCATTGACAAGTGGCACAAGCTGAAGGGGAGAGCCAGGCTAAATAGCCGAGCAGAATAGACAATTAGTGGAAGCAGCTGTTGACTGCTAAATCCAAGGAGCAGCCATTCCACTTAAAACCACCGGAGGGAGCCCAAGAGCAGAACTCACAAAAGTGCCACTTACAACCAGTGGAGGGAGCCCAAGAGCGGAATTCACAACACGTTTGGCAGACTCGAGGTAAATCAAATTCTTATGATCGGTCAGGACCACAATACGGTGCTTGGCCCCCTCAAGCCAATGTCGCCACTCCTCAAATGCCCACTTCATAGCCAACAATTCCCGATTGCCGACATCATAATTGCGTTCCGCAGGCGAAAACTTCCGGGAAAAGAAGGCACACGGTTTCATCAAGGAACCATCAGAATTCCTCTGAGACAAAACGGCCCCTGCCCCAATCTCAGACGCGTCAACCTCAACCTGACATGGAAGAGAAACATCTGGCTGACGCAACACAGGGGCAGAAGTAAATCGGCGTTTAAGCTCCTGAAAGGCAGAAACAGCCGCGGAGGACCAATTCGTCACATCAGCGCCTTTCTTGGTCAAATTGGTTAGAGGTTTAACCACACTGGAGAAGTTGGCAATGAAACGACGATAAAAGTTAGCAAAGCCCAAGAATTTAAGAATTTCTGAAGGCTCTTCACAGATGTGGGCTGAATCCAATCATGAATGGCCTGAACCTTAACCGGATCCATTTCTATAGATAAGGGAGAAAAAATGAAACCCAAAAAAGAAACCTTCTGCACTCCAAAGAGGCACTTTGACCCCTTCACAAACAAAGCATTATTACGGAGGATCTGAAATACCATCCTGACCTGTTTCACATGAGACTCCCAATCATTGGAAAAAATCAAAATATCATCCAAATATACAACCATGAATTTATCAAGATAACTCCAAAAGATATCATGCATGAAGGATTGGAACACAGATGGAGCATTAGAGAGTCCGAATGGCATCACAAGGTATTCAAAATGGCCTTCGGGCGTATTAAATGCAGTTTTCCATTCGTCACCCTGCTTGATACGAATAAGATTATATGCCCCTCGAAGGTCAATCTTAGTAAACCAGCTAGACCCCTTAATCCTAGCAAACAAATCAGTAAGCAAAGGCAAGGGATATTGAAATTTAACCGTGATCTTATTCAAGAGGCGATAATCAATACAGGGTCTCAAGGATCCATCCTTCTTGGCAACAAAAAAGAACCCCCCTCCCAACGGTGAAGAAGATGACCGAATATGCCCTTTCTCCAAAGACTCCTTAATATAGCTCCGCATGGCGGCATGTTCAGGCACAGAGAGGTTGAAAAGTCGACCCTTAGGGAACTTACAACCTGGAATCAAGTCAATAGCACAATCACAGTCCCTATGCGGTGGAAGGGAACTGGACTTGGGTTCATCGAATTCATCCTGAAAGTCTGACAAAAACTCAGGAACTTCAGCAGAGGGGGAAGAGGAAATTGACTTCAAAGGAACCTGATCATGAACCCCCTGACAAACCCAACTAGTCACAGACATGGATTTCCAGTCTAACACCGAACTATGTAGCTGTAACCATGGAAAACCCAGCCCAATATCATCATGCAAATTATGCAACACCAGAAAACGACAATCTTCCTGATGGGCTGGCACCATGCGCATGGTCAGCTGTGTCCAAAACTGAGGTTTATTTTTAGCCAACGGTGTAGCATCAATGCCTCTCAAAGGAATAGGGTTCTGCAAAGGCTGCAAGGGAAAACCACAACGTCTGGCAAATTCTAAGTCCATTAAGTTCAGAGCGGTGCCTGAATCCACAAATGCCATGACAGAAAATGATGATAATGAGCAGATCAAGGTCACAGATAACAGAAATTTTGGTTGTATAGTACTGATGGCAACAGAACTAGCGATTCTCTTAGTACGCTTAGGGCAATCAGAAATAACATGAGCAGAATCGCCGCAGTAAAAACACAACCTATTCTGACGCCGGAATGTTTGCCGTTCAGCTCTAGACAAAATCCTGTCACACTGCATAGGCTCAGGGCTCCGCTCAGAGTGTAACGCCACACTGTGCACAATTCTGCGCTCGCGCAAGCGCCGATCAATCTCAATGGCCAGAGACATAGAATCACTCAGACCAGCAGGCGTGGGAAACCCCACCATAACGTCTTTAACGGATTCAGAAAGACTCTTTCTGAAAATTGCCACCAAGGCATCCTCATTCCATTTAGTCAGTACAGACCATTTTCTAAATTTCTGGCAATACGATTCTGCCGCTTCTTGACCTTGACACAGGGCTAACAAAAAATTTTCAGCCTGATCCACAGAATTAGGCTCATCATACAACAACCCCAATGCCTGAAAGAACGAATCAACATTAAGCAATGCAGGATTGCCAGATTCCAGGGAAAATGCCCAATCCTGTGGGTCACCACGCAGCAGAGATATGATGATTTTAACCTGCTGAATAGGATCACCAGAAGACCGGGGTCTTAATGCAAAAAATGGTTTACAGTTATTTTTGAAACTCAAAAATTTGGATCTGTCACCAAAGAATAAATCAGGAGTGGGAATGTTAGGTTCTAAGGCAGGAGTCTGAACAATGAAATCTGAAATACCCTGTACCCTAGCAGCAAGCTGATCCACCCGAGAAACTAACTCCTGAAGATTCATGTTAATACTAGACTCCGTAGCCACCCAGAGGTAAAGAGGGAGGAACAGACCAAACAAGCTGAGGAAAAAAAATGGCTCAAAATCTTTCCACCCTTCTTCTGAGATGCAATTAACTCATTGTAGGCCAGTTGTACTTTTATGATCTGGTGGCCTTGGAGCAGCATGAGACGTACTCTGGAGAAGGTGGTCCCTGTACTGACCGCAAACCCTGAACCAAGCAGCGCAACTAAAAGCAGCCGTGGGAGGTACCTAACTCTCCCAAGACCCCTCGGCACAGCCTAAGATCTAACTACCCCTAAAAGACAGAAACAGGAAACCTATCTTGCCTCAGAGAAAATCCCCAAAGGATAGATAGCCCCCCACAAATATTGACTGTGAGAGGAGAGGGAAAAAACATATGCAGATATGAAATCAGAATAGAACAGAGTACTATGCGGTCAGTACAAAAACACTAGAAAATATCCACCGCAGAAAATACGGATCACCACATCTGACTAAAGACATGGGGGGTATATCTGCATCTCCAGAGAAATAGCTAGGCTGCAAAAAATCCTTCACAGACCAAGCTGGACAAGACAAAAACATGAAAATGCACAGAACTATAAGGTCCACTGCAGGTGGACAGAAAAAACAAAGCCAGGACTTATCTTTGTAGAAAAACACAGCAAACTGGAGAGACCAGCAGGGAAGTGAATCCTTCAAGAACAATGGACAACTGGAACTGATTAAAGGATCCTGCAAAGCTATATACCCCAGTCCGTCCTGCAATTAGTAGAAACACATGTCCACTCCTGCAATCCAGACACAACTGCATTACCCTCTACAACCACCGGAGGGAGCCCAAAAGCTGAATTCACAACAGTTCCTGACAGATGGACTAGTAGAGTGATTTCTGAGGTTCACTGTTCCGTGTTGGCTGGTCATCCTGGCATTTTTAGTACCAGAGACTTGGTTGGTAGGTCCTTTTGGTGGCCTTCTTTGTCGCGTGATGTGTGTTTTTTTGTGCAGTCCTGTGGGACTTGTGCGCAGGCCAAGCCTTGTTGTTCCCGTGCTAGTGGGTTGCTTTGGCCATTGCCAGTCCCTGAGAGGCCCTGGACGCATATTTCGATGGATTGTATTTCTGATCTTCCGGTCTCCCAGAAGATGTCTATTATCTGGGTTGTTTGTGACCGGTTCTCTAAGATGGTTCATTTGGTGCCTTTGCCTAAATTGCCTTCCTCTTCAGATTTGGTTCCGTTGTTTTTTCAGCAGGTGGTTCATTTGCATGGTATTCCGGAGAATATTGTGTCCGACAGAGGTTCCCAGTTTGTTTCTAGGTTTTGGCGGGCCTTTTGTGCTAGGCTGGGCATTGATTTGTCTTTTTCTTCTGCATTTCATCCTCAGACAAATGGCCAGACTGAGCGAACTAATCAGACTTTGGAGACTTATTTGAGATGCTTTGTGTCTGCTGATCAGGATGATTGGGTGGCCTTCTTGCCATTGGCCGGGTTTGCCCTTAATAATCGGGCTAGTTCGGCTACTTTGGTTTCGCCTTTCTTTTGTAATTTTGGTTTTCATCCTCGTTTTTCTTCTGGGCAGGTTGAGCCTTCTGACTGTCCTGGTGTGGATTCTGTGGTTGACAGGTTGCAGCAGATTTGGGCTCATGTGGTGGACAATTTGGTGTTGTCTCAGGAGGAGGCTCAACGTTTTGCTAAGTATCGTCGGTGTGTTGGTTCCCGGCTTCGGCTTGGGGATCTGGTCTGGTTGTCTTCCCGTCATGTTCCTATGAAGGTTTCTTCCCCTAAGTTCAAGCCTCGGTTTATTGGTCCTTATAAGATTTCTGAGATTATTAAACCGGTGTCTTTTCGTTTGGCACTTTCGGCCTCTTTTGCTATCCATAATGTCTTCCATAGATCTTTATTGTGGAAATATGTGGTGCCCGTTGTTCCCTCTGTTGATCCTCCGGCCCCTGTGTTGGTTGATGGAGAGTTGGAGTATGTGGTTGAGAAGATTTTGGATTCTCGTTTTTCGAGGCGGAGGCTTCAGTACCTTGTCAAATGGAAGGGTTATGGCCAGGAAGATAATTCTTTGGTTTTTGCCTCTGATGTCCATGCTGCTGATTTGGTCCGTGCCTTTCATCTGACTCATCCTGATCGTCCTGGGGGCCCTGGTGAGGGTTCAGTGACCCCTCCTCAAGGGGGGGGTACTGTTGTGAATTCTGCTCTTGGGTTCCCTCCAGTGGTTGTAGGTGGTAATGCAGTTGTCTCTGAGTCGCAGTCCTGGCCAGGTGTATCTGCTGCTTGCAGTTCTGACTGGGATATTTAGGTGTGCTGGATTCATTAGTCCTTGCCAGTTGTCAATGTTTCTTGTGAAGTGTTGGATCACTTTCTGGCTTCTCCTGCTTAGCTGCCAATTCAGCAAAGATAAGTGTCTGTTTCTTTTTCTGTGGCACACATGCAGTGTGCTTATATTCTGTGCTATTTATTTGTTTTTCTCTTGTCCAGCTTAGACTGTGTCAGTGTTTTCTCAGTCTTGTTGGATTCTCTGGAGTTGCAGATATATGCTCCACATCTTTAGTTAGATGGTGGAGTTTTTGTATTTTCTGCTGTGGATATTTTTGGAAGGATTTTTAATACTGACCGCTTAGTATCCTGTCCTATCCTTTCCTATTTAGCTAGTGTGTGCCTCATTTGCTAAATTCTGTTTCCTGCCTGCGTGTGTCTTTTCCTCTACTACTCACAGTCAATATTTGTGGGGGGCTGCCTATCCTTAGGGGTTCTGCTCTGAGGCAAGGTAGAAATTCCTATTTCCATCTATAGGGGTATTTAGTCCTCCGGCTGTGTCGAGGTGTTTAGGTTTTGTTAGGCACACCCCACGGCTACTTCTAGTTGCGGTGTTAAGATCAGGGTTTGCGGTCAGTATAGTTACCACCTACTCCAGTGAAAGTTTTCATGCTGCTCCAAGGCCACCTGATCATAACACTGCCCCTCGTGTCCAGCATTCTGCCCCTGTGTCCAGCATTCTGCCCCTGTGTCCAGCATTCTTCCCCTGTGTCCAGCATTCTGCCCCCATGTCTCACAGTCTTTCCCCATGTCCAGCATTCTGCCCGTGTCCAGCATTCTTCACCCATGTCCAGAATTCTGTCCCCATGTCCAGCATTCTGCCCCCATGTCTCAAAGTCTTTCCCCGTGTCCAGCATTCTGCCCCCGTGTCCAGCATTCTGCCTCCGTGTCCAGCATTCTGCCCCTGTGTCCAGCATTCTGCCCTCATGTCTCACAGTCTTTCCCTGTGTCCAGCATTCTGCCCCTGTGTCCAGCATCCTGCCCCTGTGTCCAGCATTCTGCCCCTGTGTCCAGCATCTCTGCCCCAGCGTGTCCAGCCTTCTGCCCCGGGGCCCCCTGGATCGCCTCTCTCAAAAAAAAAACACAAGTTCTTACCTGGCCGCGCTCCTGCCGCGTGCGAAGCTCACTCCCTCCACGCAGGTAAAGCACGCACTCGCCAGCGGCTGACAATGACATCAGACGCTGGCGAAGTGCGCACTGCGGCTCAAGTCAGCTGCCAGCCTCCGACCGGCTGGCAGCTGTTAACTATTGACGTGCGGGCGGGGGCCCGCACGTCCACAGCGTGCTGCAGCACCTGTAGGGGGGGCCTGGTGAGCAGATGAGACGGGGCCTGATGCGGGCCCCCCTCCCCACCGGGCCCCATACACCAGTCATGGCTGTAATGCCCTGATGGCGGCCCTGTACCTTGGTAACGCCATCACAATGATCAAAACCCCAAATGTTTAGTAAATACAGTATAGCAGGATTTGGACTATTCCTCTCTCTTCTCCACTTAGGCTATGTTTGCACTTTGCATCTTTGTGTTTTTTTTCTCTACATCAAAACCTGCTCTTGGCAGAATAAAACTTGCTGCAAAAAAGCTGGCTTTGCACAAAATACTGAGGACAAAAAAAAACAAGCTGTATGCATTAGATTTCTGAAATTTCACAGACATAGCTTGTGTGAGGCTGTGGCCAGTGTCACAGGTAGCGGTTGCTGTTTGTTCTCCCCAGGATGTGCACGGAGGTGTAATAAGACCATGAGGGGTCATTGCAGTCACAGGTGTAGCTGTGATTACAATGGTGAAGTAGTTACTGGTGTCACAGGTAGGGGTCGCTGTGTGTTCTCCCCAGGTTGTGCATGGAGGTGTATGAAGACCATAGGGGTGCATGGCAGTCACGGGTGTAGCGGTGGCTGCAATGCAGACTAGAAATAATAAAAGTAAGTGTTAGTCTTGGATATGTTAGTGTAGGGGAAACCTGCTCTGGGATGTAGTGTTGTGAAACAGACTGCAGGATGTTAGTCATGCAGTCCATTTCGTTCGAGGCTGGGGTTTTCCATGTGGCTGAAGGCCACAGGTTTCTTTGTTAAAAGCCCTGCAGTAAAGGGTTTGGGTGTGTCAGTGCCAGTTCAGTTTTGGTGTCGGCGAGACTGCAGAGCAGAGGCTCTGCAGAGCTTTGTCTGTGTGAAGAGACACAGGACAGAGCGGAGCCAATAGGCATGGCACCCACAATGTACACAGCGTTGCTGCCATTCACGGTAACTGGACTCGGAGGTGGACTGTCTTGGGCCTGGAGGTGAACCAGAGGTAGACCATCTTGTGCCTGAAGGAGGACTGGTGTGTGTAATGACTGCAAACAGGAGGATATCAAGGACTGTGTACGGCTATGAGTAAGACATATTGAGATGGTAATGCAATCGCCCATGGCTACTGGTCAAAGGGAAGGCCAGCGTGTTTAGTGAATGTAAACGGAAGGATGCCATGTAGTAAGAAGTGCGGTGAAATGGACACCAATATTATGCACTGAGATTATATGTGTGTGAATTGGGACATTTAATTCTGTGAAGAAACACATTAAAGGAGTTTTGTGTTTGAACTTTGTGGGTCACTGCCTCCTCACTGCATACGTGTGCTACCGCGGCGCTACACTGGTAATACAAAACGCAGTTAAAATTAGCATAAAAATGGCTGGAAGAAAAAAATGCACCACAAATGCATACGTGTGAACATACTCTTCAAGTTGTTCTGGAAGAGAAAAGAGATATACTACATCCATGTGCTGTCCTGTCAGATGCAAACAAATCTAATTTCTAGATCAATTTTGTCAAGCATAACAGCCGGGGGAGTCACACAGACCCCAAAACTGTTACAAGTTGTCAGCGGAACGAAACTCCACTGCCTTCAATTGTCAGGACATTAGCGCAATAGACTGCCTCCTTTTGGGGCAATTACAGCTACAAGTCGCTTTGGATAAGCCTTTATCAGCTTTCCACATCTTGCCACTGGGATTTTTGACCATTCCTGAAGGCAATATTGCTCCTTCAAGTTAGATGGTTTCCTCTGGTAAATAGCAGTCTTCAAGTCAAAGCACAGAATCTCAATTGAATTAAGGTCTGGGCTTTGACTAGGCCACTCCAAAACATGTACAAGTTTCCACTTAAACCACTTCAGTTTTGCTTTAGGATTATTCTTTGGGTCATTGTCTTGTTGGAAAAGTAACCTCCGTACCAGTCTTAAATCACTGACGGACTGAAACAGGTTTTGTGTTGTGAATTCTGTGGCAGAGCTCCCTCCTGTGGTCACAAGTGGTACTTCGGCTGATTCTCTCTGTGAGTTTCAGTTGGTGGAGGAAAGTGGTACTGCGGCTTCTGAGTTTCCTACCTCAGGTGATGTGGTGAGCTCGTTAGGTACTGCTCTACTTAACTCCACCTAATGCTTTGTTCCTGGCTTCCTGTCAATGTTCCAGTGTTGGACTTGTTTTTCCCTGGATCATTCCTGTGGCCTGCTGCTCTGCATAGCTAAGTGCTTCCTTGCTATTTGTTTGCTATTTTTTCTGTCCAGCTTGTCTAATTGTTTTGCTGGAAGCTCTGGGACGCAAAGGGTGTACCTCCGTGCCGTTAGTTCGGTACGGAGGGTCTTTTTGCCCCCTTTGCGTGGTTTTCTTTAGGGTTTTGTGTAGACCGCAAAGTTATCTTTCCTATCCTCGCTCTGTTAAGAAAGTCGGGCCTCACTTTGCTGAATCTATTTCATCCCTACGTTTGTCTTTTCATCTTACTCACAGTCATTATATGTGGGGGGCTGCCTTTTCCTTTGGGGTATTTCTCTGAGGCAAGGTAGGCTTATTTTCTATCTTCAGGCTAGTTAGTTTCTCAGGCTGTGCCGAGTTGCATAGGCAGAGTTAGGCGCAATCCACGGCTGCCTCTAGTGTTGTTTGGAGAGGATTAGGGATTGTGGTCTGCAGAGTTCCCACGTCTCAGAGCTTGTTCTATGATTTTGGGTTATTGTCAGATCACTGTATGTGCTCTGACCGCTATGTCTATTGTGGTACTGAATTGCCTATCATAACAGTACAGGAAGCCAAAAGTGCTAATGATTCTCAATAGAGGGAAAAAAGAAGTTCTGAGACCATTTCTTTTTCTTGGCACTGTGTTTTGCCTTTTTTTTCCCCTAGACATTTGGGTGGTTCAGGACACAGGTGTAGCAATGGACATTAAAGGTCTGTCTTCATGTGTGGATCAGCTCACTGCAAGAGTTCAAAATATTCAAGATTTTGTAGTTCAGAATTCTTTGTTAGAGCCGAGAATTCCTATTCCAGATTTGTTTTTTGGAGATAGAACTAAATTTCTGAGTTTCAAAAATAATTGTAAACTATTTCTGGCTTTGAAACCTCGCTCCTCTGGTGACCCAGTTCAACAGGTTAGGATCGTCATTTCTTTTTTGCATGGCGACCCTCAGGACTGGGCATTTTCTCTTGCGCCAGGAGATCCTGCATTAAGTAATATCGATGCGTTTTTCCTGGCGCTCGGATTGTTGTACGATGAGCCTAATTCAGTGGATCAGGCAGAAAAAAATTTGCTGGCTCTTTGTCAGGCTCAGGATGAGATAGAGGTATATTGTCAGAAATTTAGAAAGTGGTCCGTGCTCACTCAATGGAATGAATCTGCGCTGGCAGCTATTTTCAGAAAGGGTCTCTCTGAAGCCCTTAAGGATGTCATGGTGGGATTTCCTATGCCTGCTGGTTTGAATGAGTCTATGTCTTTGGCCATTCAGATCGGTCGACGCTTGCGTGAGCGTAAATCTGTGCACCATTTGGCGGTATTACCTGAGCTTAAACCTGAGCCTATGCAGTGCGATAGGACTTTGACCAGAGTTGAACGGCAAGAACACAGACGTCTGAATGGGCTGTGTTTCTACTGTGGTGATTCCACTCATGCTATCTCTGATTGTCCTAAGCGCACTAAGCGGTTCGCTAGGTCTGCCACCATTGGTACAGTACAGTCAAAATTTCTTCTGTCCGTTACCTTGATCTGCTCTTTGTCATCGTATTCTGTCATGGCATTTGTGGATTCAGGCGCTGCCCTGAATTTGATGGACTTGGAATATGCTAAGCGTTGTGGGTTTTTCTTGGAGCCCTTGCAGTGTCCTATTCCATTGAGAGGAATTGATGCTACGCCTTTGGCCAAGAATAAGCCTCAATACTGGACCCAGCTGACCATGTGCATGGCTCCTGCACATCAGGAGGTTATTCGCTTTCTGGTGTTGCATAATCTGCATGATGTGGTCGTGTTGGGGTTGCCATGGCTACAAGCCCATAATCCAGTATTAGATTGGAAATCCATGTCGGTGTCCAGCTGGGGTTGTCAGGGGGTACATGGTGATGTTCCATTTCTGTCAATTTCGTCATCCACCCCTTCTGAGGTTCCAGAGTTCTTGTCTGATTACCGGGATGTATTTGATGAGCCCAAGTCCGATACCCTACCTCCGCATAGGGATTGTGATTGTGCTATCGATTTGATTCCTGGTAGTAAATTCCCAAAAGGTCGACTGTTTAATTTATCCGTGCCTGAGCACGCCGCTATGCGCAGTTATGTGAAGGAGTCCCTGGAGAAGGGGCATATTCGCCCGTCATCATCGCCATTAGGAGCAGGGGTTTTTTTTGTAGCCAAGAAGGATGGTTCGCTGAGACCTTGTATAGATTACCGCCTTCTAAATAAGATCACGGTTAAATTTCAGTACCCCTTGCCATTGTTATCTGATTTGTTTGCTTGGATTAAGGGGGCTAGTTGGTTCACCAAGATAGATCTTCGTGGTGCGTATAATCTGGTGCGAATCAGGCGAGGCGATGAATGGAATACTGCATTTAATACGCCCAAGGGTCATTTTGAGTATCTAGTGATGCCATTCGGACTTGCCAATGCTCCATCAGTGTTTCAGTCCTTTATGCATGACATCTTCCGAGAGTACCTGGATAAATTCCTGATTGTGTACTTGGATGACATTTTGATCTTCTCGGATGATTGGGAGTCTCATGTGAAACAGGTCAGAACGGTTTTTCAGGTCCTGCGTGCTAATTCTTTGTTTGTGAAGGGATCAAAGTGTCTCTTTGGTGTGCAGAAGGTTTCATTTTTGGGGTTCATCTTTTCCCCTTCTACTATCGAGATGGATCCTGTTAAGGTCCAAGCCATCCATGATTGGACTCAGCCCACATCTCTGAAAAGTCTGCAAAAGTTCCTGGGCTTTGCTAATTTTTATCGTCGCTTCATCTGCAATTTTTCTAGTATTGCCAAACCATTGACCGATTTGACCAAGAAGGGTGCTGATGTGGTCAATTGGTCTTCTGCTGCTGTGGAGGCTTTTCAGGAGTTGAAGCGTCGTTTTTCTTCTGCTCCTGTGTTGTGTCAGCCAGATGTTTCTCTTCCGTTCCAGGTCGAGGTTGATGCTTCTGAGATTGGAGCAGGGGCTGTTTTGTCGCAGAGAGGTTCTGATTGCTCAGTGATGAAACTATGCGCTTTTTTTTCCAGGAAGTTTTCGCCTGCTGAGCGAAATTATGATGTGGGCAACCGAGAGTTGCTGGCCATGAAGTGGGCATTCGAGGAGTGGCGTCATTGGCTTGAAGGAGCAAAGCATCGCGTGGTGGTATTGACTGATCATAAGAACTTGACTTATCTCGAGTCTGCTAAGCGGTTGAATCCTAGACAGGCTTGTTGGTCGCTGTTTTTTGCCCGTTTTGACTTTGTGATTTCGTACCTTCCGGGTTCTAAAAATGTGAAGGCGGATGCTCTGTCTAGGAGTTTTGTGCCCGACTCTCCGGGTTTGTCTGAGCCGGCGGGTATCCTCAAGGAAGGAGTAATTGTGTCTGCCATCTCCCCTGATTTGCGGCGGGTGCTGCAAAAATTTCAGGCTAATAAACCTGATCGTTGTCCAGCGGACAAACTGTTTGTCCCTGATAGGTGGACGAATAAAGTTATCTCTGAGGTTCATTGTTCGGTGTTGGCTGGTCATCCTGGAATCTTTGGTACCAGAGAGTTAGTGGCTAGATCCTTTTGGTGGCCATCTCTGTCGCGGGATGTGCGTACTTTTGTGCAGTCCTGTGGGATTTGTGCTCGGGCTAAGCCCTACTGTTCTCGTGCCAGTGGGTTGCTTTTGCCCTTGCCGGTCCCGAAGAGGCCTTGGACACATATCTCTATGGATTTTATTTCAGATCTTCCCGTTTCTCAAAAGATGTCAGTCATTTGGGTGGTCTGTGATCGCTTTTCTAAGATGGTCCATCTGGTACCCTTGTCTAAATTGCCTTCCTCCTCTGATTTGGTGCCATTGTTCTTCCAGCATGTGGTTCGTTTACATGGCATTCCAGAGAATATCGTTTCTGACAGAGGTTCCCAGTTTGTTTCGAGGTTTTGGCGAGCCTTTTGTGGTAGGATGGGCATTGACTTGTCTTTTTCCTCGGCTTTCCATCCTCAGACTAATGGCCAGACCGAACGAACCAATCAGACCTTGGAAACATATCTGAGATGCTTTATTTCTGCTGATCAGGATGACTGGGTGTCCTTTTTGCTTTTGGCTGAGTTTGCCCTTAATAATCGGGCCAGCTCGGCTACCTTGGTTTCGACGTTTTTCTGCAATTCTGGGTTCCATCCTCGTTTCTCTTCAGGACAGGTTGAGTCTTCGGACTGTCCTGGTGTGGATACTGTGGTGGACAGGTTGCAGCAGATTTGGACTCATGTAGTGGACAATTTGACCTTGTCCCAGGAGAAGGCTCAACGTTTCGCTAATCACAGACGCCGTGTGGGTCCCCGACTTCGTGTTGGGGATCTGGTTTGGTTATCTTCTCGTCATATTCCTATGAAGGTGTTCTCTCCTAAGTTTAAACCTCGTTTCATTGGTCCGTATAGGATTTCTGAGGTTCTTAATCCTGTGTCTTTTCGTCTGACCCTTCCAGATTCTTTTTCCATACATAACGTATTCCATAGGTCATTGTTGCGGAGATACGTGGCACCTATGGTTCCATCTGTTGACCCTCCTGCCCCGGTTTTGGTGGAGGGGGAGTTGGAGTATATTGTGGAGAAGATTTTGGATTCTCGTGTTTCAAGACGGAAACTCCAGTATCTGGTTAAATGGAAGGGTTATGCTCAGGAAGATAATTCCTGGGTTTTTGCCTCTGATGTCCATGCTCCCGATCTTGTTCGTGCCTTTCATGTGGCTCATCCTGGTCGGCCTGGGGGCTCTGGTGAGGGTTCGGTGACCCCTCCTCAAGGGGGGGGTACTGTTGTGAATTCTGTGGCAGAGCTCCCTCCTGTGGTCACAAGTGGTACTTCGGCTGATTCTCTCTGTGAGTTTCAGTTGGTGTGGGAAAGTGGTACTGCAGCTTCTGAGTTTCCTACCTCAGGTGATGTGGTGAGCTCGTTAGGTACTGCTCTACTTAACTCCACCTAATGCTTTGTTCCTGGCTTCCTGTCAATGTTCCAGTGTTGGACTTGTTTTTCCCTGGATCATTCCTGTGGCCTGCTGCTCTGCATAGCTAAGTGCTTCTTTGCTATTTGTTTGCTATTTTTTCTGTCCAGCTTGCCTAATTGTTTTGCTGGAAGCTCTGGGACGCAAAGGGTGTACCTCCGTGCCGTTAGTTCGGTACGGAGGGTCTTTTTGCCCCCTTTGCGTGGTTTTCTTTAGGGTTTTGTGTAGACCGCAAAGTTATCTTTCCTATCCTCGCTCTGTTAAGAAAGTCGGGCCTCACTTTGCTGAATCTATTTCATCCCTACGTTTGTCTTTTCATCTTACTCACAGTCATTATATGTGGGGGGCTGCCTTTTCCTTTGGGGTATTTCTCTGAGGCAAGGTAGGCTTATTTTCTATCTTCAGGCTAGTTAGTTTCTCAGGCTGTGCCGAGTTGCATAGGCAGAGTTAGGCGCAATTCACGGCTGCCTCTAGTGTTGTTTGGAGAGGATTAGGGATTGCAGTCTGCAGAGTTCCCACGTCTCAGAGCTCGTTCTATGATTTTGGGTTATTGTCAGATCACTGTATGTGCTCTGACCGCTATGTCCATTGTGGTACTGAATTGCCTATCATAACAGTTTTGCTCATGAATATGCCTATATTTCACACACTCCTTCTTCCTTTTGTCTCAGACCATTTTCCCTGTCCCTGCTGCCAAAAAACATTCCCAGAGCATGATTCTGCCACCACCTTGTTTCACCATAGTCATGGTTTTCTTGGGGTGAAGAGCTGTGTTGATGGGCGGCACGGTGGCTTAGTGGTTAGCACTGCAGCCTTGCAGCGCTGGAGTCCTGGGTTCGAATCCCACCAAGGACAACATCTGCAAAGAGTTTGTATGTTCTCTCCGTGTTTGCGTGGGTTTCCTCCGGGCACTCCGGTTTCCTCCCACATTCCAAAGACATACTGATAGGGAATTTAGATTGTGAGCCCCATCGGGGACAGTGATGATAATGTGTGAAAAAATGTAAAGCGCTGCGGAATATGTTAGCGCTATATAAAAATAAAGATTATTATTATTATTATTATTATTTGGTGCTAGACATAGCTGTATCGTATGTAGTAGTGGAACTACTGTGCCATTGATCGAGGAGAGTCTGGAGGGGTGTGACTAGGCGAACACCTGACTCCTCACTAGAGCCCCTGATGGTGGGATTAGACTTGGCTCTAAATGGACGCTAGATGCTACTCCAGGATGGACCTCGGATACAAGGCAGCTGACGTATCCTAGGGCATGGAAGCTGGGACTGCCAGGAATGGGAAGGCATGGCAGGTATACAGGAATGGCAGGGGCTGGCAGGCATGGCTGGTATACAGGAAGGCATGGCAGGTACTGACAGGCACAGCTGGTATACAGGAAGACACAGCAGGTGCAGGTGGGTTCAGCTAGTGTACAGTAAGGCACGGCAGGTGTTGGCAGGTACGGCTGGTACAGATGCAGGCACAACATGTGTTGACAGATACAGCTGGTGTACAGGCAGGCATGGCAGGTACGGCTGGTGTACAGGCAAGCATGGCAGGTGCTGGCAGGTACAGCTGGTATAAAGGTAGGCACAGAAGATGTAGGCAGATACAGGCAGGTACAGATAGGTATAATAGAACAGGGCCCTGAGAACTAGCTAGCATCCAGACAAGCAGAGTGAACACATTGCTCAGATACCGCCCAACAGGTGGAGGTGCCTTAAATAATAATAAGTGTTTCCCATACATTGGCTGGGCACAATTTAGGACAGTGCACACTGTCTCTTTAACAGACCGGGAATGCGTGCATCATGAGTGCAGTGCCCAAGGATATGCCAGACATGCACAGACCCCAGGAGGCCGCAGAAGCAAGAGGATTCACAGGCCAAGGTCAGGGGTGATGAGTGAGTCAGAGTACCTGCCCGGGGAGGGAGGCTAAGAATCGTGCAGGAATGCCAACACTACAGTACCCCACCAATGTTCATGCCTGCAATAAATCATTCCTTAAGAAGAGTGGCGTGAATGTTCTCCTTGGGCTCCCATGCTATCTCCTCAGGACCGAATTCCTTTCAATCGACAAGAACAAAAGTTTTTCCTCTTAACCTTTTTGTGGCTAGAAGAATCTAGTAGGATACAGCATTTAGTGTATGATACACTGTTTTTTTTAAAAAAGACCTTTTTTGGATCAGTTTCGCTATTGCTCTAATTTTTTGATTTTGCAAATTTGCACATATACATTAGCGCACTAACTGTTCTTTTAAAGTCATTTTTTCTGCCCCTGGGTATATTTCTCTAGTTTTTTAATTGGTTTTCTATCTGTATTAACCAGGATTGGAGGTCACCATGTATATTTAGTAATATAATTGTAAAAAAATTTTTTTCTAATTTGTCCTGTCATAGAATCGCGTACTTGTTTTTATTATATTTTTAAGTGATATATTTTTTTATTTATGTAACATTGTTGCCACTTCACTATAATAAAGGCTAATTGATATCTATCTTCTGTGTGGATCCACTCCTTCTGGCGTTCCAGGTCATGGTTGTTGTGGTTGTTTTAAAGGTGGGATTCATTATATCCCTCCTAACGGACAGGGCGTTGGATTGGGCTACGCCGCTGTGGGAGCACAATTATCATGTGATGCAGAGTGCTCCGCAGTTCTGAGCACTCTGAAACAGGTCTTTTTAGGATGCTCCAACTGCTGGCATTGACACAGGGCTCGTCTATGGTCAGCCATTTTGCCGTCCACTGCCGGACTTTAGCATCAGAGCTGGAGTTGTCAGATAAAGCCTCCACCCCTGTATTTTGGAGGGGGCTGGCTGACCATGTGAAGGACGCTTTGGCCACCAGGTAGATTCCCGCCACACTGGAGAAGCTAATAGCTGCATCAACTCACATCAACCTTCATTTTAATGAGCGAAGGTTGGAGTGAGCCCAGTGTGGGCAGAGGTTTCGGCTGGCTCCCACGTTCGCCAGACCTCTGGAATCTCCGGACCAGGTGTCCGAGCCACATGAGGTCATGGAGGTGTCACGAGTGGGATCTAAGTCCCAGACCGCTTACGCACTCAAGGTCTGTCATGTCTAACGGCAGTCAGGACATCTTTCCTCCAGATGTCCCTAGCGGTTGGGAAAACATCAGCGTCTAGTGGTTGTAGGAGGAGGTACACTAGACATGGTGACGCTTTCTTCCAAACTGTCCTTCAAGGGGACAATTACCATAGACCCATCCACTCTTGCGGTAGAGCTTTGCGTGGATTCCGGGGCGGAGGGCAATTTTATGTCATCTGCCTTCGCCAAATGGCACGCAATATCCCTGATGATGCTCGCCAAACCTGTGACCATTGGTAAATGGGTCGACACTGCCCACACAGATAACACACCAGACCATCCCATTTACTTTATCCATGTCCCCATCCCATCAGCAGATTATCTCACTGCTAGTCATTCCCAAGGGAATTGATGAGGTCCTGTTAGGGATGGCTACACTACCACTCTCCTCATATAGAGTGGTCCTCAGGGACAATTTTGCCTCTTATATCTGAGCTATTCGATAGGTTGCGGGGAGAGAGGGTATTTACTAAGCTTGATCTGGGAGGTGCTTACAACCTGATTCGCATCCGTGAGGGGGACAAATGGAAGATGGCATTTAACACCAGGGACGGGCACTATGAGTACCTGGTGATGTCCTTCGGGCTCTGTAATACTCCTGCCGTTTTCCAAGACTTTGTGAATGATATCTTCCAGGATATGCTCACCACATCGGTCATAGTCTATCTGGATGATATTCTTATCTACTCTCCAGATATAGGCTCCAACTGGAGAGATGTTTGCAAAGTCTTCGACCTCCTACGGGCAAACTCAATCTATGCCAAGTTGGAGAAGTGTGAGTTTGAGCAGGAGTCATTGCCTTTCCGGGGCTATATCATCTCTGCCCAGGGATTGGCTATGGATCCTGCCAAGCTACAGGTTGTGATGGACTGGCAGAATCCCCATTCTCTCAAGGTGGTGCAGCGCTTTATGGGGTTCATCAACTATTATCGCCAGTTCATTCCCCACTTCTCAACTTTGGTAGCTCCCTTGGTAGCCTTCACCAAGAAGGGAGCAAATCCCAAATTGTGGTAGGAGGCGGTATCCAAGGCCTTCCTGTCTAAAGTCCCACTTTGCTAGCACTCCCATTCTACATCGCCCCGATGTAGATAAACCTTTTATAATGGAGGTGGATGCCTCATCCGTCAGTGCTGGAGCAGTCCTATTCCAAAAGGATGCTCAAGGTCAGAAGCATCCTTGCTTCTTTTTCTCTAAGACCTTCACACCAGCGGAGAGGAATTATTCCATCGGGGACAGGGAGTTGCTAGCTATGAAGTTGGCCTTTTCAGAGTGGAGTCACCTCCTGGAGGGGGCTCGTTTTTCCTTCCAAGTGTACACTGACCACAACATTTTTTTTTATTTACAGACAGCCCCGCAGCTAAACTCTCACCGGGCTAGATGGTTCTTGTTCTTCTCCAGCCTCCACTTCACCCTCCATTATCTTTCCGGGGAGAAGAACATCTGTGCCGACACTCTCTCCCGTTCCGTAGTGTCATCAGTGGAGGAGGAGCCTTGGCTAATTGTCCCCTCAGAGAGCCTGAGAACTCTTGCTCCGGTCTCCTTAGAGTCTGTGCCTCCAGGCAAGACTTTTGTTCCAACTAATTTGCGACTGGAGGTTCTCTCTTGGGCTCACTCGTCCAGAGTGGGTGGACATTTTGGGACCAAGAGGACATCTGAGCTCCTGGTGAGGACGTACCGGTGGCCGCATATGGCCCATGATGTCAGAGACTATATTCGGGCATGTTTCTCCTGCCCCAAGAATTGGTCTCCTTGGCAATGGCCTGCTGGGCTACTTTACCCCCTGCGGGTGGTGGGCAGGCCCTGGGAAATGGTTGGGATGGACTTTGTGGTGAGCTTACCCAAGTCTCATAGCTGCACTGTTATCTGGGTAGTCACAGACCATCTTTCCAAAATTGTGCACTTGATGCCTCTTCCGCGGCTACCTTCTGCATGGGCCTTGGCGGCGTTGTTCATTAACCATGTTTTTTGCCTACACGGTATGCCTGACAAAATTGTCAGTGACCGGGGTCCCAAGTTTGCGTCTCGGTTCTGGAGAGAGCTCTGTCGTCTACTCAGCATTGAACTGAATCTCTCTTCAGCTTACCATCCCGAGATGAACGGGTTGGTAGAGAGGGCCAACCAGACCCTAGTAACATACCTGCGACATTTTGATTCGTCCAGGCAGGATGACTGGGTATCCTTGCTACCATGGGCGGAGTTTGCACTGAACAACGCCGTAGCCGACTATGCTGGACAAACCCCATTCCTCCTTAACTGCGGCCAGCATCTGCGTGTCCCTTTGCCCGTGCCCGTGTCGTCCACCGATTCTAGGGTTGCAGACTGGGCGGTGGAGGCACGTGACATTTGGGACCGCACACAGGATGCCATCTGGGCCTCCAAGGAGAGAATGACAGTTTCCGCCAATGCACACCGGCGCCCCGCTCTGACTTTTGCTCCTGGCGACTTAGTGTGGTTATCAACCATAACATCAGGCTGCGAGTTGAGTCCACTAAGTTTGCACCTTCAAAGAACCAACAAAACGGAGAAAGACCATAAAAGTGCCTGCCCAGACAATAGAGATAATAATATTAAAATGTCTTTATTGGTACAAATGACAGTAGTATAATGAGTTAAAAATGTGCGCAAAAACAAGAATAAATATAAATTTCAACCAGATAAAAAAGGATAAAATGAGGTAATATATATCACAACCAAAATAGGTATAGCTAGTTGGACTAAAGGTATATCAAAGGTAAACAGTTAGGTCCATATATATTTGGACAGAGACAACATTTTTCTAATTTTGGTTATAGACATTACCACAATGAATTTCAAACAAAACAATTCAGCTGCAGTTGAAGTTCAGACTTTCAGCTTTCATTTGAGAGTATCCACATTAAAATTGGATGAAGGGTTTATTAGTTTCAGCTCCTTAACATGTGCCACCCTGTTTTTAAAAGGGACCAAAAGTAATTGGACAATTGACTCCAAGGCTATTTCATGGACAGGTGTGGGCAATCCCTTCGTTATGTCATTCTCAATTAAGCAGATAAAAGGCCTGGAGTTGATTTGAGGTCTGGTGCTTGCATTTGGAAGGTTTTGCTGTGAAGTAAACATGCGGTCAAAGGAGCTCTCCAAGCAGGTGAAACAAGCCATCCTTAAGCTGTGAAAACAGAAAAAACCCATCCGAGAATTTGCTAAAATATTAGGAGTGGCAAAATCTACAGTTTGGTACATCCTGAGAAAGAAAGAAAGCACTGGTGAACTCATAAATGCAAAAAGACCTGGGCGCCCACGGAAGACAACAGTGGTGGATGATCGCAGAATAATCTCCATGGTGAAGAGAAACCCCTTCACAACAGCCAACCAAGTGAACAACACTCTCCAGGAGGTAGGCCTATCAATATCCAAATCTACCATAAAGAGAAGACTGCAGGAAAGTAAATACAGAGGGTTCACTGAACGGTGCAAGCCACTCATAAGCACCAAGAATAAAAAGGCTAGACTGGAATTTGCTAAAAAACATCTAAAACAGCCAGCACAGTTCTGGAAGAACATTCTTTGGACAGATGAAACCAAGATCAACCTCTACCAGAATGATGGACAGATAAAAGTATGGTGAAGGCGTTGTACAGCTCATGATCCAAAGCATACCACATCATCTGTAAAACACGATGGAGGCAGTGTGATGGCTTGGGCATGCATGGCTGCCAGTGCCACTGGGTCACTAGTGTTTATTGATGATGTGACACAGGACAGAAGCAGCCGAATGAATTCTGAAGTCTTCAGAGCCATACTGTGTGCTCAGATCCAGCCAAATGCAGCAAAACTGATTGGTCGTCATTTCATACTACAGATGGACAATGACCCAAAACATAAAGCCAAAGCAACCAGGAGTTTATTAAAGCAAAGAAGTGGAATATTCTTGAATGGCCAAGTCAGTCACCTGATCTCAACCCAATTGAGCATGGATTTCACTTGTTAAAGACTAAACTTCAGACAGAAAGGCCTACAAACAAACAGCAACTGAAAACAACCGCAGTGAAGGCCTAACAGAGCACCAAAAAGCAGGAAACACAGCATCTGGTGATGTCCATGAGTTCAAGACTTCAGGCAGTCAATGCCAACAAAGGGTTTTCAACCAGGTACTAAAAATGAACATTTTATTTAAAATTATTGAATCTGTCCAATTACTTTAAGTCCCTTTAAAAACAGGGCGGCACATGTTAAGGAGCTGAAACTCCTAAACCCTTCATCCAATTTTAATGTGGATACCCTCAAATGAAAGCTGAAAGTCTCAACTTCAACTGCATCTGAATTGTTTTGCTTAAAATTCATAGTGGAAAAGTCTATAACCAAAATTAGAAAAATGTTGTCTCTGTCCAAATATATATGGACCTAACTGTATATGGCAACACTGATTAGAATCTAAGAGGCAGTACAATGTGCATTATACTACTGTCATTTGTACCAATAAAGACATTTTAATATTATTATCTCTATTGTCTGGGCACTTTTATGGTCTTTCTCTGTTTTGTTGGCTTTTTGCACGTGTTGAGTACCTTTGTACTCATTTCCTCTATAGTACACCAGGTGGATCTATTCTAACAAATATTATATTTCACATTCATTGATATAAGATATATTCTGAAAGGTGTTACTATCTTTTTGGTTTAAGTTTGCACCTTGCTACATAGGTCCCTTCAAGGTCCACCCTGTAATCTATTGCCTGGCCCTTCCTCCACGCCTTGGTATCACTTGGTATACCTTTCATGTGTCCCTTCTAAAGCCCGTCAACATGTCCCGGTTTTCTGAGTCACCTGCTGGGACATCGGGTTCATCCACGGATGATTATGATGTGAATGCTATCATTGGGTGCAAGGTGGTATGAGGCAATAGGTACTATCTGGTGGACTGGAAGGGTTATGGTCCCGAGGACAGAACCTGGGAGCCTACTGAGCACCTCAGCTTATTGCAGCTTTTGAGCTCAGCGAGGCCCTAGGAGGGGGGGGTAATATTAGGTGTTGAGTTCACGCCGCTGCACAGGGGGAATCTCGCGCCATGTCCTCTGCGGCCTCCCATTCTTCCCCAGCCCCAGTGGAGTCTGCTCAGCAGATACGTTGGTCCCAGCATCTGGGTCAAGCTGATACTGTGCGTCTGGTTACAGCTGCCGTCCCAGGTTCAGTCTTTGTAACCAGCATTGATCAGCAGCGAGCAGACATTCCAGGGACTAAGTCCTGCTTTTCATCTACTGAGCATGCCCGTGGGACGACCTCTCATTGCAAGTCGGAGGTCACATGCTCAGGTCCTGTAGCAGCTCTGATTGGACCACCAGGAAGGTCCTGGAAGGCTGTGACTATAAAAGATTTGCATGGTCACTCGGTCATGTGCTAGTATAGACTTGACTATGTATAAGTGTGCTGAGAGATTGATACTGGTTACTGCTCCTAAATGATCTCCATCCCTTTGGTTGTTGTCTGGGTATTAGGGTGAGTGGAGCAAGCAGTCAGCGCCTAATAATGGCTTCTCAGCTACATTAAGGCTATGTTCACACTTTGCAGATTCCACTGCGGAATTTTCCGCAGCGGAATTCCAAAATCCGCAGTGAAAACCCGTCGCGGTTTTTACTGCGGATTTATCGTGGTTTTTACTGCAGTTTCTTATGCGGATTTTCATCTGGATTTTCCAATTGGAGCAGGTGAAAATCCGCAGAAAAGAAGTGACATGCTGCAAAATGTAATCCGCTGCATTTCCACGCATTTTTTTCTGAAGCATGTGCACAGCGTTTTTTGTTTCCCATAGGTTTACATTGTACTGTAAACTCATGGGAAACTGCTGCGGATCCGCAGCGGTCAAATCCGCTGCGGATCCGCAGCAAAATCCGCAAAGTGTGCACATAGCCTAACACTACTGGTCAGTGTAGGGTGGGAATTCCCACTTGATCTCAGCATCTGACTCAGGGCGTCCTCAGGTGTGGGCTCAAAAGCCACCAAGGGTCAGAGCGAGAATTTCAGGGTTTCCACTAGTGTCCATCTGCTGCATCCTGTGAATGCTAACAGAGCACTGCGTTTCCTTTTTTTCTCTGCAGCAGGAGGAAGCACGAGCCAAGGGCCGAGGTGGTGAGTGAGTCGGGGTCTCTGGTGAGGGAAAGGAGGATTGGAATTGCTCAGTGACCCCAAAGCCACAATAGCAGAGCTTCATGGTTAAAAAGTTCAATTTTGGTCTCTTTGGACTGCAGCACCTTTCTAACCTTGGAGAGTCTCCCACATGTTTTAGAAAACTTAAAAAGAGCCTTGCATTAATTGTGTGTAAGTAAAGTTTTTTTTCTTTTTTCTGCCCACTCTTCCATAACGGTGGTCGGCACTCATAGCAAGTGAGCATTTCTGCAACACACAGGCGATCTGATCGTCTATGTGTAGCAGAAGCGATCAATGTAGTGCAGACTCTAGCCTCCCATGGAGACTATTGAAGCATACATAAAGTAAAAAAGTTTTTTCAAATATTAAAAAAATTAACCAGATCTCCATTTTGCACTGATGAGGGGCAGTACCCCGAAACACAGTGTCTGCAAATTGAGATTCTGGTTTGGCTTTTATCCTAAGTCATGTGACAAGGCTCGTTAAAGGGTCGACCGACATTGACTCTTAGTATTGCTACTTCCAATAGGTGGCAGTAGAGTTCTAGTCCTCTTCCTCTCTGAAGAGACAATTTTCATATTTCCCAGAGGAGCATTGCGGCTTTAAGTCTCCTCATCTCGACATGCTTAACATGTCACTCTCCGCAAGGAGAAACAATACCTCTTGAATCCTTAAAAAATATAAAAGTTCAAATCACCCCCCTTTCGTCGCATTCAAAATAAAAAAAATTAAAAAAAAACAATATACACATATTTTGTATTGCCACTTTCAGAATCCCTCAATCTATCAATACAAAATGAGTTAACCTGATCGCTAAATGGCATAATGAGAAAAAAATTAAAAATGTCAGAATTACGTTTTTCTTGTTGCCGTTACATTGCATTAAAATGAAATAACGAGTGATCAAAAGATCATATTTACTCCAAAATGGTATCAATAAAAACATGAGCTCGGATTGCAAAAAATAAGCCTTCACCCAGCCCCAGATCACAAAAAATGGAGATGCTACAGGTCTCGGAAAATGGTGCGCTTTTTTTTTTTTTTACCAAATTTTGGAATTTTTTTTACAACTTAAATGAAAAAGAACCTAGACATGTTTGGTGACTATGATCTCGTAATGACCTGGAGAATCATGAGGACAGGTCAGTTTTAGCATTTAGTGAACATGGTAAAAAAAACACCTGTGGAATTGCACTTTTTGCAATTTCACTGCACATGGAATTTTTTTCCCATTTTCCTGTACACAATATGTTAAAACCAATGGTGTAGTTCAAAAGTACAACTTTTCTCACAAAAACCAAGCTCTCACGGTGCGACCAATCAGCGACATTGCCGCAGGATTTAAATCCCGCTTTGCTGATTGCTCGCGCCCAATCAGCGACATTGGTGCGGGATTTAAATAATGCTTCGCTGATTGGTCGCAACCAAACAGCGACATTGGCGTGGGATTTAAATCCCGCTTCGCTGATTGCTCGCGCCCATCCGGCGCGATAAATCAGCGACATTGGTGCGGGATTTAAATCCCACTTCGCTGATTGGTCGTGCCCAATCAGCGACATTGGTGCGGGATTTAAATCCCACTTTGCTGATCAGTCGCACCCAGGTGGCGCGCGAACAATCAGCGACATTGGCGCGGGATTTAAATCCCACTTCGCTTATTGGTAGCGCCCAGCCGGAGCGACCAATCAGCGACATTGCCGCGGGATTTAAATCCCGCTTCGCTGATTGGTCGCGCCCAGCCGACATTGGCGTGGGATTTAAATCCCGCTTCGCTGAATGGTAGCGCCCAGCTGGGGTGACCAATCTGCGACATTGCCGCAGGATTTAAATTCCGCTTCACTGATTGCTTGTGCCCAGCTGGCGTGACCAATCGGCGACATTGCCGCGGGATTTAAATCCCACTTCGCTTATTGGTAGCGCCCAGCCGGAGCGACCAATCAGCGACATTGCCGCGGGATTTAAATCCCGCTTCGCTGATTGGTCGCGCCCAGCCGACATTGGCGTGGGATTTAAATCCCGCTTCCCTGATTGCTCGCGCCCAGTTGGCGTGACCAATCAGCGACATTGGTGCAGGATTTAAATCCCGCTTCGCTGATTGGTCACGTCCCGAAACATTATACACTCACATTCCAGATCCAGCCCAGACCTTTCCTGCTCCTCGCGATGCTCCGGTGACCGGTCCATGCATTGCGGTCTCGCGAGATGATGATGTAGCGGTCTCTTGAGACCGCTACATCATCATCTCGCGAGACCGCAATGCACTCTTGGGACTGGAGCGTCGCAAGAAGCATTGGTAAACACCTTCGCTGGATCCGGGGGCCGACGGAAGGTAAGTATATAACTCTTTTTTATTTTAATTCTTTTTTTAACAGAGATATGGTGCCCACATTGCTATATACTACGTGGGCTGTGTTAGATACTGTGTGGGCTGTGTGATATACTACATCTCTGTGCTATATACTACGTGGCTGGGCAATATACTATGTGGCTGAGCAATATACAAGACTGGGCAATATACTACGTGTCTGTGCTATATACTATGTGGCTGTGCTATATACTACGTGGGCTGTGTTATATACTGCAATATACTGCAGGGGCTGTGCTATATACTGCAGGGGCTGTGCTATATACTACATGGGTTGTGCTATATACTATGTAGCTGTGCTATATACTACGTGGCTGTGCTATATACTACATGGGCTGTGTTATATACTACATGGCTGGGCAATATACTACGTGGCTGGGCAATATACTACGCGGCTGGGCAATATACTATGTGGCTGTGCTATATACTATGTGGCTGTGTTATATACTACGTGGCTCTGCTATATACTACATGACTGGGCAATATACTACATGGGCTGTGTTATATACTACGTGGCTCTGCTATATACTACGTGGCTGTGCTAAATGCTACATGGCTCTGCTATATACTATGTGGCTGGGCAATATACTACGTGGGCTGTGTTATATACTACGTGGCTCTGCTATATACTATGTGGCTGTGCTACATGCTATGTGACTCTGCTATATACTACGTGGCTGGGCAATATACTACGTGTGCTGTGCTATATACTACATGGCTGTGCTATATACTACATGGTTGGGCAATATATTACGTGGCTGTGTTATATACTATGTGGCTCTGCTATATACTATGTGGCTGTGTTATATACTACGTGGCTCTGCTTTATACTATGTGGCTGGGCAATATACTATGCGGGCTGTGTTATATACTATGTGGCTCTGCTATATGCTACGTGGCTGTGCTATATGCTACGTGGCTGTGCTATATGCTATGTGGCTGTGCTATATACTACGTGGCTGGGCAATATACTACGTGGGCTGTATTATATACTAGGTGGCCTGTGCTATATATAACGTGGCTGCACTATATGCTACGTGGCTGTGCTATATACTACATGGCTGGACAATATACTATGTGGCTGGACAATATACTATGTGGCTGTGCTATATACTACGTGGCTGTGCTATATATCACGTGGCTCTGCTATATACTACGTGGCTGGGCAATATAGTATGTGGGCTGTGTTATATACTACATGGCTGTGCTATATAGTACGTGGCTGTGCTATATACTACGTGGCTGTGCTATATACTACGTGGCTGGGCAATATACTATGTGGGCTGTGCTATATACTACATGGCTGTGCTATATACTACATGGCTGGGCAATATATTACGTGGCTGTGTTATATACTATGTGGCTATGCTATATACTATGTGGCTGTGTTATATACTACGTGGCTCTGCTTTATACTATGTGGCTGGGCAATATACTATGCGGGCTGTGTTATATACTATGTGGCTCTGCTATATGCTACGTGGCTGTGCTATGTGCTACATGGCTGTGCTATGTACTATGTGGCTGTGCTATATACTATGTGGCTGGGCAATATACTACGTGGGCTGTATTATATACTAGGTGGCCTGTGCTATATATAATGTGGCTGCACTATATGCTACGTGGCTGTGCTATATACTACGTGGCTGGGCAGTATACTATGTGGCTGGGCAATATACTGCATGGCTGTGCTATTTACTACGTGGCTGTGTTATATACTACGTGGCTGTGCTATATACTACGTGGCTGTGCTATATACTACATGGCTCTGCTATTTACTACGTGGCTGGGCAATATACTATGTGGGCTGTGTTATATATAGTACTATGTGGCTCTGCTATACACTACATAGCTGTGCTATATACGACGTAGCTGGGCAATATACTACATGGGCTGTGTTATATACTAGGTGGCCTGTGCTATATATAAAGTGGCTGTGCTATATACTACATGGCTGGGCAATATACTACGTGGCTGGGCAATATACCACGTGGCTGGGCAATATACTATGTCGCTGTGCTATATACTACGTGGCTGGGCAATATACTATGTGGCTGGCCAATATACTACGTGGCTGTGTTATATACTATGTGGCTGTTGCTATATACTACGTGGTCTGTGTTATACCCTACTTGGCTGTGCTATATTTCTCTCCTGTATCTTTGCATCATGAATCGTGCTATGTGTTAAAGAGGGGGGCCCACTGAGACGCTTTCACCCGGGGCCATCAAAAACCTGGAGCCAGCCCTGGCTTCACTGATTGATTACGCCCGGCTGCGAACAATCAGCGACAGTCGCAGTCCGCCCGTGAATTGGCGCGAAATTTGAACCACGCTTCGCTAATTGGCCGGCCGAATCCTGTGTATAAATTGCATTATTTTGAAAACTTCATAAATAAACTACATACATATTCTAGAATACCTTATGCGTTAATATAAGGCCACCATCTAGTGATATATGATCTCCAAACTATCCTTTCCTATAAAATATCACCACACATCTCCCCTTATATACTATAGCCACCACACCATATCCTCTGTATAATATGACCACCACACTGTCCGCCCTCCTGAACTATGACCACCAGATCTCCCCCTTAGATACAATTGACACACTGTCCTCCCTTATTAATTATATCCACAGCACCTTCCTCACTTATGAACTATGATCTCCACATTGCCCCTTTCCATCCTACTGCTCTTCACACTGTCCCCACATACTGCCCCTCTTAACACTGTCTCCTCATGCTGCTGCCACTCCATACTGAGCCCCCTCTACACATGGAAAATAGCATTCATTTGTAAGCTTTTGTGAAAAACTGTTAAGTGGGTACTGGATAGCCTAAGGCTCAGTTTTCTATGAATTCTCAACAAAAGTCCAACAAAACACTAATTAGGAAGAAATTGTGCAGGAATTTCCTGTAAAAAGAAATTGCATTGCTAGCAAAAAGGGGGTAAAGTATTGAAAAAACCCCAGAAGTAATACATTACCACTATTTATCAGCCCATGTGCAGAGGGCTTCACAAATATGGTAATCCCTCAAAAGTCATATTTTTTAAATGTATTTACTCCAGAAAACTGGGTAAACACATATTAAATCTGCCTGAACATGTGTTTTCTTATCCTGAAAAAACAAGTAAAGTCTTACTGTCTCATTACAAACCAAGCTGTTTGGATTTTTGCCCGGACTGGTACAGTATTATGTAGTGATGTTGAAATCGATTGTCTTTGAATTAAAAAAGTAAATCTGGCTTGTTTTTTTGCTCTTTGGACTAGCGGGCACTGAGGACCGGGTTGAGTCAAATCTACAAAACTGTGCAGGAGCCAATAATATCCCTGGTGGAACAACACGGTCTATCTAATATCAGAACACTGGCTTGTAAATGTCAGCAGATAAACAGTGCTGGAAAATCAACAAAACGATATTAATGTGGAAAAAATAGAATAAATCTGTCAGTTTTATCATTAGGAGTCTGCAGCAAATCTGAACATTAATGAAAACAGCTATAGGATTTATGTGGAAAATGCTGCATTTCACTTGTGTCCTGCCTGTAATGTATAATTACGGAAATAGTGACTTCACATAACTTTATGCCATTTTTTAATTTTATACACAAAGTTTATTACTTGTTCTTAGGTAGAGAAGTGTGTTAAAGCTCAACTTTTATTATCAGTTGTAAAGTTTTCATTATACACAATTTACCCTTAAAATAATTGTGCAACATGAAAAAAATACAATGGCTGCTTTGTTCTAATAAGTGCCTCGTATCTGTCTATCGTATTGTGTCTTTTATTGAAGACGTGGATCAGGAGGGCAGACTGTCAGTCATTACATGTCATACATTTTTAACGCCATTTTCCTAATGAAATAAGCTCTGGAGGCAGATTCTCACGGAGATCTATTTTCGGACAATAGATCTTAACAGATCATTTACATATTAAGTAAAATGTGGATTTCTTTGGAGTTAGACATTGGGTCACAGATATGAAGGGATCAATTTATTCAGCTTCCTATGGCCTACATGCCCATATAGTTGGCTTAGGAGGGTTGATCCTATTGACAGATTCCCTTAAAATGGTTATTCCCATCTTCATCGGCAGGACTACACCTCTGCCAAGACTCCACACTTTCTGCTTGCTGGGGACGATGTGCCCCTGCTTGATTGACAGTTCTGACCAGCAGCATCATTTCACCACTGGCCTGAAGTGTGTTCTATCTGATGCTGCTATGTGAGACAGCTTTGCCCGGCCTCACCGACTGGCCCAATTGGAAGATAACAGTGTGCTCCAGGTCACAGTACCAGAAAGAGCACTGGGTATGGTTGTCCACGGCTGCAAGACTGTGGTGGTGGCTGGTATCCAAAGTAAAGAGTAGACTAGTAAACAATAAAATTAAAAAATGCTCCTTTCTTCAGAATGGAGAGAATTTTTAATAACAAGCATCTTGCAAGTTGCTCATTTTCGGAAAGCACTTTGTACATTTTTTCCATTAAAAAAAATGAGAAAAACCTTTTAGAGATACAAATATAATAAAATCTATTTTCAGCCATTTAAACCCAATAGGTTGTCATGTAGCATTGTAATAGTAATCGTAGTATCAAATTATTAATGACGTTTTATGCTAATGTATTTCTATTTTGGGCTACCATAGTATTTGTTCTATCTCAGATAGAGGAATAAGACTTTGGTTTAGGCAGCAGACAAATGGTCATCAGGTTCAATTGTTTGCATTGTCTCCTTGACAGGGAATGAGTGTTTACAGCAGCTGTTACCAACTCCAGACATACTAGAATTATGGACATAGACTCGCTGTGGAAAGATTTATTTTACCAAAACAAATTGATATTTCATAATGAACACAGAAAAATATTAGTCACATACAGCTTCTATTATTACAGCTAAGGATTATGCACACATCCATGCCCTATTACCATGGACACCCAAACAACACAACTGTGAAAAATCCTGTGAAATCAAAAGACTGGCAACAAGTGTCCATCATAGCCAAATTCAAGACAAAAGAGATAGTCAAGGTAAAATGTATTCCAAGGATTGGAAGATCAGTTTTCCTCTTTAGATTTGATTTGAGCTTTGATTATCTATTTACCATTAAAGGGAACTTGTCACCCCCAAAATTGAAGATGAGCTAAGCCCACCGGCACCAGGGGCTTATCTACAGCATTCTGTAATGCGGTAGATGTTAGGTGTCGAGTTCCCACTGCTGCACAGGGGGAATCTCAAACCATGTCGGCTGCGGTCTCCCATTCTCCTTCAGCTGCAGTGGAGCTGCAGCACCCCAGGGTCCTGGTCGTTGGAGTAATACCATTCTCCTCTAGGGGAGAGTGAGGTTATGTTTGAAGGCAATAAAGGCGATCTCTTTACCAGGTATCACAAACCATATAACACATTTTACACTCCAGTCCACCAGGGGGAGCTATGCTCCTATTTATTATGGCACTCCTCACAATTAGGTAAAACTGGTGGCCTGGATAGGAAGTTAGGCAGTTCCTGTCAGACAGACAGAGAGGAAGGAGGAACATCGAGTAGTTGCTGACAGAGAGGGTCCCTACAGGGGTGGGATCCTGTCAGAGGCCTAGACAGAAGGCCACAGAGCTGCGCTTGCCCCACGTGCGGCAGCATCCTAAGAAAGAGACACGAACAGCAAATTGTATTGGAGAGGGTGAGAAATGAAGTCATAGCAAAAGGATAGGAAACTAGGAGTTCTGCCCTGCAAAGGCTGCCTCCTTCTTAGGCGCAGGATCCGGTAGTCGGAACACCAAGGGAGCAACAGTCTCTATGCCTTGCTCCAGAGACCGGCAGGACAGCTAATTCCAAGTTACTGATCCGCCCTATACCCAGGAGGCAACCTGTGAGGCCGGGGCATGCTAGAGTCCCTGTAAAAGGCCTCAGGCCATCAGTCATACGGGTTTGTTCCTATCCATCTGGGGGACAGAGACATAACATCTAGAACACCAACATCAGTTGTGAGGACCTTACGAGAAGCTCAGCAGGAAGGTACTACAACACCCAGGCGCTAGAGGAAGGCTACTGATTTCCACCTGGATAAGGGGACTCTGGATTTGTCTTCAGACCGGCCAGACTCTGCCTGCCCTGTGATCTGGTGTTCTGGACTGTGGATGCTGAAGCCTTCAGTAAAAGGTAGAGACTGCAACCTTGTGTCCTCGTTCTTCACTGCGCCTCACACCATCCACCATCAACACTCTGGGAAGCCCTGGGGACACACTTCACCTGTGGGAAGGTATACCATCTAGCTGCCATAACATCACCCCAGCGGACCCCCTAAGCAGCGTCGGTCACCCTGACCGAATACCACAGGTGGCGTCACGAACATTTCCCCTTTAAAGACCTTTCCCTTTTACAATGGACCTCCCAAGTGCCACGGACCGGGTCAGCCACCATGACATCCCCCTTGAGAACCGGAGGACTCGGTACCGAGTACCCCTTGCCCTACACGGGGGCGATCCAGAGCCTGCTCAGCAGAGACATCGGTCCTAGCGTCTGACTCAAGCAGATACTGTGCGTTTGGTTACAGCTGCCATTCCAGGCTCAGCCTTTGTGCCCAGCATTGATCAGAGGCGAACAGACGATCCAGGGACTAAGTCCTGCTTTTCTTCTCTTCTACTGAGCATGCCCACGGAATGACATCTCATTGGTGGTCGGGGGTCACATGCTCAGGTCCTGTAGCGGCTCCGATTGGAGCACTAGGAAAGTCCTGGAAGGCTACAGATATAAAAGGTTTGCATGGCTACTCGGCCATGCGCTGGTATAAATCAGTTATTGTGTGTGTGTGTGTGTGTGTGTGTGTGGTGTGTGTGTGTGTGTGTGTGTGTGTGTGTGTGTGTGTGTGTGTGTGTGTGTGTGTGGATGTGTGCATGTTCTGGTGAAAGCTCCGAATCATTCCCATCCCTAGTGTTGATGAATGCTCGCGAATGTTGGAGTTGTCTAGCGCCAGTTAGTGCCATCCAGCACCAGGCACAATCTATAGTGTCTAACAGCAGTGCTAGCTAGTGCGGCACCGTGTGCAACCAGTGCACTTACCTGTCCCTAGTTAGGGCGGTTAGTGGTGTTCGCCAGAGTGGCGCAGCATCTAATCAGTGCAGTAAATCATTATTTAGGTTTTTCCCTGGCGCCGAGTGCTTGTGGTCTAGAGGGACTCTAACCCCATGTCCTTGGGGCAGAGTCCTGTGACCCAATAGCGTTCACTCTGTATTCCGGCCCTGTGACGCAACAGGGTTTGCTTCCTTACATATCGGGTAAAGCTAACCCGTGTGTGTTCACATTATACCGTCATATACTGTCCGCCATTACCGAGCAGCAGGTGTCATCTCTGCACGCTGGACCCCGGGCTGCGAATGCACCTTATACCATCCTTATAATTATTTGGTGTGTTCCGCCAGCCCTAACAGTAGATAAGCCCCCTGATGTATCCTGGAAGATGAGAAAAAGAAGTTAGATTATACTCACCCAGCGGCGGTCCCGCTGCGGTTCTGGTCCGATGGGCGTCGCAGTCCGGGGCCTCCCATCTTGTTACGATGACGTCTTCTTGTCTTCATGCTGTGGCTCCGGCGCAGGCATACTTTGCCTTCCCTGTTGAGGGCAGGGCAAAGTGCTGCAGTTCCCAGGCACCGGGAAAGGTCAGAGAGGCCCGACACTTGTGTGGTAAAAAAAAAAAACAAGTAAATCCATTTCCTCTTACAGGCTACTCATAATTGTCTGCATCTTTGGACACGATTATTAATTGGGCTGGTGCAAAATCTGAGTGGTAGATCCAGTTTAAAGTTTGTCAATGGAGATCAAATTAAAAATTCTACCTTGAGCAGACTTAGCACTAACCACTCTGTCTAACAGTAACCCTGGCCTATATTGTTTAACCACTATACTGGTATCTGGATTTACTAATGGACCCATTGGGTTGTGTCCATGGAGTAGCTGCTGGCTAGTGGAGTAAGGCTAAGGCAAGGATGGTCAAACAACACCTAGTGATTATCAGGAGGAAAAAACAAAGGACATAATCAGACAAAACCATAGCAAGTGAAACAGTCAGAGTCAGAAACAGCCAGGTGATCATAAAAAGCAAAGTCATGCTAGCTGATGTTAGTCAGGAGGTAGAGAGAACAAATAAAGTCAGGGTCGCAAGTCAAGTCAGGATAAGAACAATAGGCGTAATATCAGAGTACAAAGAGGAAACCAAGCAGTAACTGTCATCTCCCAGTAATATACTGGGAGTTTAAATAGGGTGTGGTTCTGCCCCATTGGCCACAGCTGAATACTTCTGCTAAGCACCTGGACAGCATACACCTCTATTCTGCCTGACTGGGTAGCACCACAGTTCCCAGCCACATCAGTATCATTGGCTGGACAGAGCCTTTGCTGCTCAGCAATATTAGCCATGGCATCTCTGGCATCATCAGTACGGCCATCCGGTTGAATTCTGAGATATCTAGAGACAGAGACAGATGTTGTTGGAACCGCTCCAGGAAAAGATGCAACATCTATCCTTGATATAATTGACAAAGGACTTTTTTTGTTTAGCTTATTCTACTTGTATGGTTTTGGAGGAATCAGACATTTTTTATTTAATTTAATTTTTTTTATCTTCACAGTGTTGTGAACTTCTGGAGCTCCCTCATATTTTATCAGCACTAATGAACTTTTTTCTATACAGTGAGTATTATTGATCTAATATTGGTAACTTTCAGGACTGGATGTTTTGCTATGAGAAATGCAGTGTTTTACTGTACCAGCAAAGAAAATGAGTTTCATCTCATGCACATGTTCATTTTTTCCTTCAGGATTTGAAGCAGATTCAAATCTGCAGTATAACAATTCTTTCAGCATTTTTGCAGTGTTTTGCCACCCTATTAATGAACTGGAAAAAATGCATTAAAAAGCATCAAAATCAGAAGCAAAAATGTAAGAAAAAAAGGCAAAACGCACATATTTTGCAACCCTTTTTTTTATGCCAACCCATCAGTATTTTGCAGCAGATTTTTCTGCTGCAAATTCTAAAGATGTTCAAATACCTTTTGTCTATAACTTTGTCTATAATTTTGTAATTAATAAATATTTGGATAACCTTAAAAGTCACCAGAGTTTACAGCCACAGGGTCTCCAGGCAGCTGTGAGGCCCAAAAATCATCCGGTAGCCTTTAAGGAAGACTTTAGGGTTACCAGTGTTTCCAGCTACTGGAACACTTGGAGGCTGTGAACTAAGGTTACTAGAGTTCACAGCACCTGGGTCTTGCAGCAGCTCAAATGCTAGAGTGCCGAGTTCCAGACTCGTAGTCAATAATTGGTATTGTACTCCTGCTGCCCTCGTGAGAACCGGCCACTGTGAACTGAGGAGACATTAGTAAAGTTACTTCAGTTCACGGCAACGCTTCCCTCTTGAGGTCGTTGTGAACTGAGATAACCTTAATGAAGTCACCTCAGTTTACAGTAGCTGGGTCTTGAGGAGCGCAGCGCGAGACCCAGCAATAGCTGTTGCTCCAGTCTATGGAGCTATGTTCTCTGAATGGAACTCCACAGACTGGATGAAGAAGACTGGGATCGTGGTAGGACCTCCATGTATTATGGTGGACACTGTGGATTATTTTATTTATTTAATATTAACCTGTGGGCTTGATGTCAGCGGACATTTCACAGCTGACATCAACCCCACAATCACAATTGTCTAATATTTAAATTTGTTTGGTGATCTGAAACATGCAAAGGAATAGGAAATCAGGAAGGGGGGAAACACTTTTTCACACAACTGTATAGCCTGTATGCCCATATTAATAGTTTAGATAGGTCAAATGTGGTGACAGATTCCCTTTAAGTTGGAAGTGGTTCTTCTTAAACATATTTTACATTTGACTAAACACTGAGTTAAATGGGTTTTTCCATGAACAAAGTGCATTTTAACCCTTTCCGACATCGGGTGTAATAGTATGCCGATGTTGGACTCCTCTTGTTTGGTGCGGGCTCCGGCGCTGAGCACGCATCATTCCGGGTACATGTAAGCTGATATATACAGCTGACATGTGCCCGCAACAGCCGTGGGTGGAATCGCGATCCACCCATGGCTGTTAGCTAGTTAAATGCCTCTGTCAATCTCTGACAGCAGCATTTAACTCATGCTTTCGGTAAGAGCGCCGGAAATCCCGCCCATCGGTGACCCCATCACATGACCACAGGTCACCAATGGGTTGACATGACTACAAGTATGCAAAAAGTAAAAAAAAAATGTTTTGAAAATAGAAAAAAAAATAAAAGTTCAATTCACCCCTCTTTCACCCCATTCAAAATAAAACAATAAAAAAAATCAAACATACACATATTTGGTCAGAAGTGCCCGATCTATCAATATAAAAAAGAATTAACCCAATCATTAAACGGCTTAATGAGAAAAACGTCATAATGCCAAAATTACAGTTTTTTGGTCGCCCCAACATTGCATTAAAATGCAATAATAGACTTTCAAAATATTGTATCTACATCAAAATGGTATCATTAAAAACATCAGCATGACACACAAAAAATAACAAAAAATAAGCCCTCACCCAACACGAGATCACCTGGGTGACCTGGGACTTAATTCCCAGTGACGGGATAGTACGTCACTCACGGGGGGGAGTGCGGCCGATCGCCGTCGGGTGTCAGCTGATTATTATAGCTGACATCCAGCACTATGTGCACTATGTTCCGCTCCCAGCATATTAACCCATGGACACTGTGCTAAAACATGATCACAGTGTTCTAGTGGCATAGGGAAGCATCACTCAGGGAGGGTGCTCCCTGCGTGCTTTCCTGAGACCCTCGGAGCAACGCGATGTGATCGCATTGCTCCGAGGGTCTCCTACCTCCCCCTCCCTGCAGGTCCCGGATCCCAAATGGCCACGGGGCTCCTTCCGGATCCTGCAGCGAGGTGGCTTTCAAGTGCCTGCTCAGAGCAGGTGCTGGGAAGTCTCCCTGCAGTGCCAGTGCTTTGCAAAGTGTCAGATCAGCGATCTGACACTATAGTATGATGTCCCCCCCCGTGACAAAGTAAAAAAGTTAAAAAAAAAATATTTACATGTGTAAAAAAAAAAGAAAAAATTCCTAAATAAAGAAAAAAAAAATATTGTTCCAATAAATACATTTCTTTATCTAAATAAAAAAAGTACACATATTTAGTATCGCCGTGTCTGTAACGACCCGACCTATAAAACTGTTCCACTAGTTAACCCCTTCAGTGAACACCGTAAAAAAAACTAGGCAAAAAACAATGCTTTATTATCATACTGCCGAACAAAAAGTGGAATAACACGTGATCAAAAAGACGAATATAAATAACCATGGTACCGCTGAAAACATCATCTTGTCCCGCAAAAAGCGAACTGCCATACAGCATCATCAGCAAAAAAATAAAAACGTTATAGTCCTCAGAATAAAGCGATACAAAAATAATTATTTTTTATATAAAATAGTTTTCATCGTATAAAAGCACCAAAACATAAAACAATGATAAAAATGAGGTATCGCTATAATCGTACTGACCCAAAGAATAAAACTGCTTTATCAGTTTTACCAAACGTAGAATGGTATAAACGCCCCCCCCCCCCCAAAAAAAAAAAAATTCATGAATAGCTGGTTTTTGGTCATTCTGCCTCACAAAAATCGGAATAAAAAGCAATCAAAAAGTCACGTGCCCGAAAATGGTACTAATTAAAACATCAACTCGTCCCACAAAAAACAAGACCTCACATGACTCTGTGGACCAAAATATGGAAAAATTATAGCTCTCAAAATGTGGAGATTTAAAAACTATTTTATGCAATAAAAAGCATCTTTTAGTGTGTGGCAGCTGCCAATCATAAAAATCCGCTAAAAAATCCACTGTAAAAGTAAATCAAACCCCCCTTCATCACCCCTTTAGTTAGGGAAAAATAATAAAATGTCAAAAAAATTATTTATTTCCATTTTCCCAATAAGGTTAGGGTTAGGGTTGGGGCTAAAGTTAGGGTTAGAGCTACAGTTAGGGTTGGAGCTACAGTTAGGGTTGGGGTTGGGGCTAAAGTTAGGGTTTGGGTTGGGGCTAAAGTTAGGGTTAGGGTTGGGGCTAAAGTTAGGCTTGAGGCCACAGTTAGGGTTGGGGCTAAAGGTAGGTTTAGGGTTGGGCTAAAGTTAGGGTTAGCACTAGATACAAAAAGAAAAACATGGCACTGCTCCCACATTAAAACATTGGAACCTCAGAGAACCACTGCTATGTGCCGCTGCTGGGTCTGAAATGCCGAGAGGACGCCGGGTGCACTAAAGTCAGAAAATCGCATATCCAGCAAGGAAAAAGATAAAAGAAAGTGCACGCACCAGTCCTTCAAAATTATAGGCCTTTAATCAGAACATGTGCAGGGAACTTACAGGAGAACGTGGAATAACGGACGACGGCCGTTTCGGGCGGCTGCACTTCTACGGGTCCGTAGAAGTGCAGCCACCCGAAACGGCCGTCGTCCGTTATTCCACATTCTCCTGTAAGTTCCCTGCACATGTTCTGATTAAAGGCCTATAATTTTGAAGGACCGGTGCGTGCACTTTCTTTTATCTTTTTCCTTGCTGGATATGTAAAGTTAGGGTTAGGGTTGGGGCTAAAGTTAGGGTTAAGGTTGGGGCTAAAGTTAGGGTTAGGGTTGGGGCTAAAGTTAGGGTTAGGGTTGGGGCTAAAGTTAGGCATTGGGCTACAGTTAGGGTTGAGGCTAAAGGTAGGGTTAGGGTTGGGGCTAAAGGTAGGGTTAAGGTTTGGCTAAAGTTAGGGTTAGGGTTGGGGCTAAAGTTAGGGTTAGGGTTAGGGCTAAAGTTAGGGTTGGGGCTAAAGTTAGGGTTTGGATTAGATTTACGGTTGGAATTAGGGTTTGGATTAGGGTTAGTGGTGTGTTTAGGGATATGGTTGGGATTAGTGTTAGGGGTGTGGTTAGGGTTAGGATTAGAGTTAGGGGGTATGTTGTGGTTAGGGGTGTGGTTGGGATTAGGGCTATGGGCATGTTCGGGTTAGGGGTGTGGATAGGGTTATGGTTAGGGTTGGGATTAGGGTTAGAGGTGTGTTTGGGTTAGGGTTTCAGTTAGAATTGGGGGGTTTCCACTGTTTAGGCACATAAGGAGCTCTCCAAACGCGACATGGCGTCCGATCTCAATTTCAGCCAATTCTGCCTTGAAAAAATAAAACAGTGCTCCTTCCCTTCTGAGCTTTGCCATTCGCCCAAACAGGGATAAAGGGTTTACCCCAACATATGGGGTATCAGCGTACTAAGGACAAATTGGACAACAACTTTTTGTTAGGGGTCGAGTTCCCACTTCTGCACACGGGGAATCTCGGCCGTTTCTGCTGCGGTCTCCCATTCTTCTCCTGCCACAGTGAAACCTGCTCAGCAGAGACATTGGTCCTTGCGTCTGGCTCAGTCTCACTCTGTGCTTAGGCTTGCTGTTGCTTCTCCAGCTTTTGCCATTAAAGCCAGTGCTGGGCAGCAGCGAGTGGACGTTTTTGAGACTAAGTCCTGCTTTTTCCCTTCTGAGCATGCCCAGGGTGAGATCTCCCATTGGAGATCGAGGGTCACATGCTCAGATGCTGCAGCGGTTCCCATTGGTCCTCCTGGAGGGTCCTGAAAGGGCTAACTTCTGTGGCAGCTGCCCATTGGTCCTTTATTGGAAGGTCCTGAACGTACTGCAGCTATATAAGCTTCGCATGACCGCACGGCCATGCGCTAGTGTACATTTGTATACGTGTGTTTGTTGTGAGTGCAAGTCGTTTTTTAAATACCCCTACCCTATTGTATGACTGTTCGCGTAAGGTGTATGGCTGCTATCTAGCGCCCGACTAACCACTCAGCGTGTCACACATGAATCAGCGTCTATTGCTGTGACCGCCAGTGCGGTGCCACGTGCCAGTAGTGCGCTTCCTGACCCACGTCTGGGTGCTTAGTAGTGTCTGCCAGCACGGCACAGTTCGCACTTCGGTGCTCTAACTATCAGTTACCTAACACACCCAGTTGCGGTGTTGTGCGCAAGTAGTCTGAACGGACTTCAACCCTGAGTCTTGGGATTGAGTTCGCTGACTCCTTGCTTGCACTCTTTAGTGCGGTATTGCAGACCTGTGACTTTTCAGGGTTCGCTTCCACTGCCATATTGCGCTGCCATTTACTAGCAGCAGGTTATCACCTGCACGGTGGACTCCGGACTGCAAACGCACCTATTAATATTTCATCTTATACTTGGTGCGTTCCGCCAGTCCTAACACTTTTGGGGTCCAATTTCTCCTGTTACCCTTGGGAAAATACAAAACTGAGGGCTAAAAAATAATTTTTGTGGAAAAAAAAGATTTTTTATTTTCACGGCTCTGAGTTATAAACTGTAGTGAAACACTTGGGGGTTCAAAGTTCTCACAACACATCTAGATAAGTTCCTTGGGGGTCTAGTTTCCAAAATGGGGTCACTTGTGGGGGGTTTCTACTGTTTAGGTACATCAGGGGCTCTGCAAATGCAACATGATGCCTGCAGACAATCCATCTAAGTCTGCATTCCAAACGGCGCTCCTTCCCTTCCGAGCTCTGACATGTGCCCAAACGGTGGTTCCCCCCACATATGGGATAACAGTGTACTCAGGACAAATTGTACAACAACTTTGGTGGTCCAATTTCTCTTGCTACCCTTGGGAAAATACAAAACTTGCGGCTAAAATATAATTTTTGTGGGAAAAAAAGATTTTTTATTTTCACGGCTCTGCAATATAAACTGTAGTGAAACACTTGGGGGTTCACAGTTCTCACAACACATCTAGGTAAGCTCCTTAGGGGGTCTACTTTCCAAAATGGTGTCACTTGTGCGGAGTTTCCACTGTTTAGGCACATCAGGGGCTCTCCAAACGCGACATGGCATCCTATCTCAAATCCAGTCAATTTTGCATTGAAAAGTCAAATGGCGCTCCTTCCCTTCTGAGCTCTGCCATGCGCCCAAACAGTGGTTTACCCCCACATATGGGGTATCAGCATACTCAGGACAAATTGCACAACAACTTTTGCAGTCCAATTTATTCTGTTGCTCTTGGAAAAATAAAAAATTGGGGGTGAAAAGATCATTTTTGTGAAAAAATATTATTTTTTATTTTTACGACTCTACATTATAAACTTCTGTTAAGGATTTGGTGGGTCAAAGTGCTCACCACACATCTAGATAAGTTCCTTAGGGGGTCTACTTTCCAAAATGGTGTCACTTGTGGGGGGTTTCAATGTTTAGGCACATCAGGGGCTCTCCAAACGCGACATGGCGTCCCATCTCAATTCCAGTCAATTTTGCATTGAAAAGTCAAATGGCGCTCCTTCCCTTCCGAGCTCTGCCATGCCCCCAAACAGTGGTTTACCCCCACATACTTCTCAGGACAAATTGGAAAAAACTTTGGGGGTTCAATTTCTCCTGTTACCCTTGGTAAAATGAAACAAATTAGAGCTGAAGTAAATTTTTTGTGAAAAAAAGATAAATGTTCATTTTTTTTTTTAAACATTCCAAAAATTCCTGTGAAACACCTGAAGGGTTAATAAACTTCTTGAATGTGGTTTTGAGCACCATGAGATGTGCAGTTTTTAGAATGGTGTCATACTTGGGTATTTTCTATCATATAGATGCCTCAAAGTGACTTGAAATGTGATGTGGTCCCTAAAAAAAAAGGTGTAAAAATGAGAAATTGCTGGTCAGCTTTTAACCCTTATAACGCCCTAACAAAAAAAAATGTTTGCTGATGTAAAGTAGACATGAGGGAAATATTACTTATTAAGTATTTTGTGTGACATATCTCTGTGATTTAAGGGCATAAAAATTCAAAGTTGGAAAATTGCGAAATGTTCAAAATTTTTGCCAAATTTCCATTTTTTTCACAAATAAACGCAGGTAATAGCAAAGAAATTTTACCACTATCATGATGTACAATAGGTCTCGAGAAAAGAGTGTCAGAATCATCAGGATCCGTTGAAGCGTTCCAGAGTTATAACCTCATAAAGGGACAGTGGTCAGAATTGTAAAAATTGGCCCAGTCATTAACGTGCAAACCACCCTTGGAGCTTAAGGGGTTAATAGATCTTTGAATAATAATAATTTCTACGATTGAGCTTGCTAAAAAAATGTTCCTGTGCTGCGGTTATACAGTGGGGCAAAAAAGTATTTAGTCAGTCAGCAATAGTGCAAGTTCCACCACTTAAAAAGATGAGAGGTGTCTGTAATTTACATCATAGGTAGACCTCAACTATGGGAGACAAACTGTGAAAAAAAAATCCAGAAAATCACATTGTCTGTTTTTTATCATTTTTTTTGCATATTATGGTGGAAAATAAGTATTTGGTCAGAAACAAACAATCAAGATTTCTGGCTCTCACAGACCTGTAACTTCTTCTTTAAGAGTCTCCTCTTTCCTCCACTCATTACCTGTAGTAATGGCACCTGTTTAAACTTGTTATCAGTATAAAAAGACACCTGTGCACACCCTCAAACAGTCTGACTCCAAACTCCACTATAGTGAAGACCAAAGAGCTGTCAAAGGACACCAGAAACAAAATTGTAGCCCTGCACCAGGCTGGGAAGACTGAATCTGCAATAGCCAACCAGCTTGGAGTGAAGAAATCAACAGTGGAAGCAATAATTAGAAAATGGAAGACATACAAGACCACTGATAATCTCCCTCGAACTGGGGCTCCACGCAAAATCCCACCCCGTGGGGTCAGAATGATCACAGGAACGGTGAGCAAAAATCCCAGAACCACGAGGGGGGACCTAGTGAATGAACTGCAGAGAGCTGGGACCAATGTAACAAGGCCTACCATAAGTAACACACTACGCCACCATGGACTCAGATCCTGCAGTGCCAGACGTGTCCCACTGCTTAAGCCAGTACATGTCCGGGCCTGTCTGAAGTTTGCTAGAGAGCATTTGGATGATCGAGAGGAGTTTTGGGAGAATGTCCTATGGTCTGATGAAACCAAACTGGAACTGTTTGGTAGAAACACAACTTGTCGTGTTTGGAGGAAAAAGAATACTGAGTTGCATCCATCAAACACCATACCTACTGTAAAGCATGGTGGTGGAAACATCATGCTTTGGGGCTGTTTCCCTGCAAAGGGGCCAGGATGACTGATCCGGTTACATGAAAGAATGAATGGGGCCATGTATCATGAGATTTTGAGTGCAAACCTCCTTCCATCAGCAAGGGCATTGAAGATGAAACGTGGCTGGGTCTTTCAACATGACAATGATCCAAAGCACACCGCCATGGCAACGAAGGAGTGGCTTCGTAAGAAGCATTTCAAGGTCCTGGAGTGGCCTAGCCAGACTCCAGATCTCAACCCTATAGAAAACCTTTGGAGGGAGTTGAATGTCCGTGTTGCCAAGCGAAAAGCCAAAAACATCACTGCTCTAGAGGAGATCTGCATGGAGGAATGGGCCAACATACCAACAACAGTGTGTGGCAACCTTGTGAAGACTTACAGAAAACGTTTGACCTCTGTCATTGCCAACAAAGGATATATTACAAAGTATTGAGATTAAATTTTGTTTCTGACCAAATACTTATTTTCCACCATAATATGCAAATAAATTGTTAAAAAAACAGACAATGTGATTTTCTGGATTTTTTTTCTCAGTTTGTCTCCCATAGTTGAGGTCTACCTATGATGTAAATTACAGACGCCTCTCATCTTTTTAAGTGGTGGAACTTGCACTATTGCTGACTGACTAAATACTTTTTTGCCCCACTGTATGTATGATCTTCTGCTATGTGATGTGTAATGGCTTTCTCTGATCGTGCAGGAACATGGTCTGATCATACCACATCTCCTGTGCAGTGGAGGAAGCAAAGAGAGGATACAGACATTACAGGACAGGATCACAGCTGATTCTTCTTGTGAAGTAAAACATTTCCCTGCCTGTTTTCAATCAATATTTTACCTTAACCCCTTCATGACCCAGCCTATTTTGACCTTAAAGACCTTGCCGTTTTTTGCAATTCTGACCAGTGTCCCTTCATGAGGTAATAACTCAGGAACGCTTCAATGGATCCTAGCGGTTCTGAGATTGTTTTTTCGTGACATATTGGGCTTCATGTTAGTGGTAAATTTAGGTCAATAAATTCTGTGTTTATTTGTGATAAAAACGGAAATTTGGCGAAAATTTTGAAAATTTCGCAATTTTCACATTTTGAATTTTTATTCTGTTAAACCAGAGAGTTATGTGACACAAAATAGTTAATAAATAACATTTCCCACACGTCTACTTTACATCAGCACAATTTTGGAAACAAAATTTTTTTTTGCTAGGAAGTTATAAGGGTTAAAATTTGACCAGCGATTTCTCATTTTTACAACGAAATTTACAAAACCATTTTTTTTAGGGACCACCTCACATTTGAAGTCAGTTTGAGGGGTCTATATGGCTGAAAATACCCAAAAGTGACACCATTCTAAAAACTGCACCCCTCAAGGTGCACAAAACCACATTCAAGAAGTTTATTAACCCTTCAGGTGCTTCACAGCAGCAGAAGCAACATGGAAGGAAAAAATGAACATTTAACTTTTTAGTCACAAAAATGATTTTTCAGCAACAATTCTTTTATTTTCCCAATGGTAAAAGGAGAAACTGAACCACGTACGTTGTTGTCCAATTTGTCCTGAGTACGCTGATACCTCATATGTGGGGGTAAACCACTGTTTGGGCGCACGGCAGGGCTTGGAAGGGAAGGAGCGCCATTTGACTTTTTGAATGAAAAATTGGCTGCACTCTTTAGCGGACACCATGTCACATTTGGAGAGCCCCCGTGTGCCTAAAAATTGGAGCTCCCCCACAAGTGACCCCATTTTGGAAACTAGACGCCCCAAGGAACTTATCTAGATGCATAGTGAGCCCTTTAAACCCCCAGGTGCTTCACAAATTGATCCGTAAAAATGAAAAAGTACTTTTTTTTCACAAAAAAATTCTTTTAGCCTCAATTTTTTCATTTTCACATGGACAACAGGATAAAATGGATCCTAAAATTTGTTTGGCAATTTCTCCTGAGTACACCGATACTTCACATGTGGGGGTAAACCACTGTTTGGGCACATGGTAAGGCTCGGAAGGGAAGGAGCGCCATTTGACTTTTTGAATGAAAAATTATCTCCATCGATAGCGGACACCATGTCGCGTTTGGAGAGACCCTGTGTGCTTAAACATTGGAGCTCCCCCACAAGTGACCCCATTTTGGAAACTGGACCCCCCAAGGAACTTATCTAGATGCCTAGTGAGCACTTTAAACCCTCAGGTGCTTCACAAATTGATCCGTAAAAATGAAAAAGTACTTTTTTTTCACAAAAAATTTATTTTCGCCTCAATTTTTTCATTTTCACATGGGCAATAGGATAAAATGGATCCTAAAATTTGTTGAGCAATTTCTCCCGAGTACGCCGATACCTCATATATGGGGGTAAACCACTGTTTGGGCACACGGCAGGGCTCGGAAGGGAAGGCGCGCCTTTTAACTTTTTGAATGGAAAATTAGCTCCAATTGTTAGCGGACACCATGTCGCATTTGGAGAGCCCCTGTGTGCCTATGCAATGGAGCTCCCCCACAAGTGACCCCATTTTGGAAACTAGACCCCCCAAGGAACTTATCTAGATGCATACTGAGCACTTTAAACCCCCAGGTGCTTCACAGAAGTTTATAATGCAGAGCCATGAAAATAAAAAATAATTTTTCTTTTCTCAAAAATGATTTTTTAGCCTGGAATTTCCTATTTTGCCAATGGTAATAGGAGAAATTGGACCACAAATGTTGTTGTCCAGTTTGTCCTGAGTATGCAGATACCCCATATGTGGGGGTAAACCACTGTTTGGGCGCACGGCAGGGCTCAGAAGGGAAGGCACGCCATTTGGCTTTTTAAATGGAAAATTATCTCCAATCATTAGCGGACACCATGTCGCGTTTGGAGAGCCCCTGTGTGCCTAAACATTGGAGATCCCCCACAAATTACCCCATTTTGGAAACTAGACCCCCAAAGGAACTAATCTAGATGTGTAGTGAGCACTTTGAACCCTCAAGTGCTTCACAGAAGTTTATAACGCAGAGCCATGAAAATAAAAAAAAAAATTATTTTCTCAAAAATGAATTTTAGCCCGCAATTTTTTATTTTCCCAAGGGTAACAGGAGAAATTTGACCCCAAAAGTTGTTGTCCAGTTTCTCCTGAGTACGCTGATACCCCATATGTGGGGGTAAACCACTGTTTAGGCACATGCTGGGGCTCGGAAGTGAAGTAGTGACGTTTTGAAATGCAGACTTTGATGGAATGCTCTGCGGGCGTCACGTTGCGTTTGCAGAGCCCCTGATGTGGCTAAACAGTAGAAACCCCCCACAAGTGACCCCATTTTGGAAACTAGACCCCGAAAGGAACTTATCTAGATGTGAGGTGAGCACTTTGAACCCCCAAGTGCTTCACAGAAGTTCATAACACAGAGCAGTGAAAATAATAAATACGTTTTCTTTCCTCAAAAATAATTTTTTAGCCCAGAATTTTTTATTTTCCCAAGGGTTACAGGAGAAATTGGACCACAAAAGTTGTTGTCCAGTTTCTCCTGAGTACGCTGATACCCCATGTGTGGGGGTAAACCACTGTTTGGGCACACGTGGGGGCTCAGAAGGGAAGTAGTGACTTTTGAAATGCAGACTTTGATGGAATGGTCTGCGGGCGTCACATTGCGTTTGCAGAGCCCCTGGTGTGCCTAAACAGTAGAAACCCCCCACAAGTGACCCCATTTTGGAAACTAGACCCCCAAAGGAACTTATCTAGATGTGTGGTGAGCACTTTCAACCCCCAAGTGCTTTACAGAAGTTTATAACGCAGAGCCGTGAAAATAATAAATACGTTTTCTTTCCTCAAAAATAATTTTTTAGCCCAGAATTTTTTATTTTCCCAAGGGTTACAGGAGAAATTGGACCACAAAAGTTGTTGTCCAGTTTCTCCTGAGTACGCTGATGCCCCATGTGTGGGGGTAAACCACTGTTTGGGCACACGTGGGGGCTCAGAAGGGAAGTAGTGACTTTTGAAATGCAGACTTTGATGGAATGGTCTGCGGGCGTCACGTTGCGTTTGCAGAGCCCCTGGTGTGCCTAAACAGTAGAAACCCCCCACAAGTGACCCCATTTTGGAAACTAGACCCCCCAAGGAACTTATCTAGATATGTGGTGAGCACTTTGAACCCCCAAGTGCTTCACAGACGTTTACAACGCAGAGCCGTGAAAATAAAAAATCATTTTTCTTTCCTCAAAAATGATGTTTTAGCAAGCAATTTTTTATTTTCTCAAGGGTAACAGGAGAAATTGGACCCCAGTAATTGTTGCGCAGTTTGTCCTGAGTATGCTGGTACCCCATATGTGGGGGTAAACCACTGTTTGGGCACACGTCGGGGTTCGGAAGTGAGGGAGCACCATTTGAATTTTTGAATACAAGATTGGCTGGAATCAATGGTGGCGCCATGTTGCGTTTGGAGACCCCCTGAAGTGCCTAAACAGTGGAAACCCCTCAATTCTACCTCCAACACACCCCTAACCCTTATCCCAACTGTAGCCGTAACCCTAATCACAACCCTAACCCCAACACACCCCTAACCACAACCCTAACCCCAACACACCCCTAACCCTAACCACAACCCTAATTCCAACCCAACTCTAAGGCTATGTGCCAACGTTGCGGATTCGTATGAGATTTTTCAGCATCATTTTTGAAAAATCCGCGGGTAAAAGGCACTGCGTTTTACCTGTGGATTTACCGTGGATTTCCAGTGTTTTTTGTGCGGATTTCACCTGTGGATTCCTATTGAGGAACAGGTGTAAAACGCTGCGGAATCCGCACAAAGAATTGGCATGCTGCGGAAAATACAACGCAGCGTTCCCGCGCGGTATTTTCTGCACCATGGGCACAGCGGATTTGGTTTTCCATATGTTTACATGGTACTGTAAACCCGATGGAACACTGCTGCGGATCCGCAGCGGCCAATCCGCACCGTGTGCACATAGCCTAATTCTAAAGGTATGTGCACACGCTGCGGAAAACGCTGCGGATCCGCAGCAGTTTCCCATGAGTGTACAGTTCAATGTGAACCTATGGGAACCAAAAATCGCTGTACACATGCTGCGGAAAAACTGCACGGAAACGCAGCGGTTTACATTCCGCAGCATGTCACTTCTTTCTGCGGATTCCGCAGCGGTTTTAGAACTGCTCCAATAGAAAATCGCAGTTGTAAAACCGCAGTGAAATGAGCAGAAAAACCGCGGTAAATCCACGATAAATCGGCAGCGGTTTAGCACTGTGGATTTTTCAAATCCGCTGCGGAAAAATCCGCATAGGACCAGAATACGTGTGCACATACCGAAACCCTAACCCTAGCCCTAACCCTACCCCTAACCCTAACCCTAACCCTAGCCCTAACCCTACCCCTACCCCTACCCCTAACCCTAGCCCTAACCCTACCCCTACCCCTAACCCTACCCCTAACCCTACCCCTAACCCTAACCCTAGTTCTTACCCCAACCTTAGTGAAAAAAAAAAAAATTCTTTATTTTTTTTATTGTCCCTATCTATGGGGGTGACAAAGGGGGGGTCATTTACTATTTTTTTTATTTTGATCACTGAGATAGGATATATCTCAGTGATCAAAATTCACTCTGGAACGAATCTGCCGGCCGGCAGATTCGGCGGGCGCACTGCACATGCGCCCGCCATTTTGGAAGATGGCGGCGCCCAGGAAGGAAGACGGACGGACCTCGGGCGGCCAGGTAAGTATAAGGGGGGGGGGAGATCAGGGCACGGGGGGGGCGTCGGAGCACGGGGGGGTGGATCGGATCATGGGGGGTGGTGGATCGGAACACGGGAGGGAGGATTGGAGCACGGGGAAGGATTGGAGCACGGGGTGAGGGATCGCTGTGCGGGGGGGGTGGATCGGAGCACGGGGGGGGGTCGCTGTGTGCGGGGGGGGGATCGGAGTGCGGGGGGGTTTGATTGCAGCACAGGGGGTGTGATTGGTGCACGGGGAAGCGGACAGGAGGACGGGGGAGCGGAGCACAGGACGGAGGGGAGCGGACCACAGATCGGGGGGCTGGGGGGGCGATCGGAGGGGTGGGGTGGGTGCACATAAGTGTTTCCAGCCATGGCCGATGATATTGCAGCATCGGCCATGGCTGGATTGTAATATTTCACCAGTTTTTTAGGTGAAATATTACAAATCGCTCTGATTGGCAGTTTCACTTTCAACAGCCAATCAGAGCGATCGTAGCCACGAGGGGGTGAAGCCACCCCCCCTGGGCTAAACTACCACTCCCCCTGTCCCTGCAGATCGGGTGAAATGGGAGTTAACCCTTTCACCCGGCCTGCAGGGACGCGATCTTTCCATGACGCATATGCTGCGTCATGGGTCGGAATGGCACCGACTTTCATGACGCAGCGTATGCGTCAAAGGTCGGGAAGGGGTTAAAGAAAGAATCAGCTGCAATCCCCTACTGTAATATCTGTACACTCTTTTGCTTCCTCCCCTGCCCAGGAACTGTGCTATGATCAGACCACGGTCCTGCACGGTCAGACACGGCCATTACACAGTAAACAGCAGGGGCACATTTATAAGATTATCTCCACACAGGAACATTTTTTTTAAACACATCGAATTATTGAAGTTATTATTATTCAAAGATCTATTGATTAAAGTGTTGATTAACTTTTTGGGAAAACTCCTTCAAATAAAAACTGTCACCATTGCTCCCCTGTGTATTCTTCCTTTTTTTTAAATATTCCACATGGTTCCCAAGATATAGGGCTGTATATTTAATGCTAAATTTTATGGTCTTTCCCAAGGGTGGGCGCCTCACAGGGTTCTCTGGGGGGTGTATCTCTAGGCTGCTTTGCATTATTACCTTGTGAATAACGCCCACTTGTAAAGACCATAAAACCTAGCACCAAATAAAAAAGCTCACTAGATTAAAAAACAAAAAAGAAATACTAAAGGGAACAGCAGAAATAAAATAGGAGCAAAACCTGGTTACCTACCACTTACCTGGAGACATGTCCTCCTTAAGGAGCCATCGACTTAAAAAAAAAAGCATGTTTTGAATATGCTATTAGGGCTTTCTTAGATAACATGTTAATAGGGGCTTGCATGTAATACTTACATTCCAATGTGGTTGTGAGGCAGATACATTATTTTTTTGCCAATACTTTATTTTATTGATGGCCTGTTCTTATGTTACACTCGTACCCCCGCCAATCAGCGGTTACCGGCAACGGCAGGAAGCCAGAACACAGAAGCTCCATCATTTCTCTAGTGGCCGAGGCCAGGTATTGCAAATCTAACCACTATTCAAATTGCCATCTATAAAAAAGTAGTGGTCATTCTCTGTCAGCACTTGTGTGGTTACATATTACAGCTGATCACTTAAGATCCAAGGGCAGGATACACTGTGATCAGATAATTGTAACGTTCTAAGAAGAGTCAAATGCGTCCAAGTGTTTCTAGGAACAAACATTTTTCACTCTGGATAAGAACAAAATTATACACAGTTTTTTTTAAATTGACAAACACAATGTGTCTCTGTAAGATACATTAATTTCCTACCTATTCAGTGAAGCCATTATATAGGGTCACACTAGACACTGAACTTTTGTTAATTTGTCAAAAAATAAATAAATACATCAGTAATTTTTTAAGTGAATGTAAAATATAAAATAAAATCAGATTCACATTTTTTTACATGGATATAATAAGTGCTTGGAAGCCCCTGATGATATAGATTTTGAGCCACATATTAATGTTTTATAGAAGGAAACTGAATGGTCGTGGCCTCAGCATCTAAGTTCAAATCATATTGGCAGACACCATTGACTTAAGCATCCATTATCTAGTGAGAAGTCTTGTCCTTATAAATTCTGCCCACCATGTTTATTTATTTGAGCTTTTACTAATTAATGGGAGAGCCTCAGCAGATTGCTGTCATTGCCTCTAGACTATACTGTCTGTCTACAAGTGCCAAATGCATTAGCAAATCAGGTGCTCTGACATGTAATATGTTTATTTGCAAGCAACTTATCTTGAAACATCTTTATTTTTACTGGTGTGGTCAAGCTCGACTGTCAGATGGGACATATTTGTGTGAGTGCAGCTTAACCTTTGACTGATCTCATGGTTAGAACTCTACGAGAAACTTTTCAGTTCTGTCACCTCACATAGCAGGCTAATATTTCTGGGAATACATCTCTCCTCATCAGAACAGGCATCTCTGGAAGTAAAACAGCTGTTCATTTGCCAATCAGTGTTGGCATGGGCATTTTGGCTAATGACGGGTTGTCAGTGCTAAATATCTTGGAAAGCAGCATGGCTTAAAATGGCAATAATCTTTCATTATAATATGTGACCCTCCCCTGACCCCAGAATACAAATTGCACAGCAAAGTGATGGTACAAATCACCAGTCTGAAATTTGCACAAGCTCCAATCTAATATATAAAGCTGAATGAGTGTATATGTGTGTATGTATGTATGTGTGTATGTCCGGGATTGGCATCTGCACCGTCGCAGCTACAGCCACAAAATTTTGCACAGTCACACGTCTGGACCCCGAGAGCATCATAGGCTATATTGTGAGGTGAAATTTTAAACCCGCGCTTTCCAATTCACCAAACAGTTTTGCCCCTATCTACATAATGGGGAAAAGTGAAAGGAAAAGTGTTGGAGGCAAATTGACAGCTGCCAGATGTGAACAAGGGGGACTTAAAGAATGAGAGCGATGGCGCCAAAGAGTATATACCGTACAGTTGCTAAGGTGGGGCCCCGACATGGGATACTCACCACACACGGGGATATGAACACACACACACAAAATGCGCCACACACTACCACGTGCTTGAACACATATACCACCCTCAGAACACATTTCACCACACATACACCAACCTCGAAACACAAAAGTCGCTGCTCAAAACTCACCACGCACAAAACTCGCCACATGCAAAAACTAGGCTCACGCAAAACTCACCACAAGTGCAAAACTCACCTCATGGAAAACTTAACTGACCACAGATATTTACTATGCCCAGGCAACGCCGGGCTCTTCAGCTTGTATTTTATATAAAGACAGAGACATTGTTTCACGGGTTCCTCGAAAAATCTATTTCTTGGTGTTAATACCAATTCTAGATATTCAGATTTTAATTTTTAAAGGTGTTGTCCAATAATATGACAACCCCTTCAGAATGCCCTTGTTTGTCCCCAGGAAAATAATAACAGTAAGGCTGGGGTCACACTTGCGTGTGCAATGCGAGAAACTCACGCAAGTCTCACATCAATACCCTGCACTGCTGCTGGCATTCAGGACAGGGGTGTGTGGCTGTGTGTATTTCTACGCAGCAGAATGCTCCAGCCCCAAGTGCTGGTGGCAGGGCCCGGTATTCAGGTGAGAGACTCGCGCGAGTTTCTCTCATTACACTCGCAAGTGTGACCCCGGCCTTATAATCACCAACGGTGCAAGCACCATTCTAGCACTGTCGGCACTGGCTCTCCCAGGGCTTGCATCATATTGTTATGTCACTTGATCTCTGCAGCCAGTCAATGGTGACTTCACTCTCCCTTCCTATGGACATAGCTGAGAGGACAGCTTCAGCTGTTACTTCCTCCAGATATCTTGATTTGTCCATAGCAGAGGAGTGAAGATAGCATTGACTGGCCACAGGGATTGTGTGACAGAACAATGTGATGCAAGCCCTGGGAGAGCCAGTGCCAAAACTGCTGGAACAGCACCGACACCGGAGGTGAGCATAATTGTTATCAAATTACAGGAGGCAGACATAGGGATTCAAAAGTGGTTGTTCAAGTAGTCACCACCTTAGGCCTGTTTCACACGTCAGTGTCTCCGGTACGTGAGGTGACAATTTCCTCACGTACCGGAGACACTGACACACCTAGACACATAAAAATCAATGCATCTGTGCAGATGTCATTGAATTTTTGCGGACCGTGTCTCCGTGTGCCAAACACGGAGACATGTCAGTGTTCGTGGGAGCGCACGTATTACACGGACCCATTAAAGTCAATGGGTCCGTGTAAAACAGTCCGTGTGCCGTGCAGGAGACAGCGCTACATTAAGCGCTGTCTCCCCCACTGGTGCTGAAGCCGCGATTCATATCTTCCCTGCAGCAGCGTTTGCGTTTGCTGCAGAGAAGATATGAATAATAGTTTTTAAAATAAAGATCTATGTGCATACAGGAGAAGATGCGGCCAGAACAGGAAGCAGCGCCAGCCAACGAGGGAGCTGGGTGAGTATTTTCAGAACAGCGGGGGGGCGCACAGGGGGTGGGAGGGTGGGGGGCACATAGATCTTTATTTTAAACACTATTATTCAAATCTTCTCTGCAGCAAACGCTGCTGCAGGGAAGATATGAATCGCGGCTTCAGCACCAGATGCTGGTACGTGTGGTACCCAGCACGGTGCGTGTGGTACCCAGTGGGCACACGGGCGGCACACGTGTGCCGCCCGTGTGCCACACTGATGTGCCACAGAAACGTAGGGCACATGGACACGGATAATTCCGGTACCGATTTTTTCCGGTACCGGAATTATCTGGACGTGTGAAACCGGCCTTAAATTGTATCCAGAGTTCAAGTAGTCATTACCTGCAAAGGATTCTCTACAAAATATTAACCTTTTCATGAACGGAGGTATTTTCGTTTTTGCGTTTTCATTCTTTGCTCCCTTTCTTCCCAGAGCCATAACTTTTTTATTTTTCTGTCAATATGGCCATCTGAGGGCTTGATTTTTGCGGGACGAGTTGTATTTTTTAATGATACTGTTGGTTCTAACATGTCATGCACTGAAAATGAGAAAAAAATTCCAAGTGAGGTGAAATTGCAAAAAAAAGTGCTTTTTTACTATGTTTACTAAATGCTAAAACAGACCCGTCATTATGAGTCTAAAGGTCATTATGAGTTCATAGACACCAAACATGTCTAGGTTATTTTTTATTGAAGCGGTGAAAAAAATAGATAATTGCGGCATTTTCCGATACCTGTAGCGTGTCCATTTTTCGTGATCTCAGGTTGGGTGAGGGCTTACTTTATGTGTGCCAAGTTGCTGTTTTTGAAAATACCATTTTGGTGCAGATACAATCTTTTGATCATTCGTTATTGCATTTTAATGCAATGCTGCGGCGCCCAAAAAACTGGTGTTTTGACTTTTTTTTTCTTGCTACGCCATTTTTTCATATTGATAGATCGGGTGATTTTTGAATGTGGCGATACAAAATATGTGTATGCTTGATTTTTTTTATTGTTTTATTTTGAATGTGACGAAAGGGGGATGATGTGAACTTTTATAGTTTTTATTTTTTTAATATTTTTAAAAAATTTTTTTACTTTTGGCATGCTTCTAGAAGCTGCCATAACCTGATCAGCTTGGCTACATACAGGTGATGATCAGATTGCCTGTATGTCGCAGAATTGCTGACTTGTTATGAGCGCCGACCACCAGGCGGCGCTCATAGCAATCCAGCAGTGACAACCATAGAGGTTTGCAGGAGACCTCTGGTTGTCATGCCAACCCATCAGACCCGCGATCAGCCGCGGGTGGATCATAATTCCTCCTGCGGCTGATAGCGGCACATGTCAGCTGTTCAATACAAAATTTCTACATTTCTGTTTTTTTCAGTCAAGATGGGGTGCAGAGTGCACATTAATAAAGAAAAAAATGAACTTTTTAGAATTTAACAAATTGCTGAAATAAAACAAAGAGTGAAAAATGTAAGGGGGTCTGAATACTTTCCATACCCACTGTATATTGGAAGTTTGTTGCCGCCGTCCCGTAATGCAGATTTATAATCATTGACATATGGGATTAAAGGGAACCTGACACCAAAAAAAGGCTATTAGCCTGCAGTTATGGGGATAATCTGCAGGTTAATAGTGTTACTAACCCGCCCAGTGATGGTACTTAACTTACCTGACCATTGCGGGGAGAAAAGTAGCTTTATTCACCCCTGCAGTGTTCCAGTTTCAGTTATGGGGGTGGCACTGATTCAGTCACCATTCTGAGTATACTGTGCCCCAGACCCTGACTGACACTGGCTCTGCATTGCGGCCGGCTGACAATTAGGGCCAGATGCGTAGTTACAGACATCACTCGGTGACTGAACCTGTGCCTGCGCCGACCCCCATGACTGAGCCCAGAATGCTGCTGGGGGAAATAAAGTTTATTTTCTCCCCGCAGCATTTGGCTGCATACAGGCGCCAGGCTGGTTAGTAAAACTATTAACGCTATTTACCTGCAAATTAACCCCGTATCTGCAGATTAATAGTGTTTTTTTCTGGTGACAGGTTATCTTTAAATGGGAGGATTCTACTTTACTGTATATGTCATAACTGTTTATTTTAATCAATTCATATTCTCCTATCACATGATCCTCACCATTTTCCTGATTGGAACATTATCATACACCAAAGCATCAGGATATTTTAGCACTGGTTAGCAAAAAAATGTAACTCAGTACCGGGATGAGGCACAAAATGAGTGCTTCTTCATGTTCTGAGGACAGAACATGCCCTAGAAAAGAACTGCTGTCAGTTACAGGCAAGATGGCTGAGTAGAACCTGCATTTATAACAGCAATCTTCAATGTATGCGGGAACGTAGGAGGGTATTCCCATCTCTAAGATGCTATTCCAATATATAGTAGGTATATAATAATACCTCCAATTAGCAAAGTAGTATAGTCCTTCTAATTTGCTATGTCACTTTCCCCATGTGCAGGGCATTGTGGTTGCTTGGGTATCCATGGTTACAACCACCAACAACTTTGGAACTGTAAATATATGAGTGGTCATAACCATAGATACCTACAGAAGAACTATACTACTACTAGTTGCTAATATTATTATTACACCTACTACATATTGAGATAGGATCTTGGAGATGGGAATACCCCTCTAATAATAGAATGATTCTTACAAAATGGCCAGTAATCAATTACTGAAGGATATAAGGAACATGGTATATATTGTTTTCCTGTAACTCAACCTACAGATCAGGAATATACAATTTGAAAAGGGGGGCCCAACCTGCAGTCCGGGGTCTACATACAGCCAACAATGCCATTCTGTGTGTTCCGTAACTCTCAAACTATGGGGATAGTTACACTCATGGTCTTCATGACTTTTTTTTGGGAAATGCTAAATAGGGAGCAGAGGACCTTCTTTTCCTACAGTGGAAGTTTAACACACATTCCTTAGATGATGGCATATACAGTACTGTTGATTCGTACCTTGGAGAAGTGTACCCCTTCAAATTGTATGTGGCCACTGGGAGTGGTACAATCACAAAATTTGACACTCGGGCCAAAACTAAAAACTGGTGCCAATTTCTGAAGCCTTACTAATAATTCCATAACCTGTGCAATACTAAGGAGATGCTGAAAACATGACCTGTTGGTGGCTGTGAGTACTGGAGTTTGGGGAAACACGGATTTATAGGGAATACCTTTCTAATGATCTTTTTACTTGTAGACTTGAGACGTGGACAAGGGGGCATCCTCTTCGTCTGGAGGAAAGAAGGTTTAAGCATAATAACAGACACGGATTCTTTACTGTAAGAGCAGTGAGACTATGGAACTCTCTGCCGTATGATGTTGTAATGAGTGATTCATTACTAAAATTTAAGAAGTGACTGGATACATTTCTTGAAAAATATAATGTTACAGGGTATATACACTAGATTCCTTGATAGGGCGTTGATCCAGGGAACTAGTCTGATTGTCGTATGTGGAGTTGGGAAGGAATTTTTTTCCCCAATGTGGAGCTTACTCTTTGCCACATGGGTTTTTCTTGTCTTCATCTGGATCAACATGTTAGGGCATGTTCGGTTAGGCTATGGGTTGAACTAGATGAACTTAAAGTCTTCCTTCAATCTTAAAAACTATGTAACTATGTTACAATAAAGTTACTTAGTTTCTTGCTAATGCACGGAACAGAAGGTGCAGGGTGTCTTACTGACTTGTTGGACGAATGCTATCTCCAGACTTATGGGAAATAAAGTTCTGTTTATTACATGCAAGGTGTTATAGATAATCTTCGTAGTTGTTTTGATTATTCTGATCTATTTTAGACAAATGTCAGTATTTTCCATAAAATATGCTTACATTCTAGTTTCTAATCAGACCAGCCAAAGATTTCAAATTCATCAGCGGAATGGGAGAGGTCACCTTTGGTTACTCCATAAATAGTAGCAAGGCCCAACTATGTATGGAAAATTAGGAGGTGTTGGGGAAATGTAATGCAAGCTTAGATAAGATCAGGGCTGTATACATACTAGACAAATAAGCAATAACGGCAGGGGAAACATGAAGTAACCTTTCTAATTTTCCCAATGTTGCTGATTTGGCATGACTTCAAAGCTACCACACTGTTATAAAGCAGAACCTTTACTTTACAGATGGGTTTCATCAACTGGAGACAAATTTTAGACAATCTTCCTGTGTTTCTCTGTTTTGAAGAAAGTACAAAATAAATCCTTAAATCAAGAACATGCAAATTGACTGTGACCACACGGACTCATTTCTAAGAATCTCACAAAGAAAAATATTGTTTTTTTTCTACTATGTTCTTTTGTATGACCTACAGAGCCATAATATAGTATATAGGGACTCCAGAGGGGCTGTTGTGCATGGAGTCTTATGTGGACTACTGAAAAACACTTCTTACTATATAAGATTAGTGTGTCAGCATCAAATTATTGTAAATTCAAATAATGATTTTGGCTCATTGGTATATTTGAATATCAAAAATAAAATCCAGAAAATCATATTGCATAAATTATATAAATTAGAATTTTGCAGTGAGAAATAAGTATTTGTTCCCTCTGGCAAGCAAAACTTATAACTTGGTGGCAAAACCCTTGTTTGCAAGCACAGCAGTCAGTTGTTTTTTGTAGTTGATGATGAGGTTTGCGCACATGTCAGGAGGAATTTTGGTCCACTCCTCTTTGCAGGTTATCTCTAAATCATTAAAATCTTGAGGCTGTCGCTAGGCAACTCGGAACTTCAACTTTCTCTATCAGATTTCTATGGGATTAAGGTCTGAAGACTGGCAAAGCCACTCCATTACCTTAATGTGCTTCTTTTTGAGCCACTCCTTTGTTGCCTTGCAAGTTTTGGGTCACTGTCTGGTTGGAAAATCCAGCCACAACTTATTTTTAATGTCCTGGCAAAGGGAAGGAGGTTGCTACTCTGGATTTTTCGGTACATGGCTTCATCCGATCTCCCAGTGATGCGGTGAAGTAGTCCTGTGTCCTTAGCAGAGAAACAACCCCAAAACATAATGTTTCCACCTCCATGTTTGACAGTGGGGACAGTGTTCTTTGGGCCATAGGCAGCATTTCTCTTCCTCCAAACACGATGAGTTGAGTAAATGCCAAAGAGCTCAATTTTTGTCTCATCTGACCACAGCACCTTCTCTAAATCACTCACAGAATCATTGAGTTGCTCATTGGCAAACTTCAGATGGGCCTGCACATGTGTCTTCTTGAGTAGGGGGTCATGGCGGGCACTGCAGGATTTTAAACCTTTATGGTGTAATGTGTTACCAATGGCTTTCTTGGTGACCGTGGTCCCAGCTGCCTTGAGATAATTAACAAGTTCTCTCTGTGTAGTTTTAGGCTGATCTCTCACCTTCCTCATTATCAAGGATACCCCATAAGGTGAGATCTTGCATGGTGCCCCAGATAGATGTTGATTGACAGTCATTTTTTATTTCTTCCATTTTCTTACTATTGCACCAACAGTTGTCTCCTTCTCACCCAGCGTCTTATTTATTGTTTTGTAGCCTATTCCAGCTTTGTGCAGGTCTATTATCTTGTCCCTGACATCCTTATAAAGCTCTTTGTTCTTGCCCATGTTGTAGAGGTTAAACAGACTGATTAAGTGAGTATGTCGACTGGAGTTTTTTATAAAGCTGGCTATGTAAAACAGCTGTCTTTAATGCAGGTAACAAGCTGATTAGGAGCATCTAACTGGTCTATAGGAGCCAGAACTCTTAATGGTTGGTAGGGGATCAAATACTTATTTCTCACTGCAAAATGCAAATAAATTTATATAATTTAAAGAATGTGATTTTCTGGATTTTACTCTTGATATTCTGTTTCTCAATGTTAAAATTAACCTACCCTTAAAATTATAGATTGTGCATATCTTTGTCAATGGGCAAACTTACAAAATCAGCATGGGATCAAATACTTATTTCCCCCACTGTAAATGAGATTCCATATACAGTTTTCTTAATTCTTTGTGTTCAGTCTTACCCGTCTTCACATATCCTATCTGTAAAAAGCCAGATATGGAGAATTTAGAGAAACATTGCTCTGATATGAGAAATTAATAAAAGGGTGATTGAAATCACGTTGTTAGAAGGGTCACCACACACGATAAGCTGCAAATCCAATAAATTGGACTCTGTGGGGAAACATATCACCAAGTGTATCACTTCCCTGCAGCATTACTGTAGAGAGTAAAAAGTGTTTCACTAGGTTGTCCATGTAATGTAAAATCTCTACTGATTTTGGGCACTTAAGTCTAAAAATTTATATTTGTAGCCACTTTCCTCTCTAACTAGCAGAGTCCTGAAAATTGAACCCCTTTATTATAGGGGTTTTCTTGAAAAAAAAATGCTAAAACATCTACTATATAACTGTCTACGGGTCCCTTCCGTCTGTCCTTCTGTCTGTCTGTCATGGATATTCATTGGTCGCGGCCTCTGTCTGTCCTGGAAATCCAAGTCGCTGATTGGTCGTGGCAAAACAGCCACGACCAATCAGCGACGGGCACAGACCGGAAGAAAATGGCCTCTCCATACTCCCGCGCAGTCAGTGTCCCACTCCCCGGTGCCGCTCCATACTCCCCGCGGCGCAGTCAGTGTCCCCGGCACTGCTCCATACTCCCTGCTCCATACTCCCCGTGGCGCTTTCAGTGTCCCCGGCACCCACTCCATACTCCCCACGGCGCAGTCAGTGTCCCCGGCGCCGCTCCAAACTCCCCGCTCCATACTCCCCGCGGCGAAATCAGTGTCCCCGGCGCCCACTCCATACTCCCCGCAGTCAGCGCCCGCTCCATACTCCTCTCCAGTCACTGCTCACACAGGGTTAATGCCAGCAGTAACGGACCGCGTTATGCCGCGGGTAACGCACTCCGTAACTGCTGCTATTAACCCTGTGTGACCAAGTTTTTTTTACTATTGATGCTGCCTATGCAGCATCAATAGTAAAAAGATGTAACGTTAAAAATAATAAAAAAACAAAAAACCTGCTATACTCACCTTCCGTCGTCGGACGATGCGCTCGCGCCGGCCGCTATCTTCCGTTCCCAGAGATGCATTGCGAACTTACCCAGAAGACTTAGCGGTCTCGCGAGACCGCTAAGCCATCTGGGTAATTTCGCAATGCATCCTGGGAAAGGAAGATGGCGGCCGCATCGCACAGCTTCGCTGGATCCCAGGGGTGAGTATATAACTATTTTTTATTTTTTTATTTTTTTTTAACAGGGATATGGTGCACACACTGCTAAATACTGCGTGGGCAGTGTTATATACCTACGTATCTGTGCAATATACTACTTGACTTGCCAATATACCACGTCGCTGGGAAATATACTACGTCGCCGGGCAATATACTATGTCGATGGGCAATATACTATGTCGCTGAGCAATCTACTATATAACTGGCCAATATACTACGTGACTGGGCAATATACTACGTCGATAGGCAATATACTACGTCACTGTGCAATATACTACGTGACTGGGCAATATACTACGTGGTTGTGCAATATACTACGTGACTGGGCAATATACTACGTAGCTGGCCAATATACTACGTGACTGGGCAATATACTACGTGACTGGGCAATATACTACGTGACTGGGCAATATACTACGTCACTGGGCAATATACTACGTGACTGGGCAATATACTACGTGACTGGGCAATATACTACGTGACTGGGCAATATACTACGTGACTGGGCAATATACTACGTGACTGGGCAATATACTACGTGACTGGGCAATATACTACGTGACTGGGCAATATACTACGTGGACATGCATATTCTAGAATACCCGATGCGTTAGAATCGGGCCACCATCTAGTCTATAAAATAATAAGCAATATACCAGCTGATCCACTGGTTGTCACTCCATCTTGGGTTCCTGTTTTCTGGTCTTCAACACAGGCAACATTTCCAGTGTCAGAAGAGAGTCAGCTTATATTAGTAGCCAAGCCAGCTCCCTTCTCTGTTACAGCCAGCTTAGCAATTGAAATGGCCACAATAAATTACAAGTAATATATACTGTAAGAAAGTTGGAGGTAAGGTCCTGGATGGCAAGTATGTGTCACCGAGGTGATGTAAGGCCCAGGAGAAACAATGGGTTGCTGAGATGGTTTTATTTTGACCGGATCTTGGGTCTGGGATTTAGGAGTGGCCAAAAGAGCCTGGAAGGGAAAGGTCGTGCCCATACTCCAGTTTGGGTCTTACTAGCCTAATAGCAGACAGCTGAGTTAGCTCCATAGATGCTGTTATGCTGAGGTTGGAGAAATCCACACCATGATGGATAGTCTTAAGTAGAGTCTGAGAAGCACCTGTGACAGAAAGTTGGTGAGACCGTTTAATTGGTTTTGCTTTATCAAAAATAAAGGACTGGTGTGTTATTCATTTGTGCTGAAGAAAGCTATTTTCCTTTTTTTTTAGCTGAAACATTTATGAAGGACAATAAACTTTACTTTGTTTTGCTTAAAACCTGGTGCCTGTACATGTCCAAGTGACAACCAGAGAGCTAAAATCCCACATAATACCAACAGAAATATAACCGAGCTTTACTGGTGTTCTCACTGCAATGAACCAAAAATTGGCCGATCACCAATAATTGAGACAGGAAAGATTTCTCCCAAAAACATTCCAATGTTTTCAATTCATTTAATTCATATTGCTAATTACAATATGTGCAGGCTGTAAAAATAGAAAAACTGATACTGATAAAGCTTTCTACCTAGTCCTTTACTGCCATGTGTCCAACATTTGCACAAAATGCATGATGAATGGTGTACAAGTTAGGATGGAAAATGAATCCAGATTTTGCAGCAGATTTAGAACAATGATAAAACGTTTGGATGGTTTTCTTACAATATTAAAAAACAAATAAAAGCCTAGTATATAATCTACGCAGTGAGTTTTGTTATGTCTTGGATTCATGCATAGACTACAAATGGGAAATTTGCCCTGAGGTTTTCAAGAGTATCCAATTAGATCTAAAACATTTGGATAATAATAAGTAAAACATTAGTTCATTTTCTTTTTAATGGACACTGACAATGGCAAACGAAAGGTATCAGGCAGCAAACAACAGAAATGCAGGGTGAACTCTGGTTATCACCTAGGACATTTTATTTTCTCCTATGGAAACCACACACAGACATAACTACAAATATATACATTTCAGTTTTTAGTCATATGCAGCACATTGGGACTACAGACATGTACATTATGAATTAAAGAATAGGAAAGTGTCTCATTCTTGTACACCAAACAAATCCTCAAGAAGGAGAAGATAGTTCACAATCTTCACTGCATTTGATGTTGTCTGTCCGCTCCAATCAGCATCAAACTGTAAAAAACAAAAGATACAATATATATGTAAATGATTCAGCAATAATCATGGAGGAAAAAAAAACACTTTTCTTCATGAGCAGAAATTAAATATGTAAACGAGTGGGAGATCTCTTTAGCTGGAACGTTCCCTTTCTCTTCATCATCTTCATTCCTTCCTATTTTTAATCAACCCCAAAAGTGCATTTTTTTGTAATTATATACGGTAGTTTAATTTTATATTTGATATCATGTGGAATAATAACTAAGAACCTTGAGAGTGTATTCATTTGTTGGTTTTTGTTTTACAGAGACGGCAACTGCCCAAGCCATTTATATATCTCTGTGTACATCTTTCATTTTCCAATACATCTAGTGCATTCAATTACACTTTAAGGACAAGAACTTTCTGTACACCTAGGGAAGGCTTGTGGCAACATTTTTTATGGGTTCCAAAATTTAACAGGCAAAGGTGTTCTACAAGGCTTTGCATTTCCTAGGTGTGTTATTTTTTCTAAAGCATAGGTTTCTCACCCCTAAGGCCTCCATGGCAATTCCAGATGGCTGTATAGCAATTCTATCAAGCCAAGAAAGATTGGCGATGCATAAGTGAATTATTTGAGAGGTTGATCATATGCATTACCATCTTTTACATGTAACCGTTATTGGAGGTTTTGTGGGGGTCTTGGTTCCACAACCTTCACTTACTCCTAAGAGCATAAAGTCTATGGAAAATTACTTCCATTAGGCTGGGTCTACATGGCAACTTTGGCCTCAACACAGGTTGTGCGACAGAAGTTCACTATGTATAGCTACTACATCGCAGCACAACACAAGTGAAAGGTATCACATTGCAACTCCTAGAGTACATTGCCAAGCAAGTCATAAAAAAACAAACACTTCAGACTCCAGGGGTCATAATGTGTACCTTTTAACTTGTGCAAAAATTTAGCAGCTACACATGGTGATGTTTGGCCACATGACCTGTGTCACGGCCAAAGTAACCGTGTAGCTCCCATACCTTTATGGAGGTATTTTTTTCTTAGATCATTTATCTTTATTTAGGACAGAGTATAATGACTCAGCAAATAGAAATTCCCTGCTCTTATAAAGGACCTTGAACAAATTTGAGCATGTTAAACTGTCCATATCAAGGAATGGTGGCTGCAGAGCTGACATAACCCTAAGATGAGATCTAGAAGTGTTTGTAATGACATAAAACTCAACTCTGCTGTATCTCTACACAGTAACTGTAGAGATCAGGAAAAGAGGCATATTATTTTCTCCTCTGCAGGATAAAGCCTGCTTATGATTGGTCAACCTCATTCAGGGGAAGAAGTATAATTCACCTGAAAAAAACCTCTAGTAACACCCAGTTGAACTAAAACATAAATTATAACGTAAGCTTTACAAGTTAGTACCTCCATAATGGAGAGGAAAAATTCAAAATATAAACTTCATTTTACCCTGCTCTGCAGCCAGTATTGCATGATGTGACCAGTTAAACATGCTCAATCTGGTGAAAGGTCTAAGGTTACTTCCATCTTAGCAAGTTACTTAAGCTACTTGCAGGTAATAATTTGATGATAGCTGGAGGTCTGGCTGCTGGGAACCCACGGATTCTGAGAACAGGGCTCTGAAATGGCTCATTAGAATTATCAGTGAGCTCTGTACTCGGCCATCTCCCAAAGTTTCCTATCCTTTGAATGCATTGAATCATCTACAAAAATGTATTATATTGCAAAAAAAAAGCATTTCAATGCCCCATTAGAGTCAGAACTCCAGCAATCATCAGGTTTTCACTTACCCTGTGAATGATCCTGTCATAACTTGGTAAAATAAGAATATAATTTTAAGCAACTTATAAAGAAAAATGCAACAACAAAAAAAAAAAAAGATTTTTATGTATTGGACTTTAACGGCGACAGAGTTGGGATAATGAAGATGTTGGCAGAAAAGGCAAAGTTTTGGAAATTTGAAATAGGAAAGGTTCTCTTAAAATAATTAACATTTTGAAAACGAATTATGTAATTAATAAAGACATGATCTGTCAGCTAGCTATGAGCATAACAACAAAATGCAGTCATGTATTTTAAGTCACAGCAAAATATATTTACACTATGATTTTATACCACTGAAATTCAGTTTCATACTTGATATTATATTTGGACCAAATTTAGCTCAGGGAATCCCAAAACTTTTGATATCAATTGTCACAATTGTATCCGAGAATAGAAGAGAACAAGTTACATTCATTCCTTGCTACTCTTGGACCATATACTTACATCACTGCACGAATGGCTGATGCATGATCAAATTCAGTAAATGGTTAATGTAGAACTGAATGTCCCTCTGTCCCTCAAGTGATAATCTGTTGTTCTGTTCACACTTCTGTTAGTACTTTTCCATCAGGTTTCCAGTGATTTTTGACAATTAAAATAACCTAAAATGCTGTGTTGTATGGCTAGTTTCACACTAGCGTTTTGCTGCGCTGCGGAGGGCTGCGGACTTCCTCTGTGAAGCCTCGCCCACGGCCGCACCTCCGCCGCTCAGCTCCGTCTACGTCTGCATGCGGCCTGCGTACCGATCTTTAACATTACGTACGCAGGTCGTGCAGATGTACGCGGATGCCTCCGCATGCATTGTTTTGACGATGCAGAGAAAAAATTCCAACCAGCTGCGTTTGACGCGGGTCGCTGCATCCTCAAAACGATGCATGCGGAGGCATACATTCGCACGACCTGCGTACCTAATGTTAAAGATAGGAAAAAGCTATTTAAGTGGGCACCATCACACAATAGTCTATAAGTACTTGTCTGGGATCACTACCATGCTTGTAAAAATTTACTACAGAAACCATTAAAGAGACAGGTACATGCATACAATTGTAGGATCACCATCATATATTATATGTAATTGATTCGGATCTATTTTTTTGTTCTATGTGGAACAAGTTTTAAATGTTTTTAATAGTGTGTATTGTCTGTTTTTTTCTTTGGTGTGTTTAATAAAATTTAAATTCTTTTGAAAATTATCTCTTTGTCTTGTGGTGATCCTACAATTGTATGCATGTACCTGTCTCTTTAATGGTTTCTGCAATGTTAAAGATAGGTACGCAGGGGGGTCGACCTGGCACCTCGGCACCTTATTTCCCTCCACCATGGGTAAGACAACCGTATATTCTACTCAGTAATTGTGCTCTATCTTTTTTCTTTCTATGTATGCTGTTCACTAGGACACAGTATTAGAGCATACATATGCACATGAGAGCATACATATGCACATGCATATCCAGCGATCTGCATACATATTTGTTGCTAGGTACTAACTGGATGTTATACGGCTTTTATAGAGCAGAGTATATTACAGGGTTTGGTGTGAGTATTATCAAATACATTAAAGTTGTGCCGAGGTCTTACATATATCCTTACTAGGGTATTCGTCTTTTTTATTGTTTAATGTCTATTATTATGTATTTTGTATCTTTGAATAAAGTTTATGCAATTTTTACATTTCTATGTGTATAGAACTCCATTTTTTGTGTTTAATACGCATGCGGACATAGGCGGAGCTGAGCGATGGAGGTGCGGCCGTGGGCAGGGCTTCACGGAGGAAGTCCGCAGCCCTCCGCAGCTCAGCAAAACGCTAGTGTGAAACTAGCCATTTCCCACATCCTGGGATGTATCAAAATCTTTTTAAAAACGATAGTTACTAGTCTAAATTTAAAAAAACGCACAGTATGTCCATCAAGTTCAACTGGAGATGGCAGAAGACATGGATGAAGGGGCTATGGAAAAACTTTAGTACTTTGTTAGTTTTGCATTAGCATATACTGCATTAGTCAGTACACACAGGTTTTATTTTTGTTAATGCTAGGTGTTTGGGCTTAAGGTAGAGCAGAGTGTCTCTACTTTAACTATGGTGGCGGCAGATAGTCTGAGGGATTAAGATATTTATTATGCTTGCTTATATAGCGCCAAAACACAGCACTTTAGACATTGTTATCACTGTCGCCATTGGAGTTCACAATCTGCAATCCAAATTCCCCAAAATTTGAGACCCTTTGGAAAATGTAAAGAACACAAGAATGCACTGATATGGAAATCTCTTATAGACATATTTTATTCACAACAGAAGACAGAACACAGATTAGAAGGCGAACGCTAAACACTTATTAATTTAATTTGTAAAAAAATAACTCATTTAGAAATTGAGAGCAGCAACTGTTGGGACAGGGTTAACAAAGGGCTGAAAAACTAAATGGTACTAATGAGAAACAGCTAGCGGATCAGTCCCATGACTGTATAAAAAGAGCATGTTAGAGAGGCAGAGTCTCTCAGAAGCAAAGATAGTCAAAGGTTCATCAATCTGTGAAAAATTGTATCTAAAAATTGTGAAAAAGTGTCTGAAAAATGTTTTTCAACTTTAAATTGCAAGAACATTTAATATCCCATCTGCAGTACATAATATCATCAAAAGATTCATAGATACTGGAGAAATCTATGCGTACAAGGTACAAGGCCGATGGTTAATACTGGATGCAACTTATCTACAGGCCCTCTGGAGGCACTTCATTAAAGAAAGCAGGATTCAGTTGTGCAAATCGCTACATTGGCTCAGGAATACTTCTAGAAATGTTAGTCTGTGAAAACAGTTTGTTGTGCAATCCATAAATACATGTGAAAGTTCTGCCATGCAAAGAAAAAGCCATATAACCGCACAATTCAGAAATGTTGCCGTCTTCTCTGGGCCAATACTAATTTAAAATAGGGTGAGACAAAATGGAAAACTATTCTGTGGTCAGATGAATCGAAATTTTAAATTCTTTATGGAAACCATGAATGCCGTGTCCTGAAACTCAAGAGGAGAGGGACCATCCTGCTTCAGCACACATTTCAAAAGGCTTCATCTCTGATGATATTGGTATGCATTAGTACCTATGGCATGAGTAGCTGACACATATTGAAAGGCATTATCCATGGTGAGTATTATATAGAGGTTTTAGAAGAAGATATGATCTCACCCAAACAATATTTATTTCAAGAAAGTCCTTGCATAATTTAGCAAGGTAACGCTAACCCACATAATGCATCCATTACAACAGCATGGCTGTCCAGATCTTTCACCAATTGAAAACATTTGGAGCATTACGAAACAAAAAATTCAGCAAACACAACCTGGACTTCAGCAGCTAGAATCCTACATGAGTCAAAAATTCAGCAAAGACAACCTGGACTTTTGAGCAGCTAGAATCCTACATGAGTCAAGAATGGGACAAAATTATTCTGCCAAAACGCCAACAATTGGTCTCTTCATCTCCCAGCCATTTACAAACTTGTAAAAAGAAGATTGGATGATACACAATGGTAGCCATAGCAAGGGCCCAACTTTTTTTTTATATGAGTTGCTGCCATCAATTTCTAAATGAGTTAATTTTTTTCAAATGAAATGCAAAAATATCTAATTGTGTTGTACCGCACATCCAAACTAGTGTGAATAGGTGCATACCAGGAGCAGCTACCTCCATACATAAATATACAAAAAAGGTTGCACTCTATTGTGCAAAAGCATGTCTAATCTGAAATATATGAAATATGAATAGCAAAATGGCTTTTGAACATTAGGAAAATATTTAAGAGACGCTTTGCACAGAATTTGATATAATCAAATAGTGTGAGCCCATCAACCGTCGTCAAGGTGGTCTCATAAAACTGATGGGTCCCTGACCCCCCTGTCCAAATGTGAACACTTACCAAAGGCCAATGTCTGTATGCCTGGGTGAATGTGGACACCTCTGTTCAGCAAAGCCTACATATGAGTTGGCCGGGACCAAGTGTGATGAGATGCAATTAAAAACCACATGGTGATGGGAGGAGTGCTTAGTCAGTCAGCTACCATAGAAATGACAAAAAAAAAGACTTGCACATCCAAACTATTTTCCTAATGTTCAAAAGCCATTTTGCTATTCATATTTCATATATTTCAGATTAGACATGCTTTTGCACGATAGAGTGCAACCTTTTTTGTATATAATTGTGTTGTACCGACATGATATGAGACATGGTTTACATACAGTAAACCTTCTCATATACCTTTTTTTTTGCATATTCCTCACTACTAATGTTAGTAGTGTGTATGTGCAAAATTTGGGGACGCTAGCTGTTAAAATAAATGGTTAAATTGCAGAAAAAAATGGCATGGGCTCCCGCGCAATTTTCTCCGCCAGAATGGTAAAGCCAGTGACTGAGGGCAGATATTAATAGCCTAGAGAGGGACCATGGATATTGCCCCCCCGGCTGAAAACATCTGCTCCCAGCCACCCCAGAAAAGGCACATCTGTAAGATGTGCCTATTCTGGCACTTGGCCACTCTCTTCCCACTCCCGTGTAGCGGTGGGATATGGGGTAATAAAGGGTTAATGTCACCTTGCTATTGTAAGGTGACATTAAGCCAGGTTAATAATGGAGAGACGTCAATAAGACACCTATCCATTATTAATCCTATAGTAGTAAATGGTTAATAAAACACACACACATTAGGAAAAAAAGTATTTTATTGAATTAAAGACACAGGGTGTTGTAATAGTTTATTACACTCTCAATCCAATTGAAGACCCTTGTCACCTGAAACAAAGTTAAAATAAAAAAACAACAATATCCCATACCTTCCGTTTTACCTTCCCTGTAAAAATTGTGGAATGAATGGAAAGCAGGGGAACGTAGCTACCTAGACTTGCGGTGCTGCACCCCCTGCTGGCATAACCTCAGATGAACTAGAGCGTGAGAAAATATTCAGAAAAATTCCCACACTCGAGTTCATCTGAGGTTATGCCAGCAGGGGGCGCAGCACCGCAAGTCTAGGTAGCTACATTGCCCTGCTTTCCATTCATTCCCTGGGTTTTTACAGGCAGGGTCGGCTGCATTAGCAGGCTCCTGCTTGTAAAATTATTTAACCCCTTCAGATGGACATACAGCGTGGGACAAGACTGAACGACGGAAGGTATGGGATATTGTTGTTTTTTTATTTTAACTTTGTTTCAGGTGACAAGGGTCTTCAATTGGATTGAGAGTATAATAAACTATTAGAACACCCTGTGTCTTTATTTCAATAAAATACTTTTTCCATAATGTGTGTGTTTTATTAACCATTTACTACTATAGGATTAATAATGGATAGGTGTCTTATTGATGCCTCTCCATTATTAACCTGGCTTAATGTCACCTTACAACAGCAAGGTGACATTAACCCTTTATCACCCCATATCCCACCGCTACACGGGAGTGGGAAGAGAGTGGCCAAGTGCCAGAATAGGTGCATCTTACAGATGTGCCTTTTCTGGGGTGGCTGGGGGCAGATGTTTTTAGCCGGGGGGGCAATAATCATGTTCCCTCTCCAGGCTATTAATATCTGCCCTCAGTCACTGGCTTTACCATTCTGGCGGAGAAAAATGCGCGGGAGCCCACGCCATTTTTTTCCACAATTTAACCCTTTATTTTAACAGCTAGCGTCCCCAAATTTTGCACATACACACTACTAACATTAGTAGTGAGGAATATGCAAAAAAAAGGTATATGAAAAGGTTTACTGTATGTAAACCATGTCTCATATCATGTCGGGTTTGGGAAGAAGATAGCAAAAGCCAGCAAGTGAATTACCGGCTTTTATGCCATCTAGCACTGTATGAAATATAAATATATGTATATATATGTGTGTCTCACTTACATATATATATATATATATATATATATATGTATATACACCTATACTATGTGTAGACATTTATTACAGCTATTCTATTCTAACCTGTCAGTGTGATTTTACTGTACACCGCACTGAATTACCAGCTTTTCTATAGAACACCGCTGCGTATTTCTCGCAAGTCACACTGTTGGTCCGTGTGTAATCTGTATTATTCTCGCCCCATTGACTTTCATTGGCGTATTTTTTGCGCAATACACTGACAAACGCGGCATGCTGCGATTTTCTACGGCCGTACAATACCGTATAATACGGATGCGTAAAATACGGCAGATAGGAGCTGCCCCATAGAAAATCATTGGTCTGTGTGCAATGCGTATCTTCTGCGCCTCTCATACGTCCATAAAACTCGCTAGTGTGACGCCGGCCTTACTCTGTAAGGTACTGTATATTACAAAAAGATGGCCCACACATAGTGTTGAGCGATACCGTCCGATACTTGAAAGTATCGGTATCGGATAGTATCGGCCGATACCCAAAAAGTATCGGATATCGCCGATACCGATACCCGATACCAATACAAGTCAATGGGACACCAAGTATCGGAAGGTATCCTGATGGTTCCCAGGGTCTGAAGGAGAGGAAACTCTCCTTCAGGCCCTGGGATCCATATTAATGTGTAAAATAAAGAATTAAAATAAAAAATATTGATATACTTACCTCTCTGGAGGCCCCTGGACATCACCGCTGGTAACCGGCAGCCTTCTTTGCTTAAAATTAGCGCGTTTAGGGCCTTCCATGACGTCACGGCTTCTGATTGGTCGCGTGCCGCTCATGTGACCGCCACGCGACCAATCACAAGCCGCGACGTCATTCTCAGGTCCTAAATTCCTAGAATGAGGAGTTTAGGGCCTGAGAATGACGTCGCGGCTTGTGATTGGTCGCGTGGTGGTCACATGAGCGGCACGCGACCAATCAGAAGCCGTGACGTCATGGAAGGCTCTAAACGCGCTCATTTTAAGCAAAGAAGGCTGCCGGTTACCAGCGGTGATGTCCAGGGGCCTCCGGAGAGGTAAGTATATCAATATTTTTTATTTTAATTCTTTATTTTACACATTAATATGGATCCGATTCCCGATACCACAAAAGTATCGGAACTCGGTATCGGAATTCCGATACTGCAAGTATCGGCCGATACCCGATACTTGCGGTATCGGAATGCTCAACACTACCCACACACCTTTAGCATTAAACTAATGTACAGGTGTACAAATATATTATATGGTCAATATACAAACATACATACACGATGCGTCAGCACACTGCGATTAATGAATACATGAACCCCAATATTGCTAGTAAGTTAAAAATGTAAAGTACTCTGTTAGCATTTCTGAAGGTATACCTATATATGGATGGTCCCCATCACAGTTGTCCTACCTCTCCATGTGCCAAACCAGGCCTCATCAGAATGGGTAATCGAAAGAAAACTAAGCATAGCTCTCAATTAAAACCTTGTCTGGGAAGGATGTGCAAATAAGGGTGCTTATACCTGGAGGGCCCCCAATGTATGCTGAAAAAATATATAGGGCCGCACACCTTTAGTATTAAAGTAATGTACAGGTGAACAACTACAAACAGCGTTTTTCCAAAAAATATATGTTTGTTGATGTATTTGTGCACTTTAACCCCTTCACCACCATGCGTTTTCCCATTTTTGACTTTCCATTTTTTGCTCTTCTTCTTCCCATAGACCTTTTTATTTTTCTGTCAGTATATGGCCATGTGAGGACTTTTTTTTTGTGGAACGAGTTGTACTTTTGAATGACGCCATTGATTTGCCATATAGTGTACTGGAAAATGGGGGAAAAAATTCAAAGTGCAGTGAAATTGAAAAAAGTGCAATCCCACAATTGTTTTTTGCTTTGCTTTTTATCATGTTTACTAAATGCTAAAACTGACCTGCCATTATGGTTCTCCAGGTCATTACAAGTTCATAGATACCAAACATCTATGGGTTATTTTTTTATTTCAGTGGTGACAATAAAATCCATATTTTCTAAAAAAAAAAGTTGCCATATTCCGAGACCCATAGCGTCTCCATTTTTCCTGATCTGGGGCAGGGTGAGGGCTTATTTTTTTGTGTGCCGAGCTGATGTTTTTTATTGATATTATTTTGGTGTAGATATGATTTTTGATCAACCATTATTGCATTTTAATCTAATGTTGCGGTGACCAAAAAAAACGTAATTCTGGAGGTTTGATTTTTTTTCTTGCTACGCCATTTACCAATTTTTCTGAACTCGGCAATACCAAATATGTGTATTTTTTTATTGTTTTGTTTTGAATGGGGTAAATGGGGGGTGATTTGAACTTTGAGCTGATTTGATTTGAGCTGATAAAATCAGCTGACATGTGTCGGAAAAGTTGCGGGCTTATCGCCAGAGCCTGCAGCAAATAGGAGGAGGCCACCTTAGATATAACTATATGTTGGAAAGGGGTTAAGGCCACGTGCACACGTTGAGTATTTGGTCAGTATGTTACATCAGTATTTGTAAGCTAAAATCAGAAGTAGAACAGTCAGAGGAAAGTATAATAGAAACATATGCACCACTTCTGAATTATTCTCCCACTCCTCAAATACTGAGTTAAAAAACTCACCAATTACTGAACGTGTGAACATGGCCTAACATTAATGTGTGAAATATTGGTGCGACTTTAGCAATTAAAAAAAAATCAAAGTGCTGAACAACTATGTATTCTGCGACTCTATATTTTCCTATTTCAGGTGGCTCTGACAGCCTAAGATTAGGAAAAATTAAGTGATACTGTATACTCTCAGGCCTAACTTTGGACAGATTGACAAATGAAAAGCTCTGAATTAGCTCCACTGAATTACTCTGGGGCTAATTCACAATTTTAACATTGGATTTCTGTTATGATTATAATCATTTGGACTACTTTCATGAAAACCTTGGTGCTGTAAGCGAAGAGCAAGGAGAAAAATGTAATCAGGATATCAATGAGAAGAAATGATGATACCAAGGTAGATGGAACGTGAATATGATGGGGGACTACAGCTGGATGCGTCACAGAGAAGATTTGCAGGCCTTCTATAAGACAAAAGGTATCAAGAGCAGCTTTGAATAGAAATGGAAAAGGCGTAAGAATGAATTTTCAATAAAGGTGCAGAATATTTTTTTTATATAATATTGTATAAAAAATGACTACAATAAAGATTTTTCTTTTTCAGCTCGCTTATATGTAATTTCCCGTGCTTTTTGTGCAAAATCCGTATCAGATGGTTAAAAATAGATGCGCTTTGTTTTTGTTTTTTAAATCAGGGCATAAAACATAAGAATCTGTGATTGGATTTGAAAAAATGTTCATAAACCCAATTTTTGCATACCGGTGTTATCTACCCCTGACCATATGAACGTAAATGTACAACAGCTATAGAAACACAGGTAGCAGGCTACCTTTCCTTAATCATTATACAAAAGCATTGCACTAATTGACTGAAAGTAAATCTTAACTTCATGTGAATTCAAGTTTTAAATAGTGCCTTATCAAAGGTCATTGCTAAGGGGTCAAAGACTCCCATGCTAAGAGGACAGGTACTATAGAAATGGTTGCAGCTCTTTCTGCACGGTTAGCCTTTTACTTCAAGTTTGTGAGATTCCAGACTATTTTACAATTTTTGCCAGTAACATTTGCTGGACCATCATAATGTTGTAGTGACGGAAATTTACTGTATTTATTATTGTATACTAATTGTGAACCTGTAAGCGTGTTCTGTCAATGGTATAAACAGAGAATTGCAGCGCTCCTTGTGAACTCTCAACAACATCAGTTGTTAATCTCTTCATGCTGCTCATGTTCATGATTTCATGTTAAACATCATACATTTGTTTTGCTGTCATGTTGCTAAGTATCCCAAACAGCCATAATAGCCATAATATTAAAACCTATGTTCAGCCAAAACAGCCATGATGTGGACTTAAAGGGAACCTGTCACCATTTTTGTGTCATACTAGCTAAAAATATTATCTTACTAAGCGTTCCCTAAATACTTACAACCCCTGGCAAAAATTATGGAATCACTGGCCTTAAAGGATGTTCATTCAGTTGTTTAATTTTGTAGAAAAAAAGCAGATCACAGACATGGCACAAAACTAAAGAAATTTCAAAAGGCAACTTTCTGGCTTTAAAAACACTAAAAGAAATCAAGAACAAAAAATGTGGTTGTCGGTACTGGTTACTTTTTTAACCAAGCATAGGGGAAGAATTATGGAAACACTCAATTCTGAGGAAAAAATTATGGAATCACCCTGTAAATTTTCACACCCAAAAATAACATCTGCATCAAATTAGATCTGCTCGTTAGTCTGCATCTAAAAAGGAGTGATCACACCTTGGAGAGCTGTTGCACCAAGTGGACTGACATGAATCATGGCACCAACAAGAGATGTCAATTGAAACAAAGGAGAGGATTATCACACTCTGAAAAGAGGGTAAATCATCATGCAATGTTGCAAAAGATGTTGGTTGTTCACAGTCAGCTGTGTCTAAAATCTGGACCAAATACAAACAACATGGGAAGGTTGTTAAAGGCAAACATACTGGTAGACCAAGGAAGACATCAAAGCATGAAGACAGGAAACTTAAAGCAATATGTCTCCAAAACAGGAAATGCACAATAAAACAAATGAGGAATGAATGGGTGGAATCTGGAGTCATTGTCTGTGATCAGACTGTAAGAAACCTCCTAAAGAAAATGGGATTTACATACAGAAAACCTAAACGAAAGACATCATTAACACCTAAACAGAAAAAAACAAGGTTACAATGGGCTAAGGAAAAGCAATCGTGGACTGTGGATGACTGGATGAAAGTCATATTCAGTGATGAATCACGAATCTCCATTGGCAAGGTGACAATGCTGGAACTTTTGTTTGGTGCCATTCCAATGATATTTATAAAGATGACTGCCTGAAGAGAACATGTAAATTTCCACAGTCATTGATGATATGGGGCTGCATGTCAGGTAAAGGCACTGGGGAGATGGCTGTCATTACATCTTCAATAAATGCACAAGTTTATGTTGATATTTTGGACACTTTTTGTATCCCATTAATTGAAAGGATGTTGGGGATGATGAAATGACATCAAGATGATGATGCATACTGCCATAGAGCAAAAATTGTGAAAACATGTCTTGAAAAAAGACGCACAAGGTCAATGTCATGGCCTGCAAATAGTCTGGATCTCAATCCAATTGAAAATCTTTGGTGGAAGTTGAAGAAAATGGTCCATGACAAGGATCCAACCTGCAAAGCTGATCTGGCAAGAGCAATCAGAAAAAGTTGGAGCCAGATTGATGAAGAGTACTGTTTGACACTCATTAAGTCCATGCCTCAGAGACTGCAAGCTGTTATAAAAGCCAGAGGTGGCACAACAAAATATTAGTGATGTTTTGTCGTGTTTTTTGTTTGTTTGTTTTTCATGATTCCATAATTTTTTCCTCAGAATTGAGTGATTCCATAATTTTTCCCCTATACTTGGTTAAAAAAGTAACCATTACTGACTACCACATTATTTGTTCTTGATTTATTTTAGTGTTTCTTAAAGCCAGAAAGTTGCCATTTGAAATGACTTTAGTTTTGTGCCATGTCTGTGATCTGCTTTTTTTTCTACAAAATTAAACAACTGAATAAACATCCTCCAAGGCTGGTGATTCCATAATTTTTGCCAGGGTTTCTATATAACCCCCTGACTCCCCCCTGTATAGCCCTGAAAAATCTTTTTGATTTCTCCTGTGCTGTATTCTAATCGGCAAAGCCGAAAAGCAGAAGTGCAGATAAGCCAATAAATGTATTTCCGGTTCATGTACTGGAACTACTTCCATGTACCGGAAATACGTTTGTTAACGCATGCACATTTCTGCTTTTCGGCTTTGCCCATAGTTGGGCATAGCATACTGCGCAAGCGCCAGACACTATTTGTCTGCGCAGGCGGAAAAACCTCTCTGGGTGATGAGGATGATGCAGGAGTTGTTACCCATGTCCAGGATGGTGAGCAGCAGCCGTGAGGAGGGGTGGAATGGACCGAAGTCACATTCATTGGACTGGACGGACCCGATTAGAATACAGCGTGGGAGAAATCAAAAAAAGTTTTTCAGAGCTATACAGGGGCAGTCAGGGGGTTACATAAGTATTTAGGGAATGCATAGCAAACGCTTAGCAAGATCATATTTTTAGCTGGTATAACACAAAAATGGTGACAGGTTCCCTTTAACAACACTTCCGAAAGTATCCTGCATCTGGCACCAAGGAGCTAACAGCTTTTGTTTAAAATGTACTTGATGTTTCAGGAGAACTTGAAGCAGAGTGTCTGTTCTAGCTCCTCCCCTCTCCATAGACATCTATAAGCAGCAACTGACATCTCCTATCTCAGTAATGGGAAAATCAGTCTTCAATGAATACAAATTGTACTCATGAATTGAGAGTGAATGATTAGTCCAGGAGGAGAAAGAAGCTGATTTCTCTGCTAATATATATGACTTTTTTATATTCATTTGTACTATTGATTAATGAAACAAAATATTAAAATAAGAGCTACTTTTTATCTCTTGCAAATTGTTAGGTGGGGTTTTCCTGGATTAGACTTGTTTTTCAAGTACATCCCAGAGATGCTCAATCCGATTAAAATATAGAAGTTTTAAAGCTAAGTCATAAGATTGAACTTATGTTCCTCAAATCAGTCATGAACAATTTTTGTGGTGTGGCAGGGTGCCTTATCTTGCGGGAAAAGGCCTCTGCTGTTAGGAAATTTTTCTGCCATGAAGTGGTAGATTAGGTCTGTAGTACTGTTCAGGCCGGTCATTTATGTCAAAGTAACACCCACATGAATGCCACAACTCAAAACCTCCTAGCAGAACACTGTCCAGAGCATCACATAACCTTCACTAGCTTGCCTTCATCCTGCAGCCATATCTTCTCAGGTAAGTGACACATGGCCATCCACATGATGTAAACAAGACAGTGAATTATCAGACTTAGGCCGGAGTCACACTACTGTAGAATATGGGCGAGTGCTATGCGAGAAAACATCGCATAGCACTCCGGCCAGTATTAATCTTTGGAGCAGCTCACATCACCGTATTTTTTCTCAGGCGTATTTGACGTGCGTGCAAAATCGCAGCATGCTGAGTTTGTTCGCGTATATCATCTGAGACTCGCCAAAACAAGCCTATGGGTGCGAGAAAAACTCAGATACCACACGGACCATTCGTCTAGCTTGCGAAAAATACGCACACATTTTCCTCATTTCAGACCATTGAACAATTTAATTCAATGAGGAAAATCAGTGAGAAATGTAAAGCCATACGGATGTCATACCAATAAATGGGTGGGAGAAAATCGCATCATCACATTGCAAATGCATTACACACGGATGACAATATGAAGAACATTTGTGCGACTCTCGGCAGGGAGACTCGGACCGATTTTCCATACGTTTAGTGTGACGCCGGTTTAAGACACCTTCCATTGTTCCATGGTCCAAGTCGTGAATTAGTATGGGCACTCGATGTGTGGTTAAGCAGTCAGACGCGGCAAACTGAAATGCATCTGATTCTGTTTCTGGCTTTCCACCATATTTAGCTGTCAGTTTATCAACAATTATAGATGGGCGACCGCAAACGGTAACTTTCGGGGTCTGTACTGATCACCTAGTGTTCGGGCACGGACCTCGAACACAGACTTCTCCAGGAAGTCTGTGTTACTGGTCGGGTTCAGCACCCAGAACATTGGGTGTTTCCCACGCTGTCATCTGCATGACAGTATGAGAAACACCGGTGGCTCTGATCAGTGGTAGGATCATTACCGCCGGTCAGAGAGCTGCAGATGACAGCGTGAGACAGCAGCTGAGACCGGCGGAAAAACATTTACCTCCAGTAACATGCGTTGGCTGATGAGAGAGTACTGCTCCCAACAGCCTACGCCTGTTGTCGCTGATAACATTGAGGCACCACTGATGGGAGTATTCATCAGAGCCCATGTTTCCAGACTGTTATGTAGATGACAGAGTGGAAAACAATGGATGTTCGACCTCCCATTCATCTGAATGGGGTCCAGGTTCGAGCTCGGGTACCGTTCCAAACATCTATTGGTTCGCCCATCACTATCAACAATTCTTGATACAGTAGTTCTTCTATGTAATAGAACAAGATGGGTCAGTTTTTAATTATCATGCAAAACAATTAGCCTTTGGATGTCCCTGACACTGCCGCAGGTTCACCATCTATCCTTCATTACACTTTTGGCCGATTCTAATCACAGCATATAGTTAACAGTAGGATCTACTAAATTGGAGGTGATCTGAATTAATCTTGTAGCCATCAAACTGTACCTACTTTTACCACTTCCGACACAACAACTTCAGGAAGTGGCTGTTCACTTGCTGTTTAATATGTCACTGAAAAGATCTCAACCCTTAACAAGTATTATTTGGAATGAGATAATCAATGTCATTGAATTTCACTGATTGGCGAACATTGCAAAAGACAAAGAAAACATACATAGGACTACTATCAGCAGCCATAACCAAATATGTTGCTCATTCAGTTTACCTTAATAGGCATGCTCTGCTGTACCAGATTTGGATTTTCTCTCCAGTTAAGGCCCGATGCCAGCTTCATATAATTAATTTGACCATCATTTTCTTGATGTCTGGAAGGAGTAAACAAGAGATATTACATGGTCGTGTAAGACTCAATGAAACAACTGCAGCCGCGTGTAAGTAATTAAATGTTTGACTGTGGACATTGGCTCCTCTCCAGCATTGAGACCAATGAATATCACAGAGGCCGAGGTTACAGTTTCATAACTTTTTTTGCTATCTGATTTAGTACCAATCCCAAAAAATTTCCCAAACTAGAAACACATGTGAGCACAGAGGAGTTGTTGCTTACTACACGTATTTAGTTACATTTGTTGACATGGTGAGTTTGTTACACTGTTGGAGTCTAGTGTGCCTTTGTACTGTTTTCTTTCTATCATCACTTCTTGTCTGTGTCCTATCGAGCCATGAATTGTAATAGTTCATGCTTTTCTATAACAAGAAGGCCATTTGGCTACCAAGATCTTTTCAACTAAAGCCTACAAAAGACGCTGGGTTGTTAATAAGAATTTTACGTTCACATGTTTAATACGCAGATATTTCTATTATTATGCTTGTGGCCAATCTTTCAAATCATGGATATTAAATATCGATTTAAAAATTAGCCTTTTATATACCGTAGTTCATAACAAGGTAAAATACCATGGAAAATGCTATTTTTTCACATAATTGCTTGTCACAGCAATAAAAAAAAACTATGGAGTTTCCAAAATGTTTGGCTGGTAATAACCTCAATCAAAAATAAAAAATATTGGGCCTGATTTGTGGATTTATTTGTCTAGTTTTTGGTATTCACTGTTTAATTTGCACCTTTATGTTCGATATTATGGGCTGGATTTTCGTTTTCCAGAAGTTTTCGGCTGATTCAACAATGGTGACTTTTTAAAAAGTTGCAATATTTAATTCAGTCTCCCCAGAGTGATGTTATATATGTCAGTTATTTTTATTTTACATCACACATTTTTGTATTATTTCACATATTTCATTATGTTACCGTATTTATGCCCAGATGTATAGATTGAGAAATCATAATCTTACTATCTTCACTTCATCTTCCACATATGAAATATGTCTTGACATTAGCTATTCCCTGGGCCTAAATTTAATTACTTACTGTTCTAGAATAACTCGAAGAAGGTCGTCTGCCAGAGGTACTTTAAAGGCTTTCAAAATCGTTCTGGTTTCTTGGAGTGGGAGCAATCCTTTCCTGCAAAGCACAAACAGCTTTAGATAGATAGATAGAGTAAGTGCAGTCCTCCAAATCCACTGGTAAATGGATAATAATAATAATAATAACTAATAATATTATATAGGAGAAAAAAAGAGGTTCAACTCCAAACAGCTAAACATTTCAGCTCAAGGAGTTCTTGTTGAGAAAGGTTCACACCTTGTTTAAAAAATTTTTAAGCTTTTTGCTATGTTTGGAGTGTGACCTCTTTTTCCTCCTATAGATAGATAGATAAGATCGTGTGCTAACCGAGTTTCTTCAGCGTGCTCGAAAATATGTTCAAGTCCACATGGCTGCATGTCTCGCGGCTGTTTGACAGACGCAACAGATTCAGGGACTGCCTATTTGTTAGGCAATCCCTGCATGTGTTGTGTCTGTTGAAGCTGCGAAACATGCAGGTGCGGGGATTCGAACAATGTTATTCGAGCGCGCCGAAGACACTCGGTTAGCACACGATCATGCTCAGATAACAACTTATCCAAGCACATTCTCTTATCTCTAACTAGATTAGGTTAGAGAAAAAGGAGGCAGCGCTCCAAAAAAACAGTTTTAAAAAGTGTGCAAAACAACCCGGTAGCATTATCCCTCTTCCGCCAAAATTAACAGTAGGCATAGACTGCCAGATAAAGAAGCGTGATTCTGCACTCCACAGAAGATGTCTCCTCTGCTCCAGACTCCAGTAGTGATGGGCGAGTATACTTGTTGCTCGGGTTTTCCCGAGCACGCGCGGGTGGTCTCCGAGTATTTGTGCGTGCTCGGAGATTTAGCTTTTGTTGATGTGGCTGCTACACAGCCTGAATACATGTGGAAATTCCCTAGCAACCAGGCAACCCTCACATCTACTCAGGCTGGCTAGCAGCCATAAATCATGCAGCTGTATCGACAAAAACTAAATCTCTGAGCACTCACAAATACTTGGAGACCACCCGAGCGTGCTCGGGAAAACCTGAGCAATGAGTACACTCGCTCATCACTAGACTCCAGTGATAGCTGCTTTATGCCACTCTATCAGGCACTTGGCATTGCACTTGGTGATGTCAGGCTTGCATGTAGCTGCTTGTTAAAAGCTGAAGTTAATACCAGAGGAGGTCACGAGCTCTGCAGTTGCGTCAGCTTTGGGTACTTTTATGCATTACGTGCCTCAGTACTTGGCGGTCCCGCTCAGTAACTGTACAGTATCTACACTTCATTGATGAGTTTTTGTGGTTTCTAAACGCTTCTACTTTTCAATAATACAACTCACAATTTATCATGAAATGTTTAGGAGGGAAGGAATTTACTGCACCATGCTTGAATTCGATGAACTGTTTAGAATGACCCATTCTTTCACTAATGTTTGTAAAGTAAAGGCAGACATGACAGCTAGGGCAGGATTTTATACACTTGCGGCAATGAGACTGAAAGAAAAACCTGAATTAAATGATCAAGTGGTGTGTCCCAATAGTTTTGTCCATATAGTTTTAAAGGGGTTGTGCGGCCTAAAACAACAAGTCTCCAGTCACTCTATGTGACTAATCTCATCGAGAAATACATTTCTAGTCAGATTCTGGCTGAGAGTATGCATTTTGCATACTTGGGGTCATGTGACCAGTATTCCTAGTGGTGACATAGGAGAATCCTCACAGGGTACACACTGAGCTCTGTGAGGATTCACAAGTCAACATGCACACAGAGTGACATTAGACTTGTCATTTTAGACTGAACAACCTCTTTAACAGATAGGCAAATAAATTAGATTGGATGTCTAACATTCTTGAAGACTGGTTTTGTTTTACCTTTCACGATCATTGTACACAAAGGCATCATTTAGTTTACTGAAGTTTTCAAATGACTTTTTCTTTAGATGCTCCTGTGCTACAGCCATCAGAAGACCTATGTCAACTTCTAGGTTTTCTTGTGCACTGTAATGGCGTCCAATGGTCATTATTTCATGTTCTGTGAGTCTTCTATCACCGATTTCCACCAGGACATTCCTAGAAATAAAAGCATGGTTAAATATTTATTAATATACAAAAAAATGTAATAATATGTAGGAAAATGTAACCTGTAATATAATTTAATAACACTTTTGTACCCCCATCAGGTGCAGACATATCATTGATGCAACCTGTGCAGCCGCACAGGGCCCAAGAGGTAATGGGGCCCACTTCTGCCTCCAAAGCAGGTGATATTGTACATTATGATGAACTATTGGAGTGTAAAGGGCCCATATACTGTTCATGCACAGGGGGCCTCTTCTGTCTGTGTCCGCCAGTGACCTCTATCATATATTAGAAAGTCACCTCTATTATAGTTAAAGGTAGGGCATATTGATGCCACTTCTATGAGCAAGAAGAGACATCAGAGCTACAAAAAGGACTCCATATCTGGCAGACTCAAATCATTCTTGTATAACAAATTATTTGGAAACACTGCCATCTAATACCACATTTTCCCTGAAGGAGCAATTACTGGTTTATGCCGGGCTAACCACAGTTTCCCCCCTGTGAAATCAGTTGTTAGCGATCAGATTGTCAGGGGTTCCATATTCTGAACATGGCTATCGCTGATGACATGATCCCGTTAATAACCTACAGATATCATTTATAACATGAACTACAACAATGCAACAAAAGGCATAAACTTTGACAGTAAAAACATCTGTCATTTTCATCTTGCTCACACAATATATATTGTTCTTCATGAACACTTTACAAACATGTTTTGCCAATTGGCATGAAAGTGAAAAAATGTGTGAATGCACGGTGCCTCGAGTAATCACTAAGCAGAACCTGTAGGCCATGTTTACCCATCACAAGCTGGAAATACTCATGTATGGTGTAATGAATGACCCACTTGGGATGTAAGCAAATCTAGCTGATTAACAAGACATATTTTCTCCCAACAAAATAATTTATCTTTTAAGAAGAAGGTAAGTGAGGGAGGTCCGTGTGGTCGAAGATTAAGTAAACCTAACAATAAATCATTGGTTTCAGCATTGGAAATCACACCCAGTAACACACACACTTCTCAACACTGGCTACAAGAAACTATTCTGAATAAAATCAGAATAAAGTTACCATACTAAAATGGTAAAATATAAAAATTAAATTAAAAGGCCACCTAACATACTAAGAGCCTACACCTACAATCCACTTTTATCAGAATTAGGTGGCAGAGACCTAAGACCACTTTATCTTACTCTTGGTTTCTAATGATTCAGTGCATGTAGAATTAGGAATAACTGCACAGATTATATGATCTGTATGTTATCAAACCAAATTAGGAATCTCATTCTGTAGGAAACAAAAACTAGTCCAGCTAGCCATGGTCCAGAAGAAACCAGTTCTTTTACACCCCTTCACTTATATCAGAAACAAACCACCAAGACTGTTTATAATTCTCCTTTTCTATTTTTAAAATGTATTATGGAAAGATGGAGTTTTTGCTGGTTCACACTGACTAGAGAAGAATAAGGTGACCTGAATTAGGGCAATGGTTGCCTTTTTAACTATATGTCCATCCTCGTGGCAGCCAGAGCCTGGCTGCCACGAGGAAATTTACTTTCTTCTTCAAGGCAGCCTCCAGCTTTCAGTCATAGAGGTGATACTGGCAAATGATTCACTCACTGCCAAGAATACAGCTGGTATAATGCCCTGATTGAATATGCTGCAGAGATGGCATTCAGTTAATGTGCCAGGGCATTCTTACCTAACTATGTACTGAGCAGTGAATGAAGTCGCGCCGACATGCCTCGATGACTGAAAGCTGGAGGCTGCCTGGAAAAATAAAGATCATTTCCTCCTGGTAGCCAGACTTTCAGTGCAGCTGTATGGCAGTTTTAAAAAGATATTAACCTGCAGATTAACCTCATATATGATATGAAGATTTATTGTGTTTTGGGACACGACAGATTCCCTTTAAAGAAGCCCTATCTCACTTGTTTGTTTTTTTAATCGGGTATAAAAGCTGATGTCCTCCTGAATCTGGCATGTTTTGCTTTTGTTCTGTAGGGCACCTTTAAAAAGATATTAACCTGCAGATTAACCTCATATATGCAGATTTATTGTGTTTTGGGACACGACAGATTTCCTTTAAAGAAGCCCTATCTCACTTGTTTGTTTTTTTTATCGGGTATAAAAGCTGATGTCCTCCTGAATCTGGCATGTTTTGCTTTTGTTCCCAAGTCTCTCGATTGCTGAGAAATAGCCACCTCTTCCCTGTATATAAATCTAGTCCTATCAGGTAAGGGGGCATGATCCACAACTTTTGTCTATGGCTGTTTTCTTGAAGACCAGTGATGAAGGGGTCATATCTAAATAATGGAAAGGTTTCAGGAACAAAAAATGCCATATTCAGGAGAGCAACATTTACACCAGGTAAAAAATATTACAGGACCTCTTTAAAAGTTCATATTGTAAGTATTTCTACTTGTCATCAAAAGCGTTCTTCAACTGCTCAATGACCTAATTTCATCGGACTTGCAAGTGTACTTCTATAGAATGAGAGCATGTAGCATACAAAAACACACATCCTACCCTATCGATTATACTATCTTTACAAAAGATGAAAGGACTGCATGCAAGAAATCAGACAGTACATGGAACACAATGTTCTAGTCCACCTTTTCACACTGACACTTGAGCAGTGCCAGTGTGTGTCTCATAACGCCCTCAGGATGCCAGGGAAGGTCAGAAAAAGAAAGCTGGTTACTTAAAAGAGGAAGCTGTCTTTGTATCTAAGCCAAGATGAATATAGAACCGCTGTACAAGTACAATGCTCTGTTGAAGAAGAATGTGAGAGCTATTCCAAAGCGCTGCACTACCACCCAGAAGACGAGACGTGACCCAGCCAAATATTTGCTGCCCATACCATATTTAACACAGAAACTATTGTTGCATGACATCATATCCACAGCTGACAACGCATGTGGTATTTTTCCTCTATTTCTCTTTCCCTTATTTGTTTTGTCAGCAAAGTCAAAAACATAGGAATAGTATATTAAAAATATGACCAAATTTAACCGACATTCCAACTACTCTTCATTGACTTCCATATCTATGCATGCTGTATACACAAATACCTATCTATAGATATAGATATTACATTTGTAAATATATTATCGTGTATATACACACACATATATATATATATATATATATATGTGTGTGTGTGTGTAAATACATGTAAATATGTATTTATACACTGATATATAATATATATAATCATTAACACAATTAGAGGTGGATTACCAAGCTGCTGCTACTACATGAATGCATTAATGATAATCTTTAAAATTATCTAGCTTGGCAGATGTTGCCATCTGTATCATGGCTCACAGTATAGCAGCAGCCATAACTAATCATGAAATCAGTTTTCGACCATTCAAATGAGAGCAGACATAACGTCAGAGATTGGCTGGACCACCAGCATCAATACAGACTTTTATGTAATCGTGCCAATTACATATTTATCTTTTGCAATGTTCCAATGCCTTGATTAAAGCATAAACATTAATAAATAGATCTTACACCTGAATATACTGTATATGTATTTGCTATGAAAATTCAAGTCAAAATAACAACCTGCTTCATACTAAGTACATGCATGCTGTGTTACATAGCCGGCATATGCTTGTGACTGTAGCAACCAAAGTGATCTCCGATTACGAAGTTGATGCATTGATTCCTGACAAATTATAGAATAATTTTTCACATAACTTGATTTAAATATCCAGGAAACAATCTATCTTGATAAAGGAAGCAGAATAACAATAGGAACTGGATAAAGAGTCCTAATGTGCCCCAGAAAAAAATTTAACAGAACATATCCATACCAGTAAAAGACATGTTGTATGTTCCCAGTCTAGAAGATGTAAAGTGAAGGAAAGCTAAAGAACTCATTGTAAAATTCCAAGTTGATGAGTGCAATCTAGGATGGAAAGCAGGTGATAATCTTTGCCAAAGTACATAAGCGTATTATATTTTCTTAGAATTGAGAGTCCTCAATTTTCTTAACACAGTTAAAGGAACAGGTGAGACGCCGCACGAAGGGATGCCATGACTATAGCCACACATAGCATTGAGGACTGAGCAACAAATATCAAAAAACCTTTAAAGGGACACTGTCACCTGAATTTGGAGGGAACAATCTTCAGCCATGGAGGCGGGGTTTTTGGGTTTTTGATTCACCCTTTCCTTACCCGCTGGCTGCATGCTGGCTGCAATATTGGATTGAAGTTCATTCTCTGTCCTCCGTAGTACACGCCTGCGCAAGGCAAGATTGTAAGCGGGTAAGGAAAAGGTGAATTAAACACCCGAAAACCCCGCCTCCATGGCTGAAGATTGTTCCCTCCAAATTCAGGTGACAGTGTCTCTTTAAGAAACATCAAAATGGAACCTGACAGAAGGACAGTGTCATGACACTACTGAAAATAAGAACAGAAGAAAAATTTGGCTTGTGAAAAATATGGCTAAAGTCATTGTGACCCCCAAATACTACAAGAAAGCAGACACAATCTAATCCAGATACATAACTAAATGCTTTTGATAATAAAAAAATCAAAAGACACTTCTCAGCTTTAAGAAGGGGTACAATTAAAAGGATTAAACCTGATGAGGAAGACAATACTGCAATGAAAAATAAAGCATTCCAACTATTGAAAGATCTCTCAAAGATTAAAGGAAAATCAAAAGGCATGGAAAGTCAGATGAAACTTCTGAAGGAACACATAAAACAGCTGAGACAAAAATTGGCATATAAACAGCAAGAGACCAAAATATAGCGCCTTGAAAAAATATTCATACCCCATGAACTTTTCTACATATTTTCATGTTACACTCACAAACTTAAATGTTTTATATTGGAACCTAAGTAGGAAGTATTTGTGAAGTGTAAGGGAAATGAAAAAAAAAATAAAAAAATAGAAATCTGAAAATTGTGATATGCATTTGTATTTAACCCCCGAGTCAATTTAGGACCTGTTTTTGCTGCAATTACTGCTGCAAGTCTAGTCAGATAAAACCAAAGTAGAACGCTTTGAGCTAAATGCAAAACGCTATGTGTAGCGGAAACTAATACTGCACATCACCATGAGAACACCATCCCCACCTTCAAACATGGTGGTGGCAGCATGCTGTTTGGATGCTTTTCATCAGCAGGGACACGGAAGCTGGTCAGAGTTGATGGGAAGACGGATGGAGCTAAATAGAAGGCAATCTCGGAGGAAAACCTATTAGAGGATGCCAAAGACTTGAGACTGGGGTGTAGGTTCACCTTCCAACAGGACAACAACCCTAAACATACTGCCAGAGCTACAATGGAATGATTTACGGTAGATCAAAGCATATTCATGTGTTTAAATGGCATACTCAATGTTCAGATTTAAATCCCATTGAGAATCTGTGACAAGACTGTTATGAAAGCAATCCAGTGACACAGTGTGCCAGCAATCAGAGCACATACAGTGATCTGATAATAACCCAAAAACAATAGAACGAGCTCTGAGACGTGGAATCTCTGTAGACCGCAATACCTGAACCTATCCAAAACACAACTAAAGGCAGCTGTGGATTGCGCCTGACACTACCTATGCAACTCGGCACAGCCTGAGGAACTGACTAGCCTGAAGATAGAAATACAAGCCTGACTTGCCTCAGAGAAATACCCCAAAGGAAAAGGCAGCCCCCCACATATAATGACTGTTAGCAAGATGAAAAGACAAAACGTAGGGATGAAATAGATTCAGCAAAGTGAGGCCCGATATTCTAGATAGAGTGAGGATAGCAAAGAGAACTTTGCAGTCTACAAAAAACCCTAAAGCAAAAAACCACGCAAAGGGGGCAAAAAGACCCACCGTGCCGAACTAACGGCACGGCGGTACACCCTTTGCGTCTCAGAGCTTCCAGCAAAAACGAATAGACAAGCTGGACAGTAAAAACAGCAACAAAAGCAAAGAAGCACTTATCTAAGCAGAGCAGCAGGCCACAGGAAAGATCCAGAAGCTCAGATCCAACACTGGAACATTGACAAGGAGCCAGGAAGACAGAATCAGGTGGAGTTAAATAACAAAGCAGCCAACGAGCTCACCAGAACACCTGAGGGAGGAAGCTCAGAAGCTGCAGTACCACTTGTGACCACAGGAGTGAATTCAGCCACAGAATTCACAACAGTACCCCCCCCTTGAGGAGGGGTCACCGAACCCTCACCAGAGCCCCCAGGCCGACCAGGATGAGCCACATGAAAGGCACGAACAAGATCTGGAGCATGGACATCAGAGGCAAAAACCCAGGAATTATCTTCCTGAGCATAACCCTTCCATTTAACCAGATACTGGAGTTTCCGTCTAGAAACACGAGAATCCAAAATTTTCTCCACAATATACTCCAATTCCCCCTCCACCAAAACCGGGGCAGGAGGCTCAACAGATGGAACCATAGGTGCCACGTATCTCCGCAACAACGACCTATGGAATACATTATGTATGGAAAAGGAGTCTGGGAGGGTCAGACGAAAAGACACAGGATTGAGAATCTCAGAAATCCTATACGGACCAATAAAACGAGGTTTAAATTTAGGAGAGGAAACCTTCATAGGAATATGACGAGAAGATAACCAAACCAGATCCCCAACACGAAGTCGGGGACCCACACGGCGTCTGCGATTAGCGAAAAGTTGAGCCTTCTCCTGGGACAAGGTCAAATTGTCCACTACCTGAGTCCAGATCTGCTGCAACCTGTCCACCACAGAATCCACACCAGGACAGTCCGAAGACTCAACCTGTCCTGAAGAGAAACGAGGATGGAACCCAGAATTGCAGAAAAATGGAGAGACCAAGGTAGCCGAGCTGGCCCGATTATTAAGGGCGAACTCAGCCAACGGCAAAAAGGACACCCAATCATCCTGGTCAGCAGAAACAAAACATCTCAGATATGTTTCCAAGGTCTGATTGGTTCGTTCGGTCTGGCCATTAGTCTGAGGATGGAAAGGCGAGGAAAAAGATAGATCAATGCCCATCCTACCACAAAAGGCTCGCCAAAACCTTGAAACAAACTGGGAACCTCTGTCAGAAACAATATTCTCAGGAATGCCATGCAAACGAACCACATGCTGGAAGAACAAAGGCACCAAATCAGAGGAGGAAGGCAATTTAACCAAGGGCACCAGATGGACCATTTTAGAAAAGCGATCACAGACCACCCAAATGACTGACATCTTTTGAGAAACGGGAAGGTCAGAAATGAAATCCATCGAAATATGTGTCCAAGGCCTCTTTGGGACCGGCAAGGGCAAAAGCAACCCACTGGCATGTGAACAGCAGGGCTTAGCCCTAGCACAAATCCCACAGGACTGCACAAAAGTACGTACATCCCGTGACAGAGATGGCCACCAGAAGGATCTAGCCACTAACTCTCTGGTACCAAAGATTCCAGGATGACCAGCCAAGACCGAACAATGAAGTTCAGAGATAACTTTACTAGTCCACCTATCAGGGACGAACAGTTTCTCCGCCGGACAACGATCAGGTTTATTCGCCTGAAATTTTTGCAACACTCGCCGCAAATCAGGGGAGATGGCAGACACAATGACTCCTTCCTTGAGGATACTCGCCGGCTCAGATAAACCCGGAGAGTCGGGCACAAAACTCCTAGACAGAGCATCCGCCTTCACATTTTTAGAGCCCGGAAGGTACGAAATCACAAAATCGAAGCGGGCAAAAAATAACGACCAACGGGCCTGTCTAGGATTCAAGCGCTTGGCAGACTCGAGATAAGTAAGGTTCTTATGATCAGTCAATACCACCACGCGATGCTTAGCTCCTTCAAGCCAATGATGCCACTCCTCGAATGCCCACTTCATGGCCAGCAACTCTCGGTTGCCCACATCATAATTACGCTCAGCAGCCGAAAACTTCCTGGAAAAGAAAGCACATGGTTTCAACACTGAGCAACCAGAACCTCTCTGTGACAAAACCGCCCCTGCTCCAATCTCAGAAGCATCAACCTCGACCTGGAACGGAAGAGAAACATCTGGCTGACACAACACAGGGGCAGAACAAAAACGATGCTTCAACTCCTGAAAAGCTTCCACAGCAGCAGAAGACCAATTAACCAAATCAGCACCCTTCTTGGTCAAATCGGTCAATGGTTTGGCAATGCTAGAAAAATTACAGATGAAGCGACGATAAAAATTAGCAAAGCCCAGGAACTTTTGCAGACTTTTCAGAGATGTCGGCTGAGTCCAATCCTGGATGGCTTGGACCTTAACCGGATCCATCTCGATAGTAGAAGGGGAAAAGATGAACCCCAAAAATGAAACTTTCTGCACACCGAAGAGACACTTTGATCCCTTCACAAACAAAGAATTAGCACGCAGGACCTGGAAAACCATTCTGACCTGCTTCACATGAGACTCCCAATCATCTGAGAAGATCAAAATGTCATCCAAGTAAACAATCAGGAATTTATCCAGATACTCACGGAAGATGTCATGCATAAAAGACTGAAACACAGATGGAGCATTGGCAAGTCCGAACGGCATCACTAGATACTCAAAATGACCCTCGGGCGTATTAAATGCAGTTTTCCATTCATCTCCTTGCCTGATTCTCACCAGATTATACGCACCACGAAGATCTATCTTAGTGAACCAACTAGCCCCCTTAATCCGAGCAAACAAGTCAGATAACAATGGCAAGGGATACTGAAATTTAACAGTGATCTTATTAAGAAGGCGGTAATCAATACACGGTCTCAGCGAACCATCCTTCTTGGCTACAAAAAAGAACCCTGCTCCCAGTGGTGATGACGATGGGCGAATATGTCCCTTCTCCAGGGATTCCTTCACATAACTGCGCATAGCGGCGTGTTCAGGCACGGATAAATTAAATAATCGACCTTTAGGGAATTTACTACCAGGAATCAAATTGATAGCGCAATCACAATCCCTATGCGGAGGTAGGGCATCGGACTTGGGCTCTTCAAATACATCCTGATAATCAGACAAGAACTCTGGGACCTCAGAATGAGTGGATGACGAAATTGACAAAAATGGAACATCACCATGTACCCCCTGACAACCCCAGCTGGATACCGACATAGAGTTCCAATCCAAAACTGGATTATGGGTTTGCAACCATGGCAACCCCAAGACGACCACATCATGCAGGTTATGCAGCACCAGAAAGCGAATAACTTCCTGATGTGCAGGAGCCATGCACATGGTCAGCTGGGCCCAGTATTGAGGTTTATTCTTGGCCAAAGGTGTAGCATCAATTCCTCTCAACGGAATAGGACACCGCAAAGGCTCCAAGAAAAACCCACAACGTTTAGCATAATCCAAATCCATCAGATTCAGGACAGCGCCTGAATCCACAAACACCATGACAGAATACGATGACAAAGAGCATATCAAGGTAATGGACAGAAGGAATTTGGACTGTACAGTACCAATGACGGCAGACCTATCGAACCGCTTAGTGCGCTTAGGACAATCAGAAATAGCATGAGTGGAATCACCACAGTAGAAACACAGCCCATTCAGACGTCTGTGTTCTTGCCGTTCAACTCTGGTCATAGTCCTATCGCACTGCATAGGCTCAGGTTTAATCTCAGAAAATACCGCCAAATGGTGCACAGATTTACGCTCGCGCAAGCGTCGACCGATCTGAATGGCCAAAGACATAGACTCATTCAAACCAGCAGGCATAGGAAAACCCACCATGACATCCTTAAGAGCCTCAGAGAGACCCTTTCTGAACAAAGCTGCCAGCGCAGATTCATTCCACAGAGTGAGTACTGACCACTTCCTAAATTTCTGACAATATACTTCTATATCATCCTGACCCTTGCACAAAGCCAGCAAATTTTTCTCAGCCTGATGCACTGAATTAGGCTCATCGTACAGTAATCCGAGCGCCAGGAAAAACGCATTGACATTACTCAATGCAGGGTCTCCTGGCGCAAGAGAAAATGCCCAGTCCTGAGGGTCGCCGCGCAAAAAAGAAATAATAATCAAAACCTGTTGAACAGGATTACCAGAAGAATGAGGCTTCAAGGCCAGAAATAGCTTACAATTATTTTTGAAACTAAGAAACTCAGTTCTATCACCAAAAAACAAATCAGGAATAGGAATTCTTGGTTCTAACATAGATTTCTGATCAATAGTATCTTGAATCCTTTGTACATTTGTAAGTAGATTATCCATTGAAGAGCACAGACCCTGAATATCCATGTCCACACCTGTGTCCTGAAACACCCAAATGTCTAGGGGAAAAAAAAGACTGAACACAGAGCTGAGAAAAAAAAAATGATGTGAGAACTTCTTTTTTCCCTCTATTGAGAATCATTAGTCTGGCTCCTTGTACTGTTATGAAAGCAATCCAGTGACACAGTGTGCCAGCAATCAGAGCACATACAGTGATCTGATAATAACCCAAAAACAATAGAACGAGCTCTGAGACGTGGAATCTCTGTAGACCGCAATACCTGAACCTATCCTAAACACAACTAAAGGCAGCTGTGGATTGCGCCTGACACTACCTATGCAACTCGGCACAGCCTGAGGAACTGACTAGCCTGAAGATAGAAATACAAGCCTGACTTGCCTCAGAGAAATACCCCAAAGGAAAAGGCAGCCCCCCACATATAATGACTGTTAGCAAGATGAAAAGACAAAACGTAGGGATGAAATAGATTCAGCAAAGTGAGGCCCGATATTCTAGATAGAGTGAGGATAGCAAAGAGAACTTTGCAGTCTACAAAAAACCCTAAAGCAAAAAACCACGCAAAGGGGGCAAAAAGACCCACCGTGCCGAACTAACGGCACGGCGGTACACCCTTTGCGTCTCAGAGATTCCAGCAAAAACGAATAGACAAGCTGGACAGTAAAAACAGCAACAAAAGCAAAGAAGCACTTATCTAAGCAGAGCAGCAGGCCACAGGAAAGATCCAGAAGCTCAGATCCAACACTGGAACATTGACAAGGAGCCAGGAAGACAGAATCAGGTGGAGTTAAATAACAAAGCAGCCAACGAGCTCACCAGAACACCTGAGGGAGGAAGCTCAGAAGCTGCAGTACCACTTGTGACCACAGGAGTGAATTCAGCCACAGAATTCACAGCACAAGACTTTCTGTTCACAGATACCTCCATCCAATCTCACTGAGCTAGAACTAGTTTGCAAACAAGAATGGGCAAAAATTTCAGCCTCTAGATGTGTAAAACTCGTAGAGACATACCCCAAAAGACTTTCAGCAGTAATTGCAGCCAAAGGTAGCCATACAAAATATTGGCTTGGGTGGGTTTGCAGAATACAAATGCATGTCACAATTGTCAGATTTATATTTTTAAAATAATTAGAAAACCATATATCATTTCCTTTACCCTTTACAAACACTTGTTACTTTGTGTTGGCATATCACATAAATCCCAATAAAATACATTTAAGCTTGTGAGTGTAATGTTAAAAAAATGTGGAAAGGTTCAGGTGGTATGAATACTTTTCAAGGCAGTATAGGTGAAAAATAGATAACTTAGACAAGCCATGATGGATTTTTCTGCAAAGTTATTGACTGCAGAGAGAGAGATTTTGGGCTGATCAAGGGGCTGGATCTAATGAACTAACCCTTTACTGCTGAGAAGGGTTATTGGTCGTACACAGCAACTGCAGGCTTATGCTAAGGAGGGATTACCCTAAACAGAGAGCAGATTGTGCTACTGTATTGTCTGTTTTTTTTGCCTAGTTTTATCTGTAATTCTCCATATTGTGATGATGAACACAATGGCTGGTGTGTGTCCCAAGTAAAATATTTAAAGGGAACCTGACAGTGGCTCCATGATTTCAGCCATATATGTTTACCTCTGAAAGACTGCAGTTTTTCGGAGAAAAACATAGTTTAATAGCCGAAGACATATTTATCCCTTAGTGCATGTATGGGGAGAGACTTGTCGCTCTGTCCTTACACTTATTAATGTATGTTTTGTACATAGTAAATATGATTTAATATACATTCAATGAAAAATAAACACTAATAATTAAAAACATTATTAAAAAACAAATATTATATTATAGGTTTTGCACAAACAGTAAGATGCAATTTGTTGGTGGTGCAATAGAGTCAGTAGTTGGTCAAACATTTCCACGTGTTGACTTCTTAGCTACATAGATGGAATGCCAAGTGCTACGTGTCCCACAAAATTCAAGAGTTATAGTTATGTACTTAGTGCAGCTGTGAATACACTCAAGAACACGCCGGTGGTGTATGGCGGTGGATTAATTCATCCCATGACTTCCTAAATCATGCTGATAGATCAGACCACTCAGCACTGTATTCTAAATAGAGAGATTGGGGAAACCAGAGAGGCAAGTGTAACCTCTGACACCTCTCTGGTCACCATGAAGTCATCACACACAGTAAAAGCATTTCTGTGATAGACTCCCTTAAAACATGATAAAAATAGCCCACCCTAGGATCACACAGCCATATTTTACATTCACATTCCATACCTGAAGGTTTCATACGTCATCTCATTCCTATTTCTTGGATCATTAGCCACAAAATGTTGTTTTATCTCTCTGGAGTTGGATTCGCTGATACTTCTTAGTTTACCCATGATTGAAGCAATATCCGCCATAGGGAACTACAAAAAAGAGGAATAGCTGAACAATGACAGAAAGAATGATAATAGATAGATGGACTGATAGACACTGCGCTGCGCACCTACGATGTTCTCTGCCATTAGCCACTGCTCCAGTCTTCTAGGTGACAATCATGGAGATGCTGAATAGGGAGTGCAGATTGTTCTTATCTGTCCTCTCAGAATGATCGTCACTCAGCGGTCCCATTGTCCCATTTATCTTTTCTGTGTTTTATACCTAGTGGCAATTATTGTATTGTTGGGATACCCAATGTGCACAATTCTGGGTTGCTATTTTGTGCTCTGACCCAAGGGAATTGGAATTCCGACTTTAATTCTGACCTTGGACTGCCTGACCTTGTGTTGGCTTGATTGTGCTGCCTTTCTCCTAAATTTTGACCAGGCCTTGCCTGGCTGTCATAGTCTAGCTACTCTCACATTCTAATCCCAGCTTGTGTGGTGTAATTTTTAAGTTAGCTCCACCATTAAAGGTACCTTCAGACTGATCAACTTTCCAACGATCACGACCAGCGATACGACCTGGCCGTGATCGTTGGAAAGTCCTTGTGTGGTCGCTGGAGAGCTGTCACACAGACAGCTCTCCAGCGACCAACGATGCCGAAGTCCCCGGGTAACCAGGGTAAACATCGGGTTACTAAGCGCAGGGCCGCTCTTAGTAACCCAATGTTTACCCTGGTTACCATTGTAAATGTAAAAAAAAAAAAACACTACATACTCACATTCCGGTGTCTGTCACGTCCCTCGCCGTCAGCTTCCCGCACTGACTATGAGCGCCGGCCAGCCGTAAAACAGAGCACAGCGGTGACGTCACCGCTGTGCTTTACGGCCGGCGCTCACAGTCAGTACGGGAAGCTGACGGCGAGGGACGTGACAGACACCGGAATGCTAAGCGGCCCTGCGCTTAGTAACCCGATATTTACCCTGGTTACCAGTGAACACATCGCTGGATCAGCATCACACACGCCGATCCAGCGATGACAGCGGGTGATCCAGCGACGAAATAAAGTTCTGGCCTTCTAGCTCCGACCAGCGATGTCACAGCAGGATCCTGATCGCTGCTGTGTGTCAAACACAACGAGATCGCTATCCAGGACGCTGCAACGTCACGGATCACTGTCATTCTCATTCAAAAGTTGCTGAGTGTGACGGTACCTTAAGAGACTACTTTGCAGATAAAACGTTGGAGTCTCTGCACCAAAGTCCAGATGACAGGATTAGAGTTTAGGGGCACGCTCATTAAGTTCTGCAAACAGATTGGAGATTGAAATGACTGCCTGTGGAAGCCTGTTTTATAGGGGTTGTCCAATCGATAAGTCTGCAGTCACTCTATGTGACTGCTGTGAGCTGTGGGGATTCGTTGATTTCTGACCTGGGACCGGAGGGTATGTATGTGTTATATATACTCCCGCCAGTGGGCGAGATCTCGCTTCAAACACTTGTATTGACCAATGCGGCACCCAGTCTAGTGACGCCGCCATCCAGTGGGCGCGGCCACTAGCAGGGGAGAAGCCAGGGTGGGACTGTGAAGTAACACCAAAGGAAATATTTCATCAAATAAATCACTCCTTCCCTGACTGGAGTAGGTGTATGTGCACACATCAAGTATTTGGTGCAAAAATTTCTCCATCTCTTGGCAGGAAAAACGCAGCGTAAAATAATTGCATTTTTGAGTGAAATCTGCATCAAAAACACTGAAAGAATTGACATGCTGCAGATTTAAATCTACAACAAATCTGAAAGTCAAAAATAAGCTACGTGTGCATGAGACTTCAGGATTCTCATTCACTTCACTGACATCAGGAAACCCTTCAGATTTTGTGACAAATCTGCACAGAAAAAAAAATGACAAATCTGTGACAAATCTGCAACGTATGCAAAGGCAATTACATTTCTGACAAGACACACAGTAGTACAGTAGTTAGAAGATGCATCAAATTCATTAAAGGGGTACTCCGGGAGATTACAAAAAATGCTGTACTGTCCCTGCTCTCTTACACTATAAACATTAGATGCTCAGTGCACTTGTATGATTTTTATAACACTTGCAACTCTGTGTGACAGGAGCTGCTCCTCACTGCTCCCCCCCAACTAAGTGCCTCTCCCCTTATAAGGAACAGCCATCCTGAGAATAGGGGGTGTGGCCATACCCCTGCTGTCTGCACAGAAATGGCTATTATCAGGAGACTGGCTTCCTGTCTGCAGTCTGATGTGAGGGGTCGTGGCTGGGGCATCTTCAAGTAACCCCGGGAATAAGACATTATCATGGGGCTGGTGTGACAGAAGATGCTTTTCACTGCTCACCCCTCCATCTGGGATGTGATAGATGCCACTGTAGAGGCGCCATTTTGGTAGAAAAAAAAAATTAGGCTCCATTAAGATGGCACTGACAGCACCTGCGCAGTAGCATCTATCAGAACGGGATAGATGCTACTGCGCAGGTGCTGCCGGCGCCATCTTGATGGAGCCTAATTTTTTTTCTCTACGAAAATGCCACTGGCGGTGGCACCTCTGCAGTAGCATCTATCGGAATGTGGAACCAGCAGTCTGTCCAGTTCCAGTTCAGCCCTTACAAGTTCTAAATCAAAGCGCGTGAAAAACACACTTGTTGCCCAGGAAACTGGCTACTTCTGACAGACTGCTGCAGCAGCCAGTAATTTACACAATGCACCCAGTAAACTATAGATGTAAAAAGTGACCTGTTCTTGAGAACTGAGATGATGTTTAGTAGCAGGTAAATTGCATAGTTGCTTGTTTTTACCATTTAACAAGGTAGGACAACTCTTTAAACAAGACCTAACATATCTGTTGCGTGGTGCACACAGACCTCCCCTGGTGCTTACAATGTTCTGATAAGCCTTAGGTCTCATATAACCGAGGGCTTTCATTTTGCTGAGATTGTAGCATGTGCTGAGCAATCACGTCTAATTCAAGAAGGAACAAGCGCAGAACACATTGCCATAAACAGATTTACATTCATTCATTATACGCACTCCCTGCAATGAATTTACAGTTTGCCAGTACGTTTTTATGAGCTCATTTGTCTATGGATGAAGCCAGCATGACTGCACAATGACATTGGGCTAAGCCACGAAGAGAAGACAGAGATGGCGCTACGTGTCCTATCATAACTTGTGCTAATGCTCCACCTGGTGGTTTATAGTCGTCATTGTAAATTACACTGCAAGAAACGGATCCTCTTTTAATAAGGTTTATATCAATATTAAAAACTAAATTATTCGTATAGCTTCCTTGTTATACGTTGTCTAGCCAGAGACATCAGCTAATCACCAGGACACATGCCCTTAGAGAAGGAGATGTCTTGAAGAGCCCATCGCTTTAACAAATGCCATAAAAGGTTTGGAACCTGCTCTACAATGCACAGGTAAGGCTCTGTGCTCATTATGTCTGCCCATTCATACGGTAAGAGCCTTTCACTTTTTATACCTCTGGAGGAAGACTCCAATATTTTCACTGTATCATAATTAAACTAAATTTACTGTATTTTCTGGCGTATAAGACTACTTTTTAACCCCTGAAAATCTTCTCAAAAGTCGGGTGTCGTCTTATACGCCAGGTGTCGTCTTATAGGGCAGATGCGGATAATCTGCGGTCGCCGCATATTGTGGGGGGAGCGGTCCCAATGACGAGGTGAGGGGGCGCCTCAACGGGAAGGTGTAAGTGAAGCAGAGGCAGAGAAGGAGATAATAGGATACAAGGGCGAGCCAGATGAGTGAAAGAGGAGTGTTTCTCTAGGCACAGCACCGCTCTCTCTCTCTTTTTTGCATAACCCTGGCATCCCAGACACTGACAGTTTGCTTCACTTACACCTTCTGGTGAGGCGCTCCCTCACCTCGTCATCGGGACCACTCCCCCCACTATATACGTCGACCGCAGATTGCTTCGCACCCACCCTATAAGACGACACCCGGCATATAAGACAACCCCCAACTTTTGAGAAGATTTTATATTTTAACTGGAAAAGTTGGGGGTCGTCTTATACGCCGGAAAATACGGTATATATCTTGCTTTTTTTCCTGGATGCTTCTGTCTTCTATGCAGTTCCATATATAAAAAATGTCATGCTGAGTCACTTCAGAAAGGTGAGGACACTCATTTGGCATACATCAAGCTTGACAGGGCCTTATAGATATGTTAAGAGTAAGTCTATAGCATTCCCGGCGTATATGTCTAACATAGCATTCAAATGTCAAGAGACCCAATTTGAAGCTGCATGTGTAAAAACTGTGATAGTCAATGGCTATTTTTTTTAATGAAAATGTTACGGGTCACAGAAAATGACGACACAACACAAAGAAAACATTTTCTTCAAACTTCAGATTTTTTTGTCACCGCTAAATAAAAAAAAAATGGACATGTTTGGTATCACCATAATTGCTGATGAGGAACATCATATTTCATGGTAATTCTTTACCAGAAAATGTACACAGTAAAAACAATTCCCCAAAAACAATGTCAGAATTGTGGGGGGTTTTTCACAACTTCACCCCACTTGGAATTTTTTCCCAGATTTCCATTATACCATGTGGTAAAATGCATAGTGTCATTCAAAAGTACAACTCCCAAAAAATACGGCAATCCCTCATACGTTTATGTAAGCTGAAAAAAAAAAGTTATGGCTCAGGGAAGAAGGGGAGGAAAAAACGAAAAAGCAAAAACAGATTAAGGTCCAGTTTGCAATCACAGAGTGCCAATGGCTTTCAACCATCTTTGTACTCCGAGTAGATTATCATTTTTTATTACCCACCACAATATAATCAAAATTTTAAACTTACAATAAATTAAAAACGAAACACAAAATAAAAGTTTAAATCCCCCTCCCCCCATTTCCCAATCCCCAAAAAAAGAAGCATATTTGATATTGCCGCATCGATAACAGTCCGCTTTATTGCCACACCTAACCAAGTTTGGCATCCCCACAAACATATTGACCGGGTCATTTTACCACATATTAAACCCAAAACATGTAATGTGAAAATGAACAAAAAAAACAATAGCGGAATTGCAGTTTCTTCACTGTTTCACTCCAATTAGAATTTTTTTCCCCATTTTTCAGTACATTATCAAATTAACGGTGTCACTCCAAATTTCAACTTATCCTGCATAAAAATTTGCCATCTTCTATGGCTATGTCTAAAAAGTTATGACTCTTAGAAGAAGAGGAGAAAAATAATTGCATGAAATGGTAATTAACTCCAGAGCTAAAGGGTTACAGTAATTTTTTAGAAATGCAAAAAACCTTCACATTTTTTAATATTTCCTGTTAGCAAAATGAGCATATGGAATTGATAAGAAAAATCCTGCAAATAAACAGCTCTTAACCTTCCCCAATTTAATTCCTTCTCAGGTGACTAGTACGATAAAGACCGAATGGGCAAGTATGTAAAACATCTGAAGATTTCACCTTCCAAAAATATAAGATATGCAAAAATATTTCAACAACTGTAAAATAAGAAATTGTCTACTTGTCAAAATACCAAACAGAAACACCAACGCCAAATGTATATATCTCAGGGACGAAATGAGCTGTTTCTGGCCATAAAAATGCATTAATAAACCATGGAATGTCATTGCTCGGTGTTGTTTTTATAGATTGTGAATATTTTAAGATAAAGCATCTAAACTTCTCTGATCTTGTTCACATCCCAGCCAAGCTCAACTTCTAAATGATGGTTCAGATTTTTGAGGGGTTATTTTTAACTGTCACATTTGAGCCAATGTCAATGCCTTGGGTAAGAGTTGATGTGGAATGCCTGGGTTATGAGGTGTATTGGGCTCTCATGTTACCCTGTGTCCGCTATGTGATATCCTAAAATTGTTTCTCAAATATAGGTTTACAGTTCCTAAAATTGTTTCCATTCAGAATTCATTTTCTTCTTTATGAAAATAATTTTTTCATCTGAAACCCAATTAAATAACACGACCGCTTGATATATAGGCATATTTTACTTGTACATAAAACCCTATTGTTATACATTATGCTGATTGTGACATTAATCTATTGCTTTAGGAGGGCAAGACTTGTCTGTATGCTTTCTGAATTGTGGATTGTGATTGTGACCATCCCATAGAGAGGTGAGTCACTAGTGAGGGACAATCCATGAGGCACATCCATGAGAACTTAGTTTTTGGTCAAAAAATGTCAACTAAGAACCTCAAATTTTTTGACGTGTAGTAATAATATTGGGCCACATACCCTTATCCAAACATCTTTCTCAGACTTGTTTTAATTCGAGCTAAGCTGGAACCTCTCTCTTTCCAGTTCATATGAGGCCAGGCTAGACACATAGAGAGGTAAGTCACTAGAGATAGGGACTATCAATGATGTGCACCTTGTCAATGGTAGATGAGCTTAATCACTTTTTGATAAAAAATGTTAGAACTAAGTAATATTTTTTGATGCGTAGGAATATCATAATTTATGTATTCAATATTCGTAGTGTGCTAATGCATACTGTTTGAATATATGCAGGTATATTTGACATCATATTCAAAATTTTTCTGTGACGCTAGTCACAACCTACAAACAGGCCGTGAGTCAGCAAAGTCAGAAGTTCCGGGGTTCATACCAAAAGGGCACATAGTTAAAAAAAGGGAAAATAGTCATAAATCAGGTTTCAATCCAGGGTCAGAATACCTGAGAAACAGTGGATAAGCCAACTGGCAATAACAAATGGATAGTCAGAACAAGGTCCAAAAGTCAGCAGCAGAAGATCAGAAGCAAAGGGGCAATAACAAACGGTTAGTCAGAACAGGGTCCAAAGGTCAGCAGCAGAAGAGCAGAACGTACAGCACAGGGATCAGGCAAACACACACCAGAGAGTACAAGCTTTTGACTGGCAGTGATCTGGGTTAGACGGCTCACCTAAATAGCAGGCAATTACTAAGAACAGGGAACACCTATGGAAATCTCTACATGTCCCAGTCTCAGATAGGTCAACTGAGCAGTTAATCAAAGCACTGACAGCTCAGCACACCCCAGCACAGGATAGGATGACAGAGCAGTCCATCAGTGAGTCCCAGAAACTCTGAGCAGAGGAATCGTGACATTTCCTTACTATGTGTGTTTAAGTAGGAGTGTCTAAAGTACTCACTGATAAACATTCTGGTAGTCAACAAACAGAGCAATAATTTGTTACAGGATGTTACACACCCGTCCCAGGTATCCTGGGCTCTGCTCACTTCTACTGGGTCTGCTGCCCCCTGTTGTGCTCCACGTCGGGTTTTTCTAGTTGCCCCGAGTAGATCAGTTACATCATCTCCCTAGACCTATTTAAGGCCCACTGACACACTTCTGTGTCTTGAGATTAAGACGCCTAGTCCTATGTTTGGTGTTCCCATGTGGTCACCTGGACCCAAAGTTAAGAGGATCCACCTCATCTGCTGAGCCTAAACACAGGAATATTGATTACGTTAAGAGGCTTAAAGAGAATATGTCAGAATGATTCACCCCTTTCCTCCTCACTACATGGTAGTGCTGCTCTATGAAAGATAATGTCATCAACATCTTTACTGATACAATCTGTTGCTCTCTGATAGAAAAAATAAAAGTTTTAATTCATATACAAATGACCATACAGTGGGGAAAAAAAGCATTTAGTCATCCAACAATTGTGCACATTCTCCCACTTAAAAACATGAGAGAGGGCTGTAATTGACATCATAGGCAGACCACTATGAGCGTCAAAATGAGAAAACAAATCCAGAAAATCTCCTTGTCTGATTTGGCAAGTTTTATTTTGCAAATTATGGTGGAAATAATAAGATTTCTGGCTCTCACAGACCTGTAACTTCTTCATTAAGAGGCTCCTCTGTCCTCCACTCATTATCTGTAGTAATGGCACCTGTTTGAACTTGTTATCAGTATAAAATACATCTGTCCACAACCTCAAACAGTCACACTCCAAAGTCCACTATAGTGAAGACCAAATAGCTGTCCAAGGACGCCAGAAATAAAATTGTAGCCCTGCATTAGGCTGGGAATGAATCTTCAATAGGCAAGCAGCTTGGTGTGATGAAATCAACTGTGCGGGCAATAATAAGAAAATGAAAGAGAAGACATACAAGACCACGGATAATCTCCCTCAATCTGGGGCTCCATGCAAGATCTCACCCCGTGTGGTCAAAATGATCACAAAAACGGTGAGCAAAAATCCCAAAACCACACGGGGGGAACTAGGGAATGACTTGCATAGAGCTGAGACCACCATAAGAAAGGCTACAATCAGTAACACACTACGCCACAATGGACTCTGATCCTGCAGCACCAGACGTGTCCCCCTGCTTAAGCCAGTACATGTCTGGGCCTGTCTGACGTTTGCTAGAGAACATTTGGATTATCTTGAAGGGTATTGGAGAATGTCATATGGTCTGATGAAACCAAAGTAGAACTGTTTGGCAGAATCAAAACGCGTCGTGTTTGGAGGAGACAGAATGCTGAGTTACATCCAAAGAACACCATACCTACTGTGAAGTATGGGGGTGGCAACATCATGCTTTGGGGCTGTTTCTCTGCAAAGGGACGAGGATGACTGATCCGTGTACATGAAAGAATGAATGGGGCCATGTATTGTGAGATTTTGAGTGCAAACCTCCTTAATTCAGCAATGGCATTGAAGATGAAACATGGAAGGGTCTTTCAGCATGATAATGTCCCAAGCACACCACCAGGGCAATGAAGACTCGAGTGGCTTCGTAGGAAGCATATGAAGGTCCTGGATTGGCCTAGCCAGTCTCCAGATCTCAACCCAATAGAAAACCTTTGGAGGGAGCTGAAAGTCCATGTTGCCCAGCAACAGGTCCAAAACATCACTGCTCTAGAGGACATCTGCATGGAGGAATGGGCCAACATAATACCAACAGTGTGTGCCAACCTTGTGAAGACTTACAGAAAAAGTTTGACCTTTGTCATTGCCAACAAAGGATATATAACAAAATATCCTGTAAAAATCCGATAGCATCTTTGACTTTTCTTTTACTTTGACATATTCCCAAAATCCTCTCTTATTGCTTTTGATGGCTCTTGCAAACCTTAATTCATTGTCAGCTTTAAATAATCTGATTCGTGCCCTGCAGGTTCTGCAGACAGCATTACATTCTTCTTTAGATATGCCTCCCTCTTTCCACTTGATAAACATTTCTTTCTTCCTTTTTAGCATGTGTTTAAGTTCTGTGTTTATCCATCCTGGTTTCCTTAAATGCTTTGTATTCTTCCCACTTTTTGGAATTGTTAATGATTGTGCTTTGAGAATGTCATTTTTCAAGATTTCCCATCCTTCCTGGACATTTTGTTATTTATGCCCATTTATTATAGATTCTTCAAAAAGAACTCTCAAAGCAGTTTTACTCCAGAATGGCATTTTTACGCTTCCATCCCTGTAGGTCATTCCGTACACTTGAAGGAAAGCTATGAGAACTTGGAAATGGTTCTTCATAAACCTAAATACAAAGACCATGGTTGGAAAGTGTGTTTGGTTTTGAAGAACTTGTGCATGCTGCTCAGACAACAAGCTTGATATACCAAATACCCTTGTTTTCTGTGTCCGAGGGACAGTCGAGACCAACAAAATCACTGGACCAAGAAGAGTTGGCAGCCGAGGGTACTCAAAGTCGGTAAAAAAATCTCCACCGAGAAACTTTGGTACTGCCCTATAAAGTTCTTCTACCACCTCTCCACATAAAATTGGGCTTGATTAAGCAATTCATAAAATCACTTCCAAGACATGGGGAATGTTTCAAATACTTGGTCACCAAGTTTCCAAGCCTCGGGGGCAAAATTGAATGAAGATGTGTTCATTGGACCAGACATTTAACGGTTTATAGCTGGTAACGAGTTTGTCAATACCATGGATCCACAAAAAGAAGGGTGGATTGCATTTAAAGAGGTCATAGAGAAATTTTTAAGTAATAAAAAAGATACTGACTACAAAAAGATAGTCGGACGAATGCTGAAAGCATTTCAAGCTTTAGGTTGCCTGATGAGTTTGAAAGTGCATTTCCTCCATTCCCACCTTGACTACTTTCCTGAAAATTTGGGAGCTGTGAATGAAGAGCAAGTTGAACGATTCCACCAGGACATTAAAGTGACAGAAAGTAGATACCAGGGAAAATGGAGCATTACAATCAAGGCAGATTACTGTTGGATACTTCAGAGAGACATTCCAGATGCTACTCACAAGCGTAAATGTACCAATAGGAGCCTCACAGAGAAGTGTTAGTGAGCTCATTTCAGTTCAAAAATTATTTTCATGAAAAATTTGTAATAAAAATTAATTTTATAAGTCTATTTTCATTTATTTTGTGGTATTGCCTTATTTAACATAGTTACCTAAATTGTCAGGAAATGTGATGTCCTATGACAAAACTGAGGTCATTTTCAGATTCAGCTCACCAAAAAACCTTAAGATTACGTGGAATAATGAAAACGGCTCTTGAAATTTTCTTTTTGGAGACCTGTGTTATCTTTCAGACCATATAAAGAGTTTGAGGGGTTGGATTGTTCCGACACATTCCCTTCAAGCCAACTGTGCTCTTTGACTCCTTTAATTCTTTAAAGGAATACCAGCACTATAATAAAGGGCACTAAACACTCCTCTCTATTAGCCACAATAAAGTGCAACTGTACTGCAAACAATGCCACCCACTCTGGTGGAGCTGTTTATTTTAATGGGCACCGTGGAATACAACATTTCCCTTGTATTATCTGGAAATTGATGGCAACCCACAAATGTATGGAAAGATAACAGCTTATCATTTGGGTTATTAGGTGCTAGACCTGCACGGATCATAGCTTACTTGAAGAGGACCAGCCCACTGCCTTGATATGTCTGTTATAGCCATACCTCATGAAATAACAATCCTAAAGCATATTTCCGCTGATCTCAGAAATTGTACTGTTTTTCTGTTTCTCTTCCAGGAACTTTAAGAATAAATTGACAATTGGGTGTACTCTGCACTCTCTGACAATGTCATCACTGATTGGGCAGTATCTGACTATGCTGGGACACACTCCTAAATAGAAAAACTCAATTTATAAACTTAAGGGAGGAATAACAGGAACATGACAATGGAATACAGAGATTTAAGAATATGTGCTTTGGGATTGTTATATCATAAAGGATACAAGTGTTTACTAAAACAGACATGTCGTTCGTTCTTTCCTCCCCTTCTTCCAAAAGCCATTATTTTTTTATATTTCTGTCCACATAGCCATATTAGAACTTGTTTTATGTGGCACAAGTCACTGTCACGCCGTTAACGGCGATAAAGGGGCAGGACGGCATACTGGGACCCGCACCTGTCCCTGCCACTATAATGAGGCCCTGACTTTCCCTTATCTCAGGGGTACCTATGATGGTTAGGAAGCCTGAGCCGCCAACGTATCCCTGTCTCCTGTGCAGGCCCTATCAATGGCCCCCTCACCCCCCAAAGAGGTGGACTGCACCAATGTATAAATACAACAATTAACAGGGTATACAGACAAGGTAACTAAAAGTCTCAAACTCACCAAATGCTCACACAACCACAGAGGTAACACATAGAAGGAAAGGAAGGAAAACAGGTTTAACATGCAACCAAAACAGCAGACACCAATCTCTGTAAATAAACCTCCAAGCTCCTAATACACCACGCTCCTTCAACCTCCAAGCCAGGCAGCTGAACTGATCACTGACAACAGTTGTAGACAAAGCTGAGTCTATATAGGAGAGATTACAAAAATCAATTCAGCTGAGAGACCAAGCTCTCAGCAACGTCAGCAACTAGGTTTAACTCCTGACCTGCTGGCAAAAGACAGCCAGGTCAGAATTCAGGAGAAGAGCTTCTGTTCATCGTGTGTGAATGAGGCCCAGAGCGCTGCGGTTCTCTGGAACCTCTCTGTCGCGGAAGCCCCGTGACAGTCAAACTTTTGATTGACCCCATTCATTTTATTATGTGATGCACTGGAAAGCAGGAAAATATTTCAAGCACGTTGAAACTGCAAAAAAGTGCAATTTCACAATTGATTTTTTTTTTTATTTACCATATTCTCTATACAGTAAAACTGACCCCATATGATTCTCCAGGTCAATATGGGTAAATTTTTAAATTGTTTTACTTTTAATGGGGAACGAGGGGGGTGACTTAAACTTCTACTTTTTTTCATATTTTTAACATTTTTTTTCATTTTTTATTGTTTTTAATAGTCTCTATAAGGGACTTGAAGCTGTGATCGTTCTGCATCAGCACTGCTAAATATAGCTAATATCATGATCCTCTATGATGGCCAGCTACAGGCTGGCTTTCACCGACAAATCACCATGACAGGCATGGGGGTATTCAGCAGGTTAAATCAGCCATCATCTGCCAGGAAAAAATCCGTAACAATCGGCTGCTACATGGTTGATCCAGGGCCGGACTGGCCATCTGGCAATTCTGGCAAATGCCAGACGGGCCTGTCTGGTCGTGGGCTGCCTTGTCTGCTATGTTGTTAATAGATCGGTGTTCTCAAGACCCCCATACTGTTAACAGTTGTGACTGATTACAGTCGCTGTCACTTAGCCCAGCAGGCCACAGGTATCATTAGAAATATTGGTCTTGTAGTAAATCTTGCTTTCCTCCATCCAGGGTAATATTAGTAATATATCCCCATCTGGTGCTTGGAGATGGGGACAACATGGGCCTGTGTGATTGCAAATGCCAGGGCTAAATTTCAGCCCCAGGCCATACTTGGGTTGATCCCTATGGGATCTGATTTTTCTTTGCTCGCAAATAGACTTGAATAGCAGAAGATTTGTTCATGCATACAGACGTCCAGTCAGTGTAAAAAAATAAATAAAAAAAGAATTTGAACAGCACAATCTAATAACATTGACAATAGTGCTGACTATATCAGGTAATTTTTTTCTGTGGAGAACACTCCGTAAATACAGAAATGTGAACATAGTCTTACACTCCAATTTACACAGCAAATTAAATTTTATAAAATCTAAATGTTATAATCACCTCCTGAGCATTCTTTTCCATGTAGCAGAAGACATACTCATCTGCATCCACCAAGATAAACATGTGTCCATTGAAGTTAACTCGGGCACCAACAAAGAGGTCTTCTGCTTTGAAATATTCAGACATCTCAGACTTAAATAACTCCTGTCCAGGTTTCTTAACTCGATATCTTTCCAAAAACTTGCCACCCGTGATTCCTAAAAACACAATCACACACAAATAAGAAATAGAGGTACAAATCCCACTCTGCTATGACCTGTCCAGCAACAAACAGAGGAATACATTTTTCTTTAACCGCTTAACACCAAAGCCTGTTTTCACCTTACTGACATGGCCAAATTTTTTAATGCTGAACAGTATCACTTTATGTTGTAATAACTGTGTAATGGTTCCGCGGATATCAGTGATTTCAAGATACATTGTGCTTCATGTTAGTGGTAAATTTAGATCTAAGTAATTTCTATATCCCACATTTGCAATTGACCGTGGCATTGAGAGAGTTAAACAGACAGAGATAGTGCTTGTGCAAAATGCCCAAAAGGGGTAGTCGTGGGCGAGCTGCTGCTCCTGCAAACTCTGGCACCCTACAAGAAAATCAAGTCCCAGTCACGGTGCGTGGCTATGTGTGGGGTACATCACACTTAGGCCTCCAATGGTCCCAGGCTTCCCTTTTCCTATTAAGTCCACTTGCATTGGGGATTCTGCTCTACCAAAGGCAGTTCACCCGGATTCCGTTATCTTCATGGAGCCTGTGTCTCCAGGCTTGACGATTCCAAAGTCCCTGACGTCCATCTTGAGGTTTCAGGACCGAGAAGGGTCCACACGGAATGGTTATATGGCAATTCATTGTCCCGAGTAATAGGATCATGCTGTCCCTAGCAGCCCACTGCATATGACTTCTGCTGTCACTTCATCACATCCTCCAACTGAACTCAACTTCCTGTTCTTGACACTTACCCTCAATTCTGCTCCCCAATCTTGTTATAGTTAACCCTGTCTAGTCTATACTTCAACCCCTGGAGTTTTGCATTTAGATAACATACTTTACTGTAAAACACATCTAACTGATTGGGGTGCCAGAGAGTGAATACTATCTATTCTTCACCGCTCCCATACTTGCACCGACCCTGGCTGTTACAGCAGAAGTTTGGCTAACAGTAAAGCTGCGCTCCAGCCGTGATTGTGCGGCCTCCTGTGCCCTCATGATCATTATGACATACCAGTACATCAATTTACGCAAAGCTCCTGCATAATATGACATACCAGTAAGTTATATGTTGGGAGGGGTTAAGAAACAAAAATGTCTATTGGTTCAAAAATACAGTAATTCCAAGTTTTACATAAAGAAGCGATAAGTGAATTCACACATATATCATTTTGGGGGTAAACACTTCTTACACAGGCAATAGGCACAAGATAGTTGTTGGATTGGCCAAGCAGACATGTTATCGTAATAGGAGGCCTACTGGCCAGAGTGAAAAGGACAAGATATGAAAAATAAATGTTTAAAAATATATTTCCGGAGGTCTTTCACATTGATTGCCCATGCTTAGGATAGGTCATTGATATCCGATCATTGGCGTTGCAACATCCCCAGGACAAACCATTTAACATTAAAATCTGATGTTAACAGTAGTCCATTTTCTGATGACATGGTCCTTTAAATATTTGATGTAGAAATAGATCTTATATACACAAACTTATATGACAGTCTGATTTTAGTACCTGAATTTCTTTGCACCGGCTCAAACACAGATATGGTGTCATCACTTAAGAAGAAGGAGACGATGAACGTTCTTTCTTTTTCAATCGGATTGTCAGTGATAAGTTTTGCAACAAACCTCAGAACATTGCTGTCCAAACCATTCCTAAAACAGAGAGAAGTGATTGATTTGAAGATGTCATCATGTACAATGTGTATACTGGCATCTACTGCACCACTGTGTTTATGCCTTTAGGCAGTCCGATAATAAAAGTCAGTAGCTCTCAGCGAGGTCTTAATTATGAAAAATACAGCTGAGCCCCTTTTTATGCCCAATAGATACGGCGCAGGTGTCTGTCTCAGACAGATGAAAAGAGCTCTATGGCACCAAAATGACAGATAAAGATTGCCCTCAGCACGGTTCTATACATGACACCAAAATTGTCATACATAACAAAGGTATCTTGGCATTGACCCCCTGGCATATACATGACACATCTGATATAAACCCGGGATCCACATGCACCATACTCTGGGTCTTGTAGGAAGCATAAATGATGGAATAATTGCGATAGGATTTCTACATCAGATAAGCCAGTTTCCCAGTTGTTATACAGTATTCAGTGCCTTGCGAAAGTATTCGGCCCCGTGGAACTTTTCAACCTTTTCCCATATATCATGCTTCAAACATGAAGATACCAAATGTAAATTTTTGGTGAAGAATCAACAACAAGTGGAATACAATTGTGAACTTGAATGAAATTTATTGGTTATTTTACATTTTTGTGGAAATTCAAAAACTGAAAAGTGAGGCGTGCAATATTATTCGGCCCCTTTAACTTAATACTTTGTTGCGCCACCTTTTGCTGCGATTACAGCTGCAAGTCACTTGGGGTATGTCTCTATCAGTTTTGTACATGGAGAGACTGAAATTCTTGCCCATTCTTCCTTGGCAAACAGCTGGAGCTCAGTGAGGTTTGATGGAGATCGTTTGTGAACAGCAGTTTTCAGCTCTTTCCACAGATTCTTGATTGGATTGAGGTCTGGACTTTGACTTGGCCATTCTAACTCCTGGATACGTTTATTTGTGAACCATTCCATTGTAGATTTTGCTTTATGTTTGGGATCATTGTCTTGTTGGAAGACAAATCTCCGTCCCAGTCTCAGGTCTTTTGCAGACTCCAACAGGTTTTCTTCAAGAATGGTCCTGTATTTGGCTCCATCCATCTTCACATCAATTTTAACCATCTTCCCTGTCCCTGCTGAAGAAAAGCAGGCCAAAACCATGATGCTGCCACCACCATGTTTGACAGTGGGGATCGTGTGCTCAGGGTGATGAGCTGTGTTGCCTTTACGCCAAACATATAGTTTGGCATTGTTGCCAAAAAAGTTCGATTTTGGTTTCATCTGACCAGAGCACCTTCTTCCACATGTTTGGTGTGTCTCCCAGGTAGCTTGCTGCAAACTTTAAAGGACACTTTTCATGGATATCTTTGAGAAATTGCTTTCTTCTTGCCACTCTTCCATAAAGGCCAGATTTATGCTCTGTACGACTGATTATTGTCCTATGGACAGACTGTCCCACCTCAGCTGTAGATCTCTGCAGTTCATCCAGAGTGATCATGGGCCTCTTGGCTGCATCTCTGATCTTGTTTGAGATGAAAGTTTAGGGGGACGGCCGGGTCTTGGTAGATTTGCAGTGGTATGATACTCCTTCTATTTCAATATGATCGCTTGCACAGTGCTCCTTGGGATGTTTAAAGTTCTGGAAATCATTTTGTATCCAAATCCGGCTTTAAACCGCTCTACAACAGTATCATGGACCTGCCTGTTGTGTTCCTTGGTCTTCATGATGCTCTCTGTGCTTCAAACAGAACCCTTCGACTATCACAGAGCAGGTGCATTTATACGGAGACTTGATTACACACAGGTGGATTATACAACCCCTGACAAAAATTATGGAATCACCGGCCTTGGAGGATGTTCATTCAGTTGTTTAATTTTGTAGAAAAAAAGCAGATCAGATATGGCACAAAACTAAAGTAATTTGAAATGGCAACTTTCTGACTTTAATAAGCACTAAAAAAATCAAGAACAAAAAATGTGGTAGTCAGTAATGGTTACTTTTTTAACCAAGCATAGGGAAAAAATTATGGAATCACTCAATTCTGAGGAAAAAATTAAGGAATCATAAAAAACAAACAAACAAAAAAGCACTCCAAAACATCACTAGTATTTCGTTGCACCACCTCTGGCTTTTATAACAGCTTGCAGTCTCTGAGGCATGGACTTAATGAATGTCAAACAGAACTCTTCATCAATCTGGCTCCAACTTTCTCTAATTGCTGTTGCCAGATCAGCTTTGCAGGTTGGAGCCTTGTCATGGACCATTTTCTTCAACTTCCACCAAAGATTTTCAATTGGATTGAGATCCAGACTAGTTGCAGGCCATGGCATTGACCTTATGTGTCTTTTTTCAAGGAATGTTTGCACAGCGTTTGCATGTTCTCTTCAGGTAGTCATCTTTAGAAATCTCATTGGAACGGCACCAAACAAAAGTTCCGACAATTGCTTTTCCTTAGCCTATTGTAACCTTGGTTTTTTCTGTTTAGGTGATGGCTTTCATTTAGCTTTTCTGTATGTAAATCCCATTTACTTTAGGCGGTTTCTTACAGTTTGGTCACAGACGTTGACTCCAGTTTCCACCCATTCATTCCTCATTTGTTTTGTTGTGCATTTCCTGTTTTGGAGACATATTGCTTTAAGTTTCCGGTCTTGATGCTTTGATGTCTTTCCTGGTCTACCAGTATGTTTGCCTTTAACAACCTTCCCATGTTGTTTGTATTTGGTTCAGATTTTAGACACATCTAACTGTGAACAACCAACATTTGCAACATTGCATGATGATTTCCCCTCTTTAAAGAGTTTGATAATCCTCTCCTTTGTTTCAATTGACATCTCTCGTGTTGGAGTCATGATTCATGTCAGCCCACTTGGTACAACAGCTCTCCAAGGTGTGATCACTCCTTTTTAGATGCAGACTAACAAGCAGATCTAATTTGATGCAGTTGTTATTTTTGGGTATGAAAATTTACAGGGTGATTCCATAATTTTTTCCTCAGAATTGAGTCCATAATTTTTTCCCTATGCTTGGTTAAAAAAATAACCACTACTGACTTCCCCATTCTCTGTTCTTGATTTCTTTTAGTGTTTCTTAAACCCAGAAAGTTGCCATTTGAAATGACTTTAGTTTTGTGCCATGTCTGTGATCTGCTTTTTTACTACAACATTTAACAACTGAATGAACATCCTCCAAGGCCGGTGATTCCATAATTTTTGCCAGGGGTTCTATTTATCATCATTAGGCATTTAGGACAACATTGGATAATTCAAGATCCACAATGAACTTCTGGAGTGAGTTTGCTGCACTGAAAGTAAAGGGGCCGAATAATATTGCACAATGCCATTTGTTGTGAGAAAATAATTCAGTCCTTTATTTTTAAGTGCAGACATAGTATTTACCATTAGTATCTCTTGTAGTAGAACATTCCACACTCAAACTGCTCTAACTGTAAAGAACACTTTCCTATTTACAGTGGCTTGCAAAAGTATTCACCCCCTTGGCTTTTTATCAATTTCGTTACATTACTGTAAGGGGGTGTCACATTCCTACCCCTTTAAATGTGTAAACTGGTTATGCTGCTAGTGGCTGTCTGTGTTAAGTAAAAGTGTCTTCCTGTTTTTAGATAGTTAGAGCCTGGGAGCTGAACAGCTCAGGAGGACCTTAGTGCCCAGATAGTGACGTGGGACTTAATGCCTGGGACCGCACAATGATAGCTCCGTAACGTTAAGCAAGGTACCTAGCCATTCAGAGTCCGGATGGACAGAAGTACAGATGAGGCAGCAGCATTACCACAGTTCAGGACAGAAGCTAGAGAAGTGGTCCCTGAAGAGTAAAAGGACACAGGTCTGTTGTGAGTTCTGTTTTTGGGCTCCCTCTGGTGGTTACTGATGGTACTGGGTGACTTGTCTTTCCTGGGTTTCTGGGTTCCACCTGTTCCATCAGCATATGGGAGTTTCCTATTTAACCTGGCTTTGCTGGCATTTCCTCGCCGGTTATCAATGTATCCAGTGTGTCTTGTTACCTCTGCTCCCTGCTCCTAGAACCTTCTGGACAAGCTAAGTTTGGATATTCCTGTTTTGTGTTTTGCTTAATTTGGTTTTTAGTCCAGCCTGCAGATATGTGATTCTCTGCTGCTGGTTGCTCTAGTGGGCTGAAATTGCTTTTCATGTACCATGAGTTGGCACATGAGTTCAAGTAATTTCAGGATGGTTTTTTGAAGGGTTTTTCGCTGACCGCGCAGTTCACTTTTGTATCCTCTGCTATCTAGCTTTAGCGGGCCTCATTTTGCTGAAACTGTTTTCATACTACGTATGTGCTTTCCTCTCATTTCACCGTCATTATATGTGGGGGGCTGCTATTTGCTGTGGGGTATTTCTCTGGAGGCAAGAGAGGTCTGTGTTTCTTCTGATAGGGGAAGTTAGATCTTCGGCTGGAGCGAGACGTCTAGGATCATCGTAGGCACGTTCCCCGGCTACTTTTATTTGTGTGTTAGGTTTACGGTCGCGGTCAGCTCAGGTTCCATCGCCCTAGAGCTTGTTTGTATCTGTGCTTGTCATTTTTGTGATCCCCTGCCATTGGGATCATGACAGTATAACCGGCCCACAAAGTGTTAATTGTATTGGCTGAAGTAGGAGGATAAGTAGTCTGAGGAAGTTTTTTTTTTTTTTTTCCCCTTTCCCTCAGAGTTTGCTGCCTAGCCTTATTGCAGCCTGGCTACTTCCTCCTCCTCTTAATCTTTGAATGGCTCTGATCTCAGCTGGTTATCATGGACGTCCAGAGTTTGGCTTCCAGCCTGAATAATCTTGCCGCTAAGGTTCAAAATATACAGGATTTTGTTGTACATGCTCCTATGTCTGAACCTAGAATTCCTGTCCCAGAGTTTTTTTCTGGAGATAGATCTCGTTTTCTGAATTTTAGGAACAATTGCAAGTTGTTTCTTTCTTTGAAATCTCGCTCCTCTGGAGACCCTGCTCAGCAAGTCAAGATAATTATATCTTTCCTGCGGGGTGACCCTCAGGATTGGGCATTTGCATTGGCACCAGGGGACCCTGCGTTGCTTAATGCGGATGCGTTTTTTCTGGCATTGGGTTTGCTCTATGAGGAACCTAACCAAGAGATTCAGGCTGAAAAAGCTTTGTTGGCCCTCTCTCAGGGGCAAGATGAAGCAGAAATTTATTGTCAAAAATTTCGGAAGTTGTCGGTGCTTACTCAGTGGAATGAGTGCGCTCTGGCTGCAAAGTTTAGAGATGGCCTTTCTGAGGCCATTAAAGATGTTATGGTGGGGTTCCCTGCGCCTGCTGGTCTGAATGAGTCTATGACTATGGCTGTTCAGATTGATCGGCGTTTACGGGAGCGCAAACCTGTGCATCATTTGGCGGTGTCGTCTGAACCGTCACCTGAGATAATGCAATGTGATAGAATTCAGTCCAGAAGTGAACGGCAAAAGTATAGGCGGAAAAAAGGGTTGTGCTTTTATTGTGGTGTTTCAGCTCATGTTATATCAGCATGCTCTAAACGCACAAAAAAGGTTGATAAGTCTGTTGCCATTAGTACTTTACAGTCTAAGTTCATTCTGTCTGTGACTCTGATTTGTTCATTATCATCCATTTCCGTCGATGCCTATGTGGATTCAGGCGCTGCCCTGAGTCTTATGGATTGGTCATTTGCCAATCGCTGTGGGTTTAGTCTGGAGCCTCTGGAAGTCCCTATTCCTTTGAAGGGAATTGACTCTACACCTTTGGCTATGAATAAACCTCAGTACTGGACACAAGTGACCATGCGTATGACTCCCGTTCATCAGGAGGTGATTCGCTTCCTGGTACTGTATAATTTGCATGATGTTCTAGTACTTGGTCTGCCATGGTTACAAACTCATAATCCAGTCCTTGACTGGAAATCAATGTCTGTGTTAAGCTGGGGTTGTCAGGGGGTTCATGATGATGCACCTCCGATTTCTATCGCTTCATCTATTCCTTCTGAGATTCCTGTGTTTTTGTCTGATTATCGGGATGTTTTTGAGGAGCCTAAGCTCAGTTCGCTTCCTCCTCACAGGGATTGCGATTGTGCTATAAATTTAATTCCAGGCAGTAAATTTCCTAAAGGTCGTTTGTTCAATCTGTCAGTGCCAGAGCATACTGCTATGCGGGATTATGTTAAGGAGTCCTTGGAAAAGGGACATATCCGTCCATCTTTGTCCCCTTTGGGAGCAGGTTTTTTTTTCGTGGCCAAAAAAGATGGTTCCTTGAGGCCTTGTATAGATTATCGTCTTTTGAATAAGATTACCGTAAAATATCAGTATCCTTTGCCATTGTTGACTGATTTGTTTGCTCGCATTAAGGGGGCTAAATGGTTCACTAAGATTGATCTTCGGGGTGCGTATAATCTTATACGAATAAAGCAAGGTGATGAGTGGAAAACCGCATTTAATACGCCTGAGGGCCATTTTGAGTATTTGGTAATGCCTTTTGGACTTTCTAATGCTCCTTCAGTCTTCCAGTCCTTTATGCACGATATTTTCCGTGAATATCTGGATAAATTTATGATTGTGTATTTGGATGATATTTTGGTTTTTTCTGATGACTGGGAGTCTCATGTTCAGCAGGTCAGGAAGGTGTTTCAGGTCCTGCGGGCCAATTCCTTGTTTGTAAAAGGCTCAAAGTGTCTCTTTGGAGTCCAGAAGATTTCTTTCTTGGGGTATATTTTTTCCCCTTCTACTATTGAGATGGATCCCGTCAAGGTTCAGGCTATTTGTGACTGGACGCAGCCTACATCTCTTAAGAGTCTACAGAAGTTCTTGGGCTTTGCTAATTTCTATCGTCGTTTTATAACTAATTTTTCTAGTGTTGTTAAGCCTTTGACGGATTTGACTAAGAAGGGTGCTGATGTTGCTAATTGGTCTCCTGCGGCTGTGGAGGCCTTTCAGGAACTTAAGCGCCGGTTTTCTTCTGCTCCTGTGTTGCGTCAGCCAGATGTTTTGCTCCCTTTTCAGGTTGAGGTTGATGCTTCCGAGATTGGAGCGGGGGCGGTTTTGTCACAGAGAAGCTCCGATGGCTCAGTGATGAAGCCATGCGCGTTTTTTTCTAGAAAGTTTTCGCCGGCTGAGCGGAATTATGATGTTGGTAATCGGGAACTTTTGGCCATGAAGTGGGCATTTGAGGAGTGGCGTCATTGGCTAGAGGGTGCTAGACATCGTGTGGTGGTCTTGACTGATCACAAAAATTTGATTTACCTTGAGTCTGCCAGGCGTCTGAATCCTAGACAGGCTCGTTGGTCACTGTTTTTCTCTCGTTTCAATTTTGTGGTTTCATACCTGCCAGGTTCAAAGAATGTGAAGGCGGATGCTCTTTCTAGGAGTTTTGTGCCTGACTCCCTTGGAAATTCTGAGCCCTCTGGTATCCTTAGGGATGGGGTGATTTTGTCTGCTGTCTCCCCAGACTTGCGACGTGCTTTGCAGGAGTTTCAGGCGGGTAAACCTGATCGTTGTCCGCCTGAGAGACTGTTTGTTCCGGATAATTGGACCAGTAGAGTCATCTCCGAGGTCCATTCTTCTGCGTTGGCAGGTCATCCTGGAATATTTGGTACTAGAGACTTGGTGGCCAGGTCTTTTTGGTGGCCTTCCTTGTCGAGGGATGTGCGTTCTTTTGTGCAGTCTTGTGAGGTTTGCGCTCGGGCTAAGCCTTGCTGTTCTCGGGCCAGTGGATTGTTGTCACCTTTGCCTATCCCGAAGAGGCCTTGGACGCACATTTCCATGGACTTTATTTCGGATCTCCCTGTCTCTCAAAAAATGTCCGTCATCTGGGTTGTGTGTGATCGCTTTTCTAAAATGGTTCATCTGGTACCCTTGCCTAAGTTGCCTTCCTCCTCTGAGTTGGTCCCTCTGTTTTTTCAGAATGTGGTTCGTTTGCATGGGATTCCTGAGAACATCGTTTCTGACAGGGGATCCCAGTTTGTGTCTAGATTTTGGCGGACGTTCTGTGCTAAGATGGGCATTGATTTGTCCTTTTCGTCTGCATTCCATCCTCAGATGAATGGCCAGACTGAACGAACTAATCAGACCTTGGAAACTTATTTAAGGTGTTTTGTTTCTGCTGATCAGGATGACTGGGTTACCTTTTTGCCGCTGGCCGAGTTTGCCCTTAATAATCGGGCTAGTTCTGCTACCTTGGTTTCTCCTTTCTTTTGTAATTCGGGGTTTCATCCTCGTTTTTCCTCTGGTCAGGTGGAACCTTCTGATTGTCCTGGAGTGGACATGGTGGTGGATAGGTTGCATCGGATTTGGAGTCATGTGGTGGACAATTTGAAGTTGTCCCAGGAGAAGGCTCAGCAGTTTGCTAATCGCCGTCGCCGCGTGGGTCCTCGACTTCTTGTTGGTGACTTGGTGTGGTTGTCTTCTCGTTTTGTTCCTATGAAGGTCTCTTCTCCTAAGTTCAAGCCTCGGTTCATCGGTCCCTATAGGATCTTGGAAATTCTTAACCCTGTGTCGTTTCGTTTGGATCTCCCGGCATCGTTTGCTATTCATAATGTGTTCCATCGGTCGTTGTTGCGGAAGTATGAGGTACCTGTTGTTCCTTCGCTTGAGCCTCCTGCTCCAGTGCTGGTGGAGGGAGAATTGGAGTATGTTGTGGAGAAGATCTTGGATTCTCGTGTTTCCAGACGGAAACTCCAGTATTTGGTCAAGTGGAAGGGTTATGGTCAGGAGGATAATTCTTGGGTGGTTGCCTCGGATGTTCATGCTGAGGATTTGGTTCGCGCTTTTCATAGGGCTCATCCTGGTCGCCCTGGTGGTTCTCGTGAGGGTTCGGTGACCCCTCCTCAAGGGGGGGGTACTGTTGTGAGTTCTGTTTTTGGGCTCCCTCTGGTGGTTACTGATGGTACTGGGTGACTTGTCTTTCCTGGGTTTCTGGGTTCCACCTGTTCCATCAGCATATGGGAGTTTCCTATTTAACCTGGCTTTGCTGGCATTTCCTCGCCGGTTATCAATGTATGCAGTGTGTCTTGTTACCTCTGCTCCCTGCTCCTAGAACCTTCTGGACAAGCTAAGTTTGGATATTCCTGTTTTGTGTTTTGCTTAATTTGGTTTTTAGTCCAGCCTGCAGATATGTGATTGTCTGCTGCTGGTTGCTCTAGTGGGCTGAAATTGCTTTTCATGTACCATGAGTTGGCACATGAGTTCAAGTAATTTCAGGATGGTTTTTTGAAGGGTTTTTCGCTGACCGCGCAGTTCACTTTTGTATCCTCTGCTATCTAGCTTTAGCGGGCCTCATTTTGCTGAAACTGTTTTCATACTACGTATGTGCTTTCCTCTCATTTCACCGTCATTATATGTGGGGGGCTGCTATTTGCTGTGGGGTATTTCTCTGGAGGCAAGAGAGGTCTGTGTTTCTTCTGATAGGGGAAGTTAGATCTTCGGCTGGAGCGAGACGTCTAGGATCATCGTAGGCACGTTCCCCGGCTACTTTTATTTGTGTGTTAGGTTTAGGGTCGCGGTCAGCTCAGGTTCCATCGCCCTAGAGCTTGTTTGTATCTGTGCTTGTCATTTTTGTGATCCCCTGCCATTGGGATCATGACACAGGTCGCTCACCATGTGGCAGATCATTGCTTGGGCTGATGCCTTTTGTACCAGGCCAAACAAACGGAGGAATACTCAGGTGTATTGAGATCACACAAGGAGTACGATGCACTATTGCAAGAGGCGGTATGTCCCCGTAATGTACCGCAGGACGTGTGAGAAATTGTAGGGAGAACGGAGAATGTGAACTGCTTAGAACCTAATGCTAATGATGTAACTGACTGGAATATGCTGAGACAAACAAATAGTAAAGTTCATCATTTTAAGTTGGAAAAGGACTCTGTCTCTTATTGCTCAACGGGAAGCAGCGGAACTTCAGCCAACTCGATGGGACCCAGATGGTACAGAGGATGAAACAAAAGGTATGCTGCAGAAGGGACATTGTTTGCATGTAATTGGGGGCCAGGGCACATGTGATCAGTTAACCTCAGTCATGACTATGGCTCTGGCCTGGCCTTTTACACTTGGCATAGTGCGGCAGGATCCTACAACTGTGCAGCGTAGGAATATCACGGAAGATGTTATTGATGCTACCAGAAAGAGTGAAGATGAAGATATTGTGAATGTTACTCAAATACTGGATGTGACTGATACTATGGACATGTCTAAAACCCTGAATGCGACTGATGTGGTGATGGAAAAGATGACGGCTATAAAGATTGTGGACTTTGGCACCAACCAGGAGAACGGCAGCTGTGACTTCATCCTTCGTGGGCGTGGCTCCCTAGTGATGGCGTGAAAATCTGTCCCATCATGTCCCTTGCCTCGCCCATGGTGGGTGTGTCAAAGAAGGAGGACTCGCCCCCGGAGCATGCTACTAGAAAATGGGTGGAAAGGATGGAATTGACCCCACCGTGGAACAGGTGGGGCCCGCAAGAAAATCCTGGCTGCAGCTGCGTGGTGTCGTTACGAGACACAGCATCGGCAGTGATGCATCACTCCTGCGCTTGTCACTGCGGGGGCGTAGGCCGCATTGAATGAAAATGGCGGCAGGAGGAAAAGAGGGCCCAACCCGGGCGACAGAGAGATAACACTGTGGAAACATCCCCGTTACCTGCGGAAAAGACCTGCCGGCGGCTGCCGGAGCCAGAGCGTCATCCAGGGGATCCTGAGCCACGTCACGCGGAGTTGGAGCATCAGCGGGAAATGGAGCCTCAACGTTTTCTTGATCGGGAGCCTGTCTTCGGGAGTCAGGACAGCAGCGGAGACCAGAACCACCTTGTCTGGAATACTTCCCTCCACAGCATGGGGATCAATGACAGCCCTGGAGGAGCCTAGACTGGAAGTGAACGTCCAGCCGGGACTTCATCAGCAGGATCCACCAATCGCAGGATGGATCACTGCCGTCAACAGCGGTGAGTGCACCTTGGCCCTTGACCCCAGACGGTTGGTCCCTACCACGGCCCTCCACTCCATCAGGCCAGACTGTCCCTCCACTTTCTGAGCTCATTGATCCATTCTGCTGCTGTCCAGAGCGGGAGAGCCAGCTCACATCCAGTACAAGTACAGTGCTGGGCCCTTCTTATCAGGCCATGATGGGCCCAGTCCAATCTCCCAGGCAGTCGGCCTGGATTGCTGGGATCATTGAAAAGAAGAAGCAGCGAGAGAGACAGATAAGTGTTGAATTGCACCGACATGGAGAGAGTGCTATCGCAGTTTGCTGTACTCGTGGCCAGCTTGTATATACAGAGGTGGGAAGGGGTTTCGGCTTCATCCGTGAGTCGGGAGCCAACAACAAAATTTATGTAAATGCCGCCTCAATAAAATTCGTGAGACCCCTGAAGGGGATTGGGTCTCCTTTATAAAAGAAGACTGTCCTAGGGGATACTATGCGGTGGCAGTGACCCTCTGCTCAGAGGATGATGACCTGGGACTGTATGCAGGCCTGGACCAGGCTAGGTCGGTCCCCTGTATTCTGTCCACCTCCCAGTCCAGCTCTGCTTCTGCTGTATCCTTGCAACCTACGGACTCTGCTGCTGCAGAGTCCCCTTCAGCTTGAACGAGGGTGTGGAACTACCCTGATGGAGCGGCACAGGATACATGCCGTTGAAATGCGAGAACTTGGTAACTGATAAATAAAGTTGTGCTTGTTGCAGCTAAGGAACTCATGGGACAGTTCTGCATCCCTGCGGGCAAGTGAGCCCTGATAGCACTCCCTGAAGTGGGAGTAATGCAGCCGGTATGGTCAGTGAAGTACATTGAGTTGTTGGTTAAGTTTTGTTGCACCTGTTGCGCCCTTTCTGCTGGAAAGCAGGAACTCCAATACTATGGAAAAGAAGGGTCCTTGGACTGATGTACCGGGTGCGGCTGCAGCAACAGACTGTGCTCTATGACCAGGCAGCGCACATGTGGCACACAAGACAGTGCAATACATAAATGGAGGGGGGACGCCTCCCTTAAAGAACTGTTGAACTTATGGAAAGGTCATACCCCTATAAATACGTTGGATTTGGGTAACTAGCGGTGCTAATGGAAGGACTGTTTCCAGGTACCTATTAAGGGAGACAAGACTCTGGTTCATTGATTTTGCGCAGTTTTAATCTATCTCGTTTTATCTTTCTGAGTGGAGTAATTGTTGTAATTATTAAAGTTTTGGTAAATGGTCAGGGACGACCATTGTTAAAGGAAGGGGAATGTAAAGGGGTGTCACTTTCCAACTCCTTTAAATGTGTAAACTGGTTATGCTGCTATGTACATATTTACCATTTTGGGTATTGTAGTATAAGGCAAGTGTAGGACCTATTATCAGACACTAGATGGGGCACTACATTGTATATAGTCATGTAGGAGGGGTTGTCTGTGTTAAGTAAAAGTGACTTCCTGTTTTTAGCTAGTTAGAGCCTGGGAGCTGAACAGTTCAGGAGGGCCTTAGTGCCCAGATAGTCCCACGGGGCTTAATGCCCGGGACTGCACAATGACAGCTGCGCAATGTTAAGCAAGGTACCCAGTCATTCAGAGTCTGGATGGACAGAAGTACCACTGAAGTAGCAGCATTACCACAGTTCAGGACAGAAGCTAGAGAAGTAATCGGTGAATAGTACAGGTACACAGGTCGCTCACCTGGGGCTTAATGCCCGGGACCGCACAATGACAGCTCCGTAACGTTAAGCAAGGTACCCAGACATTCAGAGTCCGGACGGACAGAAGTACAGCTGAGGCAGCAGCATTACCACAGATCAGGACAGAAGCTAGAGAAGTGGTCCGTGAACAGTACAGGGACACAGGTTGCTCACCACATGGCAGATCATTGCTTGGACTGATGCCTTTTGTACAGGGGCGAATCGGACAGAGGAATTCTCAGGTGTATTGAGTTTGCACAGGGAGTACGCTGCATTATCGCAAGAGGCGGTATGTCCCCGTACTGTACTGCAGGACGTAGGAGAAAGTGTAGGGAGAGCGGAGAACTGCTTGGAACCTAATGCTAATGATGTAACTGACTGGAATATGCTGAGACAAACAAATAGTAAAGTTCATCATTTTAAGTTGGAAAAGGACTCTGTCTCTTATTGTTCAATGGGAAGCAGCGGAACTTCAGCCAACCTTATGGGACCCAGATGGAACAGACGGTGAAAGAAAGGTATGCTGCAGAAGGGACAGTGTTTGTATGTAATTGGGGGCCAGGGCATGTGTGATCAGTTAACTTCAGCCACGACTACGGCTCTGGCATGGCCTTTTACATTACAACACATGTTTAAATATTTTTGTAATCTGATTAGTTTATGATGCATGAGCACTAAATAGTCTAAGATTGTGAAGGGAAGTGAGAACAAAATAGGCATACATTAAATTTATGGGATCAAACAACTAAGACTTGGCATGTGCATATGTATTCACTTGCTATCTGGTGCAAGCAATTACTTTCATATGTCACATGCTTAGTGAAAAGAAATCCACTTTTGTGCAATCTAAATATCTTGGGGTCTGTCAGAATATACACACACATACACACCTTATCTGAAAGGTGACAGAGGCTGCAACACCATTTAGCAAGAGGCATCACTAACCAAACAACACCATGAAGACAAAGAAATCTACAAAGAAGTCAGGGACAAAGTTGTTTGGCGAGAAGTAAAAGTCAGGGTTGGGTTATAAAAAAAAATATCCCAATCTCTGATGATCCCTTGGAGCACCATCAAATCCATTATCATTGAATGGAAAAAACATAGTACCACAACAAACCTGCCTAGAAATGGAGCCCACCAAAACTCTCAGCCTGGGAATGGAGGGTATTAATCAGACAGGCAGCATCAAGATAAAAAAAACCCTGAAATATCTGCAGAGTTCCCAAGCCGAGAGTGTAGTATCTGTCTATACAACTACAATAAGTCACACACTCTATAGAGGTGGCCTTTATGGAAGAGTGGGCAGAAAAAACCTCTACTTACACAAAAAAATTGTAAGGCTCATTTTGAATTTGCCAAAAGACATGTGGGAGACTTCCCAAATGTATGGAGGAAGGTGATGTGGTCAGATTATACCAAAATTGAACTTTTTCGCCACAAAGGTACGCACTATGTTTGGTGCTAAACCAACACTGTTCATCACGCCAGGAAAACCACCCCACAGTGAAACATGGTGGTGGTGGCAGCATCATGCTGTAGGAATGCTTTTCAGAGCAGGGACAGGGGAAATGGTCCACGATGAGGGGAAGATGGATGGTGGGAAATAAAGGGGTAATCTTGAGCAAAACCTGTTTCAGTGTGTCAGTGATTTGAGACTGGGAAGGAGATTCACCTGCCAACAAGACAAGGATTCAAAGCATACCATATCTACCCTCACCTACTGTATCCTCACCCATCCCTTGTAAATTGCGAGTCCTCGTGGGCAGGGTCCTCTCTCCTCCTGTACCAGTCGTGACTTTTATTGTTTAAGATTATTGTATTTGCTTTTTATTATGTATACCTCTTTTCACATGTAAAGCGACATGGAGTAAATGGCGCTATAACAATAAATAATAACAATAATAATAATACTGCTAAAGCAACATTCAAGTGGTTTAAGGGGAAACGTGTAAATGTTCTGGGTGACCTAGTCAAAGCCCAAACCTTAACCCAATTGAGAATTTGTGGTCAGACTTGAAGAGGAAAACCATCTAACTTGAAGGTGCTGAAACAGTTTTGCCTTGTGGAATGAGCAAAAATCCCAGTGGCAAGATATAGAAACTCATATACTTATCCAAAGCGAGTTGCAGTTGAAATGGAAACAAAAGGAGACTCTACAAAAGTTCTCACTTTAGGGGGTGAATAGTTATGCACAGTGACATTTTCAGTTTTTTGTCCTATTTGTTGTTTGCTTCATAATAAAAAGAAAACCAAATTTCCACAGTTATGGCGTGTTCTTTACATTAATTGATGCAAACCCTCAAAAAAAAACAGTGAAATTCCAAGTTGTGAAGTAGAAAAACACGAATAATACCAAGGGGGTGAATACTTTCACAAGCCACTGTAGCTGACGGATTCGCGTATTCTTCACACTTAAGACTGTTCCCTGATGTTTAAGCAGGGACTACACTATAACAATAACAACTTAAAGATAAGACAAAAAATACCTGTCTTTTTCCATAAATATCTTGAAATCTCGCTGTGGTGGTTTTGGTAGGAGTCCCAGACATGAACAAAGAGAGTCTTCCTCGGAACCAAAGCCATTGTAAGGTGGAATCTTCTTCTCGATCTTTGCATGTTGAGAAACTTTGTATTGAACAGGTGTAAAATCCTCTAAAAGCCAAAAAATAAATAAATTAACTATATCGGATATTAGGACGGTATCTTGTGGGACGTATGTAGCATCATGATGACCCATTAGAACACAACTACCAGATTTCGAAGAAACAGGCCTTTTTTTCTAACGCGTGAAAGTAAAATTTGTAATAAGGCACCAAGCCAATTTTGAAGATTTTGAAAAAAAAAAAAGTATGAAGTGTTAATGTCTTTGAAAAACAAATCTCTTCTAATTTCCAGATAATGTTTGCAGTCTATGATTTACAGCCACTGTGCCATTCTCTAATCCAGGGTATGAAAAATTAATGTATAAGACTATATTTATGGAAATTAGTTTCCGTAATGTAAAACGCCACAACAGGGGATGGAAAACATCTGTAAGTGTAAAAAAATGGTAGAAGGGAATAAATGGAGATATGATGCCCCCTAGTGGAGTGTTATTTTAAACACTCTGTATCACAGTGTTTTCTTGTATTATAAGGTTATATTCGGACGCACGTATTTACGGTCCGCGACCTGCCAAAGTGTGCAAAGGACCAAACAAGGACCAATTATAGCCTTTGCGATATTGCACATGAACGATTTTTCATTCATCTCAGGTGAATAAAAATGTTGACTGCTTTGGTTTGGGCTGTTTTACACACCAGAACAGTGTATGTAATGGCAGGTAGCGCCTGCACCGTTCTTCAAGCAGAGAAGTGCATGGAGCTGCACACAGAGTGAGCTATAGCTCCAATTTGCAGATATGAATGGCTAGAGTATTACAGCAGTCATCTTGACAAGGCCAAAATCTTTTTCAGTGAAATCATTTAAAAGGACTTTGTTTCCAGGTTTTTGCGAGCAGCATAATGCAGAGACAGAGACCTTGATTCTAACAATGTGTTACTTACTAGTAGTGCTGTAGTTTTGATAAAATCACTATTTTAACCTGCTACCATGTAGTCATCCATATTCATGAGCTCTATATAATCCCTCCCCATCACTAATTGGCAGCTTTCTGGGTATACTGCGCCTAGGCAGAAGACTGAGAAATCAATAGAGTGAGCGGGCAGGGTTAAACAGAGCTCAGTTGCATAGAAAGTAGTGATTTTATCAAAACTGCAGCAAGCAGCCCAGTAAGTGACACATTGCTAGAATCAGCGTTTCTGCTCCTAAATCATACTACTGTTAAATGTCGTGTCAAACTAAGGGCAGCTTCAGTATTTGTAAACTAAAATCAGGAATGAAACAATCAGAGGAAAAGTATAATAGAAACAAACATGTCACCACTTCTGTATTTATCACCCAACCCTAGTTTTGGCTTACAAATACTGAGGTAATATACTGACCAATTACTGAACATGTTAACGTGGCCTAACAAATAAAGTTGCACTCTGTAACCCTATAGCATGAAAAGATGAAATATATGAAATGGGAATTGCATTACTGCTCTAGAAAATAGAAAAAAACAAAAAGATACTTAGTGCATAAATTTGCCAATTAATGTAGGCCCAACAGCCAACGACAAGGCAATCACCTTTGCTGGGAACCTAGCCTAATGTGATTCCTCTCATGGGCTGATAGCCTACATTTATATGGGTTGGCAGGGCTGATGGGTGGAGTGCCTATGCATACAAATATCAAAGACTGCCACCAAACAGAGAGTAGGTGTGAACAGGTGAATACTAAGAGAAGCTATGTCCATACATAACTAACAAATACATTTGCACTCTGCAACGCTACAGCGTGCAAACATGAAATTTAGAAATTGGAATTGCTTTACTGCTTTTCCTATTTTCTATAGCAGTAATGCAATTCCCATTTCATATATTTCATATTTGCATGCTATAGCGTTACAGACTGCAACTTTCTTTGTCAGTTATATATCGAGGTGGCTACTCCTGTTAAAAATGCTGCTCACTTGGAAGTGATATGAGCTATCACAGGAACCGTTTCTATTTAAAGTTCGTCTGGTTTATTTCTGTACATAAATCACATCCCAGGAAAACTTAAATACAGCCTTTGTCCAGCTCAAAGTGAAACATAAAGTAACAAGTCCATACATTAGTGCTAGTTAGCCCTCCTGACTTAGAGTCCAGCTTTTTAGTTTTTTAGCAAAGGCAAGCAATCCAGGAGATAACAAAAATTCCCCATTAAATGTCACCTGCTTAACCCAGCAGGAAGTGCGGCGGCGTCTAAAAATCACTAAAATTGACAAATCTCTTGGCCCGGATGGGATACACCCTCGAGTACTGCAGGAATTAAGTACAATTATTGATAGACCATTATTTTTAATCTTTAAAGACTCCATAATAACAGGGTCTGTACCACAGGACTGGCGTATAGCAAATGTGGTGCCAATATTCAAAAAGGGGACAAAAACTGAACTCGGAAATTATAGTAAACTTAACCTCTACTGTGGGTAAAATCCTGGAGGGCATTCTAAGGGATGCTATACTGGAGTATCTGAAGAGGAATAACCTCATGACCCAGTATCAGCACGGGTTTACTAGGGACCGTTCATGTCAGACTAATCTGATCAGCTTCTATGAAGAGGTAAGTTCCGAACTGGACCAAGGGAACGCAGTCGTTTCAAAAGCTTTTGATACGGTGCAACACAAAAGATTGATACATAAAATGAGAATAATGTGGACAGGGGAAAATATGTGCAAGTGGGTTGAGAGCCGGCTCAGGGATAGGAAACAAAGGGTGGTTATTAATGGAGCACACTCGGACTGGGTCGCGGTTAGCAGTGGGGTACCACAGGGGTCAGTAATGAGTCCTCTTCTTTTTAACATATTTATTAATGATCTTGTAGGGGGCATTCAGAGTAGAATTTCAATATTTGCAGATGACACTAAACTCTGCAGGGTAATCAATACAGAGGAGGACAATTTTATATTACAGGATGATTTATGCAAACTAGAAGCTTGGGCTGATAAATGGCAAATGAGCTTCAATGGGGATAAATGTAAGGTCATGCACTTGGGTAGAAGTAATAAGATGTATAACTATGTGCTTAATTCTAAAACTCTGGGCAAAACCGTCAATGAAAAAGACCTGGGTGTATGGGTGGACGACAAACTCATATTCAGTGGCCAGTGTCAGGCAGCTGCTACAAAGGCAAATAAAATAATGGGATGCACTAAAAGAGGCATAGATGCTCATGAGGAGAACATAATTTTACCTCTATACAAGTCACTAGTTCGACCATACTTAGAATACTATGTACATTTCTGGTCTCCGATGTATAAGAAAGACATAGCTGAACTAGAGCGGGTGCAGAGAAGAGCGACCAAGGTTATTAGAGGACTGGGGGTCTGCAATACCAAGATAGGTTATTACACTTGGGGCTATTTAGTTTGGAAAAACGAAGACTAAGGGGTGATCTTATGTTAATGTATAAATATATGAGGGAACAGTACAGAGACCTTTCTGATGATCTTTATAATCATAGACCAGAGACAGGGACAAGGGGGCATCCTCTAGGTCTGGAGGAAAGAAGGTTTAAGCATAATAACAGACACGGATTCTTTACTGTAAGAGCAGTGAGACTATGGAACTCTCTGCCGTATGATGTTGTAATGAGTGATTCATTACTTAAATTTAAGAGGGGACTGGATACCTTTCTGGAAAAGTATAATGTTACAGGTTATATATACTAGATTCCTTGTTAGGGTGTTGATCCAAGGAACTAGTCTGATTGCCATATGTGGAGTCGGGAAGGATTTTTTTCCCCAATGTGGAGCTTACTCTTTGCTTCATGAGGTTTTTTGCCTTCCTCTGGATCAACATGTTAGGGCATGTTAGGTTAGGCTATGGGTTGAACTAGGTGGACTTAAAGTCTTCCTTCAACCTTAATAACTATGTTACTATGTTACTATGTTAGATCTGCACACTTCCATACACAGAACTATGTGTGAGACAAACAGGTCTGATTTTACAAAGTGAACCACACTCAGAAGTGGAGAATAGCCATCTCTCCCAACTCTACAGCTGCTCACAATCAACCTGTCATGGCCGATTAACTCCTTCTAGTCCTATCTGTACTGAAGCATTAATCCAGGTTTATCTCCCATCCACTAGGTGTCCTACAGCTTCCTTATAAACTGTTCACACCTGGTCTCTGTTTGGAAGTGATGATCAGTTTTTAAACCCTTTCTGACATCTGACGTACTATCCCGTAGAGGTGATATGGGCCCGTATGACCACCAACGGGATAGTACGTCATCACCGATCAGCCGCGCTGACGGGGGGAGCGCGGCCGATTGGGGCCGAGTGTCAGCTGACTATCTCAGCTGACATCCGGCACTATGTGCCAGGAGTGGTCACGGACCGCTCCTGGCACATTAACCCATGGAACACAGCGATCAAAGATGATCGCAGCATTCCGGCGGCACAGGGAAGCATCGCGCAGGGAGGGGACTCCCTGCGTGCTTCCCTGAGACCTTCGGATGTGATCGCGTTGCTCTGAGGGTCTCCTACCTCCTGCTCCCTGCAGGCCCGGATCCAAAATGGCCGTGGGGGGCCTTCTGGGTGCTGCAGGGAGGTGGCTTTCAAGCATCTGCTCAGAGCAGGCGCCAGGAAGCCTCACTGCAATGCCTGTCAGATCGCTAATCTGACACAGTGCACTGCAAAGTGTCAGATCAGCGATCTGTCACTATGATGTGATGTCCCCCCTGGGGCAATGTAAAAAAGTTTTTAAAAAAAATCCTAAATAAAGAAAAAAAAATATTGTTCCAATAAATACATTTCTTTATCTAAATAAAAATAAAAATAAAAGTACACATATTTAGTATCGCTGCGTCTGTAACGACCCAACCTATAAAACTGTCCCACTAGTTAACCCCTTCAGTGAACACAATGTAATAAAAAAAACGAGACAAAAAAATGACGCTTTATTATCATACCGCCAAACAAAAAGTTGAATAACACGCGATCAAAAAGACGGATATAAATAACCATGGTACCGCTGAAAATGTCATCTTGTCCCGCAAAAAACAAGCCATCATACAGCATCATCAACAAAAAAATAAAAAAGTTATAGTCTTCAGAATAAAGCGATGCAAGAATAATTATTTTTTATACAAAATAGTTTTTATCGTATAAAAGCGCCAAAACATAAAAAAGATATAAATGAGGTATCGCTGTAATCATTCTGACCTGAAGAATAAAACTGCTTTATCAATTTTACTAAACCTGGAACGGTATAAGCGCCCTCCCCCCCAAAAGAAATTCATGAATAGCTGATTTTTGTTCATTCTACCTCACAAAAATTGGAATAAAAAGCGATCAAAAAATGTCATGTGCCCGAAAATAGTACCAATAAAAACGTCAACTCATCCTGCAAAAAACAAGACCTCACATGACTGTGTGGACCAAAATATGGAAAAATTATAGCTCTTAAAATGTGGAGACGCAAAAACTATTTTTTGCAATAAAAAGCGTCTTTTAGTGTGTGACGGCTGCCAATCATATAAATCCGCTAAAAAACCTGCTATAAAAGTAAATCAAACCCCCCTTCATCACCCCCTTAGTTAGGGAAAAATAATAACATTTTAAAAAATGTATTTATTTCCATTTTCCCATTAGGGTTAGGGTTGAGGCTAAAGTTAGGGTTAGGGTTGAGGCTAAAGTTAGGGTTAGAGTTGGGGCTAAAGTTAGGGTTGGGGTTGGGGCTAAAGTTAGGGTTGGGGCTAATGTTAGGGTTGGGGCTAAAGTTAGGTTTTGGATTACATTTACGGTTGGGATTAGGGTTGGGATTAGGGTTAAGGGTGTGGTTAGGGTTATGGTTGGGATTAGGGTTAGGGGTGTGTTTGGATTAGGGTTTCAGTTAGAATTGGGGGGTTTCCACTGTTCGGGCACATCAGGGGCTCTCCAAATGTGACATGGCGTCCGATCTCAATTCCAGCCAATTCTGCGTTGAAAAAGTAAAACAGTGTTCCTTCCCTTCCGAGCTCTCCCGTGTGCCCAAACAGGGGTTTACCCCAACATATGGGGTATCAGCGTACTCAGGACAAATTGGACAACAACTTTTGGAGTCCAATTTATCCTGTTACCCTTGGGAAAATACAAAACTGGGGGCTAAAAAATAATTTGTATGGGAAAAAAATGATTTTTTATTTTCACGGCTCTGCATTATAAACTGTAGTGAAACACTTTGGGGTTCAAAGTTCTCACAACACATCTAGATAAATTCCTTGGGGGGTCTAGTTTCCAATATGGGGTTACTTGTGGGGGTTTCTACTGTTTAGGTACATCAGGGGCTCTGCAAATGCAACGTGACGCTTGCAGACCAATCCATCTAAGTCTGCATTCCAAACAGCGCGCTTTCCCTTCCGAGATCTGCCATGCGCCCAAACGGTGGTTCCCCTCACATATGGGGTATCAGCGTACTCAGGACAAATTGGACAACAACTTTTTGGGTCCGATTTCTCCTGTTACCCTTAGGAAAATACAAAACTAGGGGCTAAAAAATACTTTTTGTGAAAAAAAAAAGAATTTTTATTTTCACGGCTCTGCCTTATAAACTGTATTGAAACACTTGGAGGTTCAAAGTTTTCACAACACATCTAGATAAGTTCCTTTGGGGGTCTACTTTCCAAAATGGTGTCACTTGTGGGGAGCGTCAATGTTTAGGCATATCAGGGGCTCTCAAAACGCGACATGGCATCCCATCTCAATTCCAGTCAATTTTGCATTGAAAAGTCAAATGGCGCTCCTTCCCTTCCGAGCTCTGCCATGTGCCCAAACAGAGATGGGATATCAACGTGTTTAGGACAAATTTTACAACAAGTTATGAGGTCCAATTTCTCCTGTTACCCTTGGTAAAATAAATAAATTGGAGCTGAAGTAAATTTTTTGTGGAAAAAAAGTTAAATGTTCATTTTTTTTTCAACATTCCAAAAATTCCTGTGAAACACCTGAAGGGTTAATAAACTTCTTGAATGTGGTTTTGAGCACCTTGAGATGTGCAGATTTTAGAATGGTGTCACACTTGGGTATTTTCTATCATATAGGCACCTCAAAGTGACTTCAAATGTGATGTGGTCCCTAAAAAAATGGTGTTGTAAAAATGAGAAATCGCTGGTCAACTTTTAACCCTTATAACTCCCTAACAAAAAAACAATGTTGGTTCCAAAATTGTGCTGATGTAAAGTAGACATGTGGGAAATGTTATTTATTAAGTATTTTGTGTGACATATCTCTGTGATTTAAGGGCATAAAAATTCAAAGTTGGAAAATTGTGATATGTTCAAAATTTTTGCCAAATTTCAACGCAGGTAATATCAAAGAAATTTTACCACTATCATGAAGAACAATATGTCATGAGAAAACATTGTCAGAATCATCAGGATCCGTTGAAGCATTCCAGAGTTATAACCTCATAAAGGGACAGTGGTCAGAATTGTAAAAATTGGCCCGGTCATTAACGTGCAAACCACCCTCGGGGGTAAAGGGGCTAGTATTTAGATGGAGTATCAAAAATCTGGTGACAGATTCCCTTTAACAATCAAACATAAAGTTATATTCACAACAAACTTAAGTGGTAGTAAACCATGCATTTTAATAAAGTAAAAAAAAAAATATTCAAACCAAAAGTATGCCAAACAAATACTCTTTAAGTCTGATTCACAAGATCCATGTTTAAACACTAACATGAAAAAATAGTACTGATATCATCAGTGTTTTGGATCAGAGTTTACCATCAATGTGTCATTAGTGTACAGGGTCTGTTTTTACCATCAGTGTGTCATCTATGTGTCCATTTATACCATCAGTGTGTCATTCGTTTGTCAATTTTACGATTAATGTGTCATCAATGTTTTTCAAAGATGGGTACAGAGATATACACAGGGAATCCACTCCCCACCCCCTCCTTGACTCTTTACCTATTTTTTTACATTACAAACTGTGTTTAAATATTATTTTAACTGATTTGTGTCTGATGCATCAGCACTAAATAGTCTAAGTTGGCGAAGTGAGAAAAAAGAGGCAAAAATTAAATTTAAGAGGTAAAACAAATAAAAATTGGCATGGCATATGTATTTTGCCCTCTTGCTATGAAGTCCCTAAGCATTTCTGGTGGAAGCAATTACCTTCATAAGTCCCATGTTTAGTGCAAGGAAGTCCACTTGTGTGCAATCTAAGTGTCACGGGTTTGAAAAGCCAAAGAGGCTGTATCCTCATTAATTAAGTTGCACTAATTTGTTAATTGTAATTAATTAAGTTGCATTAATTAACCAAATAACACCATGAAGACCTAGGAGATCTCCAAACAAGTCAGGGACAAAGTTGTTGATAAGAAGTCAAGGTTGGGTTATAAAAAAATAAACCAATCTATGATGATCCCCTGAAGCACCATCAAATGCATTATCATCCAATGGAATGAACATGGTACCACAAAAACCTGCCGTAGGGCTGCCCACGCAAACTCTCAGCCTAGGTAAGTAGGGCATTAATCAAAGATGCAGCACAGACCAAAAAGTAACCCTGAAGAAGCTGCAGAGTTCCCAAGCAGAGACTGAGTATCTGTCCATATGACCACAATAAACTGTACACTCGATAGAGGTGGCCTTTAAGGAAGAGTGGGCAGAAAAAAAGCCTTTCCTTTCACACAAAAATTGTAAGGCTCATTTGATTGTCAAAAGATAGGAAGGTGCTATGGTCAGATGAAACCCAAATTTTACTTTTTGGCCAACAAGGTAAGCACTCTGTCTGGTGTCAAACCAACACAGCTCATCACCCCAAGAACAACATACCCACAGTGAAACATGGTGTTGGCAGCATCACGCTGTGGGGATGTTTTTCAGAAGCAGAAAAAGGGAAAATCGTTTGGGTCGAGGGGAAGATGGATGGTGCCAAAAACAGGGATATTCATGAACAAAACCTGTTTCAGTCTTTCAGTGATTTGAGTATGGGACGGAGGTTTAAATTCCCCCCCAACAATGACCCAAAGCATACTGCTAAAGCAACACTTGAGTAGTTTAAGGGGAAAGTTGTACATTTGTTGTAGTGATCTAGTCAAAGTCCAGACCTTAATCCATGCAGAATCTGTGGTCAGACTTGAAGGTTGCTGTTTACCAGAGTAAACATTCTAAATTGAAGGATTTGGAGCAGTTTTGCCTTGAGGAATGGACAAAAATCCCACTGGTCAGATGTGGAAAGCTCAGAGACTTATCCAAAGCGACTTGCAGCTGTAATTGCTGCAAAACGAGGATCCACAAAGTACTGACTTTTGGGGGGTAAATAGTTATGCACACTGAAGTTTTCAGTGACTTTGTCCTATTTGTGGTTTGCTTCAGACAAAAAAATAAAAACAAATGTTCTTAGCTATAGGCAAGTTCTTTATATGAACTGATGCAAACCCTCACAAAAACTGTCAGATTCCAGGTTGTGAGGTAGCAAAACATGAAAAAAATGCCAAGGGGAGTGAATACTTTCACAAGCCACTGTAAATTACATGCCTTCAACTATACCTTGCAATGTTAAACACAGACATTACACGGATGATATTTGTGTGCACAACGTGTTTTTCATGGACCCAAAGACTTGTGCTGGTGCTTTTCATTTGTGATATGAGAAAATAATGGACACGTCTCTGTAAGTATTGCACGGACTCACGGTTCATGGAAAAACACGGACACGTGAACAGCCCCACAGACTATATAATGGGTACATGTTGCATCCGTAAAAAAGTGAACGCAAGTAATTAAAGGAGAAAGTTGTATGAGGGGACAATTAAATGAGTGATTGTTCCATAGTCGAACTGCTGACACCAAAAATCTATATAATCCATATACATCAAAGTTGATGAAGCCCAAAACAAATTATAATTTTATAATTCTCTAATTGTTATTATAGTGAGAAATGATCTTTAAAACAGAATGAACCATAATAACTAAGCACACTACCTAAAATAAAACCCCTTTCTGTATTCTAGCAAAGAGTTTTACAAGGACAAGGAAAACAAAACCATAGAATTGACCCGAGCAGAGCGGTAATTTGGTTGTACTAGATTAACCTTACACTTCACAAATATAATTGATTTAGGTTGTGTTGATGTGTATATAATCAATATTAATGCAATGAAAGCTCAGCCTCTGTTACAGAAAGCTTGCGATCAATAGGAGATCAGTTTACTAAATGTTCCAATACATAAAATGCTTCTTTTGGAGCAGAGCGAAATTCTGTCCATTGTCTTACATAAAAACCACATTCTTAGGGAATGTGCAGAAAACATATTTTTTCAGGCGGATTCTGCTCTGAAAATGGTTTGAAAAAGGGCTAAAAGGTCAAAAGAATGAACATACTCATCTCAGGTAAAAACGACTTGCTGTTCACATGCTCAGGCTTTTGAGCTTCCTTTACACACTTCATGTCTCTGAAGACATAATGTGGTTGTTGAGACCTTTACCAGCGTCATTGCTTCAAAAACCAATAGTGATTTTGTCATTTTTGAATGGAGTTAAAACATAAAATGGCAATACAAAAAACAACGAAAAACACTTTTAAAAAAACCATCAGCACTCAGGAAACAACTACTAAAAAGACGCTAAAATGATAACTAAAATGAACCTGACAGCTGATACATGCTGCCCGATCCACTGTCAGAATGTATCAAGCACTGGCTCTATGACCTCAGCAGGGTATGTTTTTCCTAAACAAGCCCTTTAACCACCAGCAGGGTAACCACCTGCCTGTTTTCACCTCCCTAACTAGGCCATATTTTACAATCCTGACCAGTGTCACTTTATGAGGTGATTCTCTTGAACGCTTCAACATATCCCAATGATTTTGAGTTGTTTTTTGTGACACATTTTACTTCATGATAGTAGTAAATTTATGTCGATATGATTTGCGTATTTTATGAAAATATGGAAAATTTTACAAAACTTATGAAAAATTCACAATTTTTGAACTTTGAATTTTTATGTCCTAAAAAAAATCAAACTACACAAAAGAATTAATAAATAACATTTATCACATGTCTACCCGATGTTAGCTTCATTATTGAAAGATATTTTCCTTTTATTAGGAAGTTTGAAGGGTGAAAAAAATCCAGTAGTTTTTCATTTTCCAACGAAATTAAGAAATCCTATTTTTTTAGGGACCACTTCATTTTTAAAGTAACTTTGACGATCCTATAAGTCAGAAAACCCTCAAATTAGACCCCATTGTAAAAAAAAATGGCACCCCTCACAGTATGCAAAAGCGCATTGAAGAAGTTTGCTAACACTTCAGGTGCTTCATAAGAATAATAGCTAAGTGGAGAAAAATAATGAAAAAAATGCGTGTTTTTCACTAAAATGTTCTTTTAGCTCCAAATTTTTCACTTTCACATGGGTAACAGGAGAAATTGGACCACTTAATTTGTTGTGCAATTTCCCCTGAATATAATCAAATGTCGTGGACAACTACTGTATGGGTACATAGCAGGGTTCAGAAGGGAAGGATGACCATTTAACTTTTGGAGCACTGATTTGGCAGGAATTGACTGCTCGCACCATGCCACATTTGAAGAGCCGCTGAGGTGACAAAACCGCAGAAACCCCCCACAAGTGACCTGTAAAGGAAAGTGCCCCAGGTTTTTACATGTATATTTGTATTTGCATCATATCAGTGCAGGTGCCCGATGCTTCAAATAGCCCTGCTGCCAGCACACCCACAGATGCGTGCAGGGATGCCTGTGCCCGAAGCGGTGACATCATATTCACCGCACCAGTGCTGGCACCCAGCCTGCACATGTGCAGGAGGAGGGCGGGGGGGGCGGCATGTCTTCACAGGAGCACGAACTGCTGGATTTAAATATCTGACAGCGGCAGCAATCAGTCTCTCGTCTATGCCTGCCCCCTCCTGTTCACCTGACCTGCCTCTGTCCCCCCTCTCCATCCCCATGTGTCCTCTTCTTTCCTGCTTCCACCCCTCAGCCCACCATCACCGCAGCCCTCAGTGTCCTCCCCACCTGATCTCTCTCTCATTACCTCCCTACCTTCCGTCTCTCTATGTGCAGCAGCCCACTGCCTCCTCTGTCCCATGTTCTTCGCCTGCCCCCTGCTACTTTCCTGATGCACCCTGTCCTCTTAGCCCCATTTTTTAATTTTCAAAAGAACTATGGACCAAATAATTTATAAACACAATTTCACCTGAGTTTGCCAATATCCTACATGTGATTGGAAATTAGTTTTCAGGCACAGTACAAAGTTCAGAAGGGAAACAGAGCCATATTGAAATGCAGATATGGCTGGGATGGTTTGGGAGTGCCATGTTACATTGGCAGCGCCCCTGAGGTGCCAGAACAATGAACTCCCCCCATAACTGACACCATTTTACAAACTGCTCCCCTCAGTAAATACATCTAGTGATGCAGTGAGGATATTGATACCGCTTGTGTGTCACAGAATTTTATAACATTGGGGAGTTAACAAATAATAATTGCATTTTGATTAATAAAATACTATTTTAGCCTCATATTTAACATTTTTGGCCGCGTAGTTTGTTACACAATTTATTCTGAAATTAGCAGTACCCTAGATGTGACTGTACAGTACTGTTTGGCCACACGGCAGGGCATGGGAGGGTAGGAGTGCTATTTGACTTTTGCAGTGCAGATTTTCCTACAATAGTTTGCACACTCTATTTGCAGAAAGCCTAAGTGCAAGAACAGCAAAAAAAAAGCCTCAAGTGACCCCTTTATTAGAATTTACACCCCTCTGGGAAGTCATTTGCTGGTGTAGTGACGATTTTGACTCTTTGGGCTTGTTTTCACTTGCGAGGAACACGTCCGTGTCTCGCATGTGGAAACGAAGCTCTGGTGCCGGCACTGTGGAGCGGAGCGTGCGGCCGCATAGCAACACATGGAGCCGCACGCTCCGCTCCAGAGTGCCGGCACCAGAGCTTCGTTTCCACATGCGAGACACGGACGTGTTCCTCGCAAGTGAAAACAAGCCCTTTGAGTGATTTCCTGTAACACACAGTGGAAGTTGCAGAGTGAAAATGCACATAAGATAATAATAATCTTTTAATTATATAGCGCCAACATATTCTGCAGCGCTTTACAGTTTGCACACATTACTTATGCCCAGTTCATTGTGCCCAACTCGTGCTTCGGCCGGTTTCACACGTCCAGATAATTCCGGTACCGGAAAAAAAATATCGTGTCCATGTGCCCCTACATTTCTGTGGCACATCAGTGGGGCGCACAGGGGGTGGGAGGGCGGGGGGCACATAGATCTTTATTTTAAACACTATTATTCATATCTTCTCTGCAGCAAACGCTGCTGCAGGGAAGATATGAATCGCGGCTTCAGCAGCAGTGGGGGGGACAGCACTTAATGTAGCGCTGTCTCCTGCACGGCACACGGACTGCACACGGACAACGTCCGTGTGCGGTACGTGTTTTACACGGACCCATTGACTTTAATGGGTCCGTCTAATACGTGCGTTCCCACGAACACTGACATGTCTCCGTGTTTGGCACACGGAGACACGGTCCGCAAAAAAATCAATGACATCTGCACAGATGCATTGATTTTTATGTGTCTATGTGTGTCAGTGTCTCCGGTACGTGAGGAAACTGTCACCTCACGTACCGGAGACACTAACGTGTGAAACCGGCCTTCTGGTGCAACGAACCCATAAATTAAGAGGACTCTTCTCACTAAGAGAAATGCCAAACATGTGGACTCTGTAATTTAGGTGGTGCTCAGAACGGACAGGGGCATTTGGATTTGGAAGCAAAGAGATCACTGGATTTCTTTTAGTGGGAGGCATATCACTTTTCCAGGGCCTTTATGCTACTTGCACTGGGGACACCCCTACATTTCCATAAACAGATGGCGGACATGAGTGGGGACTTGTTTTTTGTGGATTGAGATGAAGATTTTATTGGAGGCATTTTTGGTACAGAACATTTTGGAACAGTTCACATTTATCCTGCGCTCTATGCTAAACACTTACATTGGGGTTTCCATCTAAATCTTTGAAATGTGTGATTCAGATGAGACCCCCGACGGATCCATTCACTAATAAGGCAAGCAGAGCTACTCCTGACTTCATTTGGCCTCTGTTCAGCAGTGTGCACTCCTAAAATGAGGAACATCGTTACATCATAGTCCAGATGGAGTCCAAAATAACTCTATCTGCCTCATTATAGGGAATGTTTCCTTGGGGTTCTGTCTGAATAACGTATTTCAGAGATTTACAAGGAAACCCCTGTGCAAGCGCTCAGCGCAGAGCACAGGATAAATGTGAGCAGAGCCTTACTGCAATCTTTGGAAGGCAGAATGAAAAAATCAAAAGAAGGTGAAGAATTGTTTACACTTTTTAGCAAAAAACCCCCCACTTTATTCTGTATCACCATATTTTGAGAGCTATCATTTTTCTATTTTCCTGCCGACAGAGTTATTGTTTTTTGTGGGACAAGTTGGAGTTTTTAATTGGCATTAATTTTTGGCACATGACATTTTTTGATCACTTTCTATTGCGATTTTTGGAAGGCAGAATTAGCAAAAACATCAATTTAGGAATTTTTTTGTTGTTGTTTTTTTATGCTGCTCACCATGTGTTAAAAGTCATAAAAAGGCTTAATTCTTAAAAACAATGTTGTAAAAAAATGTTTTTTCATCGATATATTCTGAAAGCTATAGCAGTTTTATTTTTCCGCTGACAGAGCTGCATGGGTGCTTGTTTTTTGCAGGACAAGATGACATTTTCAGGGATAACAATCATACTTACGTACGACTTTTTGATCACATTTCATTCCATATTTTGAATGGCTGTATGATGAAAAAACTTTGTTTTTGCTACGTTTTTGTTTTTACGTTATTCAAGAAAGAGGTTAAATAATGTGACATTTCAATTTTATTTTGTACTTTTTTACTTAGTCCTATAGCACTTCAACTTTTAATTCTCTTATCATTGCTGCAACCCATTGCAATACTCATGTACTGTAATGCATCATAGCTGTCAGTGTTACACTGACCAAATGCCTTTTAGACCATGCTGCTTGCATGGTCTAACAGGCCACCATAGCTGGCAGACTCATAGGTAATTATTTGACCTCCAATTGCCATTACTACCATGCGCGATTACATTGTGGAGGTGCTGATCGGGTGGGAGAGGGAACCCTCTCCCAGCCTTCTTAATGCTGCGGTCACTGTTGATTGTGCCATTTAGAGGGTTAAAAGCCAGGAGCAGTGAGGTCAATTTGTGGGAAACCCTTCCCGATCATGACATACAGTTACATCAAATGTTGGAAAGGGGTTAAATCCTTTACATTTGATCCCCTATTAAAATCTTTTATTGCAGTTTAGTGCTTGAAACAATTTGCAGATTATCTTGAATATTATATTCTGGATTAAAATAGTGTAAAGTATTATAAATTATATACATAATCCTCAATTACATAAAGGCTTCATATGCACAACTGACTTTGTCTGCTGGATTTCTAGAAAATACTTTTTTTCTCTAGAAAATACTACAGTAATTTACATAGACAATAAAGTATCCCATCTAGATTATACTCTATATTGTTCTTACCAATCCCATATTTTGTTTTGTAATAGTTCTTGGTAAATTCATCACAGTCACATAAGATTATCTTTCGTCCCCAAGCATTGATTGCAGCACCAATCGTCAGATCATTATCGTTGTAAAATTCTTGATGCACAAATCCTGTCTGTTATACGACATGTGATAAAATACATAGTAATATAATTATATAAGTGGAAAAAAGACACAGATCCTTCCAGTTCAATCTTTCTCCACCAGTTATACAATCTCTATCGCTAGATTATTTAGACCCTACAATACCATTTCCTCTGAGAAAAGCATCCAGCTCTTTCATAAACATTGTCATAATGTCTGCCATCACTACCTCTTGTAGTAGGGAATTACCCAGTCTTACTGCTCTAACTGTAAAGAACCCTTTCCTATTTAGCTGCTAGAGTTGCCTTTCCTCCTCCCGTAATGAATTCCCCCTGGTCCTTTGTAAGGTCATTGGAAGGAATAACCCATGTGCCAGTGTTTTGTACTAACCACACATAGATTTATACATGTAAATGAGATCCCATCTGAGGCGTCTTTTTTCTAAGCTAAACAAGCCCAATTTTTCCAACCTCTCCTCATATGAGAGGCCTTCCATCCCTTGTAATAATCTAGTTCCCCACCTTTGAACTGATTCTATCAAGCCAATATCCTTTTTAAAATCTGGAAAACAAAACTGCATTTCTAGATGTAGCTTCACAAGAGATTTATAAAGGGGTAACAATACATTTGAATCATGGGATTTTCTCTCTCTATTTATACACCTTAATATCATGTTTGCCTCTATAATTCCAAGTATATTTTCCTTGTATGATCCCTGTAATCCCTTGTATATTTCCATTTAATGTGTATGCAGCAATATTATTTATTAGTGAGGATATAAAACTTTTATTTTTTGTCAAACGTAGCAATGGTAAATGTTTAATAAATCCCAATTGCAAATATGATTTTTTGCCAAAAATACAGTCAATAAGTTAAAAAAATACCACTGAAGGTGGTCTTAACCCCTTAACGACCGCCGATATGCCTTTTAACGGCGGCAGTTAAGGGTAATTATGCCTGAGTGCCGCTTTTTAACGGCGCTCAGAAATAAGTGTACAGGTCCTTCTCAAAAAATTAGCATATAGTGTTAAATTTCATTATTTACCATAATGTAATGATTACAATTAAACTTTCATATATTATAGATTCATTATCCACCAACTGAAATTTGTCAGGTCTTTTATTGTTTTAATACTGATGATTTTGGCATACAACTCCTGATAACCCAAAAAACCTGTCTCAATAAATTAGCATATCAAGAAAAGGTTCTCTAAACGACCTATTACCCTAATCTTCTGAATCAACTAATTAACTCTAAACACATGCAAAAGATACCTGAGGCTTATATAAACTCCCTGCCGGGTTCATTACTCAAAACCCCCATCATGGGTAAGACTAGCGACCTGACAGATGTCAAAAAGGCCATCATTGACACCCTCAAGCAAGAGGGTAAGACCCAGAAAGAAATTTCTCAACAAATAGGCTGTTCCCAGAGTGGTGTATCAAGGCACCTCAATGGTAAGTCTGTTGGAAGGAAACAATGTGGCAGAAAACGCTGTACAACGAGAAGAGGAGACCGGACCCTGAGGAAGATTGTGGAGAAGGACCGATTCCAGACCTTGGGGAACCTGAGGAAGCAGTGGACTGAGTCTGGTGTGGAAACATCCAGAGCCACCGTGCACAGGCGTGTGCAGGAAATGGGCTACAGGTGCCGCATTCCCCAGGTAAAGCCACTTTTGAACCATAAACAGCGGCAGAAGCGCCTGACCTGGGCTACAGAGAAGCAGCACTGGACTGTTGCTAAGTGGTCCCAAGTACTTTTTTCTGATGAAAGCAAATTTTGCATGTCATTCGGAAATCAAGGTGCCAGAGTCTGGAGGAAGACTGGGGAGAAGGAAATGCCAAAATGCCTGAAGTCCAGTGTCAAGTACCCACAGTCAGTGATGGTGTGGGGTGCCATGTCAGCTGCTGGTGTTGGTCCACTGTGTTTCATCAAGGGCAGGGTCAATGCTTTATGGTGATGAAGATTTCATTTTTTCAGCACGACCTGGCACCTGCTCACAGTGCCAAAACTACTGGTAAATGGTTTACTGACCATGGTATTACTGTGCTCAATTGGCCTGCCAACTCTCCTGACCTGAACCCCATAGAGAATCTGTGGATATTGTGAAGAGAAAGTTGAGAGACGCAAGACCCAACACTCTGGATGAGCTTAAGGCCGCTATTGAAGCATCCTGGGCCTCCATAACATCTCAGCAGTGTCACAGGCTGATTGCCTCCATGCCACGCCGCATTGAAGCAGTCATTTCTGCCAAAGGATTCCCGACCAAGTATTGAGTGCATAACTGAACATTATTATTTGATGGTTTTTTTGTTTGTTATTAAAAAACACTTTTATTTGATTGGATGGGTGAAATATGCTAATTTATTGAGACAGGTTTTTTGGGTTATCAGGAGTTGTATGCCAAAATCATCAGTATTAAAACAATAAAAGACCTGACAAATTTCAGTTGGTGGATAATGAATCTATTATATATGAAAGTTTAATTGTAATCATTACATTATGGTAAATAATGAAATTTAACACTATATGCTAATTTTTTGAGAAGGACCTGTATAGCGCTCCCAGGCGTCGGAATTTTCTCCGAAGTCTCGGCTACCAGGGGTAGCCGAGACCCCACAGAACATGATTTAGGTCGGTTTTTACAGACCCCAGTGTTGCAATCGCCATTATTAACTAAATAACGGAGACCGCAAAAAAAAGTCTGATTTCCCATTTAAATTTCTCTCTCCTCTGATTCGATCGCACATCAGAGGAGAGAGAAATGGGTTTCCCCGATCCCTCCCTGGTACCTTCGGTATCCCTGGATCCTCCTGCATTTCCCCGTGATGTCCCCCGGCCGGCGGTTTCTTCTTCCAGGAAGAAAATGGCGGGTGCATGCTCAGTGCGCCCTCCTAGATCTGCCGGCCAGCACTTGGCAACAATAGGAAATTTTTCCTATTGGTTCATTTCAATCACTGTCATAGAGCCTATTACAATGATCAAAATAAATAAATAGTAAATAAAAATCCCTTTATCACCCCCTTAGATAGGTAAAATAGTAAAATAAAATTTTTTATTTATTTCTATTTTTCCATTAGGGTTAGGGTTGGGCTAAAGGTAGTGTTGGACTAAAGTTAGGGTTGGGTTAAAGGTAGGGTTGGGCTATGGTTAGGGTTGGGCTAGGGTTAGTGTTGGGCTAAAGTTAGGGTTGTGGTTAGGGTTGTTGTTATGGTTATGGTTAGAGTTGGGATTAGGTTTGGGAGTGTGTTGGGGTTAGGGTTGGAGTTAGAATTGGGGGGTTCCACTGTTTAGGTACATCAGGGGGTCTCCAAATGTGACATGGCACCACCATTGATTCTAGCCAATTTTGCGTTCAAAAAATCAAACGGTGCTCCCTCCTAAAGACATTTTACCACTAACATGAAGTATAATATTTCATGAAAAAAATATCTCAGAATCAGTGGGATCTGTTAAAGCGTTCTAGAGCTATAACTTCATAAAGTGACAGTGGTCAGAATTGTAAAAATTGGCTTGGTCATTAAGAACCAAATTGGCTCTGTCACTAAGGGGTTAAATATGTTCAAATGTGGAAACTTACAGTATATTTGAATATATGTAAGATTACCTTTTTTAAATGATTAAAGGACAAAAATCATATTTGCAATTGGGATTTATTAAACATTTAGCACCATTTGCCTGCTATAGTGTCTGTGTTGCATTATATTATACTCTGTCAACTGCTGGCTGCACAGTTAACCAAGAACCCATCAGTGAGCTCACAGGAGTTTATAACTGTTACCTTCTTTCTTCTTAGTTCTACTCAGCTGATTTATGAACACATGAAAGTAGAGCTGAACTTTGTGGTCAGAAAGCAGTGGAGAGGAGCTCTGAAAAATGAGGGTATGAGTTATAAACTGTCAGAATATGCAAATTGTCACTTCAGAGAGGAAGAGGACTAGAACTTAAGTTCCACCTATTGGAAGTAGCAATCGTAAAAGTCAATATCGACTCTTTAACGAGCCTTGTCACATGACTTAGGATAAAAGCCATAACCAGTATCTCAATTTGCAGGCACTGTGGTTTGGGGTACTGCCCCTCATCAGTGCAAAGTGTGAGACCTGGTTTGGCTGTGTGAGACGCGTCATTGCCACATCTGCTGCCCAGCGATTACAGTAGCAGAGTGATGAGATCAGCAGCTTGCTGACATCATCACTCCACTGCACTCCATCTGAATACAGGGAAAGGGAGTCGACTGCGGCCCGCTAGAGATCCTCTTGAGGGCCACAAGTTGTGCAGGCCTAGCTTAAATATATCTGTGAAGCTCTGAGTGCGGAGCTCAGGGCAACTGCGCCTCTGCTCCCCCGAGAGAGACACTGCTGGCGCACGTCATTCTACTCCTGATTCTTTTTCGGACCGTATGTTGTGCATGCCAGGCTCCGGATGGGCCTCTCTGAGTGCGGGGCCCAAGGCAACCGCCCCCTCTGCTACCACTCGTTAGCTACGATGCTGAAGCACATCATTCTGCTCCTGATCAGGACAAAGCTGCCTTTAAATGATTGACAGCATGTCTGAGCACACAAGCTCAGATCAGTCTTCACAGATCCTACCAGAACTTTTGAGAACCAGTGTGACACAAAGAAGGCAATGGACTTGGCACTATCATATAATTAAAATTGGGAACTTCTGTGTGAACTTGGTGTGACATCAGTTCTGCTGCACTTGTCGCCCTCCCCCTCTCCCTCTACCACAGAGATGGTTTTAAGAAAGATTTGAAATAAAGAGAAAACTTTTTATGGACATTGGTGAGTGGCGCTAACTTTCTTCTTCACTGTACACACGCTTTTGAGAACCAGTCCATTCGGCACTTGTCAGTTGAAGAGTCCAGCACGGCAATGTCAGATACCACAACACTTTGGCAAGCTCAAATGACAAACTTTATAATCCTCTGTACCCTGACAATGCTTGGAAGCGAAAATTATGTCTCCTTCAATAGACTAGCGCTGTAATGTGCTTTCCAATGACAAGACGATCATAGTGATTGTCTACTAAAAAGGGCCAGCCCTCTAAAACATTGACAGAATCCATACAGGGATGTTTGTCATCTGAACTACTGTAATCAGACGTCCTATCAACCACTTCAATGCAGCTCCTTTCATACAAAGGCCCCGATCAGAAGCAGAGTGACATGCTCTTCATATTGTCCAAATCATGTGCCCGGAAGAGAGCAGAACAAACGTAACAGACAAAAACTAGTGCCTGCATCTCAGCAAAGGATTACAGTGCCTTGCGAAAGTATTCGGCCCCCTGGAACTTTTCAACCTTTTACCACATATCATGCTTCAAACATAAAGATACCAAATGTAAATTTTTGGTGAAGAATTAACAAGTGGAACACAATTGTGAAGTTGAACAAAATGTATTGGTTATTTTAAATTTTGGTGTAAAATCAAAAACTGAAAAGTGGGGCGTGCAATATTATAGGCCCCTTTAACTTAATAATTTGTTGCGCCAACTTTTGCTGCGATTACAGCTGCAAGTCGCTTGGGGTATCTCTCTATCAGTTTTTTTTACATTGAAAGACTGAAATTCTTGCCCATTCTTCCTTGGCAAACAGCTCGAGCTCAGTGAGGTTTGATGGAGAACGTTTGTGAACAGCAGTTTTCAGCTCTTTCCACAGATTCTCGATTGGATTGAGGTCTGGACTTTGACTTGGCCATTCTAACACCTGGATACATTTATTTGTGAACCATTGCATTGTAGATTTTGCTTTATGTTTGGGATCATTTTCTTGTTGGAAGACAAATCTCCGTCCAAGTCTCAGGTCTTTTGCAGACTCCAACAGGTTTTCTTCAAGAATGGTCCGGTATTTGGCTCCATCCATCTTCCCATCAATTTTAACTATCTTCCCTGTCCCTGCTGAAGAAAAGCAGGCCCAAACCATGATGCTGCCACCACCATGTTTGACAGTGGGGATGGTGTGTTCAGGGTGATGAGCTCTGTTGCCTTTATGCCAAACATATAGTTTGGCATTGATGCCAAAAAGTTCGATTTTGGTTTCATCTGACCAGAGCACCTTCTTCCACATGTTTGGTGTGTCTCCCAGGTGGCTTGTTGCAAACGTTAAACGACACTTTTTCTGGATATCTTTGAGAAATGGCTTTCTTCTTGCCACTCTTCCATAATGGCTAGATTTGTGCAGTGTAAGACTGATTGTTGTCCTATGGACAGACTGTCCCACCTCAGCTGTAGATCTCTGCAGTTCATCCAGAGTGATCATTGGCCTCTTGGCTGCATCTCTGATCAGTCTTCTCCTTGTTTGAACTTAATTGAATTAAAATTTAGAGGGACGGCCGGGTCTTGGTAGATTTGCAGTGGTATGATACTCCTTCCATTTCAATATGATCGCTTGCACAGTGCTGCTTTGGATGTTTAAAGTTTTCGAAATCATTTTGTATCCAATTCAGGCTTTAACCTTCTCCACAACACTATCACGGACCTGCCTGTTGTGTTCCTTGGTCTTCAGGATGCTCTCTGTGCTTCAAAGAGAACCCTTCGACTATCACAGAGCAGGGGCATTTATACGGAGACTTTATTACACACAGGTGGATTATATTTATAATCATTATGCATTTAGGACAACATTGAATCATTCAGAGATCCACAATGAACTTCTGGAGTGAGTTTGCTGCACTGAAAGTAAAGGGGCCGAATAATATTACACACCCCACTTTTCAGTTTTTGAGTTTCCACAAAAATTTAAAATAACAAAATAAATTGCATTCAACTTCACAATTGTGTTCCACTTGTTGTTGATTCTTCACCAAAAATGCACATTTGGTATCTTTATGTTTGAAGCATGATATGTGGGAAAAGGCTGAAAAGTTCCAGGGGGCCGAATACTTTCGCAAGGCAGTGTATGTAACCCAGACCGAGATGTGCTCATACCATATATATTAAAAAAGCAAATGTTATGCAGAGTTAGAACTTGTGAAAGGAGGCAAATAGTAGTGGAAAACCCATTTAAAGGGTTGGGAATTTCATGCAGATTTCTTGTGCACATTACCTAGTAAAAATCCACAACAACTCACCATCTACTATATAATCGTCTAATTCTGTCTGTTTGTCTGTAACGGAAATCCCGCCCGTGACCAATCAGAGACAGGCGCAGTCCTGCCACGAATTGGCACGGGATTTGAACCACACTTCGCTGATTGGTCGCGCCCGGCGAGCCGCGACCAATCAGCGATATTGGCGCGGGATTTAAACACTGCTTCTAGAATACCTGATGCGTTAGAATCGGGTCACCATCTAGTACAATATATATTACTGAAGTTCTCTAATGAAGCAAAAAAATAACTATGGCTCTCAGGGGATCCTGAGGATTTTTTAATCTACAGCATGTCTATAAGAGTAAGTTAACACTCAGCACATTTTTCAGCATTTTTTTCTGCAGCAAAACCTGACCTCTTGGCAGGAAAGAAACTACAGAAAAAAAGCATGTTTTCCTTGGTTTTTCGCGTGGTTTTTGTGGTGGTTTTGGCATGCTAGATTTGTCTGTTGTGAATGCTGATGAAGTTTAGTGGTGAAAAATGTCCTACTCCAAAGAGGCTTTGGCACAAAAAAACACTGCAAAACAGGATACCAGCCTTTTTGGTACTTTTTTCAGTGTTTTTTCACCACCCATTCCAGTCAATGTGAAAAACGCTGAAAAAAACGCTGAAAGAAATGACATGCTCTATGTCCAAAAAACCATGCAAAGCATAAAATACTGACGACAAAAAAAACTATGTGTGTGCATGAGATTTCTGAAATCTCATAGGCTTTGCTGGTAGTGTAAAAAGCAGATGAAAAGTAGCATAAAAAACACATAAAAAAAGCGCAGCAAAAACGCCCTGTGTGAACTTAGTCTTATCCTGTCCAAAGCAATGGAACAGGTGAAAACCACAGTAAATCTGCAGACAAATCCGCATGTATTACATTCATCTTAGTCTTTGCTTATACCAGTGATGAGGCTGTGTTCAGAACCCAATCACACACATCATAACAGAACCCAAACGGCTCACATTAAAGTCAACAGACCCCGTTTAGTCAATGGGGTTCATCGAGGACAGTTGATGTCTGTAATTAGATGGATCTGGCACTGTGGTCATTTTTGTTGTTCTGCCCCTATAACAAAGCAGAACAAAGGAAATGAACCAAAAGATCTAGAAACACTGAAGCAGCAAACTTTGTGAAAATCAAAACTTGTGTCATTCTTACGAGAGTATATAGTGACATATGGCACAGCATACCTTCTTAGGCACTGGACAGCATTGGTGACATTTAAATGTTGCTGTCATAAATTGACAGTGGCATTTAAGTGGTTAAACTACAGCAATCGAAAAGCACTTCTGTCGCTCCTGAGCCGGCTTCATACTTTGCTTACTGACCAATGACGAAAATGTACATCATCGGCCGTTAACTAGTTAAATTAATATATGGTTATTTTTAAAGACAATGAAGATATCATTAGGTATACAAGGATGTGAAAATCTTACTTTAAGATTATCCAAAATATAACGACCTCCATGTCCCATTGGGCCAAAAACATTGAGGACAGTGCGAGACGTGATCTCTCCAGGATTATGCATTCTTGCTGAACCTTGCTGGAAAGGATACAGAGATAACTCAGAATCATTTGACATGTAAAACGCCATGGAATAAATGGCGCTATAATAATAAATAATAATAATATCACATATGTGTTACAATCATGTTACACACGTTCCTCTACCTGCTGAAGACCACGTGTGCATTGTAGAAGCGACCCATAAGTAAACTGCAGGCGACACAAATCAGGGGCATTTTTTCTGCCAGTAACTTTTTTTTACCTTAGGTAGTTTTCCTCGATGGAGAAAGACTGGAACAGTATCCCGTCCGGAATTTGGTGGAATGACCTCTATAATTTCCACTGTGTCATACGCTAGGTAATAATGTAATATAAGTTCTCTTGCATCTCCAAAAGCTGAAGTTGTATCATCCCATAGACAGTAAAAGCGCAAAACTTGTCTATCATGATCTAGGAATTGTTTCAGAGTGTCCATACGCTCATATGGGCGTAGTGGCTTCATGTTATCTGCGATCTACAAAGAGGAAGGAGAGACACTAGTCATCAAAATGCTCACCAAAAGAAATCTAAGAACAATGTGCTTGTATGCACAGTATATATTAGAGCAGGGGTCTCAAACTGCATTTCTCGAGGGCCTCAAACCATGCGTGTTTTCAAGATTTCCTTAGCTTTGCACAAGGTGCTGGAAACATTCTGTGCAGGTGATTACATTATCACCTGTGCAATACAAGGAAATTCTGAAAACATGATCTGTTTGCGGCCCTCGAGCAATGCAGTTTGAGACCTCTGTATTAGGGGGAACATATTCTGCATAGTATAACGTTGGTCTGTCAGTGGTTGCCTGGCAGCTCTAAAAATACAGTAGCTACCACAGACAGGCTTAGTACAAGCTACTTCGTTTAACATATCCAAGGGCTTTCCCAGGCCTTCACCCTTTAATTTTTGTACAGAGATCTGGACTTATACAGGGACCTATGGGCTAAGGCCACGGAATCAGCTGCTGGCCAATGGTGCAGGATTGCATGAGTGGACAGGAAGCCAGGTCAGAAACAGGAGGACAGTCCAAGTACAATAATCAGAAAATGGAGGAGCATTCATGGAATGGACCTAGGTCTCTAACAGGAAAAAGCTCAAGAACTATAGCAGCTGAAATCTATGGATAAAAACCAGGAAAGAGAAACTATATCTGGCATCTCCCAGCAGTATGATGGGAATATAAGAAGGTTGGTACTGTCGTATTGACCAAAGCATGGAGATGATTACTCCAGCTGGACAGTACACCCATGGCGGTTCAGTGGTAAGCACTATAGCCTTGTGGTTCTGGGTTCAACTCCCACTGAGGACAACATCATCAAGGCGTTTGTATGTTATCCCCTTGCTTGTTTGTGTTTCCTCTGAATACTCTAGTTTCTTCCCACAATCCAAAGACATACTGATAGAGTGTGAGATCCAATGAGGACAGTGACAATGATGTCTGTAAAGCCCTGTGGAGTCGAATAAATGGTGCTGTATAAGTGAGAATAATAAATAGATAACACCACAAGTCCCAGGAAAGATATATATCTTTGTACCGTGTTAGCCAGTAGATAGAATAATATATTGAATTGAGAATCCTCAGTGGTTGATACCTTTTAATGGCTAACTGAAAAGATGGTAACAAATTGCAAGCTTTCGAGACTCCGCAGGTCCCTTCATCAGGCAAAGAATAAAAGGTATCAACCACTGAGGACTCTCAATTCCAAATATTATACTACAAGTCCCAGAGACCTAGTCTCCAATGGCACCCCTAGAACTGGTTATACAATGAATAAGGTGGCACCTGGTGACAGTAGTAGACATCACTGGTGCAGATCACAAAGGAGATGTGAAAGTACGGTACTATAATAGGTATCCTGAAATGTAAAATACTTGTTTCCTCTCATGCATGAATTACCGAATAGCTGGATTATGACAATGTGTAGTTGGAGACAGGCATTTCCACATTAGTTTACTTAAGAAATAAGTGCTAAATGTTGCGACAATACTTCCTGCTTTACACATACTATACTACAAAAATCTAACAATGGCAAAACCTCACTGTGGAACCAGGATCCGTACTGGCAATTGTTTTTACCTGTTTGCGAATAATAGAGTATGCATCTGCAGGAACTGATCCTGGTGGATTTATTCTGACTCCGAGTTTCCGCAGAAAGTTTCTAGTAAATTCATCACAGTTTACAATCTTGAAAGTTTTGGAGTAAAATACGATATCTTTGTTGATGTTGAAATGATCCACAGTGTAAAACTGGTCATCATTAGGGGGTGGAAGTGGAATACGATGACGTCTGATTATCGTACCTTCATTTTAGAAAATAAAACGTTATTAGGATTGTTGTAACATGGTGCGGTGGAAAGACATCATTAGGCCGGCGTCACACTGGCGTTTAAAACGGCCAAGTGCAATGCGATAAAAAAATCGCATTGCACTCGGACCAATGTTAACATATGGGGCCGCTCCCAGCAGACGACTTTTTGTCAGCCGTTTTCCTCGGTCCGAGACAATCGCAGCATGCTGCGATTGTCTCGGACCGAGGAAAAATCTCGGCTCACTCACACCCATATAAGCCTATGGGTGCGAGTGAGACAGCGCACATCACTCTGATATCATACGAGTGATGTGCGCTATAAGCGGACCCCGGCAATGGAGGAGATGGAGAAATTCATTCCTCCGCCTCCTCCGCAGCTGTGCTCCGATCCTCCCTGTGCAAGAGAATCGGAGCACAGACGCATGACACTCGGCTCCTGCTCTGCTGCGAGCAGAAGCCGAGTGTCATTAGCATATCGCATCCGATGCTCTCATATCGGATGCAATACGCTAGTGTGACGCCGGCCTTAGACTGAACGCAGGCTGTGGGCGTGATAACGGTTAATTCAGATTGGCTGGCCCAGCGCGAGCGGTTGCTTCTGTGACCAGTCAACTTAAAAATGGAGTGTAGCAATATTTCATTTTATTATTTTGCTAATTGCTGCAATGTTAAGGAGATGATGTAGCTCTGGTAACAAATTATAGGGTTAGATAAGGCTGAAAGGTTCACTTTAAGTCCATTGAAATAAAAATGATTGCATGCCATATTATGGAGTGATGGTTCTAGAGCAGACCTTGGCAAACTACAGCCTGCGGGCCAGATCCAGCAGTATGGCTGTTCCTAATCAGCCCACAGACCAAGACAGCAAAAGGGCTAGAAGCAACTGCCCACAGGACACTCTCCCCATATCCATCCACCATCCCAATTACACTGGCATCTGCATCCTCGAGATGCAGATACCGGTAAAAATCATGGTGGAGGAGGGAGCTGTGAGCTCTGTCTTCCACCATTCAGCCTGTGTGACTGTCTCAGAGAAGCAGGCACAATGGCACCTGCTGTGGAGCCTCATCGTGTGCAGTAAAGAACAGAGCAGCATGCCGGAGGCATGGGGGTGATGTGAGCAACGTTTATTTGGCTTTTTTATCATTAATTTTTGTTGGGGATATGTGGGTCTATCATTGTGTCTTTGAGGATTGTGGGGATCATATTGTTGAGTTCTTCATTCTGTGTTTGGGACAGTGGGGGACCATACTGTGGGGGACATGATAATGTCATGGTGGGTTGTGGGGGATCATACTGTGGTGGTCATAATTGGATTGGACTGTGGGATCATCATTCTGCGTTGAGGGGGCTGGAGGGGATCATTATTTGGTGTGTAATTATTCAGTATTGAGGGGCAGTGGGTGGTCATACTTTGTGGAGAGACCATGTAGAGGTCATCATTGTTTTAGGGGTCTTTGGGAGATAATATTGTGGGGGCCATTATTCCGTGTGTTGGCTGTGGGAGATCTTACTGTGTTGGGCGTGCTGTGAGGGCAAATATACTGTGTTGGTGGGTTGTGGGGGATCATACTGTGGGGGTCCTAATTCCTTGTTTGTGGGTTGTGAAGGATCATACTGAGGAGGAAACATTAGGGAACATCATGCTGTGTTAAGGGGCTGCGAGGCAATGATACCATTTGGTGGCTGTGGTGGCCATCATAACGTGTTGACGTGTTGGAGGCTATATGGGATGATACTGTGAGAGTTATCATTGTGTATTTAGGGAGCTATAGGGGATCATTCTGTGTGTGGGATCATAATTTTTTGGGGGCTGTGGGAGCCATCATACTGATTTGGTGGCTGTCGGGGATCAGACTGTGGTGGGGGACTGTGTGGGCAATTATACTTTGTGAGGGCCATCATACTGTGCTTGGTGTCAAACATTTGGTGATACTGTGTGAGCTAATACAGTATGTAGGGCTGAAGGATCATCATTTTGTGGTGGGGAATGGCTGTAGGGTCCAGTATACTGTGTGGAGAGCTATGGGGCCATCATACTGTGTGTGGAGGCTGTGTGGACATCATACAGTTTTTGGGATAGCTGTTGATCATAGTACAAAGGCTAAGCGACAGGAGTAATATTATTTATTGTATTTTCTAAACTTTATACAAATTTGTAAATGATATGGTTTTAATCTTCTTAATAAAAGCAATACAATTAGTATTAATATAAAACAATAATATGTTCTTGTAATATTGAACAGAATTAATTTCAACATATTGATTTGGCCCTCCCCAACAGTCACAGTCTTTCATGTGGCCCCTCAAGAAAATTAAATGTCCACCCTTCATCTAAAGAATAATACAGAGCTCATTAGCAAACAAGGTGTGCAGCTGTAAGAGGTCTGTGCTCACAATTTTGCTCTGTACATGTGAGCCTAGTAATTCAAATGCCAGTATTTAAAAAAAAAAAAAAAAAAACATCCAAAAGGACAAACCTTGAGGAATTCCACTGTTTTTAATTTCAGGTTCTACTACTTGAATTGTGTCATCTTCTAAGTAGAAATATATTTTACACTGCCGGACACGGTAAACTTCTTCTCTCCTCTGATGAACGTCCTCTTCAAAATATGACTCAAATGATAACACCTGAAATAAAGTAAATAAGAAGTAATGTAATAAAATGAAATAATATGACATTATTTCAAAAATAAATGTAATGATTAACTTTAGTATGATATAGCATATTAGCAGATCTTGATAATACGTATAAGGCTACTTTCACACTTCCGTCTTTAGAGCTCCGTCGCAATCCGTCAGTTTGGGAAAAAAATGGATCCTGCAAATGTGCTTGCAGGATGCGTTTTTTTCCCATACACTTGTATTAGTGACAGATCGCGACGGATTGCCACACATCGCATCCGTTGTGCGATGGATGCGTCGTGTTTTGGCGGTACTGTCAGCACAAAAAAAGTTCCATGTAACTTTTTTTGTGCATCGTGTCCGCCATTTTTGACCACGCATGTGCGGCCGAAACTCCGCCCCCTCCTCCCCGGACTGCAGAATGGGCAGCGGATGCATTGAAAAACTGCATCCGCTGCCCACGTCATGCAGTTATTTCACAACGTCCATCGGTACGTCGGCCCGACGCATTGCGACGGGCCCGTACCGACAGAAGTGTGAAGGTAGCCTAAGTTATTAAGGAGATTTTCCACTTTTCAGTACCTTAACCCATTACTTGCCAAATTAAAATTTTTACAAGTACGGATTTTTCAGAAAAGGGCATCCCAATATTCAATTAAAAATGACAATGACATGATTTCCTATTTTGAAAACATTCATTTTACAAACTTAACACAAAAAATTGGACCTAATTATAAAAATTATAAAATCTTAGTTGCTAGAAGCTAAAGATTAGGAGTTCCAAAAAAAGGACATTGGTAGATAATGGGTTAATATAAAGATAAAGACTATACACCTCAACAGTGAAATTGTAAAACCAAGAAGGAAAAGTCATGGCATTATGGAAATCACAAGATTGATTGACATGTTAATGATATGTAAAAGGTGAAAAACTGGAAACAAAATTTTTGAAACATGAAAATTTATGTAGTATCGAGTAAAAAGTCAAAAAGAGTCCATATAGGAGGCTCATGTAGTCACTTAGTATTTGGACAATATATGGTCTGTATTAATCAAGATTTATAAATAGAAATACACATAACCATTGTTATATATGTGTTTTTAATGGGGGTATAGTATGAGAATCTTGATTAGAGAATAATGTCTCCTGATGATTCGCGCACAGTAGGGGGGATGAAACGTGTAGAGACATTAGGATGTAAAGGTCGTAAAGGTGAATTATAATCCGGGTTTTATTTGTGAGACATATTATCCTATGTTATATATGATTTGAGTGCAGTATATATAGTATGTCATTTTTATTGTCTATGAACATGGTTTATACTAAAAGTTAAGTTTCATGGTATTAATGCCATTTTCAGTGAGTAAAGCAATGTAGGAAACCACAAAACAAGCAAAGGTTGCTCTCATCATGCATAGAAGGGAAACACCTATACAAACCTGTTTGTCAAAAGCAACCCAAGATGGAGCATCGCTGCCCACTCCTCGGGGGAAAACACTAAATTTAGGCTTTAACTTCTGTCCAAGAAGCCGTTCTCCTCCGATCCCCGGCTTGTCTTCACCCAGCAATAAGGAGACATCATTGGAGTAACCAAAATGTTGTGACTTATGAAACTTCTCTTTTCCAAGCTGGAAACAAAAATGATATATTACAATCTGGTCTCTATTATAGCAGATCATTACCCAGCTTGTCTTTTCTAACATTCCAATTTTGGATTCTAAATATTTAGTCTCAATAATATACCAACATTTGATATCAATTTAATGTATTATTTTGACCAGTTTGACGTTTTATTTTCTGTTTAGAATAATGCAACCGCATCTAAAATTACATTTTAATGATGGCTTGTCCCAAGTGTTTTTTCTACATTTCCATTGGGACAACACACTAAGAACACATGTAATCTACTTATGATCGTATCAATAAAGTTTTGTCAAAGGCAAATATCAAGAAGTATAAAAAATAAAAGCAACTTTATTTAAAACATGAAACAAAAAATAGGTAAAAACCATAGCACAGAAAACTCAATAAAAATGCTTGTAAAATAACACTCAAAAACGCAATGAAAAAACACAAGTAACCTAATTTACCTAAAAGATGTAGAAATGCTACAGAAAATCTGCAACATCAAAAATTGAAGCCTATGAGTCCGTGAAAAACTCCATCCTTGGATAACATCCTGTCAGGCTGCTGCAGTGCAGTACAGCGCAACCTCCACCAGGGGGAGCTTGAGAGGAAAGTGAGACTGCACACACAGGACAGCAGAACAGACGCCACCAATTGGCGAGAGAATGGTCAGACAAGCTGAGTCAAAAGCACGAGATAGCACGACAGTATAATAGGATTAGACAGACGGATAGTCAGAACGTAGCAAGAGATCAGTAAACCAGAACGGGCAATATACAGCACAATAGGGACAAACAGCAACGAAGTAAATAACCAAGCCAGGAGATCAAAACCAGAGAATCAAGCAGACAGACAGAGAAATACTGGGAAAAGGGCAGACAGGGGGAGTTAACAGACACAGGACAAGTCAGAGTTCACAGCAGGGCAAATGAAGAGCTACCAGCAGGGTCAGGTTAACACGCCAAAGGCAGAACTATAACTGACACTGCCAGCAAAATTCATGGGAGCTAAATAGCAAACCTGAACCCAGAATGAGGCAGAGCAAAGTTAACCCTTGACATGATCCATTCAGAAAAAAGGGCAGACACTAATAAACCCTGGAACGGATCATGACACATCCTAGTTGCATCCTTGTGCTGTCTGATTTTCAGGTTTGGTGGCCGAAGCATGAGAAACTTACAAGACCAAATACAGCTAATTGCAATGGATCCATAGAAAGCTAACACTATACAGATGGTATCTGTACGGCATCAGTTTTTTTAACACACCCATTGAGTTTAAGAGGGGAGTTTGATTTAAAAAATTGATCAAATTAGTGCATTCTGCAAATTTGTGCATGCGTGCAATCAGTCCATGTTTAAAAACGCTCATGTGGCCTACGCCATTGACCTGCAGTCAGGAGACACAAATGACTGCCCCTGTAATGCCAGAGCTGTCAATCAGGGATGCAGCAAGGGTGATGGAAAACAAGAAGGTGGGAAGAGGCACTAAACTGCTCAGCGACACCTAGGGTGCACTGAGCACCTTATTAGCATATATAAATAATAATAAAAAAAACATTTCCGGCAAATGCTTCAATAGATTTTGCAAAACCGAAGAAATGGGCCACCATAACTGTTGGTATGAGTGCAATGTGTTGGTGCACGTTCACACAGGGGCCATTTAACAGACAGGACCTAAGATAAAAACAAATGAGCAAATAATCTGGAAGAAGTAAATAAATAGCAGTAGTGCATGTACATAACATAGGGCACTTAGTTGACGCTATTTTGATGAACAAAGCGTAAAAGCTCCTCCACCACGACAAGGTGACCCAATCAGGGTGGTCCATAATGCTTGTAGTTTACCTCACTTTGTGTCAGCAGGACTCAAAATAGACAGGGGCAGAGCAGGACCCAGGCCTGACTGTGTCTCACCTACCCATGGAAAGCTATATAGACAAAATGCACAACCCAAAAAGGGAGCAAAGTTTGCATGAGCAGTAACAGGACGGTTTCATAAAGATATAGAAAAAAGACAAATCTGTTAATCTGTATTATATCTTAAATAGAAACCCTTTATAACTTACATTCCGGTTAAAGGAGTTCCCTGGTAAGAGTGGCAGCGCCATGGTGATCTGCAGTCTGGGCTGTCACACCGATCAGCAGCAGTGACCTGGGTGTCATTTACTGACCTGCTGCCACCGTGGAGACGGCATTGTTTTTTTTCTGGTTACCTGGTAACAACAAGTCTACTCTTTCCCTCTATTTTTTTCTTTTTGAACTCTACAACTTTATTTAAAATTGTCACAAGTACTAAAAATGACAACAAACAACACCTATACATATTAATGAAGAATCATAAAGTTATTATTTTTAATAGCTCTGAGAAAATGTGAATAAATCAGGCACTTGTAAAAAAAAATGCATCCGAAAGTTTCAGTAATTCAGGATTACCAGCAGGGTCAGCGTAATCACCCAGCGTATCCAGACAATAGTCAGGACCCTAGACAAATGGGGGAACCCACTGACCGTTTGTTTGGTGATGCCGTGCTGTGTGAGGGAGGGAGCCGTGTAGGCAGCGGTGTTGGGGGATCCGGACAGTGTCGGGATGTAGAACAGCAGGTACAGCAGTGCTGCTAGAGGCACAGGTGGGAGAGTGAGCAGTTTTGGGGCTGTTGTGGGGGTCCTTTAGGTACAATTGTGCTGAAAAGTGAGCGCAGGACGCTGATGAGGCGTGCAGGGGGTGAGAAGCAACATCACTATATAAACACGAGCTGCGCTTTATAGGGTATACACTCGCACTGACCCAGGCAGGATCTGCTAAGCAAATGCACAGCAATGGGGCAGAGTGCTGCAGTGTAGGGATCTGACACTTGTAGTGCCCAGGCCTGGGAATGTAGCAGAGCTAGTGGTTAGTGCCGGGTTACCTGCACTTTATGTTTGCTGTTACTTTGTGTCATATCCCGCAGGCCGGGAGATGCCTTCTGGTTATTGTAGTCCCCAGTGCCCTTGGTGATTTGCATGAGATTTACTATATTAGAACTGGTTCTGGTGCTATCGGATGGGCGGCTAATGTGATTTTGGTAAAACATTGGCGCTTTGCTGGGTTTTTGCAGCAGAGTAAAGAATAACATTTTGTCTAAATTTCCTTAAGCTCAGCAAATACACAAAGATCAGGCCAATAGTTTCCTGCTAATAGTATAGAATACATCATGGAATGATTTCTGCAGATTCCTGGGTCAGAACGCTCAAAATCTGGTGCAGAAATACAGAGCGCCAAAAAATAATATTCCACAAGTGATGGATCAGTGCCCCAGATTGTGCCTTGTATTGTCCCTATAGGATCCAATATAGGACTGGTGCATGATACCGGCTGTCACACACACAAGCAAACCAACAGACATCTGGAGACATGACGTCATCTGCCCCTCTCACCCCTCAATGCACACGTGGAGTTTTCTATCTAAGAGGAGAAGTTTACAGTCACTCAGTGTGACTGCATACAGCTGAATCGTGACTTTGTGCAATGTGTACACTGTCACGATTCGCCATGCAAGTGGGCGGTCACGCATTGACTAACCTCATCTGGCTTTTCTCAGTTTTCGTCCATTGAGACAAGCCACCACAACTGTGCATATCGCATGCATACTGTCCTGTGACCACCCACTCATATTGAGATACAGGGGTATTGTGACTGTGCGCACATTGCACACTGTCATGATTCTACTGTCACATAAAATGACTGCAGACTTTTCATCTTAGATCCAGAAATCCATTTCCCAAGGGGAAAAAGATTTCATTATTGAATTTGAAAACATCTTTTTTCTTAACTAGTTATTTGGGAGATTTTATTTTTTTATTTCCTTTTACACAATAAAGTTTCTCTGGGGGTGATAGGTACTTCTTACAGAGGACTGATCATCTTTTTTCTTCAGGAGCGCACCATTTCTCTACATCCCAGCTGATAAATTGTAGAGGTGGCCAGGAACAGCATACAGAACACAATAGAACTAAAAATGCTTTTAATTAAAAAGTAAATTTCAAAGTTGCTTGTTTTAAGAATCACTTTGCAATTTTACCTATTTAGGCAGATGAGACGACTCATTTAAGTGAAAAGGATTTTTTTCACTGCTCAAGGGTAAAAACAAAGCTGGAAAACACATAACTTTCAGAATATTAAAGAGTTTGACCGGTCTAATATGAAAAGTCTGCAGTCACATGCACTGTGCACTGCGAGGATTCGCCGGTTTCTGAGCTATTATAGAATTTACAATAGATATCACTCATGTAATGTAAGAAATATGGGACATTTTTGTCACTGTACTATACCTCTGCTGTATCTGTGCATTATGAATCGTGGTATGTGTTAAAGGGGCCCACTGAGACTCTTTCGCGCGGGGCCCACGAAAACATGGAGCCGGCCCTGATAACCAGATAATGGTTATTAGAGTTTCAAGTAATACAGGGGCATCAAAAATAAAGTTTTGCCATAATGGGAGTAATAAAAAAAATGGTATATGAAACACATATTGAAAAACCTCAATTTTGACTTTTATTGAGACACAAACATTTTTTATATTTCATGTAAAGTAGGGTGCGTCTTTTAAATGGCATTTCATACCTCTGATATGCTAACATTTTCTGCCACTCTTCAACAGAATAATGAAATAATGGGATTCACAGTGCAGGTGTAAACCCAACAATGAGTATTCCTACATGTGTGATATAGTATAATGACATAAGCTGGAGTCTGCAATAATCCTCTCTTCCATTGCTGCGGGCACCCTTCTACAATAAAAGATAAATAGACAAATGCTATCGCCTAATCCACATACGTCAAAAAATGACACGTGGGTCAAACCTGGCCCCCTAGTATATTTGTCCCATGATGCCCCCACCGGGTATCGTACTTTAAAATATATCGGCATCATAAATGCCGATACGGTTAAAAGCAATGATGGATGATGGAGTGTAAGCTGATACTCCCTCTTCCATCATTCCCCCTCTGCGTATAACATCTCTTGGCAGCAGGTGTAATGACGTAATTATAACACACCCGCTGTACCAAGATGTGCAAAGGATCTGAAGACACCATGAAGTATTTTTTATGTAAAGCCTATCATATTGTATGGAGCACTATGTGGGGTGTGTTATACTGTATGGAGAACTGTGTGAGGCCATTATACTGTATAGAGCACTATGTGAGACCATTGCACTATATGGACCACTAAGTGGGGCCCGTTATACCGTATGGAGCATTATGTGAGGCCTTTGTTCTGTATGGAGCACAATGTGGGGCCACTATACTGTATGGAGCATTATGTGGGGCCATTATACTGTATGTAGCACTATGTGGTGACCATACTGTATGGAGCACAGTGTGAGGCCATTGTACTGTGTGGAGCACTATTTTAGGCCATCATACTGCACTGAGCATTATATAGGGCACATTATACTGTAGTGAGTACTATGTGAGGCCATTATTCTGTATTGATTACTATGTGGGGCCATGATACTGTGTGGAGCACTATGTGGGGAACATTATACTATATTGAGTACTATGTGGGATCATTATACTGTAATGAGCTGTAATACCAAATATGTGTGCTTTTTTTCTACATAAAAATACATATTTATGGGTATAATATTTTTTATGATTATTATTTAGTGAATTCAAAAATATATATTTTTACAATGTTTTCTACTTTTTTTTACTTAGTCCCTCTATGGGATTTTAACTTTCAACACTCTGATCGCTGGTATGTTGCATTGCAATGCTTTATACCTGTCAGTACTGAACTGACAGATGCCTTTTAGACCATGCTCAGAGCATGGTCTAACAGGCTTTCCATAGCCTGGTGAACTGAAGGTTGTCTTGATGACTTCGGGTCACTATGGCAACAATCGAGCCCTTGCAAAGACATTGCGGGGGTGCCGAATGGACAGGGGAGGGAGCCACCTCCCTCTCCCAACCCACTAAATAATGTGATCGATAATGATCACGGCATTTAGGAGGTTAAACACCTGACTGTGAGGGCCGGGTGTCAGCTGTCGTGTTAGGCCGGAGTCAGACTAAATGTATAAAAAATCGATTTGAGTCTCCCTGCCGAGAGTCGCACGAGTGTTCTCCGTATGGTTATCTGTGTGTAATTTGTTTGCAATGCAATGATGTGATTTCCTTGCACCTATTTATCCGTATGGCTTTACATTTCTCACTGCTTTTCCCCATTGAATTAAATTACTCAATGGGCTGAAATGAGGAAAATGTGTGCGTATTTGTCGCAAGCTAGACGGATGGCCCGTGTGGTGTCCGAGTTTTTCTCGTACCCATAGGCTTACATTGGCTTGCGATTTTACACGCACGTCGAATACGCCTGAGGAAAAAAACGGTGATGTGAGCTGCCCCATAGATTAACACTGGTCCGAGTGCTATGTAATGTCTCGCATAGCGCGGGCCTCTATTCTACGTTAGTGTGACTCTGACCTAAGTCTATGTTCCCATGATCAGTATTTGGTGAGTTTTTGATGATGCAGAATTTCCACACTGTTTCTGCATCTATAAGGCTATGTGCCCACGATCAGGGATAGTAGCTCAGGTTGTATCCATATGTTCAAGGTCAGGATCCCCGTTCCAACCACGATATATGGATACGTTCAAGGTTGTGAAGTGGTTAAAAAATGGCAAATTTAAATATTACTACTTAAGCCACGTTTTTGTGAAGTTTTTTTTTCTTATTTGGCCATATTCTGATACCCGTAACGCTTTATTTTTCAGTTGACAGATTTCTAAATCGTAAACATGTTGTCATGTGACTACTAACTCAGATGGGGAATCCAGGGGATATTCAAAGCAAAATACTGTGATGCGCATACGCCGGGACAGCACAAAGAGCACTGGTGAGCCGGAAGAAAAGCCGGCGCATGTGCATTAAAGTAACATAGTAGCATAGTTAGTAAGGCCGAAAAAAGACATTTGTCCATCCAGTTCAGCCTATATTCCATCATAATAAATCCCCAGATCTACAGAACCATAGTAACATAGTTAGTAAGGCTCTGACCTCAGTATGGCAGAGCAAAAAACACCTGTGCAGGAAGGCGATTGGGGGACACTATGTGGATGACATAGGACGCATCATTGACCTGAAGCAACCAGAAGAAGGCGACTGCGATAAGAGAAGAGGAAGCAAGACCAGTGATGCCCATCGGACCGGGAAATATAAAAGGTATTTTTTGCATTATGCACAGGGGGTTGGGGATTGATATACAGGTTACTAGAATACTGTAAAAGGGGCGGCATTAATGTGGCCATAGATTATATTGGGAAACAGCTGTCAGTTTCACATAAATGTAACTCTTGCCAGTCTTCAGGCGTATCGGCTTCCATCTCCAGGCTGAGCTTCATCGGAGACCAAGATTTTTATTCTACACTGCAATAATGAGACATTCCAATATATAGTATAAGTGATCGGATGATCGCATGTTAATTCCCTAAAGGAACTAAAAAAAGAAAAAAAGTATTAAGCCCCTTCCCGACATGAACAATTTCCTTTTTTTTTTCTCCCCTTCTTCTAAGAGCCATAAGATTTTTATTTTTCTGTCCACATAGACTTATGATGACTTGCTTTTACGAGTTGAGAAATTGAGGAAAAAAACAATTCTAACATTGTTTGGGGGAATTGTTTTTACAGCATACATTGTATAGTAAAAATGATTTGTCAATATGATTCTCCTCATCAATGCAATTATGACAATTTCAAACTTGTCCTTTTTTTTAAGTGGTAAAATAATAAGAAATTTGTAGAAATCTATGCAATATTAATGCATGTTATATATACGGTACATTAATCGTGTTGACATTTTCATTTGTCTATCTATGGGTCTGTGTGATGGCTTTTTTTCGAGGTTTTTATTGATACCTTTTTTGGATAGACATGAGATTTTGATCACTTCCTAAAGCATTTTTGCAGTATTGTGGGAAAATAATAAAGAATTTGGCAATATTGATTTTTGTTTACAGCGTTTACCAATCGAGTTTCTTACGTTTATATTTTGATAGATCGAACTTTTCTCGATGTACAGATAGCACATATGTGTATTTTATGTTATTTTTAATGTGCCAAAAGGGATGATTTGAATTATTTTTTTTATTATTCATATATTTCTAAAAAAATTTTTTACTCTATTTATTAGTCCCCTCAGGGGTCTGGAAGCTGTGATCATCTGATTGCTTGTACTATAGACCACAGTATTGTTGCATATAGTAAAAATCATGGTCTGCTTTGAAGCCCAGCTACAGGGTGAATTTCAAAGAAGCTCCATGATGACAGACACTGGGGTCTTCAACAGAACCATGTGCTGTCATACCAACCCATCGGCACCGATGGTGGATTTGCCCACATGCCTGAATTGACAGCGGCATGTAACAGTTAACAATCGAGGGCTGAGATCTGCTTCGTGTTCACCCCGTCGGGGACTCCACACACCTGCCGCCGACTTGCGCCATACATGTTTGCCAGATATCGGTACCGGATTTAAAAAATAAGAATTCATCTCACTGCCTTTTATCCCCAGAAAAATGAAGCAATAAAAAAAAAAATTCATACGTTCTAAGAAAAAAAGTCTGTTCTTAGAAAATATAAAATAAAAAAACTGCTTTTTTATCACCATTCCTCCTTAAAAGAAATGTAATATAAGTAATCAAAACGTTATATGTACCACAAATTATTATCAATAAATATGTCAGGTCGCTATGTAAAAAAGTTGCCCTCGCTCAGATCAATCGTTGAAAACTGAAAAATGTTGCAGGTCTTGTACTATGGCGACACAATCAGAAAATATTCTTCTTACAACCTTCTCAATTTTTCGGGGGGGACAAACACTATGATAGTTTAGTATCACTATAATGACATCACTATAATCGCAGTAACCGGGAGAATAATGTTTCAGGGTCATTTTTACCATAGAATTAAAACAAGAAAAATTGACGTTATTGCATGGTAAAATGAATGGGGTTATGCAAAACGATAACTTGTTCCACAAAAAATAAGCCCCAGAAGTAGGGGAGGAAAAAGAAAAAGGAAAGAGCAAAGGTACTAAAAATTGCACAGTCTTTGGCCATGCTTCCACGTTCAGTAACACTTGTAAATGCTAAAAAATTAATAATAATAATAATAAATGCTGGTCCCCGCAGCCCCGCTCTACAGTAGTTGCATACTAATTGCCTTTAGTTAAATTAACCCTTTTGTAAATAGTGCAGATGTTAAAGAAGCCTCTTTCTAATGGCCTTTTTTTCCTGTAGAAATGACAGAAAAATAAACTGATCCTGAGGTCACAGACAAATAGAGCCCCAACCTAAGAACTAATCACTGGTCATGCACTTTATGACCAGTGATCTCCTCCCTGCTTCATATCGAACACTTTTTACTTACATTCTTATTAAAGGAGTTCCCTGGTAAGAGTGGCAGCGCCATGGTGATCAGCAGTCTGGGCTGTGACACCGATCAGCCTCCGGTGTAAGTCACTGATCTGCTGCCGCCATGGAGACAGCATTGTTTCTCAGGCGGTTACCTAGTGACCGTCTATTCAGCTTTTTTTTTTTTTGCTATGCAACTTTATTTACCAGATAATTGTGTTCACCAGGCTGACAAAGATCAACGTACAATGCCCTGATCAACTGCACAGAGACGCCAATGTTTTTATTAGTTCAATCTATAACATTTAATTTGTCCTATTTGTAAATGAAAATACATAAGAGATAATAATTTAACAAGAATTTTGTGATAGTTTTCTGAAATCTTTATATGTAAACGGTATCAAGTATTACGTAAAACACATTGATAAGTTTGGAACAAAAAAAGGCAACACATGGACAAGCACAACTGACTTCAAAAGTTCCCTCCATATTGCCACAGAGCCTGTTAGGTCGGCGTCACACTAGAGAGTTTTACGGACGTATGAGAGGCGCAAAAACTACGCATTGCACACGGACCAATGATTCTCTATGGTATGGAGCAGCTTCCATCGGCCGTATTTTACGGGTGTAGAAAATCGCAGCATGCTGCGTTTGTCAGCGTATTGCGCAAAAAATCCGCCAATGATAGTCTATGGGGGCGAGAAAAAAACGGATTACACACGGACCAGCAGTGTGACTTGCGAGAAATACGCAGCGGTGTTAGAGAGAAAAGCCGGCAATTCAGTGCGGTGTACAGTAAAATCACACTGACAGGTTAGAATAGAATAGAATAGCTAAAATAAATGTCTACACATAGTATAGGGGTATATATATATATATATATATATATATATATGTCAGTGAGACACATATATATATATATTAATATTCCATACAGCGCTAGATAGCTTAAAAGCCAGTAATTCAATTACCGGCTTTTCCTATCTCCTTCTCAAACCCGACATGATATGAGACCTGGTTTACATACAGTAAACCATCTCATATCACCATTTTTTTTTTTGCATATTCCTCACTACTAATGTTAGTAGAGTGTGTGTGCAAAATTTGGGGGCTCTAGCTGTTAAAATAAAGGGTTAAATCGCGGGGAAAAACTGGCGTGGGCTCCGGCGCAATTTTCTCCGCCAGAGTAGTAAAGCCAGTGACTGAGGGCAGATATTAATAGCCTGGAGACGGTCCACGGTTAATGCCCCCCCACCCCCCACCTGGCTAAAAACACCTGCCCCCAGCCACCCCAGAAAAGGCACATCTGTAACAAGCTAGTAAATATGCCTGTTTGGCTATTAGGAATACAAGCCCAGGGTGTACTGTTCCCCCAGAGATAATTATAATTATTCAGCTGTTTGTCGCCATCTGCTGGCCAGTGTTTGTTTATCGCTCACTCTTGTTTGTTCCAATTAAGATGGTTCAAACTGAGCGAGGCTTCACACGGCAGGTGGTGGGTCACTTTCTCTAGCCATTTTATAGCCAGAATTGCTGTGAGACAGGACCACTTGTGCTGGGCTTGTGAAGACAGCAGCAACCGACATCAGTGGATTCAGAGAAAGTTACGACCTTGTTACAGAAAAGTATTATTTCTGTATCTGGGTTTAATAAACTACTTTGTGGTTCTACATTCAGGTCTCGGGACGCTGAGTCTGGGCTGGTCCTGTCTGCTGCTCATCTTGGATACTGTGGTAGGAAAAAAAATCTCACAGCATCTTATCAATCAGATACAATCGCTTAATGTGGAGACAGAACACAGGGCTACGGATCACTACAGCAGGACGTTGCTCCTAGCAACCAGGAAAACAACCGTGCAGCAAAGGCGGGTTTCCTGACCGGGCCAATTTTTACAATTCTGACCTCTGTCACTTTATGAGGTTATAACTTTGGATCCCGGTGATTCTGAGAATGTTTTGTTGTGTCATATTATACATTATGATAGGGGTAAAAGTTCTTCGATATGACTTGCGTTCATTTGGGGAAAAAACAGGAATTTGGCAAAACATTGAAAATTAAGTAATTTTTTATGGACTAATACACATTGGAAGTGACTTTGAGGGGTCTATATCACAGAAAATATCCAATAGTGACATCATTCTAAACACTGCACCCCATAAGGTGCACAAAACCACATTCAAGAAGTGAATTAACCCTTCAGGTGCTTCACAGGAATTTCTGGAATGTGATAGGAAAAGATGAACATTTAAGCAGGTTTTAGTTAATTTAGTGACAAAATGAACAATTGGTGGAGAAAGGATGAACTTGATGGACCTAGGTCTTTTTTCAACCTATGTAACCTTTTGTCACAAACATTTTAATTTAGACTTTTAGACTTAATTTTTTTTATTTTTGCAAGGGTAACAAGAATAAATGGACCTCAAAATGTGTTGTGCAATTTCTCCTGAGCATGATACCCCATATGGGGGGGGGGAAACCACTGTCTGCGCACACAGCAGAGCTCAGAAGGGAAGGAGCGCCATTTGACTTTTTGAATGCAAAATTTGCTGGAATCATTAGCGGACACCATGTTGTGTTTGGAGAGCCCCTGATGTGCCTAAACAGTGCAGACACAAGTTAGTTAGTGCATGCACTGCGCATGATCTAACTTGCTAGTGCCTGGTGATGCGGATGTTGACATGACAATATCAAGTCGGCCATGGTAACGATCTGGCTCCTGATAACGTCGCGGGGGCGCCAATCCAAGGGCAGAGCGGCTTTCTTCCCTCTGCTAGCTTTCTAAATGCTGAGGGGTTAAAGAGCCGTAGCAGTGCGGGCACCGCTCCTGGCACTGAGAGCCGGGTATCAGCTGTCAGAATCAGCTGATGCCCGGCGGCGATTGCACGTGCACTGCCCCTGTGCACTGGTGATCGCCATGATGTATCCATACATCCAAGGCCGGTAAGTACTAGGGAACCTGGATGTATGGATGTCCAAGGTCGTAAGGGGGTTAATGACCTTGTGGATGGGATTGAGAGTAAAGTGATGGTATGAAATTATGTAAGATATTAAAATCTGACCTTGACAGAACTATATTACAAAGCAATATGGATAAGTTGACTGAATTGGTAAACACTTGGCAAATGAGGTTTAATGTAGATAAATGTAAAAAGTAATGCATCTAGGACAGAGTAATTCTATTGCTGCATATACATTAAATGGGACCATACCTGGGACTACAGAACAGGAGAAGGACTTGTGTATTCTGGATACAAGTAAGGCTACTTTCACACTTCCGTTTTTTTTAATCCGTCACAATGCGTCGGCGCGACGTATGCGTCAAAAATAGTGAAAAATGGATGCAACACATCTAGTATTTCGACGGATCCGCTAGACGGTTCCGTCAAAAAACTGGATCCGTTGCATCCGTTTTTACCATCCGTTTTTTTGACTGATCCGTTTTCCATGCCTAAAAATGGGAGTCTCCCAAATGTGATTGGCTACTGGAAAATAAGGAAACCAATATATTGACTGGCTGGCTGTCTTCAGGCTGGCACATCTGGGGGTGACGCCCCAGGCCAGGTTTATATAGATTTGGGGCCTGTCTGGCCAATTGGCTACAAATTCCTGATTCTGAGCATGCTCAGTGTAAAAAAAAAACGGATTCCAGCGCTGGATTCCGTCATACGACGTGTCACGACGATCCGTCGCGACGTTTTCCCAACGCAGACAAAAAACGTTACATTGAACGTTTTTTTCAGACGACGTTCTGCCAAAACACGACGGATCCGTTGCACGACGGATGCGAGATGTGGCCATCCGTCGCTAATACAAATCTATGGGGGAAAAAACGGATCCTGTACATTTGCAGGATCCGTTTTTTTCCCAAAACGACGCATTGCAACGGATCTTAAAAGACAGAAGTGTGAAAGAGGCCTATTAAAAAAAAATCCTGTGATCCCAACTTATTGTTACCCTTTTATAAATCACTGATAAGGCCACATCTAAAACATGGGATCCATTTTTCGTTCCACATTTTAGAATGGATATTCGGAAGTTCAGAGTCAGTTCAAAGGCAGGCAACGAGATTATTACAAAGGATGGAAGGCCTCACATATGAAAGGTTGGACAAATTGGGCTTGTTTAGCTTAGAAAAAAGAAGCATCACAGAAGATCTTTTATATGTATAAATACATATGTGGTCAATACAAAACACTGGCACATTCCTTCCAAAGACCATACTAAGGACCAGGGGTCACTCATTACCGGTAGAAGAAAGGTGATTTCAGCAACTACTGTAAATAAGGATTCTTTACAGTTAGTCAGAATGTGGAATGCCTTACCACAAGAGATAGTAATGACAGACACCATAATAGCCTTTAAAAAAGGGCTGGATGCTTTTCTCGGTACATAACATTGTGAGGTATAGATAATTTAGTGATAAAATGGGCCTTGGTCTTATTTCAACCTATGTAACGTGGCCTTAGAGGCGCTGTTCACTACTGAACAACCTCTTTTGAATGCCCAAGAGGTGGGGAAAAAAAAGAAGAAAAAGTTGCATACTTGCATCCCGTGTTCGGTGTCCCCACCCAGTGATCTCACGACATTGTTTGTTACTAGAGCTGCATCCTATGGGCTGTGGTCTTCACAAGTCTTTCTGACATAGCAGACCACACAGAGATGAATGAACAGGTGTGAGAATGTAGCTCAGGGCTCATTCAGACGTGTGTATTACACGGACGTGTGCTCTACATCACACTGACCAATGTAAACCAACAGGAATTTTCAGACGACAGGCCATGTTCCATGTGAAAAACCTAAGTGTATAAAAATTGCAGCATGCAACTATTTAAGTCTCTTACACGCAAAAAAATAAATATCGAAATATCTTTGCAGCATCCGATATTTAGCAGATTTATTACCATTATTAACATAGGAATCTATTTGATCAAATATAAAAACAAATGCTACACAGAAACGGACAAACAGATGACAATATGGATGAAAGTCTGCCAAGGTTTCTGGATGAAATAGGGACAATGTTATATGCTCGTCTGAACCCTGCCTATGGGCGATACCTTTTCAGCTATCTTCCACATTCATTACAATAGGGCAGGTGCTTAGTAATCAAACACATGCTCCAGCAGATACCTGAAGATATGAGGCCACGGCCTCTGCACCTCCTCCTGAGCAGCACCACAATACACATGATTTAACACCTTCTTTGCTGAAGCGTGCAAGCGTAGTGTTCATATTGTGTGTAGCCTTAGTATACACTTGTGAATTATACCATTTGACATGAAAGGAGTTCTCTCAAACAACACACATCACCTTTCCACAGGATCCGTTAGATATGTCTGATTGATAAGGGTTTGGGCTGCTAAGACCTCCACTGAAAAATGAGAACGTGGGAACCTAAAGGTACCTTCACACAACGATATTGTTAACGATATCGTTGCTTTTTGTGACGTAGCAACGATATCGTTAATGAAATCGTTGTGTGACAGCGACCAACGATCAGGCCCCTGCTGGGAGGTCGTTGGTCGCTGAATAAAGTCCAGAACTTTATTTCGTCGCTGGACTCCTGCTGACATCGCTGGATCGGCGTGTGTGACACGGATCGGCGTGTGTGACACCGATCCAGCGATGTCTTCACTGGTAGCCAGGGTCAACATCGGGTAACTAAGCGCAGGGCCGCGCTTAGTAACCCGATGTTTACCCTGGTTACCATCCTAAAAGTAAAAAAAAAAACAAACACTACATACTTACCTACCGCTGTCTGTTCCCGGCGCTGTGCTCTGCCTCCTGTACTGGCTGTGAGCGTCGGTCAGCCGGAAAGCAGAGCGGTGACGTCACCGCTCTGCTTTCCGGCCGCTGTGCTCACAGCCAGTACAGGAGGAGTGCAGAGCACAGCGCTGGAGGACAGACAGCGGTAGGTAAGTATGTAGTGTTTAGTTTTTTTTTACTTTTAGGATGGTAACCAGGGTAAACATCGGGTTACTAAGCACGGCCCTGCGCTTAGTTACCCGATGTTTACCCTGGTTACCGGCATCGTTGGTCGCTGGAGAGCTGTCTGTGTGACAGCTCTCCAGCGATCCGGATCGTTGTCGGTATCGCTGCAGCGTCGCTTAATGTGAAGGGGCCTTAAGTCCTCCAGTGTGAATGCGCATGTGCAACTGCTGCTTCATTAACAGCTATTGGCGGGGGGTAGGTCACACGATGGCTAAGGTCTCCTTCACACACGTCATCTATCATGGGGGTTGGTAATATATAGTTTCACACCAGTATTTCATAGGTAGAGTTGGGGTATTCTCTACAATCACCTCAAACATACCCTATGTAATATTACAAGATAGATGTAGACTGTTAAAAAAAAGTTCCTTCAGGACTTACAACTTCCAATCAGAATAATATTTCTAATTGAGAGTCCTCCGTGGTTGATACCTTTTAATGGCTAACTGAAAAGATGGTAAATTGCAAGCTTTTGAGACTACTCAGGCCTCTTCATCAGGCATAGAATAATACAACATCTGAAGAACCACATATTTATACACAACAGAACTGTCATTATGGGAGAACGATAAACAGTTGTGTCCATAAATATTGGAAAGCTCCTAGATAAGGAGTGAATGTTTTATTGTCCTCTGACCTATTGAATAAACTAGCAGCAATAGGTCCTCTACCAGAAGGAACCATCCTGGCCACCATGGATGTGGAATCTTTGTACTCCAATATCCCACACCAGGATGGATTAAATGCCTGCAAATTCTTCCTGGAAAACACAGAGACTGATGCTGATTCTGTGGTGAAACTTATAAAATTCATCCTCACCCACAATTACTTTGAATTTGACAAGAAGATCTATCTACAGGAGACTGGCACAGCAATGGGAAGTAAAATGGCCCCACAGTATGCAAATCTTTTCATGGCCAAGCTTGAAAGCGACTTTTTGTCCTCATGTCCCATCAGGCCTCTGGCGTACTACCGCTACCTTGATGACATTTTAATCATCTGGACCAGTGGTCCCCAACTCCAGGCCTCGAGGGCCGCCAACAGTGCAGGTTTTCAGGATTTCCTTAGTATTGCACAGGGGTTGGAATCATCACCTGTGCAGATGATCACATTACCACCAATGCAATACTAAAGAAATCCTGAAAACCTACACTGTTGGCGGCCCTCGAGGCCTGGAGTTGGGGACCCCTGATCTGGACGGAGTCTGAGCCACAGCTAAAGACGTTCCATGAACAGTTTAATCAATTTCATCCAACCATCAACTTGACACTCAACTACTCCTGCACTGAAATTAACTTTTTGGTACTATCATTAAGCTGCAGAACAATGAAATGTTGACATCCCTGCATCAGAAGCCAATCGACCGTCCAACATACCTTAAATGGGACAGTTTCCATCCAAAACACATAAAAAACTCTATTGTCTACAGCCAAGACATCAGATACAATCGTATATGTTCCAACCCAATGGATATGAACAGCTTGGTCGCCTCAGAAAGATCTTTTTGAATCAGGGCTACCATCCAAGAACAATTGAAAATCAGATCACAAGAGCCACCAGAATATCAAGGAATCACCTGCTACCTTACAAAGCTAAAGAAGAAAATAACCGGGTACCTATAGTGGTTACCTACAATCCAAATCTGGAGGTGCTAAGGGGAGCTGCACGGAAATTACAACCTTTACTACAAAAAGATGCCCGCTTACAATCCATTTTTCCAGACCCCCCACTATAGTGTTTTAGGCAGCCCCCAAATCTAAGAAGCATCATTGTCAGACGCTCCCTGTCCTCTCCAACAGCTGCAGGTACCTTTCCTTGCAACCAGAAAAAATGTAAAACCTGTCCATTTATAATGACCACGGACAAGATAAAGATTCCCAACTCACATCAGGACTACAAGATCCCAGGTACTTTCAGCTGAATCACATCTATTGTGGTGTACTTAATTATATGTACAAAATGTTCAACTGGGGGTCTGTATCTAGGGGAGACAGGGCAAAACCTTAGAACAAGGATAAATTCTCACCGCCACACAATAAGACAAAAAAAAGAATGGATCTACCTGTGGCCCACCATTTTTGTGTGCCTGATCACAGCACCATGGACCTGAAATTACTTGTATTGAAATGTAACTTCAAAACTCAGAGAGACAGAAGAAACTGGGAGACCCTGATTGTTCTTCCATCTGCACTTGTTTATGGACATTTCAAGGGAACAATACAGTTTGAATGGACACATTTTAGCAATAAGAATGTTCTGTCCGCATTGTGGGGAGAAGGGAGAAGAGAGGTGGTGGGGAGATGGGAATCTTACTACTGCAGTAGCGCCTATCCTCAGCACTCTATATTGTGCCCCTTGACTGTCTCCTGACAGTCAGGAGAAATGAGAACGTCCAGTCCAGGTGAAGAAATTCAAAGAAGCTTTATTCCATCATAAAGACACGTTAAAAGACCTGCTACAGGTCAAAACGTATCTTTATGGCAGAATAAAGCCTCTGAATTTCTTCACCTGGACTGGACGCTGTTTTCATTTTATCCTGACTGCTGCTACTTTACTTGGAGAAAGCGTCCAAACTTAGTGAGTGCTGTCATCCTTTTCCTTATGTGCCTTGTCTCCTGACATCATCTGGAGGAAGCATTAAATGTATGCTGCATTCATCCAATCACCAGCTAATGATCGGCTGCACCCTTCACATTCTGTCGAAAAAGGAAGAAACTTCCAAGTAAATTAATTATTGGCATGTGTCCTTTCTGGAGCTTTGAGAAAGAACGTCGGAGAGAGTTGGAAACACGTTCTGTGATCACACCATGGATTCATGCAATTAGCATTTAATTTTGTATAAATAAATCTTGGACTTTTAAAGAAGCTGGAATCTGTTATTTTTTCTATTACTTGTATAAACCGTATACAGTTTTACAAATCAAATCATTCAATTTTGAAGAAAAACAATGGTACACAGGCTAAATGATAGCTTTATTTCGGTGACTTCTAGTCTAATTCTTGGTAATAATCTATTGCACAGTATAGTTTTTTTTCTCTTCCTTCAAGACTAACATTCACCAATAGGGCTCCAAATGACATTACAGTACATAGTTTTGGCACTATCAAGAAAAGAAAAAAAATACAGTTAAATAAATATATATATAAAAAAGATTTATAGTCGCTAACATGAACTTTTCAAACCTATCATGATGATATCTATTATAAATTCACAAAAAAAAAAACTGCTCATGAAACAAACTCATGTCAGTAAGATGAGTAGTAATGTCAAATAATGTTCGTGTGTAACGTATACAAAGTTCAGTCTGGAGATGTTTGTGCAGACTAGGCCACAGCCATTTTTTGCAAGCAGTCCGTAGGTGCGCATGTACAAGAAGACCACCCTAAAGAAAACAAATAAAACTAGGCATCTCTGTTAGCAGACAGGCATCCTCCATAGTTTTCAGTTTTATAACACTTCTCACTGCACTCTTCTTTACAGCTTCCTAAGAGGCAAGGCCTAGCAAGAATCCTCCAACGAATCCCCCGGACACTACAATGTTCTGCTTGATAAAATCTTGTGACTGCAAGAGAAAAAAAAGATGCATTCAATGATTCAATTCAATGACCGATTGTCACATGTGGCAATCTGTGGTTTGGCAGCGATTGGCAACAAGCACTATAGAAAATAACCATAATTGGAAATCACTGCTCTGACATAAAAAAAAGCTAAAAGGCAATTAAAACTGTATTTTTGTCAAATCCAGCAGCGGTAGATGCAAGAATGCACAACTAGTTAAGTTAATACTTAAAACCAGGGCTGTGGAGTCGGTAAGCCAAACCTAAGACTCCTCAATTTCCATGACACCGACTCCACCAAATTAGGCTCCGACTCCACAGCCCTGCTTAAATCGAGTGATTAAGAGACATTTTCTTACCTCCTCAATTAAATTGTTAATTTCTGGAACAGACTTATTAGCCTGCTTTTTAATCTTTCTCTTTGCCTTGTTTACATCCTTTTCAACTCTTTTCCAATCTATTTGTATGTAACCACCATGACTTGCAATCTAGAGGCAGAAAACACAAAATATGGTCATTGAATATCAATGTAGGTAATTCTGCTATTCTTTTTTTAAGTGAATCTGCTAGGAAAAAAAAAAACGTTCTGTTCAAACCAATTGCTATGATCGTTTCCACTGTACTCCATCTACGCTAATAGCAGAGCTAGCACCCACCCTAGCGGTACACCAAACATCTGTGCTTGGCATAAACAGTCAATTTATGCTAAAGGTTCCACTAAGAAGCAAGCACCAATTGGTGCAATAAGGGCCCCCAAGAGGCTGAATGGCTGGGAATTTACCATGGCCAAACTACCATTCCATCCAACAGAGGCCCATGGGTCTTACCACCTTGTCTCCTCTTTAACCCCTTAGTGACAGAGCCAATTTGGTACTTAATGACCAGGCCAATTTTTACAATTCTGACCACTGGCACTTTATGAGGTTATAACTCTGGAACGCTTCAACGGATCCCGCTGATTCTGAGGTTGTTTTTTCGTGACATATTGTACTTCATGTTAGTGGTAACATTTCTTCGATATTACTTGCGATTATTTATGAAAAAAAACGGAAATATGGCGAAAATTTTAAAAATTTTGCAATTTTCAAACTTTGTATTTTTATGCCCTTAAATCAGAGAGATATGTCACGAAAAATAGTTAATAAATAACATTTCCCACATGTCTACTTTACATCAGCACAATTTTGGAAACAAAATTTTTTTTTGTTAGGGAGTTATAAGGGTTAAAAGTTGACCAGCAATTTCTCATTTTTACAACACCATTTTTTTTTAGGGACCACCTCACATTTGAAGTCATTTTGAGGGGTCTATATGATAGAAAATAACGAAGTGTGACACCATTCTAAAAACTGCACCCCTCAAGGTTCTCAAAACCACATTCAAGAAGTTTATTAACCCTTTACGTGCTTCACAGGAACTGAAACAACGTGGAACGAAAAAATGAACATTTAACTTTTTTTTGAAAACATCTTAATTCAGAACCATTTTTTTTATTTTCAAATGTGTAAAAACAGAAATGTAACCATAAATTTTGTTACGCAATTTCTCCTGAATACGCCAATACCCCATATGTGGGGGTAAACCACTTTTTGGGCGCACCGCAGAGCTTGGAAGTGAAGGAGCGCCGTTTGACTTTTTCAATGCAGAATTGGCTGGAATTGAGATCGGACGCCATGTCGCGTTTGGAGAGCCCCTGATGTGCCTAAACAGTGGAAACCCCCACAAGTGACACCATTTTGGAAACTAGACCCCTTAAGGAACTTATCTAGATGTGTGGTGAGCACTTTGAACCCCCATGTGCTTCACAGAAGTTTATAACGTAGAGCCGTGAAAATAAAAAAAAATAAATATCGCATTTTTTCTACAAAAATGATCTTTTTGCCCCCAAATTTTTATTTTCACAAGGGTAACAGGAGAAATTAGACCACAAAAGTTGTTGTGCGATTTCTCCTGAGTATGTCGATACCCAATATGTGGGGGTAAACCACTGTTTGGGCGCACCGCAGAGCTTGGAAGAGAAGGAGTGCCGTTTTACTATTTCAATGTAGAATTGTCTGGAATTGAGATCGGACGCCATGTCGCGTTTGGAGAGCCCCTGATGTGCCTAAACAGTGGAAACGCCCCGCAAGTGACCCCATTTTGGAAACTAGACCCCCCATGGAACTTATCTAGATGTGTGGTGAGAACTTTGAATGCCCAAGTGCTTCACAGAAGTTTAGAATGCAAAGTCGTGAAAATAAAAAATATTTTTTTTTTTCAACAAAAAAGATAGTTTAGCCCCCAAGTTTTTATTTTCACAAGGGTAACAAGAGAAATTGGACCCCAAAAGTTGTTGTCCAATTTGTCCTGAGTATGCTGGTACCCCATATGTGGGGGTAAACCACTGTTTGGGCGCACGGCAAAGCTCGGAAGGAAGGAGCGCCGTTTTGGAATGCAGACTTTGATAGAATGGTCTGCGGATGTTATGTTGCGTTTGCAGAGCCCCTGATGTACCTAACCAGTAGAAACCCTCCACAAGTGACCCCATTTTGGAAACTAGACCCCCCATGGAACTTATCTAGATGTTTGGTGAGAACTTTGAATGCCCAAGTGCTTCACAGAAGTTTAGAATGCAGAGTCGTGAAAATAAAAAATATTTTTTTTTTCCACAAAAAGATATTGCAGCCCCCAAGTTTTTATTTTCACAAGGGTAACAGGAGAAATTGGACTGCAATAGTTGTTGTCCAATTTATCCCGAGTACCCTGATGCGCCATATGTGGGGGTAACCCACTGTTTGGGCGCACGGCAGAGCTCAGAAGGGAGGGAGCACCATTTGACTTTTTGAGCGCAAAATTGGCTGTCGTGTTTGGAGACCCCCTGATGTACCTAAACAGTGGAAACCCCCCAATTCTAGCTCCAACCCTAACCCCAACACACCCCTAACCCTAATCCATAATCCTAATCACTAACCCTAATGATAATCACAACCCTTACCCCAAAACAACCCTAATGTCAACCCTAACCCTAATCAAAACCCTAAATCCAACACACCCCTAATCCTAATCTCAACCCTAACCTCAAACCTAACCCTAATCCCAATACACCCCTAATCACAACCCTAACCTTAACCCTAATCCCAAACCTAACCCTAATCCCAAGCGTAACCCTAATGTCAACCCTAACACCAACCCTAATCCAAACCCTAACCCTAATCCCAACTCTAACCCTAACCTTAGCCCCAACCCTAGCCCTAAGGCTACTTTCACACTTGCGTCGTTTGGCATCCGTCGCAATCCGTCGTTTTGGACAGGAAACGGATCCTGCAAATGTGCCCGCAGGATGCGTTTTTTGCCCATAGACTTGTATTGCCGACGGATCGTGACGGATGGCCACACGTCGCGTCCGTCGTGCACTGGATCAGTTGTGTTTTGGCGGACCGTCAGCACGAAAAAACGTTCAATGTAACGTTTTTTTGTACGTCGCATCTGCCATTTCTGACCGCGCATGCGTGGCCGTAACTCCGCCCCCTCCTCCCCAGGACATAGATTGGGCAGCGGATGCACAATTTTCACAACGTGCGTCGGTATGTCGGGCCGACGCATTGCGACGGCCCCGTACCGACATAAGTGTGAAAGAAGCCTAACCCTAAATTTAGCCCCAACCCTAACCCTAGCCCTAATTTTAGCCACAACTGCTGTTCTCCTGCCGGCCGGCAGATGGAGACAGATGGCGGGCGCACTGCGCATGCGCCCGCCATTTTCTTTTCCCCAGAAGACGCCGGCGGCCAGGAGGAGCAGCAGGAGGACCCAGGGACACCGGTAAGTATGATAGGGTCCCCGAATCCCCCTATTTCTCTGTCCTCTGATGTGCGATCACATCAGAGGACAGAGAATTACACTTTGCTTTTTTTTTTGCGGTCGCCGGTAAACAGTTAATTACCGGCGATCGCAAAACAGGGGTCGGTAAAACCGACCCCGATCATGCTCTTTGGGGTCTCGGCTACCCCCGGCAGCCGAGACCCCGGAGAAAATCCAACTCTGAGGGGCGCTATTTACTTTTTCCACAGCGCCGTTAATTAACGGCGCTGTGGTTTAAGTACCCTTAGCGGCCGCCGTTAAAAGGTGTATCGGCGGTCGCTAAGGGGTTAATGCTATAGTACTCAATTACAAATTTCTCAAAGTTTTTAATAAATTATCTCAACTAATGTAGACTGTCTTGGTGAAATTGAAGTTTAATTAACCCCTTCTTGTAGATCTTATATACAATGATAGGCTCGCTGACCTATAAACGATTTGATGTAATTATGAGAATTGTTGTGCCAAACGAAGAAAGGTTTCCCAAGTAATTGCTGTCTGTAAACTCTATGCCCAAAACATACAATTTTCTTCTGATACAAGTTAATATATAGTTAATAAGGACCTGAGTGGACGGAAGAGACTAGATGGATTTTCTAGACTGCCAAGCCCGAAGCATTATTGTATTACCTGAAGTAAAAGAAAGCCACCACCAACTGCAGTAGCTGCGAGCTTTCCAACCTTCTGAAACAAAAACCCTGCACACCTGAATGGAAGAAAGCAAAAATAATACATAATCAATAAAACTGCAAGGTTATAGAAAAGTAAAATCATTGTACATTTTTATAAAGTGTTAAAAACCATGGATCAATAAAAAGTGAACGGTATAAAGCAATACTAATGGTGAATCTGGAAGTATGAACAAAGACATTGTGCATTACATGAATCCAGGGGACAGAAGCAGCAACAGCAATAAAATGGATAAAAAAAAAAAATTGGGAGAATCTGAACGGGTAGATGCACATGGAAAAAACTGGCTAAAGTTCGGTTATCGTCCTATTCATCTGATAGGTGTTTGCAGACGCCTTGTACTTGCTGAAGAAAATCTCATTGGTAAATGAAGCTTATTTTAAGTAGCCAAATCTCTAACTATTCTTCTGTGTGTAAATATACCCCAACAGTACATGTATTTGTTGTAAGAAAAAAAAAAAAAAAACTAAACTCCACTTTTTACTTACTGACAATCCCCCACAGATGCTCCAGTCATTGGAGACAAGCTGCCCGTTATGATACGCTGTACTATGCTCAAGTGCCCCGCTGTGACGTGGCACAGCTACGGACTTTATTAAGTGGGGGACTGAAGGTGTCCAGTGTTTTCAGTCGTTTGCTACCTGACCACCACCCAAGAACTGCCCAACCTCTAAGCTTTTCCTTTCCATGTATGAACCCCATTGGTGTTGTAAACAACTACTAAAATATCTGTGAAATATGCATCCTCAAAATACTGCAAGAATAAATGCATACCGACGTACACCTAGTGTTGTGTGCACACTCTTAGGGAATGTGCACACGTAGAAAGGAGCTCTGCGGATTTTTCCGCAGCGGATTTTAGAAATCTGCAGGTAAAAGGCACTGCATTTTACCTGCGTATTTACCGGGGTTTTTATGCGGATTTTGTGTGGATTCCACCTGCGGATTTACACCTGCAGATTCCTATTATGGAGCAGGTGTAAACCGCAGTGGAAGAATTGACATGCTGCGGAATGTAACCCACTGCGTTTCCACACGTTTTTTTCCACTGGAATGGGCCTGCGCATTGCGGTTTCCATAGGTTTACATTGTACTGTAAACGCATGGAAAGCTGCTGCGGACCCGCAGCAAAATCTGCAACGTGTGCACATAGCCTTATATTCAGCCTTTGTAGCTGTAAACTGACTCATTACCGATTTACACACAGAACATCTTACCAGCCTGTTACTCCTCCCATGACAATCTGTGTTGCTACAGAATACTTTTCTGTCAAGGGTCCAGAATTCCGGCCAAAAACTCGACTCCACCAATGGTGCCGTCTGGCATATTCTGTAATGTCCAATACTTCATAGGAATCATCATCACTGCTGGGATCTTTGGAACAAACATACAGTGTGTTCATTCTACAGGGATCATTGGAAGGTGAGAGGAGTAACAGGAGAAAATGTGAAAACAGAGAGGAACCCCCCATAACACACAATAAATGCCCTCGCGTTCCAATGCCACTGCTTCCTGACAACTCCATATTTTTTCCAGTAGTAACGACATGCCATACATGCTAACATAACTGAGTCCAGCGATTGGCTGCAGCGGTCGTATTGATGTACGCTATGTTATTTATGTAGAAAAATAAAGATGGACCTGAGGGAGACGCAATAGATGAGTTGTCAATGCCCTGCATGAGTAACTGATGACTAGAACAAGGTGGCAGTTGCACCTTGTACAGCAACGTCCCTGTTAACTCTTATTTTCAGCAGTGTGTGGTCACTAGTGATGAGTGAACGTGCTCGGGTGCTAACCAAGTGACTTCAGCGTGCTCAAACAATATGTTCGAGTCCCCGTGGCTGTTCGACAGCAGCAACATATGTGGGGATAGCCTGTTTTTTAGGCAATATCCCCATGTGTTGCAGCTGTTAAACAGCTACAGGACATGCATCTGCAGGGACTCGGACATATTATTCGAGCACGCCAAAGTCACTTGGTTAGCACCCAAGCATGCTTGGATAACACCTTATCCTAGTGCGTTCGCTCACTAGTGGTCAGCCAACAACAGGCCAAACACACACATTAAACAGCAGAGTTGGAATGGACTCATCTCTCCAGCCCTAAGATATTTTCCCCCATTAGCAATAAGTTAAGAAAAATAATCTTCAATGAACATGAAATGTGGCATTTTATCTAAAGTGTAAGGGAAGAGAGACCCCGTATAAATGGGACAAGGATGGTCAGTAGTTTACAAGAATGTAAAGCGAACCTGTCAGTAGGACTTTGCCAATTAGACTACAGGCATTGTCAGGCACAAACAGTCTGTCTCTATGATGTGGAACATGTTTGTGCTTCGGGGCGGCCTGTGGGCAGGTCTCTCCTTGGATTCTCTTGCCTAGAGTAGGAAGATAAGACTCTGCCTACAGTCCAGCCCCGGAGCACGGGCATATCAATAAGGCTACGTTCACATTTGCGTTGTTGTGTGCTGCGTCGGTGACGCGACGCACAACGCACGCAAAACGCTGTGTTTTGTGACGCATGCGTTCATGTTTATAGCGCAAAAAAAATGCAACAAGCAGTGTCCTGTGCGCCCTGACGCTTGCGCCCAAAAAACACATGCATCACAAAACGCATGTCCATGCGCCCCCCATGTTAAATATAGGGGTGCATGGTGCATGCGTCGCCGCGGTTGCGCCCGACGCACCGCAAATGTGAATGTACCCTAACTGAAAACTTCTAAGGCCACGTGCACACGTTGCGGATTTTTCCGGACTGATTTTGGTAAATCCGCAGGTAAACCGCACTGCAGATTACCTGCGGAATTACCACATTTTTTTTTGCGGATTCCTATTAAGAAGCAGGTTTAAACTGCTGCAGAATCCGCACAAAGTATTGACATGCTGCGGAAAATACAACGCTACGTTTCCGCGCATTTTTTTCCGCACCATGTGCACTGCGGATTCCGTTTTCCATAGGTTTATATGATACTGTAAACACAGGGAAAACTGCTGCGAATCCACAGCGGCCAATCCGCTGTGGATCCGCAGTAAAATCCGCACCGTGTGCACATAGCCTTAGGCTGCCGTCACACCAACAGTATTTTGTCAGTACTTTACATCAGTATTTGTAAGCCAAAACCAGGAGTGGGTGATAAATACAGAAGTGGTGCATATGTTTCTATTATACTTTTCCTCTGATTGTTCCACTCCTGGTTTTGGCTTACAGATACTGATGTAAAATACTGACCACATACTGCTAGTGTGACGGCAGCCTAACACTGATTACACAAGACGGATTTCTTCCCCCCAGGAATCATTTTAATAAGTGTGACATCACCAACATTACAATGCCTATAGTTTACTTAGCAAAATCATGCTGACAGGTTCGCTTTAATGGGAATTGGGCTTTCAAGAAATGTTGCATAAAACCATAAAACAAATATATGGAAATGTATCTTGTCCAAGAAATCAACTTCTTTATACACTTTTGAGCCATGTATTCCACTCTCCTCTTCCTCCTGAACTCGGTATGCACAACAAAGACAAGACAGACTGCTGGCATACTGAATTAAAAGGAGCAAGTCCAGAACATCATCCTAAGAAAATGGTGTGCTTGAGGAAGGGATGCGCGGTCCTGACTTGTTGAGCAAGGAGCCTCCGCACCACAAAAGAAAGTGAGGCTGTAGGTCATGCTGCAGAGATAGTTGATTTTGATGCAAGTCATAAACAGATATGGTCCAACGTTTCGTCCGGAAGCGGTCTTTGTCAGGGATATCTGTTGCAGGTAAGCAGAAGTCTTGTAGAGCAGTAACATAAGATCTTTCATGTCAAGGACCTGTGAGGAGCAGGACCCAGGAATCAAGAAACATGGCAAGCAGGGTATTCTTGGCATGAGAGTTCTTATGATTTACGTTATTGTCCAACTAAATTTCAGCCTACCCGAAACGGATGTCCTTGGCAAAAACTGTTCCCGCTCGAAACTTTGGATCATATGTTTTTGACTCCTTGCCAAATCAAAATAAACTACAGTCTCATTTTCTTTTGTTGTGCTGAGGTTCCTTCCTCTGCTAGCATAGTGAGGCATCAGTTAACTACTGAAGTCTAAGAAGAGGAGAGAGAAAAGGAGAGAGGAAGCAAAACATTATGTGCAGAATCTTCTAAGATTAACCCAGGGCTGGATTCACAGCTACTCTGCTCTGGTGAGAAGGCAACAACTGTGTAGACGTTTCCAGCACATGCGCAGAACAGTACTTGGCTCTGCACTTGGTAGGGAGGAAAGCGCAGAAGCACAAAGGTGAACACTGCGTGGATGACATAGGATGCATCATCCCCATGAAGCACAGGAGGAGGACGGCACCGCAGGAAGAGAGGAGGCACCGGACCAAGCCCAGAGATGCCAACCGGACTGGACCGCCCCATAGGGGAGTATAATAAAAGAGGGGGTTTTACCTTCCAGGGCGAATTGGGGCCATGGAGCATAATAGAATGCGGTCACGTGGGGTGAAGGGTGTTAGCCACTGGTTATACTGGGAAAAAAAACTCCCCATGTGTGCAGCACAGGTGTCAGCAGCGCAGCCCATTGCCCCAGCACACACACTATGTACACACACATACACACACACTATGTACACACACATACTAGGCGATACACCCCGTGCCCGCACATCGCACCCGCTCCTCAGCCGCACAAGTGGTGTAGTCTCCGCTCACACAGCTGCGTTATAATCTGACACCCAGAAAGCATGACCTGAATGCGGTCACCGATAAAACAGAACCCCACGACCCCGCCCGCCGCTCACACAGCCACAACCCAAATGACCGCTCGTCTCCCACCTCTCCTGGCAGCCATGATTGCTCTGGATATTTTGGTAGCTCACGTAATCACGTCACACACGCTTCCGGGTTCCGGACGTCACACTTCCGCAATAAACTCCGCCCATCGGGTTCCAACACTGACATGCGCAATGGCGAGCTCTGTGACGCAGTTCGCGTTCAGCTAGTGGTGCGGACGTGGAGGCGGTAGGGGCCTTTGTTTCGGTTCCTGGTGTCCGGGGCGGAGTTCCCGTCACGTACACATGCTTCCTGGGTTTCCCCATAAAGGGGCCGGGTGCCATGTTTGTTACATACAAAGTTTTTAGCAAAGTATTTAGTGCGGGTGTTGTCACTCCAGTACCGCAGCGCGTCACTGTGGGACCCCAGTGAATTATAAAGGAGGCTATGGAGGTTTCCGTTCCATGCGGCACATAGCCGTTATCAAAAGCACAGGAATCTCAGTGAGCCCATGTGCGCCATATGGCACTGACCAGGGCACAACTACCAGGCAGCCAGCTTGTGCGCCGAGCCGCGGTTATGTGACCACAAGTGGGCGCTGTGCACACGGCCATATCCCGGCTAGACTGCTGCTGGACTCATTCGGTTCACTTGTATTAGCGAGGCTGCGCCCCTCTAGTCGGGATGTGGCCCCAGTATGTCACACACTTGTGGTCACATGACTGCCATTGCCAGCAACAGAGAATCCTCACAGCGAGATTGCTGCATGGGTTGTGAGGACTCGTGTACATCCACAGCGGCCACATGTTACAGCCTAGTGGATGGGATTTTAAGAAACCCCATGCCCACTATACGTGCTGAGACGCCTGCGGTTCACCCGCAGAGACGGACATGTGGCGCGTCTTTCCAGACCTCAGCATGTCTATTACTGAGACTTAGTATCGTGTTGGACACTGTGACCCGCACAGTTCAATGAATACATGTGAAGTCGCCTGCGTTCAAAAGCCAGCAGCGTATTAGATGCAGCGGACATGTGCTGCATTCAAAGCGCTGCCGATTACTGACAGTGGGAACGTAGCCTTGAAGGTTGAAGGCCTGGGGCCTGCTAGATGGAATGGCTAGCACAAAGCGAAGGCCTCCATTGACCGTGCACCCTGACACGGCCCTCAACTATCACAGACGTATCCATGTTTCACACTGGTCACTCCCCATTACATATAAAATAAGCTCGAGGTAGATTCTCAGGGAGATATACAGTACAGACCAAAAGTTTGGACACCTCATTTAAAGATTTTTCTGTATTTTTATGACTATGAAAATTGTACATTCACACTGAAGGCATCAAAATTTTGAATTAACACATGTAGAATTATATACTTAACAAAAAAGTGTGAAACAACTGAAAATATGTTATATTCTAGGTTCTTCAAAGTAGCCACCTTTTGTTTTGATGACTGCTTTGCACACTCTTGGCATTCTCTTGATGAGCTTCAAGAGGTAGTCGCCGGGAATGGTCTTCCAACAATCTTGAAGGAATTCCCAGAGATGCTTGGCACTTGTTGGCCCTTTTGCCTTTACTCTGCGGTCCAGCTCACCCCAAACCATCTCGATTGGGTTAAGGTCTGGTGACTGTCAGGTGATCTTCTGGTGTAGCACCCCATCACTCTCCTTCTTGGTAAAAAAAAGCTCTTACACAGCCTGGAGGTGTGTTTGGGGTCATTGTCCTGTTGAAAAATAAATGATGGTCCAACTAAACGCAAACCGGATGGAATAGCATGCCGCTGCAAGATGCTGTGGTAGCCATGCTGGTTTAGTATGCCTTCAATTTTGAATAAATCCCCAACAGTGTCACCAGCAAAGCACCCGCACACCATCACACCTCCTCCTCCATGCTTCATGGTGGGAACCAGGCATGTAGAGTCCATCCATTCACCTTTTCTGCGTCAGACAAAGACACAGTGGTTGGAACCAAAGATCTCAAATTTGGACTCGTCAGACCAAAGCACAGATTTCCACTGGTCTAATGTTCATTCCTTGTGTTCTTTAGCCCAAACACGTCTCTTCTGCTTGTTGCCTGTCCTTAGCAGTGGAGTTCTAGCAGCTATTTTACCATGAAGGCCTGCTGCACAAAGTCTCCTCTTAACAGTTGTTGTAGAGATTTGTCTGCTGCTAGAACTCTGTGTGGCATTGACCTGGTCTCTAACCTGAGCTGCTGTTAACCTGCGATTTCAGAGGCTGGTGACTCGGATAAACTTATCCTCAGAAGCAGAGGTGACTCTTGGTCTTCCTTTCCTTTCCTCATGTGAGCCAGTTTCTTTGTAGCGCTTGATGGTTTTTGCCACTGCACTTGGGGACACTTTAAAAGTTTTCCCAATTTTTCGGACTGACTGACCTTCATTTCTTAAAGTAATGATGGCCACTCGTTTTTCTTTACTTAGCTGCTTTTTTCTTGCCATTATACAAATTCTTACAGTCTATTCAGTAGGACTATCAGCTGTGTATCCACCAGACTTCTGCACAACACAATTGATGGTCCCAACCCCATTTATAAGGCAAGAAATCCCACTTATTAAACCTATTGTAAAAGAATGGGGAGACAAAGAGCGCAATAGGGTCTTATCCACGTTACACAGAGGAGAATATATACCAAAATATGCTCACCTGGTTAGGATGAGATTAGAGCATATAGATAGCGGCTGCTGCAGATCCACAGGTCTTCACCGACCAGAGAAAATAATGTCTTCAAAAGGAGATTTGTAGTTAAAATTCTGCGCTGCCGCTAAGATGAATTTCAGGAGAGTAAAGTTGATTCACAGTGGTTTTATTCAACGCGTTTCAGGGGTCTCATGCCCCCTTCATCAGGAAATACCACACAGAACATACAGGCATCACAGGTATAAATAGTTTTGCTAGGTTACAAAAAAAGGGCACCAACAGGTCAGATGACTCAGTGTCAAAGTTCAATGATGACACACAATTAACAATTCAAACGATTAGGGAGGTATATACAATGAAAAAAAATAATGCAATGACTTTTTTTATATTTCTAGACAATATTTCCAAATTTGAAGCATTTAAAATAAATAAATAAATAAATAAATAAAAAAAAAAAAAAAAAAAAAAACGATCTCTACTTAAATGGACAAGAACCTGTAAGAAAAGGAATTACTCCAGTTCAGAAGCAAATGCCTTACAGATGAACTACCGTGTGGAATCAACAAGCTGCTTATTCTTATCGAAAATCCATTGGAATCTTTACATTGAATATGGAATAAAATCATGTTTTATTATTTTACATTAAAATATATAACTATATATATATATATAAAGATTAATTTGTGGTAGTTTGTGGTGATCTAAAATTCCGAAGATTATAATTAGTGAGTTTAAAATTGTGTCACGTACATAAAAGTAAAAATTTAAGCAGCGGTAACCAGCGCTCGAAGTGAGCGCAGAAACAAAGTGAAAGTAACACTTCACCGTCCAGGGATCAATGATAGATATCATATGTAGCAAGAGACAATATGGCATTGCCAAGAGAGGGGAATGAATGAATACACAGCACTCAGTGATCACAAAGAACAGCAGCATGAGAAGGGACACCCAGCACCAGAGTGAAGGAGGATTGAGATAAGTGCTCCTGTCGGGAGGGGTCATTACACCCTGTGAAGCTGACAAAATCAGCTCTATCTCCCAGGAATTAATCCCAAGAGTAAAATTTGTATGGATAAAGGAGTGAAAGCGCTCCTCTCCCAGGCAGACTCAGACTATGCCTATATGAGGAATTTCATCAATACAGGGCAAAGGAAGAAGAATTTTCTTATAAAAAAATATATATAAAAAAGAATTACATGGATTAAAGGCGGAAATTACAACAAAACATATCAATGAACAACTCCAAGATAATCCTAAATATAAAAATAAATGTATATATAAATCTTAAATGGCTCAAAGCACAAAGGATTAAAAAATCTATCATAGCTATACAAATAAAAATATAAATATAAATATAGAAATATCGAATCCTTAAAAAAGGGGGAGGGCTGCACATTCAGATAAAACCTTTGTAGTTTCATTAAATATATATATAAATAAATAAAAGTATTAAAAAAAAAAAAAAAAAAAAAAAATTTGCACTATTCAGATGAAAACCTCAGTTATTTCATTTAAGCCTTGTGGTTTTAGGCTACCTAATTTGTAGATCCAATATACTTCTTTCCTATTTAATTTCATGGATCTATTAGGTACATGCTTAGGTATATGATCGATAGGGCTGATTTTTAATAGCTTAAAGTCCTTATTATGCACCAGGGCATAATGTCTGGACAGACCATGAGTGAGTAAGCCTTTTTTTATATTGTGACGATGGGAATTCAGTCTGAGGTGTAGGGGCTGTGTAGTTCTCCCCACATACTGTTTACCGCAGGGACATTCAATAACATATATTACAAAATCAGAATTGCAATTCAGAAAAAAAGGAATCATAAATTTTTCTTTTGTGGAGCAGGAAATTATACAATCAGATTTATGATTTATGCTGGAACAGCATAAGCAATTTTTTGTGCCACATTTAAAAATTCCTTTGGTGGAATTACTGTTGAGAAACCCATTGGCCCCTGTATGAGATCTCAGGCGACTGGGGGCTATTAAGTCCTTAATTGTGGGGGCTCTTCGAAATGTGATCCCCGGATTTCTTGGAAGAATTCTATTTAAAATAGGATCATTTAGCAGTATGTGCCAATTCTTGTGGAAAATTTTACGAATTTCCTTGTGTTCAGTGGAGAATTGTGTAATGAAATTCAGTGCATAATTATTATTAGTTACTCTTTTTTCTTTCTGCTCTAATAATGTTCCCTGATTTAACTTAATAGAGTTTTTGAAGGCGTTTTTAATTAAATGTGAAGGATACTTCTGGGCACAAAATCTTTTCTTTAAAACATTAGACTGTTCTTTGAAGTCTGTGTCTAATGAACAGTTCTTTCTGATACGGTTAAATTGGTTACTGGGGATATTATTTAACCATTTGTTGTAGTGACCACTGCTGTAATGGATGTAACCATTGGTATCTACTTTTTTAAAAAATGTTTTGCTACAAATCTTTTCTTCTTTAACAAAAAGGGTGACATCTAAAATATATATATATATATAGTTATATATTTTAATGTAAAATAATAAAACATGATTTTATTCCATATTCAATGTAAAGATTCCAATGGATTTTCGATAAGAATAAGCAGCTTGTTGATTCCACACGGTAGTTCATCTGTAAGGCATTTGCTTCTGAACTGGAGTAATTCCTTTTCTTACAGGTTCTTGTCCATTTAAGTAGAGATCGTTTTTTTTTTTTTTTTATTTATTTATTTATTTATTTATTTTAAATGCTTCAAATTTGGAAATATTGTCTAGAAATATAAAAAAAGTCATTGCATTATTTTTTTTCATTGTATATACCTCCCTAATCGTTTGAATTGTTAATTGTGTGTCATCATTGAACTTTGACACTGAGTCATCTGACCTGTTGGTGCCCTTTTTTTGTAACCTAGCAAAACTATTTATACCTGTGATGCCTGTATGTTCTGTGTGGTATTTCCTGATGAAGGGGACTTATTAAACCTGACAGGGCACACCTGTGAAGTGAAAACCATTTCCGGAGACTACCTATTGAAGCTCATCAAGAGAATGCCAAGAGTGTGCAAAGCAGTCATCAAAGCGAAAGGTGGCTACTTTGAAGAACCTAGAGTATAAGACATAATTTCAGTTATTTCACACTTTTTTAAGTATATAATTCCACATGTGTTAATTCATAGTTTTGATGCCTTCAGTGTGAATGTACAATTTTCATAGTCATGAAAGTACAGAAAAATCTTTAAATGAGAAGGTGTGTCCAAATTTTGCTCAGTTCTGTATGTCCGACCCAAAGCCTGGAACAGCTCATTTCCATATTAAGAAAAGCGTGGATTTCTGTTGAATAAGACATCAGATCGCAGATGTCATGATATCATTTTATTCAGCTTCCTATGACCTACATGCGCATATAGACGGCTTAGGAGCGGTGATCCTACTGACAGACTCCCTTTAATTGTATTGGTCTTTTTATATGTGCAAAGCCCCCCACACCCTAGGCTCCAAGGCCTGGGTGCAACTACAACCAAAGCGCTTATTTCACTTAGGCTATTTTCACACATTGCATTTTTTGCAGCTTTTTAAGTAAATTGTCACTTGCGTTTCACAGTACCAGAAAAGTCTATGAAATTTCAGAAATCTCATGCACACAGCTTTTTTTTTGTTCCTGACAGCTTTGTGAAAGAGCTGCGCTTTTGCAAAATGCAGCATGTCACTTCTTTCAGCATTTTTCAGCCATTGAAAGCAATGGATAGTTCAAAAAGCACTGCAAAAACGCAGGTATCAGGTGTTGCTGCGTTTTTGGTGCCAAAACCTTATTAAGTTGGAAGTTGGATCAGATTTATTTTTAATTTATGTTTTAAACTTGCATCTCTTAAAGCAATATACAGTTATGTGAAAATGTATTTGCCCCCATTCTTATTTCCTATTCTTTTGCATGTTTGTCACACTTAAATATTTTCGATCACCAAAAAAATTTAAATGTTAGATAAACATAACACAAGTAAACACAAAATGCAGTTTTTTTTTAATGAAGGTCTTTATTATTAAGGGAAATAGAAATCCAAACCTGCAGGGCCCTGTGTGAAAACCTGATTGCCCTCTAAACCTAATAGCTGGTTGGACCACCCTTAACAGCAACAACTGCAATCATGCGTTTGCACTAACTAGCAGTGAGTTTTTTACAACACTCTGGAGGAATTTTGGCCTACTCATCTCTGCAGAATTGTTGTAATTCAGCCATATTTGATGGATTCTGAGCATGATACGCCTTTTTAAGGTTATGCCACACCATCTCAATTGCATAAAAGTTAAGATTTTGACTAGGCTACTCCAAAGTCTTAATTTTGTTTTCCTTAAGCCGTTCAGAGGTGGACTTGCTGCTGTGTTTTGGATCATTGTCCTGCAGCATAACCCAAGTGTGCTTCAGCTTGAGTAGTCAAACAGATGGCCAGACATTCTCCTTCACGATTTTTTGGTAGACAGCAGAATTCATGGTTCCATTTACCACAGTAAATCTTCCAGGTGATGAAGCAGCAAAACAGCCCCAGACCATCACACTACCACCACCATATTTTACTGTTGGTATGATGTTCCTTTTCTGAAATGCTATGTTACTTCTACGCTAGATGTAATGAGACATACACCTTCCAACAAGTTCAACTTTTGTCTCATCAGTCCATAGAGTATTCTCCTAAATGTCTTGGGGATCATCAAGATGTTTTCTGGAAAAACTAAGACAAGCCTTTATATTCTTATTGTTCAGCAGTGGTTTTTGTCTTGGAATTCTGCCATGCAGGCCATTTTTGTCCAGTCTCTTTCTTATGGTGGGGTCATGAATACTGACCTGAACTGAGGCAAGTGAAGCCTGCAGTTCTTTGGATGTTGTTGTGGAGTCTTTTTTGCCCTCTTCGATGAGTCACAGCTGTTCTCCTGGGGTAAATTTGGTAGGCCAGCCACTCTTGTGGAGGTTCACCACTGTTCTATGTTTTCGCCATTTATGAATAATGGCTCTCACTGTGGTTCGCTGAAGTCCTAAAACTTGAAAAATGGCTTTTCCAGACTAATAGATCTCAATTAGGGTTGAGCGACCTTGACTTTTTTAGGGTCGAGCCGGGTTTCGCGAAACCCGACTATCTCAAAAGTCGAGTCGAGTGAAATCGGCCGATTATGGCGAAAAGTCGAGGATCGACCGAAACACGAAACCCAATGCAAAGCCAATGGGATTTTTTTTTTTTTCTCTCTCTCTCTCTCTCTCTCTCTCCCCTCCGTCCGTCCCTGAACTGAAAAACTGGTGTTACACAGTGCAAATCGCTACAGCGCACAAGCGACAACATGGCGATAGGCGTCCACGCCCCTAAGACCTATGTCATCACTCTGCCCACGCCCCTTCATTGGCTGAAAAAAATGGCGCCAAGTGCGTCATACGAAACGCGACTTTGGCGCGAAAGTCGCGTACCGCATGGCCGACCCCACACAGGGATCGGGTCGGGTTTCATGAAACCCGACTTTGCCAAAAGTTGGCGACTTTTGAAAATGAACGATCCGTTTCGCTCAACCCTAATCTCAATTACTTTTTTTCTCATTTGTTCCAGAATTTCTTTGGAGCATGAGGTTTAATAATAGCAAGCACGGGGAGAACATACAAACTCCTTGCAGATCTTGTCCTTGGTGGGATTTGAATCCAAGAACCCAGTGCTGCAAGGCTGCAGTGCTAACCACTGAGCCACCATGCTGCCGGTCTAGCTGTTGAGGAACTTTTGGTCTACTTCACTTTGTCAGGCGGGTCCTATTTAAGTGATTTCTTGAATGAGAACAGGTGTGGCAGGAATCAGGCCACGGTGTGGCTATGAAATTTTAGCTTAGCTTCCCAAAGATGTGATAAACCACAGTGAATTTATAGTTTGGAGGTGGGGGAGAGCAATCACTATTTCACACAGAGCCCTGCAGGTTTGGATTTATTTTTCCCTTAATAAAGACCTTCATTTAAAAACTGTATTTTGTGTTTACTTGTGCTATCTTTGTCTAATGTTTAAATTTGTATGGAGATGTGAAACATTTAAGTGTGGCAAACATGAAAAAGAATAGGAAATCAGGAAGGGGGCAAACACTTTTTCACACCACTGCATGTGACTGTGTGTATATATTATATATGTGCCTGTGTGTATATATAATATGTGTGCCTGTATACATGTGTATGTGCCTGTGTGTTTATATAGTATGTGTGCCTTTGTATGTTTTATATATATATATAGTATATGTGTCTGTGTGTATATATTACAGGTTCCTCATCACGCAGTGTTGCAAAAGATGTTGGTTGTTCACAGTCAGCTGTGTCTACAATCTGGACCAAATACAAACAACATGGGAAGGATGTTAAAAGCAAACATACTGGTAGACCAAGGAAGACATCAAAGCGTCAAGGCCGGAAACTTAAAGCAATATGTCTCCAAAACAGGAAATGCAGAACAAAACAAATGAGGAACGAATGGGTGGAAATTGGAGTCAACGTCTGTGACCGAACTGTAAGGAATCGCCTAAAGGAAATGAGATTTACATACAAAAAAGCTAAACAAAAGCCTCATTAACACCTAAACAGAAAAAAACAAGGTTACAATGGACTAAAGAAAAGCAATCGTGGACCCTGGATGACTGGATGAAAGTCATATCCAGTGATAATCGCGAATCCGCATTGGGCAAAGTGATGATGCTGGAACTTTTGTTTGGTGCCATTGTTAAAAATCGTTATTGCGCAAAAATATCTAATCAAGACTTAACCAGGTGCGTTATTCTTAAAAGAAAAATGTCATGATATTCTGACGAAAGTATAGTGGTTTATTGAGTTATCCACCATCGCAGCAAAAACATAAAGGTAGATGAAACAATTACAAACAGAGTGTCCATGTGTAGATATCAGCGCTTCTCCTGTTACTCATCTTTCCAGGGTCCTGAATGGTAGAAGTCATCTGTCTGTGTGAAGTCTGAAGTCATCATAGCATGGAGTAGCTAACAGCTGTTGTTCCTCGTGTCTTGTCTCATGTCCATGGAGAATGATGGTGAAGGAAGGGAGGTGACCGTCCCACGTGACAAAAAGCCCCCACACCCTCCTAAGAGACGTTTATATATGTTCAACACTGATCACGTGTCTTCTGTATATGGAGTTAACTTATACTCTGAGCTACATACACAGAAATAGCTTTTGATAGTGTCAGCAAGAAACCATGTGCTCGGTACAGAATAAAAATAAGAATAATTAATATTTAACAATTCCCCCTTTTGAGGGTGACAGACATTGATTGGAACCCTCAAATTAAAATAATAATAGAATCTTCTTTCTTCTTTGGCAAAATGATGTAATAAATAATATCAATAATAATATTGTTATATGTTCTCAATAATATAATGATATGTAACTTCATGTTATGGTAAGCCGTGACTAATATTCATATAAAATATATATAATACTTCCCTATATCTACTTGAAGCATCTCAGGTCTGATGTCATCTGGTCTTCATCTTGGTTCTTCTTCTTTAATATAAGTCCTTTGAAATAGATGATAGCATGTAGATATGTAGAGACCGTGTGTCATGTGTCAAAGTCCATAAATTCAAATGTTGATAAGAAAACAAAGTTCATAGATGAAATGTAGCTTTAATATCTGTGCAGTGTCACCTTTAGAGACCTGGACTTACGTTGGCTCGCCTCGGAAATCAATTGGAATCCTCAAATCATCCACGCTGGTGTTGGAACAGGTGTGACGTCTTTGGTCAGCACAGCAAGGGTTACATTGACTCTTCCTTGCTAAACATAGCACCATAACCTGTCCTTAGTGCACAGGACACATGTCAGGGTTGTAGCGTCCTGACAATTACCTGAGTGTTCACCAGCTTTCATGGAAGTCTTATAGGTGATAGGAAACCACTGGAACGTAATAACACAGTTCATCTTTGATACTGTACTCATAGTCAGTGATGGATGCTGTAGTTGTGAATGGTGACATGAATTGTATTTGACACAGTCTATTACTCAGAAATCATAGCATTGTTACCTTGTGGAACTTCTGGATAACGGCTTTTCTTCTTGCAACTTTTTAGAATCAATTGAAAATATGAAAAGTCTTTATTAACGTATCTCCGGTATCTTGATTGAAGTCTTCATTCCCTATTCTATACCAAATCTGGTAATTTTCCTAACTTATAATATCACAGCGTACCATAGCAATCAATATTATCCATATAATTATTAAATGATATTAAAATGGAATTTATATTTGGAAAATAAAATAATAATAATAATAATAATAATAATAATAATAAATGATAGTATATTATTAACCATATTCTTCATGTGATTGGACATTTTTATGTCATAGGTGTAATTTCTTTTTGAACCCATAGATGTCAGTATGTCTTTTATGTAACAAGTGCTGATATTTAGTATTAAAACTTTATTAATTTATGTTCAGTAGACCAATAATATGTAAGTATGTATAGCCATGAACCAAAATAAGAATATATATATGAATGAATGAATGAGTGAAAGAATTGTTGTATTTAACTCAGAATTGAAATTTTCTTATATAATGAAACCATATGATCACTATATTTGATAAAGCAATATGCTTGTAGACATTACTCTATTAAATATTGATTTTTCCTTGATGAAAAATAAGAATGAAAAATAAAAATTGAAAGAAAAGTGGAAAAAAATGAAAAATAAAAATGAGAATAAAAAATAAAAATAAGGCCTTTATATGTTGATGACAAATGCTGAGATTATGTCTCAGTAACACATTCCCTTAATATTTTCCCCATGTAGATGTTGTCATAACCTTGGATCACCAAAATATTGAAATTATGCAGCTTTGCATATAATACCCTTCATTAGAGGAAAAAATGATATTCATAATATTTATTGTTATTGTACCCAATAATACCTTATTAATGTTTCTTCTTTATTAAAATGTATGAAGAAGAGGTATTGATGAAATGTGATGATGTGATCAAGATCAAAAACACATTTCCCCCTTAATATCAAAAAATATTATTTTATGAAAAAATTAATTTGTAAAAAACCCAAGTGAAAAATCATTATTTTTATAGTAAAATTCTAAGGGAAAATGAAAGATAAAGGTTAATTTCATATTTATTTCAAAACAAAATAATTTAGATATCTTATACATATGTATATATTTAATAAATGTATTTAATTGTAATTCTAAATATTTTTTTTTTCCTGGAGTAAATTTTAATTATTTCACTATACATATAAAAATACAGTTAATATAATCTCTACTTATACAAATATGCTACAGTATTTACTGTATACTATATTAATATATATAACTGCAGAATTATATAGAATAAAATAATTACATTAATAAATAATACATTGTATAACTCATAATATAATTAATTTCTAGCCAATTCCTATCCCAAAATTTGGCTGTTTGTCGATAATCTGCTGAAATGCTAAATTTAGTAAAGTCAGTTTTAACCCTATGGACTCTTTGAAGAGCTGCTGTGATAATGGAGTGTTCAGCTGAGCTCCCCCTGGGATACTCACCTGCTTCCGTCTGTCAGTTTCCGCCATCTTTACAGACAGATCTGACCCTTCAGATTTTAAATCTTTCAGAGAAATTTCTTTAATAGACTCCTGAATCTTTTCATAGGGTTTATAGCAAATATGTAATTTTCTTCGTACTTCATAGATTTGATTTTGCATAATTTTAGCAAGATTTTTCTAGATTTAGTTTGGAGTTTTTGGACTCTGAGTCGTCTTCTATTTTTAGTGGCCCTTGTACATCTGTCCCTCGTAGATCATCTTTGTCAATTGTCATGACTCCTACACTTCCTCCATCTTGTTTTTCATCTTGTGTCACAAAGTCAATGTCACTTTGGGTGGTCATCATCATTACAGACACGTGTGTCACATCTTCCTCACTCTTCCCATTACAGTCAATCTTGGGAACATCATTAGTTTCCTTAGAAATTCTTTCTACACTGTCTTTCTTGGACTTCTCTGTAACAAACTCGTTGAATACATAAACCATATGTAAGATATTTTTCAGTTGCTCTTTTTCTTTTTTTTTTTCCTAGACATTAGCTTAGAATCTAATTTCAAATTCGCTATTCTGCAAATAAAGAGACCCAAAATATTTCTAAGCTAGATCCGTACAAACTTACAAATTCTATCTGACTTGATTTAGCATATGAATTAATCAAATCCATTTGTCTTACCTTGAAATCTCAGCTTGTAGTCCCTTTGCTTTTACAACGCTGGGCTCCGGACTTCAGCACGGCTATTTTTAGCACGTCTATCTTCAGCACTACCAGTGCTTGCTGTCAATCCGTCTGACACCTGTTAAAGTCTTCGTAATTCGTAGGTTCTTGTATGAGTTCTTTGTGACTTGAAATTTTGAAGTGGAATTCCTGAATACTTGCACAATCTAGCGGAACTCTTCTGTCTTCCCCCGTGTGCAAGAAGAAGGAAATTCACGCAAAAATAGCACAAAAAATCAAAACTGGCTGGCTTGGCCAAATGTTAAAAATCGTTATTGCGCAAAAATATCTAATCAAGACTTAACCAGGTGCGTTATTCTTAAAAGAAAAATGTCATGATATTCTGACGAAAGTATAGTGGTTTATTGAGTTATCCACCATCGCAGCAAAAACATAAAAGGTAGATGAAACAATTACAAACAGAGTGTCCATGTGTAGATATCAGTGCTTCTCCTGTTACTCATCTTTCCAGGGTCCTGAATGGTAGAAGTCATCTGTCTGTGTGAAGTCTGAAGTCATCATAGCATGGAGTAGCTAACAGCTGTTGTTCCTCGTGTCTTGTCTCATGTCCATGGAGAATGATGGTGAAGGAAGGGAGGTGACCGTCCCACGTGACAAAAAGCCCCCACACCCTCCTAAGAGACGTTTATATATGTTCAACACTGATCACGTGTCTTCTGTATATGGAGTTAACTTATACTCTGAGCTACATACACAGAAATAGCTTTTGATAGTGTCAGCAAGAAACCATGTGCTCGGTACAGAATAAAAATAAGAATAATTAATATTTAACAGCCATTCCAATGAGATTTATAAAGATGACTGCCTGAAGAGAACATGCAATTTCCACAGTCATTGTTGATATGGGACTGCATGTCAGGTAAAGGCACTGGGGAGATGGCTGTCATTACATCTTCGATAAATGCACAAGTTTATGTTGATATTTTGGACACTTTTCTTATCCCATCAATTGAAAGGATGTTTGGGGATGATGAAATCAATTTTCAAGATGACAATGCATCCTGCCATAGAGCAAAAACTGTGCAAACATTCCTTGAAAAAGACAAATAAGGTCAATGTCATGACCTGCAAATAGTCCGGATATCAATCCAATTGAAAATCTTTGGTGGAAGTTGACTAAAATGGTCCATGACAAGGCTCCAACCTGCAAAGCTGATCTGGCAACAGCAATCAGAGAAAGTTGGAGCCAGATTGATGAAGAGTACTATTTGACACTCATTAAGTTCATGCCTCAGAGACTGCACGCTGTTATAAAAGCCAGAGGTGGTGCAACAAAATACTAGTGATGTGTTGGAGTGTTTTTTTGTTTGTTTGTTTTTCATGATTCCATAATTTTTTTCTCAGAATTGAGTGATTTCATAATTATTTCCCTATGCTTGGTTAAAAAAAGTAACAATTACTACCACATTTTTGTCCTTGATTTCTTTTAGTGTTTCTTAAAGCCAGAAAGTTGCCATTTGAAATTACTTTAGTTTTGTGTCATGTCTGTGATCTGCTTTTTTTCTACAAAATGAAACAACTGAATGAACATCCTCCAAGGACGGTGATTCCATATTTTTTGCCAGGGGTTGTATATGCCTGTGTATGTACAGTGGGGCAAAAAAGTATTTAGTCAGTCAGCAATAGTGCAAGTTCCACCACTTAAAAAGATGAGAGGCGTCTGTAATTTACATCATAGGTAGACCTCAACTATGGGAGACAAACTGAGAAAAAAAAATCCAGAAAATCACATTGTCTGTTTTTTTAACAATTTATTTGCATATTATGGTGGAAAATAAGTATTTGGTCAGAAACAAACAATCAAGATTTCTGGCTCTCACAGACCTGTAACTTCTTCTTTAAGAGTCTCCTCTTTCCTCCACTCATTACCTGTAGTAATGGCACCTGTTTAAACTTGTTATCAGTATAAAAAGACACCTGTGCACACCCTCAAAAGTCTGACTCCAAACTCCACTATGGTGAAGACCAAAGAGCTGTCAAAGGACACCAGAAACAAAATTGTAGCCCTGCACCAGGCTGGGAAGACTGAATCTGCAATAGCCAACCAGCTTGGAGTGAAGAAATCAACAGGGGGAGCAATAATTAGAAAATGGAAGACATACAAGACCACTGATAATCTCCCTCGATCTGGGGCTCCACGCAAAATTCCACCCCGTGGGGTCAGAATGATCACAAGAACGGTGAGCAAAAATCCCAGAACCACGCGGGGGGACCTAGTGAATGAACTGCAGAGAGCTGGGACCAATGTAACAAGGCCTACCATAAGTAACACACTACGCCACCATGGACTCAGATCCTGCAGTGCCAGACGTGTCCCACTGCTTAAGCCAGTACATGTCCGGGCCCGTCTGAAGTTTGCTAGAGAGCATTTGGATGATCCAGAGGAGTTTTGGGAGAATGTCCTATGGTCTGATGAAACCAAACTGTAACTGTTTGGTAGAAACACAACTTGTCGTATTTGGAGGAAAAAGAATACGAGTTGCATCCATCAAACACCATACCTACTGTAAAGCATGGTGGTGGAAACATCATGCTTTGGGGCTTTTTCTTTGCAAAGGGGCCAGGACGACTGATCCGGGTACATGAAAGAATGAATGGGGCCATGTATCGTGAGATTTTGAGTGCAAACCTCCTTCCATCAGCAAGGGCATTGAAGATGAAACGTGGCTGGGTCTTTCAACATGACAATGATCCAAAGCACACCACCAGGGCAACGAAGGAGTGGCTTCGTAAGAAGCATTTCAAGGTCCTGGAGTGGCCTAGCCAGTCTCCAGATCTCAACCCTATAGAAAACCTTTGGAGGGAGTTGAAAGTCCGTGTTGCTGAGCAAAAAGCCAAAAACATCACTGCTCTAGAGGAGATCTGCATGGAGGAATGGGCAAACATACCAACAACAGTGTGTGGCAACCTTGTGAAGACTTACAGAAAACGTTTGACCTCTGTCATTGCCAACAAAGGATATATTACAAAGTATTGAGATGAAATTTTGTTTCTGACCAAATACTTATTTTCCACCATAATATGCAAATATATTGTTAAAAAAATGGACAATGTGATTTTCTGGATTTTTTTTTCTCAGTTTGTCTCCCATAGTTGAGGTCTACCTATGATGTAAATTACAGACGCCTCTCATCTTTTTAAGTGGTGGAACTTGCACTATTGCTGACTGACTAAATACTTTTTTGCCCCACTGTATATATAGTATATGTGTGTGTGCATATATAATGCTTGTAGAGTATGTGTGCCTGTGTACATGTGTATGTGCCAGTGTACATGTGTATGTGCCTGTGTGTGTATAAATAGTATATGTCCCTGTGTATATGCATGTAATGTGTGCCTGTGTTTGTGTATATAATGTACTGTATATGTGCCTATGTGTAATGCGCCTGTGTGTATATATAATGTGTGTCTGTGTGTATGTATAATGTATGTGTCATGGGTTTGCTGCGACAGAAGCATTCCTGAATTAAGTCTCAGCTGTTCACTGTTACCAACTACCATTTCCTATACAATCTGGGCCCTGGCTAGCACTCATTGTCAGAGTCGCATTTGCTGTATATATATTTATATAGTACAGACAAAAATATAACATAAGCTGATACTAGGCTGAGCCAGATGCTGGGACCGACGTCTCTGCTGAGCAGGCTCCACTGCGGCTGGAGAAGTATGGGAGACCGCAGCGGAGATTGTTCGAGATTCCCCCTGTGCAGAGGTGGGAACTCGACCCCTACCACACGGTGGTTGGAACCAAAGATCTCAAATTTGGACTCATCAGACCAAAGCACAGATTTCCACTGGTCTAATGTCCATTCCTTGTGTTCTTTAGCACAAACATGTCTCTTCTGCTTGTTGCCTGTCCTTAGCAGTGGTTTCCTAGCAGCTATTTTACCATGAAGGCCTGCTGCACAAAGTCTCCTCTTAACAGTTGTTACTATTATTATTATTTATTTATATAGCACCATTAATTCCATGGTGCTGTACATGAGAAAGGGGTTACAGAGATGTGGAGTTGTAGAGATGTGTCTGCTGCTAGAACTCTGTGTGGCGTTGACCTGGTCTCTAATCTGAGCTGCTGTTAACCTGCGATTTCTGAGGCTGGTGACTCAGTTAAACTTATCCTCAGAAGCAGAGGTGACTCTTGGTCTTCCTTTCCTGGGGCGGTCCTCATGTGAGCCAGTTTCTTTGTAGCGATTGATGGTTTTTGCCACTGCACTTAGGGACATTTTCAAAGTTTTCCCAATTTTTCGGATGGACTGACTTTCATTTCTTAAAGTACCGTATATTCTCGAGTATAAGCCGAGATTTTCAGCCCAAATTTTTGGGCTGAAAGTGCCCCTCTCGGCTTATACTCGTGTCACGGTGGGTGGCAGGGTCGGCGGGTGAGGGGGAGAGGGTGCTGAGGCATACTCACCTAGTCCCGGCGCTCCTGACGCTGCCCCTGCCTGTCACACTGTCTCCGGATGCCGCAGCTCTTCCCCTGTTCAGCGGTCACGTGGGACCGCTCATTAGAGAAATGAATATGGACTACACTCCCATAGGGGTGGAGCCACATATTCATTCCTCTGAGCGGTGCCAGTGACCGCTGACAGGAAGAGCTGCGGCACCCGAAGACAGTGTGACAGGCAGGGGCAGCGTCAGGAGCGCCGGGACTAGGTGAGTATTTTATATTCACCTGTCCGCGTTCCACCCGCCGGGTGCCGCTCTGTCTTCGCTTCCTCTTGCAGTGACTGTTCAGGTCAGAGGGCGCGATGACGCATATAGTGTGCGCGCCGCCCTCTGCCTGATCAGTCAGTGCGGAGAGACGCCGGGACGAGACGCCGGGAGCTGCAAGCAAGAGAGGTGAGTATGGCATTTTTTTTTATTATTATTGCAGCAGCAGCAATGGCACAGCTTTATACGGAGCATCTATGGGGCAAAAATGAACGGTGCAGAGCACTATATGGCACAGCTATGGGGCAATAATGAACGGTGCACAGCTTTCTATGGTACATCTATGGGGCAAGAATGAACGGTGCAGAGCACTATATGGCACAGCTATGGGGCAAGAATGAACGGTGCAGAGCACTATATGGCACAGCTATGGGGCAAGAATGAACGGTGCAGAGCACTATATGGCACAGCTATGGGGCAAGAATGAACGGTGCAGTGCACTATATGGCACAGCTATGGGGCAATAATGAACGGTGCAGAGCACTATATGGCACAGCTATGGGGCAATAATGAACGGTGCAGAGCACTATATGGCACAGCTATGGGGCAATAATGAACGGTGCAGAGCACTATATGGCACAGCTATGGGGCAAGAATGAATGGTGCAGAGCACTATATGGCACAGCTATGGGGCAAGAATGAACGGTGCAGAGCACTGTATGGCACAGCTATGGGGCAAGAATGAACGGTGCAGAACACTATATGGCACAGCTATGGGGCAAGAATGAACGGTGCAGAGCACTATATGGCACAATTATGGGGCAAGAATGAACTGTGCAGAGCACTATATGGCACAGCTATGGGGCAAGAATGAACGGTGCAGAGCACTATATGGCACAGCTATGGGGCAATAATGAACGATGCAGAGCACTATATGGCACAGCTATGGGGAAATAATGAACGGTGCAGAGCACTATATGGCACAGCTATGGGGCAATAATGAACAGTGCAGAGCACTATATGGCACAGCTATGGGGCAATAATGAACGATGCAGAGCACTATATGACACAGCTATGGGGCAATAATGAACAGTGCAGAGCACTATATGGCACAGCTATGGGGCAATAATGAACGGTGCAGAGCACTATGTAGCACAGCTATGGGGCCATAATGAACGGTTTGGAGCATCTATTTTTATTTTTGAAATTCACAGGTAGCTGCTGCATTTTCCACCCTAGGCTTATACTCGAGTCAATAAGTTTTCCCAGTTTTTTGTGGCAAAATTAGGGGGGTTGGCTTATACTCGGGTCGGCTTATACTCGAGTATATACGGTAATGATGGCCACTCGTTTTTCTTTACTTAGCTGCTTTTTGTTGCCATAATACAAATTTTAACAGTCTATTCAGTAGGAATATCTGCTGTGTATCCACCAGACTTCTGCACAACACAACTGATGGTCCCAAGCTCATTTATAAGGCAAGAAATCCCACTTATTAAACCTGTCAGGGCACACCTGTGAAGTGAAAACCATTCCCGGTGACTACCTCTTGAAGCTCATCAAGAGAATGCAAAGCAGTCATCAAAGCAAAAGGTGGCTTCTTTGAAGAACCTAGAATATAAGACATAATTTCAGTTGTTTCACACTTTTTTGTTAAGTATATAATTCCACATGTGTTAATTCATAGTTTTGATGCCTTCAGTGTGAATGTACAATTTTCATAGTCATGAAAATACAGAAAAATCTTTAAATGAGAAGGTGTGTCCAAAATTTTGGTCTGTACTGTATATATATATATATATATATATATATATATATATATATATGTGTGTGTGCCTGTGTGTATATATACAGTGGAGCAAAAAAGTATTTAGTCAGTCAGCAATAGTGCAAGTTCCACCACTTAAAAAGATGAGAGGCATCTGTAATTTACATCATAGGTAGACCTCAACTATGGGAGACAAACTGAGAAAAAAAAATCCAGAAAATCACATTGTCTGTTTTTTTAACATTTTATTTGCATATTATGGTGGAAAATAAGTATTTGGTCAGAAACAAAATTTCATCTCAATACTTTGTAATAAATCCTTTGTTGGCAATGACAGAGGTCAAACGTTTTCTGTAAGTCTTCACAAGGTTGCCACACACTGTTGTTTGTATGTTGGCCCATTCCTCCATGCAGATCTCCTCTAGAGCAGTGATGTTTTTGGCTTTTCGCTTGGCAACACGGACTTTCAACTCCCTCCAAAGGTTTTCTATAGGGTTGAGATCTGGAGACTGGCTAGGCCACTCCAGGACCTTGAAATGCTTCTTACGAAGCCACTCCTTCGTTGCCCTGGCGGTGTGCTTTGGATCATTGTGATGTTGAAAGACCCAGCCACGTTTCATCTTCAATGCCCTTGCTGATGGAAGGAGGTTTGCACTCAAAATCTCACGATACATGACCCCATTCATTCTTTCATGTACCCGGATCAGTCGTCCTGGCCGCTTTGCAGAGAAACAGCCCCAAAGCATGATGTTTCCACCACCATGCTTTACAGTAGGTATGGTGTTTGATGGATGCAACTCAGTATTCTTTTTCCTCCAAACACGACAAGTTGTGTTTTTACCAAACAGTTCCAGTTTGGTTTCATCAGACCATAGGATATTCTCCCAAAACTCCTCTGGATCATCCAAATGCTCTCTAGCAAACTTCAGACAGGCCCGGACATGTACTGGCTTAAGCAGTGGGACACGTCTGGCACTGCAGGATCTGAGTCCATGGTGGCGTAGTGTGTTACTTATGCTAGGCCTTGTTACATTGGTCCCAGCTCTCTGCAGTTCATTCACTAGGTCCCCCCGCGTGGTTCTGGGATTTTTGCTCACTGTTCTTGTGATCATTCTGACCCCACGGGGTGGGATTTTGTGTGGAGCCCCAGATCGAGGGAGATTATCAGTGGTCTTGTATGTCTTCCATTTTCTAATTATTGCTCCCACTGTTGATTTCTTCACTCCAAGCTGGTTGGCTATTGCAGATTCAGTCTTCCCAGCCTGGTGCAGGGCTACAATTTTGTTTCTGGTGTCCTTTGACAGCTCTTTGGTCTTCACCATAGTGGAGTTTAGAGTCAGACTGTTTGAGGGTGTGCACAGGTGTCTTTTTATACTGATAACAAGTTTAAACAGGTGCCATTACTACAGGTAATGAGTGGAGGAAAGAGGAGACTCTTAAAGAAGTTACAGGTCTGTGAGAGCCAGAAATCTTGATTGTTTGTTTCTGACCAAATACTTATTTTCCACCATAATATGCAAATAAATTGTTAAAAAAACAGACAATGTGATTTTCTGGATTTTTTTTTCTCAGTTTGTCTCCCATAGTTGAGGTCTACCTATGATGTAAATTACAGACGCCTCTCATCTTTTTAAGTGGTGGAACTTGCACTATTGCTGACTGACTAAATACTTTTTTGCCCCACTGTATATAGTGTATGTGTGTATATATTGTGTATGTGCATGGCCTGTGTATAGAATATATACACCTGTTTATCTACTACATAATTGCCTAAGGGTCTCTTCCGTCTTTCTGTCTGTCCTTCTGTCTGTCACGGAAATCCCAAGTCGCTGATTGGTCGTGGCAAAACGGCCACGACAAATCAGCGACGGGCACAGTCCGGCGGCAAAATGGCCACTCCTTACTTCCTGCAGTCAGTGCCCGCTCCATACTCCCCTTCAGTCAGCGCTCACAAAGAGTTAATGGCAGCGTTAACGGACCGCGTTATGCCGCGGTGTAACGCACTCCGTTAACGCTGCTATTAACCCTGTGTGACCAACTTTTTACTATTGATGCTGCCTATGCAGCATCAATAGTAAAAAGATCTAATGTTAAAAATAATTAAAATAAAAAATCATCATATACTCACCTTCCGGCGCCTTTCCCGCTCCTCGCAACGCTTCGGTGACTGATCCATGCATTGCGGTCTCGCGAGATGATGACGTAGCGATCTCGCGAGACCGCTATGTTATCATCTCGCGAGACCACAATGCACTCTTGGGACCGGAGCGTCGTGAGAAGCATCGGTAAATGCCTCGGCTGGATCCGGGGGGGCCGACGGAGGGTGAGTATATAACTCTTTTTTTTGTGTGTTTTAATTCTTTTTTTTAACATGGATATGGTGCCCACATTGCTATATACTACATGGGCTGTGTTAGATACTGCGTGGGCTGTGCTATATACTACATCTCTGGGCTGTATACTATGTGGGCTGTGCTATATACTATGTGGCTGTGCAATATATAATGTGGCTGGCAATATACTACATCACGGTGCTCTATACTACGTTGCCTGTGTGATACACTGCATGGGCAGTGTTATATACTACGTGGCTGTGCTATATACTATGTGGCTGTGCTATATACTACGTGGCTGTGAAATATATTACATGGCTGGGCAATATACTACATCGCTGTGCTCTATACTGCATGGGCAGTGTTATATACTATGTCTCTGTGCTATATACTACGTGGCTGTGCTATTTACTACGTGGCTGTGCAATATGCTACGTGGCTGTGCAATATACTACATGGCTGTGCTATATACTACGTGGCTGTGCTATATACTACATGGCTGTGCAATATACTACGTGGCTGAGCAATATATTATGTGGCTGGGCAATATACTATGTGTCTGTGCTATATACTACGTGTCTGCTATATACTGCGTGGCTGAGCAATATACTACGTGGCTGAGCAATATACTATGTGGCTGTGCAATAAACTACGTGGCTGGGTAATATACTATGTGGCAATTTGAACCACGCTTCTCTAATTGCTCGTGGCTGGCCGGCCGAATCCTGTGTGTAAATTGCATTATTCTGAAAACTTTGTAAATAAACTACATACAGATTCTAGAATACCCGATGAGTTAGAATCCGGCCACCATCTAGTATAGTATATGTGGCTTTATATATGATATGTGTACATGTATGTGCCTGTCTCTACTATATATATGTGTGTATGTGCTTGTATATCTGGTATGTTTGTGCCTGTATATATGGTATGTGTATGTGCCTGTGACAACTATTCTTAGTAGTTTGACTGACTTGTCTATGATGTATGTTAGTTTTGCAGTAATTATTGTGTTTGTGCTTGTCTGATGAATGTGTTCATTGGGTGACCTGCACTCGTGTGATGTGTACGCTGTGCTTGTGATGCTTATGATATGTGCACTTAATGTGATGTGTGTGCTGTGCTTGTGTAACAAATATAATGCGTGCACTGTACTGATATGACGTGTGCAGTGTACTTTGTACTTATATAACATAGCATGTTTTTTTCTTGTCAAATAATGTTACTAATAATAATAATGTCTTTTCATTCTTTTAACCCCTTTCTGACATGCGCCATATACAGTATGTACGATATTGCGGGGCATCGCAGAGGGAGGGAGCTCCCTCTGTCCTCCCATCGGCAAAATGCGATCACGTTGCATCGATGGTCTCCAGGGTGACCCCGGGTCCAAAGATGGCTGCAGGGTCACCCATTGATGGTGGCCTGTCAGCTCATGCTGAGAGCACAAGCTGACACGCCTCTTCCCTGCAAAAGCATTGCAGAGTATTAGATTAGCGATCTGTCAGTTTGAAATTGATGTCCTATCCAGGGACAATGTAAAAAAGTTTTTAAAAAGTTAATAAAAATTGCAGAAATATTTTTTTAAAAATCACACAAAAAAGAAAAAATATAAATACATTTATTTATGTAAAAAAAAAGTACACATATTTGGTATTGCCGCATCCAGAACGACCCGACTTATACAACTGTCCCACTAGTTAACCGCTTCAGTGAACACCGTTAAAATAAATAAAAAACGAGGCAAAAAACTTTGCTTTGTCATCATATTGCCGAACACAAAACTTCAAAAAAAACAAATGTTGATAAAAAACAAGCCGCCATAAAGCTCCATGAGGGGAAAAATAAAAAAAGTTATAGTTCTCAGAATAAAGAGATGCAAAAATAATTATTTTTTCTATAAAAATTTTTATTGTGTAAAAGCACGTGGAACGACATAAAGAAAACAATAAATAATTCCTGAATTGTTGGTTATTGTTAATTCCATAAGTTAATTCGCATAAGTTCCCTACACAATGCGGATGACGCTGCCGCTCTATATAACACCACAATAGCTGCGGCTTTGGAATCTCTTTCCCCTCTCACACATACCAAAGCTCGCAACATCAACAGACAGCCCTGGCACACCAGCCTGACCAAAGAACTGAGGCGAGCTTCCAGGGCTGCAGAGCGGAGATGGAAAAGATCCCACTCCAATGAGCACTTTATCGCATTCAAACAGTCCCTCAATACTTTCAAGACCACACTCGCCACAGCTAAACAAACCTACTTCTCATCTCTCATATCCTCCCTGTCTCGCAACCTTAAACAGTTATTCAACTCCTTCAACTCTCTCCTCCGTCCCCCAGCACCTCCTCCCTCCGCACTCATCTCAGCTGAAGACTTTGCCTCATTTTTCAAGCAGAAGATTGAGAACATCAGAGACAGTTTTAGTCGACAACCCTCAGAGCGCTTCCTCCCAACTATCCAGCCCTCCACCTCCAAAACCAACTTCTCCACTATTACAGAAGATCGGCTCTCCACTCTACTCTCAAGATCGCATCTCACCACCTGTGCACTTGACCCGATCCCTTCCCACTTCATCCCAAACCTCGCCACAGTCTTCATCCCAACTCTAACCCATCTCTTTAACCTATCACTAACAACTGGTGTTTTCCCCTCAAACTTTAAACATGTCTCAATCACACCTATCCTCAAAAAGCCCTCACTTGACCCATCCTCTGTATCTAGCTATCGCCCTATATCACTTCTTCCCTATGCCTCAAAACTACTGGAACAAAACGTCCATCTTGAACTGTCCTCCCATCTATCTTCCTGCTCCCTTTTCAACCCCTTACAATCAGGCTTCCAGTCACACCACTCCACTGAAACTGCCCTAACTAAGGTCACCAATGACCTATTAACCGCCAAGAGAAAGCGACACTACTCTACCCTCCTCCTCTTGGACCTGTCCTCTGCCTTTGACACAGTGGACCATTCCCTATTACTAAAGACCCTCTCATCCCTTGGCATCACAGACTTGGCCCTATCCTGGATCTCGTCACACCTAACTGACCGAACATTCAGCGTCTCCCACTCACACACCACCTCCTCACCTCGCCGCCTATCTGTTGGGAGTCCCGCAAGGTTCAGTTCTAGGGCCCCTGCTCTTCTCCGTTTACACTTTTGGCCTGAGACAGCTCATAGAATCTCACAGTTTTCAGTATCATCTCTATGCTGATGACACACAGATCTACTGTACATCTCTGGACCAGATATCACCACCCTACTAATCAGAATCCCTTAATGTCTATCCGCTATTTCATCCTTCTCCACTAGATTTCTAAAACTTAACATGGACAAAACAGAATTCATTGTCTTTCTCCCATCTCATGCGACCAACCCCCAACGAACCTATCCATTACAGTAAACGGCTGCCCACTCTCCCCAGTCCCACAAGCTCGCTGTCTCGGGGTAATCCTTGACACTGATTTCTCCTTCAAACCGCATATCCAAGCCCTTTCCACTTCCTGCCGCCTTCAACTCAAAAATATTTCACGGATCCGTACATTCCTAATCCAAGAATCTGCAAAAACCCTAGTTCATGCCCTCATCATCTCCCACCTCGACTGCTGTAACCTCCTGCTCTGTGGCCTCCCCTCGAACACTCTCACACCCCTCCAATCTATTCTAAACTCAGCTGCCCGACTAATCCACCTGTCCCCCTGCTATTTCCCAGCCTCTCCCCTCTTTCAATCCCTTCACTGGCTCCCCATTACCCAGAGACTCCAGTACAAAAGCCTAACCATGACATACAAAGCCATCCACAACCTGTCTCCTCCATCTGTGACCTCGTCCCCCGGTACTTCCTTGCACGCAACCTCCGATCCTCACAAGATCTCCTTCTCTACTCCCCTCTTATTTCCTCTTCCCACAATCGCATACAAGATTTCTCTCGCGCATGACCCCTTCTCTGGAACTCTCTACCACAACATATCAGACTCTCACCTATCATCAAAACCTTCAAAAACAATCTGAAGACTCACCTCTTCCGACAAGCCTACAACCTGCAGTGACCACCAATCGACCAAACCACTGCACAACCTGCTCTACCCTCACCTATTGTATCCTCACCCATCCCTTGTAGATTGTGAGCCTTCGCGGGCAGGGTCCTCTCTCCTCCTGTACCAGTTGTGACTTGTATTGTTCAAGATTATTGTACCTGTTTTTATTATGTACTGTATACCCCTCCTCACATGTAAAGCGCCATGGAATAAATGGCGCTATAATAATAAATAATAATAATAATTCTGCCTTCCATTCATTGGAATAGAAAGAGATTAAAAACTGTCATGTGCCCCCCCAAAAAAATGGTACCAATAAAAATGTCAACTTGTGCCGCAAAAAATAAGCTGTCCCATGACTGTGGGCTAAAATATGGAAAAATTATAGTTGTCTAAACATGAGCATGCAAAAACTAGTTTTTGCAATAAAAAAAGCATCTTAGTGTGTGACAGCAGCCAAACATTAAAACCCAATATAAATCTGGTATCGCAGTAATCGCACTGACCCAAAGAATAAAGTAATCTAATCACTTATACCTCATGAGGAACTGCATAAAAAATAAATAAAACCAATCTTTCACCTGCTGTTGATTTGTTCATTCTGCCTCCCAAAGATCGCAGTAAGGCTCGGCTCCCATTTATCCTGCTTTCTGCTCTGTACACTTACAAAGGGATTTCCATGTAATTCTCTAAAATACGTGATTCAGATAGAAACCCTGGCGGAAGATTCCCTATAATGAGGCTGATGGTGGCACTATGGATGGACCTGTGATCTGGCGATTTCCATCTTTTTAGGCGAGCAAAAAAGCGTGATCGATCACAGTTTTTGACACTTCTGAAAAGAAAGACACCACTGAAAAGAGGCCAGACGGAGTCCAGAGAAACTCTGCTGCCTTATTATAGTGCATGGATCCTTCGAGGGTATCATTTGAATCATGTTATTTGGAGATTTAGATGGAAACCCTGATGTAATTGCTCAGCGTAGAGCACAGGATAAAATTGATCCAAAATGTTAGGTAAAATGTTCCCAATAAAATCTTCAACTTAATCCACAAAACGCAAGCTACCATCTAGATCTGTCATCTGTTAATGGAAATATAGGGGGCTTCCACGTTACTGGTAATACAAAGGCTCTGGAAAAGTGCTATGGCACCTCACCCTCCAAAAGAAATCCAGTGAATTTTGCGCTCCCAAATCTAAATGCCCTCCTCCCTTCTGATCCCCACATGTTTGGTATTTTTGTAGCGATGAAAGCCCATCTAATTTCTGGGTGTGCTGACTACAACATACTAGGCACTACAATGTATGGGCACTACAATACCATATTAGCAATTTTCACTCAGCAACATCCACTGCTGCTTATTTCTTGAAAACACCCATGGAGTCAAAATTGTCACTACACCTATAGATAAATTCCTAGTTCTTGTAACTGAAAAACAAGCCCAAATTATCACCTTTCTTCCACTCCTGCTTTACAGTTGGCATGAGGTTTTGCTCTGATATGGAGTGTTTGGTTTTCATCAAATGTTGCGAAGGACAATATGACGAAACATCTCCAATTTCGTTTCATCGATCCAAAGAACATTGTTTTAGATGTTTTGTGATTTGTTCAGATGTAATATTACTAGAGTAAACACACTGGTGCTCAGACCCCAAAGAACACATTCCTCCGCTGCTGGTATCAAGACAGGAAGTGCCAGATCTGTCAAATTAATTAAAAATTATTAACTGTAAAAATGATGGCGCGCTTAAGGGAAAGGTCCTAAGGACAAACATTAATAGAATGGGAAGGAAATACCAATTAGATGGTCCAAGGCAGACCGCTACAATATTGGTCTATAGTGTGATGATGGTTGTAGAAATCGCCCTGGCTATAGGGTCATCACATAAACCTATTGTATCAAGCACATAAAGAAGTCCGGAAATTATAAAACCAAGTAACTAATAGTGCCCAATTGTAAATCACGATTCATGCTGAATATAGATAATTGTGCATATAGAGCTTGCAAATACCGACTAGTTTGGGCTGATAATAGACTGTCCCTGTGTCCATTTTAAAAAGCAGACACAATATCCTGATTACCTAATAGCAGCTGTAGCAGGCAGGAGGAGCGTGTGTGGCTGCTTGCTTACCTTGGGTAGCATGCGGTGTTGATGCGCTTGTAAAGGGTGCGAGTTCTCTCGTTTGAGGGGTTAAGATGTTGTCTGGAGCCAAGCGGTGCAGTCAAGCGATGAGACGCTATGCAGAGCCAGGGATGCCCTGGCCGGTGGCGTCCCTGGATACAAAGCGGAAACAAGATGGCCGAAGGGCACCGCCCACATGTGACGTCACACTAGGTACGGAGCGACGTGAGAAACAAGTTAGGGGGTCAACCAACGCATTTCAAAAAATTTGCGTTCTTCATCAGGGTTATAGCTCCCCAACCCATCCCATCTTTATATAGCTTATGCAAGTGTATATTCCACCTCTCTGTAAACCCAGACTTAAACTATTCAAGCATGTAATGAATGACTTATAATGTACATCTAATTAGTGCATTTGCATTTATAGGGAATAAAACATAAGGAGGTTCCCAAGAAATATACACCTAGCGTATGTTTTTCTCTATTTATGCACTGAACATATTATTAAGGGTTCACATACACACCCACATATCTAGGAAAGTATGCATACTTTAATAATTAATTAATGACTAAATCTATAAATTTTTTAGCCCATTCCCTTGTTAACACACCTAAGTAAGGGTGCACATGAACACATACTGTATATACATGCGCGGATTAAGTCTGGGTTTACCGAGAGCTGGAGTATACACCTCCATAAGCTATATAAAGATGGGATGGGTTGGGGAGCTATCACCCTGATGAAGAACGCAATTCTTTGAAATGCTTTGGTTGGCCCCCTCACTTGTTTCTCGCGCCGCTCTGTGTTATGACCTGGTGGTCAGGACAATAATGGACCTGGTGGTTAAGAGCACACGGAATGACCTGATAGTTACTGATAATAAAGGACGAGCTCTGGGACGTGGGAACTCTGCTGATCGCAATCCCTAATCCTATCAAACACACTAGAAATAGCCGTGGATTGCGCCTAACGCTCCCTATGCAACTCGGCACAGCCTAAGGAACTAGCTAGCCCTGAAGATAGAAAAATAAAGCCTACCTTGCCTCAGAGAAATTCCCCAAAGGAAAAGGCAGCCCCCCACAGATAATGACTGTGAATAAAGATGAAAATACAAACACAGAGAAGAAATAGATTTAGCAAAGTGAGGCCCGACTTACTGAACAGACCGAGGATAGGAAAGGCTACTTTGCGGTCAGCACAAAAACCTACAAAAAGACCACGCAGAGGGCGGAGGCGCTCCCTCTGGGTCCCAGAGCTTCCAGCAAGCAAGACAACAATAAAAATAGCAAGCTGGACAGAAAAATAGCAAACCAAAGAAATACAAGCTGGAACTTAGCTTCTGCTGGGAAGACAGGTCACAAGAACGATCCAGGACACCCAATCATCCTGATCAACAGAAATAAAGCATCTCAGATAGGTTTCCAAAGTTTGATTAGTTCGTTCGGTTTGGCCATTTGTCTGAGGATGGAAAGCCGAGGAAAAAGATAAATCAATGCCCATCCTAGCACAAAAGGATCGCCAAAACCTCGAAACAAACTGGGAACCTCTGTCAGAAACGATGTTCTCCGGGATACCATGTAAACGAACCACATGCTGGAAAAATAATGGCACCAAATCAGAGGAGGAAGGCAATTTAGACAAAGGTACCAAATGGACCATCTTAGAAAAGCGATCACAAACCACCCAAATGACCGACATCTTTTGAGATGTGACAAAGACGGCCACCAAAAGGATCTAGCCACCAAATCTCTGGTACCAAAGATTCCAGGATGCCCAGCCAACACTGAACAATGAATCTCAGAGATAACTCTACTAGTCCATCTATCAGGGACAAACAGTTTCTCCGCTTGGCAACGGTCAGGTCTATCAGCCTGAAATTTTTGCAGCACCCGCCGCAAATCAGGGGAGATGGCAGACAAAATTACCCCCTCTTTGAGAATACCCGCCGCCTCAGGAACACCCGGAGAGTCAGGCACAAAACTCCTTGACAGGGCATCAGCCTTCACATTCTTAGAGCCCGGAAGGTACGAAACCACAAAATCAAAACAGGAGAAAAATAACGACCATCGAGCCTGTCTCGGATTCAACCATTTGGCAGACTCAAGATAAGTCAAATTCTTGTGATCTATCAAGACCACCACGCGATGCTTGGCTCCCTCAAGCCAATGACGCCACTCCTCGAATGCCCACTTCATGGCCAACAACTCACGATTACCAACATCATAATTATGCTCAGCAGGCGAAAACTTTCTAGAAAAGAAAGCACATGGCTTCATCACCGAGCCATCAGAACTTCTTTGCGACAAAACAGCCCCTGCTCCAATCTCAGAAGCATCAACCTCAACCTGAAACAGCAGCGAAACATCTGGCTGGCACAACACAGGTGCAGAAGAAAAACGACGCTTCAACTCCTGAAAAGCCTCTACAGCTGCAGAAGACCAATTGACCACATCAGCACCCTTCATGGTCAAATCAGTCAACGGTTTAGCAACAGTAGAAAAATTAGCGATGAAGCGCCGATAAAAATTAGCAAAGCCCAGGAACTTTTGCAGGCTCTTCACAGATGTCGGCTGAGTCCAATCGTAAATGGCCTGGACTTTAACAGGGTCCATCTCGATAGTAGAAGGGGAAAAAATGAACCCCAAAAATGAAACCTTCTGAACTCCAAAGAGACACTTTGACCCCTTCTCAAACAAGGAATTCGCACAAAGGACCTGGAACACCATTCTGACCTGCTTCACATGAGACTCCCAATCATCCGAAAAGACCAAAATATCATCCAAATACACAATCAGGAATTTATCCAGGTACTCTCGGAAGATGTCATGCATAAAGGACTGAAATACTGATGGAGCATTGGAAAGCCCGAATGGCATAACCAGGTACTCAAAATGGCCCTCGGGCGTATTAAATGCTGTTTTCCATTCATCGCCTTGTTTAATACGCACAAGATTATACGCCCCTAGAAGATCTATCTTGGTGAACCAACTAGCCCCTTTAATATGAGCAAACAAATCAGACAGCAACGGCAAAGGATACTGAAATTTGACTGTAATTTTATTAAGAAGGCGGTAATCAATACAAGGTCTCAAAGAACCATCCTTCTTGGCCACAAAAAAGAACCCTGCTCCTAACGGTGATGACGACGGGCGAATATGGCCTTTCTCCAAGGATTCCTTTATATAACTCCGCATAGCGGCGTGTTCTGGCACAGATAAATTGAACAATCGGCCCTTAGGAAACTTACTACCAGGAATCAAATTAATTGCACAATCGCAATCCCTATGAGGAGGTAGGGCACTGGTTTTGGGCTCATCAAATACATCCCGATAATCCGACAAAAACTCTGGAACTTCAGAAGGAGTGGAAGACAAAATAGATAAAAATGGAACATCACCATGTACCCCCTGGCAACCCCAGCTGGACACAGACATAGATTTCCAGTCCAATACTGGATTATGAACCTGTAGCCATGGCAACCCCAAAACGACCACATCATGCAGATTATGCAACACCAGAAAGTGGATATCCTCCTGATGTGCAGGAGCCATGCACATGGTCAATTGGGTCCAGTACTGAGGCTTATTCTTGGCCAAAGGCGTAGCATCAATTCCTCTCAATGGAATAGGATACTGCAAGGGCTCCAAGAAAAAACCACAGCGCCTAGCATACTCCAAGTCCATCAAATTCAGGGCAGCGCCTGAATCCACAAATGCCATAACAGAATAGGATGACAAAGAGCAAATCAGAGTAACGGACAATAGAAATTTAGACTGTACCGTACCAATGGTGGCAGACCTAGCGAACCGCTTAGTGCGCTTAGGACAATCGGAGATAGCATGAGTGGAATCACCACAGTAAAAACATAGCCCATTCCGACATCTGTGTTCTTGCCGTTCAGCTCTGGTCAAAGTCCTATCACATTGCATAGGCTCAGGCCCATGCTCAAATAGTACCGCCAAATGGTGCACAGCTTTACGCTCACGCAAGCGTCGATCGATCTGAATGGCCTGTGTGGCCTATTTATATATATAAAAAAAAAAAAACAGGTTCCTCGCATCATGTTCTAATTCACTTTATGCAGTTAATAGCCCTCTGTGTCTGTACTGCTACATACTTAGGCAGTTAACTGGTTCATGCAGCTTTACATGAACACCCGAGCCTTACACTATGGCCGGTCCGAATAACTAAAAGCAATTGTTACCATCCACCTCTCGTGTCTCCCCTTTTCCTCATAGTCTGTAAGCTTGCGAGCAGGGCCCTCATTCCTCCTGGTATCTGTTTTGAACTGTATTTCTGTTATGCTGTAATGTCTATTGTCTGTACAAGTCCCCTCTATAATTTGTAAAGCGCTGCGGAATATGTTGGCGCTATATAAATAAAAATTATTATTATTATTATTATTATTATTAATGGCCAAGGACATAGACTCATTCAGACCAGCAGGCATGGGAAATCCCACCATGACATCCTTAAGGGCTTCAGAGAGACCCTTTCTGAAGATTGCTGCCAGGGCACATTCATTCCACTGAGTGAGCACAGACCACTTTCTAAACTTCTGACAATATATCTCCGCTTCATCCTGACCCTGACACAGAGCCAGCAAGATTTTCTCTGCCTGATCCACTGAATTAGGTTTGTCATAAAGCAATCCAAGCGCCAGGAAAAACGCATCAACATCACGCAATGCCAGATCTCCTGGCGCAAGGGAAGATGCCCAGTCTTGAGGGTCACCACGTAACAAAGAAATAATGATCTTTACTTGTTGAACAGGGTCACCTGAGGAGCGAGGTTTCAAGGCAAGAAACAATTTACAATTATTTTTGAAATTCAAGAACTTATATCTATCACCAAAAAACAAATCAGGAATTGGAATCCTAGGCTCTGACATCGGATTCTGAACCACAAAATCATGAATGTTTTGTACCCTTGTAGTGAGATTATCCATCCAAGAGGACAGACCTTGAATGTCCATGTTTACACCTGTGTCCTGAACCACTCAGAGGTAAAGGGGAAAAGAGAGACAAAACACACTGCAAAGAAAAAAAAATGGTCTCAGAACTTCTCTTATCCCTCTATTGAGATGCATTAGTACTTTGGGCCACCTGTACTGTTATGACCTGGTGGTCAGGACAATAATGGACCTGGTGGTTAAGAGCACACGGAATGACCTGATAGTTACTGATAATAAAGGACGAGCTCTGGGACGTGGGAACTCTGCTGACCGCAATCCCTAATCCTATCAAACACACTAGAAATAGCCGTGGATTGCACCTAACGCTCCCTATGCAACTCGGCACAGCCTAAGGAACTAGCTAGCCCTGAAGATAGAAAAATAAAGCCTACTTTGCCTCAGAGAAATTCCCCAAAGGAAAAGGCAGCCCCCCACATATAATGACTGTGAGTAAAGATGAAAATACAAACACAGAGAAGAAATAGATTTAGCAAAGTGAGGCCCGACTTACTGAACAGACTGAGGATAGGAAAGGTTACTTTGCGGTCAGCACAAAAACCTACAAAAAGACCACGCAGAGGGCGCAAAAAAGACCCTCCGCACCGACTCACGGTGCGGAGGCGCTCCCTCTGCGTCCCAGAGCTTCCAGCAAGCAAGACAACAATAAAAATAGCAAGCTGGACAGAAAACTAGCAAACCAAAGAAATACAAGCTGGAACTTAGCTTCTGCTGGGAAGACAGGTCACAAGAACGATCCAGGAGTGAACTAGACCAATACTGGAACATTGACAGGTGGCATGGAGCAAAGATCTAAGTGGAGTTAAATAGATCAGCCAGTTAACGAATTAACCTCGTCACCTGTGGAAGGAAACTCAGAAACACCCACCAGAGGAAGTCCATGGACAGAACCAGCCGAAGTACCATTCATGACCACAGGAGGGAGCCCGACAACAGAATTCACAACAGCTCTGTACCTAGTGTGACATCAAATGTAGGTGGCACCGTTCTGCCATCTTGTTTCCGCGCTTAGTATCCAGGGACACCAGGGAAGTGGAGATATGGTGAGTAGGCGTCCCACCCATCTCTTAGGCCGGTTTCACATTAGCGTTTTGAGGAGCTGCGGAGGGCTGCGGACTTCCTCCGTGAAGTCCCGCCCTCGGCCGTACCTCTGCTGCTAGCTCCGCCTACTTCTGCATGCGGCCTGCATGCGGCCTGCGTACCTATCTTTAACATTAGGTACGCAGGTCGTGCAGCTGTATGCGGATGCTTCTGCATGCGTCGTTTTGACGATGCGGTGACCAGCGTAGGACGCAGCTGGTAACAATTTCTTTTTTTCTCCGCATCATCAAAGCAACGCATGCGGAAGCATCCGCATACAGCCGCACGACCTGCGTACCTAATGTTAAAGATAGGTAACCAGGCCGCATGCAGAAGTAGGCGGAGCTAGCGGCTGAGGTGTGGCCGAGGGCGGGGCTTCACGGAGGAAGTCTGCAGCCCTCCGCAGCTCCTCAAAATGCTAGTGTGAAACTAGCCTTACCTATTCACCTGCAAACCCGTCCCATAGCATGGCTATTAACTCCTTCAGCACATAGCATGTTCAAAAGAATCTTATGGGTTTCTGGATCACGGAAGAAAGCAATCTTTGTGGCACATCTCTCCCCTCATATACCATGCCAGTGACCCTGTCACAATTTACACAAAAGCTATATCTGTATAGTCAATCCCTGATGTCACTGTTTCAGCATTGTCAAAAATTGACTGACGGGGTGTGTGATGATCTGAGGTTGTGGGTTGTAATAATCACATGGGCAGGTTAATGATGCGACTATTTTTTATTCCTTACATCCATGGTTTTACAGCAACTCCAGGTGGATGGCCAAAATACATTGCCCCCAGTCTACAAGCTCCCTTCCCGGGCCGGTACTTCTACTGCCTTTAACAGGTGATATTCACGGTCTCTCATCTTTTGGTTGACCTACAGATTTGTATCTACCACCAGTATAGTTTGTAGTCAGTCCACGTGCTTCCAGACGACAGATAACACAATCATAGCACATGCATCCAGCAGCAACAGTTCTTAAGATAGTTCCTCAAATCCAGACGACAGATCCCATGACCGTAGCACGTGTATCCAGCCCAGCCATCAACTGATCTCCACATTCCATGGGCCATTCATTCATGGACACCAGTACATCAGTAACAGATCCTAGGAGGTGAATGTATTTTCCCAAAGCCGAACCCATCACCTGTGACTGCATGTGAGACCCCTTATGTTGACGGCTCCGCTTCGTCTACTATCACCACCTACTAGGACTAGGGGCTGGGAGAACAATAGCTTGAAGCCACTGAGAAACTAATGAGAGTACTGGAATGATTGCTTTCCTTGATTACCAACCTTGGGTCTAGCCTTATGTATGCATAAGATCCATCCTGCATGTCTTCCTCTGCTTAGTCACTGAATGGAAACACTGATTCTTGAGGCTGACCTGACCAACAAGCAAATCTCTAATAAAACACAGCAAGCAGATCTCTAATAGAACACAATAAGATTGATTTAACTGGTGCTCCATGCTGGAAAAAGTCTGTATTCCTTAGAGCCAGGGATTCTGCTCTACATCCATTGGTCCAATAGTCTTTAGACCAAGGCTAGCTCCTCACAGGGAGTAGCAGAGATGGGGAGCTAGAATGACAGAGATTTCAGGAGATTTAGTGTTGCTTATTTTGTTATTTTAAAGCATAAGCAGAGTTGAGGCAAAGGATTCAGAGGACTATGGTCCAGTGGCAACATTGGTTGTCAATGGCCGCTGGACCTTTGCCTTTTGAATCTCTTCCAACCTGCCGGTATCTTTGGCGCCTTATCTTTTTTTTTTCTTTTTTTAAACACAATGAAAATATTAACAATAGCAACTATTATAATGAATAAGAGTCATTAGTGTCCACTGAATCCAGTTTAATATCTGACATTAGCTCAATAGAAATATAATGTAGTTTTATAGAAAGAATCAACAACAACCAAGGAATCATGTACATACACTCAATACATACAACCTCATACACAACACACAATTATACCGGTCCCCATGCCCATCATCCCCTCCCACGAAATGACGAAATGTGATTATTTAACATATTATGCAGATGATTGATGGAATTAAATATGCAAAAGGTTCTGCTGGGACTCCTATTAAACAGTGTTTGCTATTGCCATTTGACCTCCACATACCTTTTCAAATTTATAGCCACATTTCCTATTCATATAGAGAACTTTATATAGTAGAATATATTTATTAACTAATTGCAGCCAATGAACATACTGTGGATTTACATGCAATTAAAATTAGTTTTCTAGCACAGAAAAACAGAAATCTAAAAAAAAAGAGTCTGCTGTAGGACCCATCAATAAGCTCATCTCTAATACCCAGCCAGCACACTTTACGGGACAACCCCATAAAGAATTGAAAGTGTTCATGCAGAAACAGAAGTAGATCAGACCAGAATGGAAGAATTTTTGAACTGGACCAAATTGAGTGCAGAAAGGAGCCCACCTCCGCGTGACAATGAAAACACAAATCAATCAAGACTATCCCAAACCTCGCAAAATCGTAGAAGAAGAGTGGGCACTCACCATCTGCTAATATTCAGTCTTTATTATGACCACATATCAATTGCAGGAACAGCAGGGAGAAACGTGATATCACAAGACGACGGCTGTTTTGCGCTGCCGCGCTTCCACGGGTCTTGATGTTGACTATCCCAAACCTCCTTTACCTTTCCAGAGTATAGTAAACTCAATTTAGATCAAACAGTTCCCTGTACTCACCACTGAAGAATTAAAAAGTGTCTTGCACATCTCTCTATTCCTCCAGCATCAAGTCTGGCATATCCGCCATCTATTTAACATAAACCTTATCTAAAGACTTGACAACAGATGACTGGAGAAAAGAATATGCTTGTGTGAGATGTTTAGGTAAATCAGAGGTCCCCAAAAGCTTCTCCAATTTTTAAAAGCCCTGGGACACTGGTGTTACGCCAAACTGTGCACCGCGTGAGGAAGTTGTATGTACAGGAATTTAATATCAGGAGCCCCATATCTAGCATGGACATCCTCAAGGATAAGCAATTCAGAGGTATCTGAGAAAATATGAAAAGCGGATTTGACACCATGCCTCCCCAGAGAACAACATGATGTAAAGAATATAAAGGTGGAAGGTGAGGATTAAACCATAGTGGCACCCTGGGCATCACCGGTGATATATATTAGACCCTCTGACAAGCTTGCAAACTAGATAAGCTGATTCTAGGAGACCACCCTTGCTAGTAGAAGGTCCGAATCAAACTTTCCAAGAGGCTAAATGTTCCTATAGTAATCTTAACCGGAGAGGAATTAAATAAATATAAGAATTTTGGCAAATATATCATTTTAAAGAGATTTATGCACCCAATAAGGGTTAGAGGGAGATGTTGTTTGGACTTTAAGGGGTTGTTGACTTCTAGGACAACCCTGTCTTGATCAAAATGTTTTGCCCTCATTAAAAAAAAGCCTATACTCACCTCCCGTGGCGGCGCTGTTCCCGGCTGCAGTCCGGACTTCCTCTTCAAGCTCGATTTGTCCAAAGGTGGTTATTGTGACACCAGCACCGTTTCTGCGCCGGCGTCACATGTCACAATAACCACATTAGAGCTTCGGGGAGAACGAGTGCTGACACCGTGGGAATGGTGCCAGCACGGGAGGTGAGTATAGTCTTTATTATTTTATCGGGGCCAAGTGTAGGGTATCACAAGAAGTTGTCCAAGTAGTGGAAACTTTCTTTAAGTTGCCTACCTATCTCTGCTATTAGAAGATCAATGTTTAATGCAATAAACTATTCTACCTTTTGAGAAACAATAACCACCAAATACTTAAAATTATCAGACACAAGTACACAAACATCTTAAGTCTGGGTCAGACTACAAAAAGGCGACAGAAAAGAACAGATTTCGGCCAATTAACTTTTAAACCAGAAGATGACCCAGTCAACCACGAACCTCAGGAGGGATCTCAGAAAAGGACCATCGTCCACCAGATATACCAAGGAAGATAGCCAAAAAGAGCTGGAAAGTCAAGGAGCGCACTAGACCGATTTTAGTTACCAACATGCCTTAACAGTTATTGATAGCTGACAGAATCTGGGCAAATTTCTGGTCTATGTTTGCAGAAGAGCAAGAGGATCTTTGAGGAGAATTTGGCTGGCAAGAAGTTACAAATTCATCTTCTGCAGGCAGAGAGGTCCGATGTGGGGTCATACAATGCATCCGGGATCCTGGACTATTGCTTCAATTTTTTAGGTGCAGCAGCTGTAATATGCAACAGTGCACTAGTTGAATTGGAGGAGTTATCCACCGCAATAGTCACTTGTTCAGCACTAGAATAAATATCTGATGAACACGGCTGGTCAGATTGGTAGGACTTCCCTTTAGTTTTCTTCTTTGTACTAGCCAAAATAATGTGAGCTGTCTTCCAGAGTCAACTGATAAAATCAGAGACCAGCTTCAGCAATATACTAACAGCTGGAAAATGTGAAGAAGGAAATACAGTCTTTGTTCACAGTGAGTAGCTGTGTTGTTGTTAAAAACCAGCAGGTGTCAGTGTTGCACATATTTAAACAAAGAACCAGGACTTATTAAAAAATGTTCAAAACTGTATTGTCTGCTGATCAGGAGCAGAAAGATGCATCCTCTCAGGCAATCATCAGACAATGCTTACCGCCGGTGATTAGTAGGCCTGGGTCAATATCATCATTGCTGTGTGATACCAGCATGATTGACGACACATCAGGCCTACTAATGAGTAGCAGTGACAACGATGCTGGCAGGTAGGAGGAAGTTTTCAGAGCTCTAGTCCGACTAGACTATGGATGTGGCTGCTGGACAATGTTCTTGCAAATCTTTTTGGTCACCTCTAGCGAGTAGCAGTAGCGTAGCTACTGGGGGGGGGGGGGGGCAGAGGGGGCCATCGCCCTGGGCCTGGAGCTCAGAGGGGGCCCACCTGGAGCTACGCTACTGTATCTGTATCGGCTGCTGCAGAGCAGGGAGAATCGATCTCCCTGGTCTTCTGACTGCATGCTATGGAGCCCCTGAGCAGGCGGGGGAGCCTGCTGCCAGTAGTGGGCACCCCACCCGTCACCGCAAGGTCAGCTGTTTTGGCATTTAGCCGATACAGCTGACCGCATTGTTGAGGGAAGGAGCGCTATGCTCCCTCTTCCATCATCCCCCTGTCAGCGTCTGACGTCACCAATACTGACAGTGAGCGCGATGACGTCACCACCCGGTGCCCGCTGATAGGAGATGAGTGGGAGCTCGGAGTGCTGGAACAAGGAAGAAGAGAGCTGAGTATTGTTTTTTATGGGGGCTGCCTTATACTACAGGGTCTGCCTATGGGGTTGCTGCCTTATGTTACAGGATCTGTAGGGGGCCATCATGCAGTGGAGATTACAGTGAGGGGGCCATCGTACAGTGTGGGGATTACAGTGAAAGGCCCATCATACAGTGTTGGAGCCATCAAACAGTTTGGGTTCTACTAAGGGGTCAGTATACTGTGTGGGTGGTACTATACAGCGAGGGGGCATTATACTGTGGATAAGAGAGCATCATGCTGTGTATAGGGGAGCTGTACAGGGGGAGACTCAGGACATTATTAAATGTAAAGTGGGCACTTATTTTTATAGGGGCACTCAGGTTACTGTGACTGTCAAAGGGGCACACAGAGGGCAATATTACTTTCTAGGGGGTAAAATGTTGGCTCTGCTTTCTAGGACACTTGCATCCGGCATTACTATATTATAGAGGGGTGCTTTTGAATTTAAAGGGCACAGAGAACCGCACAGCAGGTGCAGTAATAGGGACACATACGGCAGCAGCGGCTCAGACTTGGGGTATCAGATGGAAAAGACTGGAAAAGTGAACGATTCCATCAGAAAGAACGTCAGTGGTAAGACATTATCTGTAACTGTGCTGTAATCTCTTATATGTTCTGTAGGACTGGTATCTACCATTGACCATATGGCGGTAATACCTATATTGGTCTTGAAATAGAGATTATTTTCAGTAACAGCACGGTCTTCTGCTGAGGTCCTCCTCCAGTATTAGGGTGCATCACCCAGTTGTAATCAAGGTTACCTGCTTAGTGGCCCACTCAGAAGTTTCGCACCCCCACACCCCCTCCCCTCCCCCCCCCCCGACCCAAAACCCTAGCTACGCCTCTGGTGAGTAGTCTTGGCTCATTTTTTTATAATACAGGTCAACCTCTTACAGGGAACATACAGCTGATACACGCTGCCCGATCCACGGGCAGGATGTGTAAAACAATGTGTGATTTCAACCATATGTAGAACACTGGTGCCCGAGGGACCCTGCAAATGTTCAATACATGCAAGAACATGTGTTGTGCCAATGCAACACCATCAATAAGAAAAAACATGAACCGATATACAGAGTTATTATTGCACAAAGTCCAAAGAGTCAGAGCTGTTTGTAAAATCCCGTAAACAAGAGGTCTGTTGTGAATTCTGTTGTCGGGCTCCCTCCTGTGGTCATGAATGGTACTTCGGCTGGTTCTGTCCATGGACTTTCTCTGGTGGCTGTGGGTGTTTTTGAGTTTCCTTCCACAGGTGACGAGGTTAATTCGTTAGCTGGCTGCTCTATTTAACTCCACTTAGATCTTTGCTCCATGCCACCTGTCAATGTTCCAGTATTGGTCTAGTTCACTCCTGGATCGTTCTTGTGACCTGTCTTCTCAGCAGAAGCTAAGTGACTGCTTGTTTTTCTCTGGTTTGCTATTTTTCTGTCCAGCTTGCTATTTTGATTGTTGTCTTGCTTGCTGGAAGCTCTGGGACGCAGAGGGAGCGCCTCCGCACCGTGAGTCGGTGCGGAGGGTCTTTTTGCGCCCTCTGCGTGGTCTTTTTGTAGGTTTTTGTGCTGACCGCAAAGCTACCTTTCCTATCCTCAGTCTGTTCAGTAAGTCGGGCCTCACTTTGCTTAATCTATTTCATCTCTGTGTTTGTATTTTCATCTTTACTCACAGTCATTATATGTGGGGGGCTGCCTTTTCCTTTGGGGAATTTCTCTGAGGCAAGGTAGGCTTTATTTTTCTATCTTTAGGGCTAGCTAGTTCCTTAGGCTGTGCCGAGTTGCATAGGGAGCGTTAGGAGCAATCCACGGCTATTTCTAGTGTGGTTGATAGGATTAGGGATTGCGGTCAGCAGAGATCCCACGTCCCAGAGCTCGTCCTATTTTATCAGTAACTATCAGGTCATTCCGTGTGCTCTTAACCACCAGGTCCATTATTGTCCTGACCACCAGGTCATAACAGAGGTCCTCATTTAGTCCATTCGGTGTACAACTCTGGAGTTCATAAATCCATTTGGATTCACAGCGGAGAAGGGGGTTGGTAATGTTTCCGCCCTTGATGTTGGTGGACACACTTTCCAGGCCCATGACCTTGAAACCAGAGGGTTATCCATGATGTACATCCAGGAAGTGAGCAGCCACTGAAGACAAAGTTTTGTTCCTTTTCCGATCCCTCGATGCAGTAGTAATATTAGAGAGATGTTGCTGCATCCTCCTTCTAAGTTGCGATGTCTGGCCCACGAATATCTTAGGACAGCCGCAGAAAGTAGCATATACAAGATTTCGAGACCGACAATTAAAGTATTCTCTAGGGCAGGGGTGTCAAACTGCATTCCTCGAGGGCTGCAAACAGGTCATGTTTTCAGGATTTCCTTGTACTGCACAGGTGATAATTTAATCACCAACTCATTATTTGTGTAGGTGATTAAATAATCACCTGTGCAGTACAAGGAAATCCTGAAAACATGACCTGTTTGCAGCCCTCAAGGAATGCAGTTTGACACCCCTGCTCTAGGGCGAATCTGGAACGACAAAGAAGAGACAGAATAACCATCACTGGCTATCAGAAACTGGCAGACATTACAGTTCCCACATGGGTAGGAACCAAAAGTCCTAGTGCCACGATTCAATTTTTTGGAAGGTCTTTGATAGTGGCTGTGACATAAATCATCTTTCAGATTTTTTGCCCTTCTAGCCACCAAATTAGGGGCATCAGAAATGAAGGGAATGATTTTCTTATCACTCATTAAGATGTTCAGTTACTTGACAGAATCCCTCTAATATCTGACCACTGATTGTTAAATGTGGTAATCAAAGGTAAAGTATGGAGAGGTTCACGTACCTTTTTCTCCAGAAAGCTTGATCTATCCTGGCCACGAGCATGTTGGAATGCCTTTTAAATCACCCCACGTGGATAACCCCTCTGTTTAAAGCGATTTGTCAAGTCCTTCGCTTGTCCAAGAAAATCAGTATTTGAACTACAATTTCTCCTGAGTCGGAGGAACTGTCCCTTAGGGATACCATGTTTCAAATGTTGCGGGTGAAAACTTCCATAATGGAGTAAGCTGTTAGTAGCAGTTACTTTACGAAAAAGACTGCAAGAGATCCTGGAATTTTGAATAGATAATTTGATATCAAGGAAGTCCACCAAATTAGCTGAAATGACAGATGTTATTTTCACATTAAGGGTGTTACGATTCAGATCTTCTATAAAATCCCTACATTCATCCAACGGACCCGTCCATAGGAAAAGGACATCATCTATATAACGTTGCCATAGTTGGACCCCTCTGGCAAAGGCATCCAAACCATAAACAAGTGTCTCCTCCCACCACCCTAAAAACAAATTGGCGTAGGAGGGCGCACAGCGGGCACCCATTGCAGTGCCTGATAATTGTCTGTAATATTTTCTGTCAAAGACAAAATAATTCTTGTCTAAGATGAAATGTAACAATTCAAGAAGGAATTTGTCATGTGCCACATCTTTTTTGACTTTTTTGTACAGAAAATATTTTACAGCTTACATACCTAAATTGTGTGAGATGCTCGTATACAAGGATTCCACGTCCAAACACACCAGGTAGGTATCCTGCGGTAGATCACGGTTCTCCAGAACTTGCATCAGATGTGTTGAATCCCTGGTAAAAGATGTTAAAGTAAGGACTAATGGTTGCAAAAAGTGATCCACATATATGCAAGGGCGTTCAAAGATGCTACCGATCCCCAACACAATTGGCCTACCTGGTGGCTCCTCGATAGACTTGTGCACCTTTGGGAGTGCATAAAATGTGGGAACCACAGGAAACGGAGTTATCAGAAAATCTGCTTCCTTCTTGGATACGATGTTCTCATGGAATGCTCTAAGTACAAGACAGTCCAATTTGTCCTTAAAGAAGAGTGTGGGATCAGATGGTAAAGAAACATAACAATTCCCGTCATTTAGTTGGCGTAATATTTCTTTGGTATACTGTTCGTGGGGCCAAAGGACAATATTCCCCCCCTTGTCCCCTTCCCTGATGACAAATTCTTTATTATTTTTCAGACTTTGTAATGCTCTTCTTTCTCCCTTACCAAAATTGTTATGTTTATTGGGATCCAATTTAAGGAGATGAATTGTTGTGAATTCTGTGGCTGAATTCACTCCTGTGGTCACAAGTGGTATTGCAGCCTCTGGGCTTCCTCCCTCAGGTGTTTTGGTGAGCTCGTTGGCTGCCTTGCTATTTAACTCCACCTGAGTCTGTCTTCCTTGCTCCTTGTCAATGTTCCAGTGTTGGATCTGAGCTACTGCATCTTTCCTGTGGCCTGCTGCTCTGCTAGATAAGTGCTACTTTGTTTTTGTTTCCGTTTTTTCTGTCCAGCTGTGCTATTCTCTTTTGCTGGAAGCTCTGAGACGCAAAGGGTGCACCGCCGTGCCGTTAGTTCGGCACGGTGGGTCTTTTTGCCCCCCTTTGCGTGGTCTTGCTTTAGGGTTTTTTGTAGACTGCATAGTTCTCTTTGCTATCCTCGCTCTGTCTAGAATATCGGGCCTCACTTTGCTGAATCTATTTCATTCCTACGTTTTGTCTTTTCATCTTGCTAACAGTCATTATATGTGGGGGGCTGCCTATTCCTTTGGGGTATTTCTCTGAGGCAAGTCAGGCTTGTATTTCTATCTTCAGGCTAGTCAGTTCCTCAGGCAGTGCCGAGTTGCATAGGTAGTGTTAGGCGCAATCCACTGCTGCTTTTAGTTGTGTGAGGATAGGTTCAGGTATTGCGGTCTACAGAGATTCCACGTCTCAGAGCTTGTTCTATTGTTTTTGGGTTATTGCCATATCACTGTATGTGCGCTGATTACTGCACACTGTGTTGCCTGATAGCACAGCATAACAGTACAAGGAGCCAACCAATGATTCTTAATAGAGGGAAAAAAGGAAGTCCTGACATCATTTTTTTTTTTTTCCTCAGTTCTGTCTTCAGTTTTTTTTTTCCCCTAGACATTAGAGTGCCTCAGGACACAGCTGTGGACATGGATATTCAGGCTCTGTGGTCCTCAATGGATAATCTCGTTATAAATGTACAAAAGATTCAAGATACTATTGATCAGAAATCTATGCTAGAACCAAGAATTCCTATTCCTGATTTGTTTTTTGGTGACAGAACTAAGTTCCTGAGCTTCAAAAATAATTGTAAGCTATTTCTGGCATTGAAACCTCATTCTTCTGGTAATCCTATTCAACAGGTTTTGATTATTATTTCTTTTTTGCGCTGCGACCCACAGGACTGGGCGTTTTCTCTTGCGCCAGGAGACCCTGCATTGAGTAATGTTGATGCGTTTTTCCAGGCGCTTGGATTGCTTTACGATGAGCCTAATTCAGTGGATCAGGCTGAGAAAAATTTGCTGGCTTTATGCCAGGGTCAGGATGATGTAGAAGTATATTGTCAGAAATTTAGGAAGTGGTCAGTACTCACTCAGTGGAATGAATCTGCGCTGGCAGCTTTGTTCAGAAAGGGTCTTTCTGAGGCTCTTAAGGATGTCATGGTGGCATTTCCTATGCCTGCTGGTTTGAATGAGTCTATGTCCTTGGCCATTCAGATCGGTCGTCGCTTGCGCGAGCGTAAATCTGTGCACCATCTGGCGGTATTGTCTGAGAGTAAACCTGAGCCTATGCAGTGCGACAGGACTATGATTAAAGTTGAACGGCAAGAACACAGACGTCTGAACAGGCTGTGTTTCTACTGTGGTGATTCCACTCATGCTATTTCTAATTGTCCTAAGCGCACTAGGCGGTTCGATAGCTCTGCCGTCATTGGTACTGTACAGTTCAAATTCCTTCTGTCCATTACCTTGATATGCTCTTTGTCATCGTATTCTGTCATGGCGTTTGTGGATTCAGGCGCTGCCCTGAATCTGATGGATTTGGATTATGCTAAACGTTGTGGATTTTTCTTGGAGCCTTTGTGGTGTCCTATTCCGTTGAGAGGAATTGATGCTACACCTTTGGCCAAGAATAAGCCTCAGTACTGGGCCCAGCTGACCATGTGCATGGCTCCTGCACATCAGGAAGTTATTCGCTTTCTGGTACTGCATAATCTGCATGATGTGGTCATGTTGGGGTTGCCATGGCTACAAACCCATAATCCAGTATTAGATTGGAACTCTATGTCGGTAACCAGCTGGGGTTGTCAGGGAGTACATGGTGATGTTCAATTTTTGTCTATTTCGTCATCCATTCCTTCTGACATCCCAGAGTTCTTGTCTGACTTTCAGGATGTATTTGAAGAGCCCAAGTCTGATGCCCTACCTCCGCATAGGAATTGTGATTGTGCTATCAATTTGATTCCTGGTAGTAAATTCCCTAAGGGTCGTTTATTTAATTTGTCCGTGCCTGAACACACCGCTATGCGCAGTTATGTGAAAGAATCCCTGGAGAAGGGACATATTCGCCCATCGTCATCACCATTGGGAGCAGGGTTCTTTTTTGTAGCCAAAAAGGATGGTTCGCTAAGACCGTGTATTGATTACCGCCTTCTTAATAAGATCACTGTTAAGTTTCAGTATCCCTTGCCATTGATATCTGACTTGTTTGCTCGGATTAAGGGGGCTAGTTGGTTTACTAAGATTGATCTTCGTGGTGCGTATAATCTGGTGAGAATCAGGCAGGGAGATGAATGGAAAACGGCATTTAATACGCCCGAGGGTCATTTTGAGTATCTGGTGATGCCGTTCGGACTTGCCAATGCTCCATCTGTTTTTCAGTCTTTTATGCATGACATTTTCCGTGAGTATCTGGATAAATTCCTGATTGTTTACTTGGATGACATTTTGATCTTCTCTGATGATTGGGAGTCTCATGTGAAGCAAGTCAGAATGGTTTTCCAGGTACTGCGTGCTAATTCCTTGTTCGTGAAGGGATCAAAGTGTCTCTTCGGTGTGCAGAAAGTTTCATTTTTGGGGTTCATCTTTTCCCCTTCTACTATCGAGATGGATCCGGTTAAGGTCCAGGCCATCCAGGATTGGACTCAGCCGACATCTCTGAAAAGTCTGCAGAAATTCCTGGGCTTTGCTAATTTTTATCGTCGCTTCATCTGTAATTTTTCTAGCATTGCCAGACCATTGACCGATTTGACCAAGAAGGGTGCTGATTTGGTTAATTGGTCTTCTGCTGCCGTGGAAGCTTTTCAGGAGTTGAAGCGTCGTTTTTGCTGTGCCCCTGTGTTGTGTCAACCAGATGTTTCTCTTCCGTTCCAGGTCGAGGTTGATGCTTCTGAGATTGGAGCAGGGGCGGTTTTGTCACAGAGAGGTTCTGGTTGCTCAGTGTTGAAACCATGTGCTTTCTTTTCCAGGAAATTTTCTGCTGCTGAGCGTAATTATGATGTGGGCAACCGAGAGTTGCTGGCCATGACGTGGGCATTCGAGGAGTGGCGTCATTGGCTTGAGGGAGCTAAGCATCGCGTGGTGGTATTGACTGATCATAAGAATCTTACTTATCTCGAGTCTGCCAAGCGCTTGAATCCTAGACAGGCCCGTTGGTCGTTATTTTTTGCTCGTTTTGATTTTGTGATTTCGTACCTTCCGGGCTCTAAAAATGTTAAGGCGGATGCTCTGTCTAGGAGTTTTGTGCCCGACTCTCCGGGGTTATCTGAGCCGGCGAGTATCCTCAAGGAAGGAGTCATTGTGTCTGCCATCTCTCCTGATTTGCGGAGAGTGTTGCAGAAATTTCAGGCTAATAAACCTGATCGTTGTCCGGCCGAGAAACTGTTCGTCCCTGATAGGTGGACTAGTAAAGTTATCTCTGAACTTCATTGTTCCGTGCTGGCTGGTCATCCAGGAATCTTTGGTACCAGAGAGTTAGTGGCTAGATCCTTCTGGTGGCCATCTCTGTCACGGGATGTGCGTGCTTTTGTGCAGTCCTGTGGGATTTGTGCTAGGGCTAAGCCCTGCTGTTCACGTGCCAGTGGGTTGCTTTTGCCCTTGCCGGTTCCGAAGAGGCCTTGGACACATATTTCGATGGATTTCATTTCTGACCTTCCCGTTTCTCAAAAGATGTCGGTCATTTGGGTGGTCTGTGATCGCTTTTCTAAAATGGTCCATCTGGTGCCCTTGGTTAAATTGCCTTCCTCCTCTGATTTGGTGCCTTTGTTCTTCCAGCATGTGGTTCGTTTGCATGGCATTCCTGAGAATATTGTTTCTGACAGAGGTTCCCAGTTTGTCTCGAGGTTCTGACGAGCCTTTTGTGGTAGGATGGGCATTGACCTATCTTTTTCCTCGGCCTTCCATCCTCAGACTAATGGCCAGACCGAACGAACCAATCAGACCTTGGAAACATATCTGAGATGTTTTGTTTCTGCCGATCAGGATGACTGGGTGTCATTTTTGCCGTTGGCTGAGTTCGCCCTTAATAATCGGGCCAGCTCGGCTACCTTGGTCTCTCCATTTTTCTGCAATTCTGGGTTCCATCCTCGTTTCTCTTCAGGACAGGTTGAGTCTTCGGACTGTCCTGGTGTGGATTCTGTGGTGGACAGGTTGCAGCAGATCTGGACTCAGGTAGTGGACAATTTGACCTTGTCCCAGGAGAAGGCTCAGCTTTTCGCTAATCGTAGACGCCGTGTGGGTCCCCGACTTCGTGTTGGGGATCTGGTTTGGTTATCTTCTCGTCATATTCCTATGAAGGTTTCCTCTCCTAAATTTAAACCTCGTTTTATTGGTCTGTATAGGATTTCTGAGATTCTCAATCCGGTGTCTTTTCGTCTGACCCTCCCAGACTCCTTTTCCATACATAATGTATTCCATAGGTCGTTGTTGAGAAGATACATGGCACCTATGGTTCCATCTGTGGAGCCTCCTGCCCCTGTTTTGGTGGAGGGGGAATTGGAGTATATTGTGGAGAAAATTTTGGATTCTCGTGTCTCTAGACGGAAACTCCAGTATCTGGTCAAATGGAAGGGTTATGCTCAGGAGGATAATTCCTGGGTTTTTGCCTCTGATGTCCATGCCCCAGATCTTGTTCGTGCCTTTCATGTGGCTCATCCTGGTCGGCCTGGAGGTTCTGGTGAGGGTTCAGTGACCCCTCCTCAAGGGGGGGGTACTGTTGTGAATTCTGTGGCTGAATTCACTCCTGTGGTCACAAGTGGTATTGCAGCCTCTGGGCTTCCTCCCTCAGGTGTTTTGGTGAGCTCGTTGGCTGCCTTGCTATTTAACTCCACCTGAGTCTGTCTTCCTTGCTCCTTGTCAATGTTCCAGTGTTGGATCTGAGCTACTGCATCTTTCCTGTGGCCTGCTGCTCTGCTAGATAAGTGCTACTTTGTTTTTGTTTCCGTTTTTTCTGTCCAGCTGTGCTATTCTCTTTTGCTGGAAGCTCTGAGACGCAAAGGGTGCACCGCCGTGCCGTTAGTTCGGCACGGTGGGTCTTTTTGCCCCCCTTTGCGTGGTCTTGCTTTAGGGTTTTTTGTAGACTGCATAGTTCTCTTTGCTATCCTCGCTCTGTCTAGAATATCGGGCCTCACTTTGCTGAATCTATTTCATTCCTACGTTTTGTCTTTTCATCTTGCTAACAGTCATTATATGTGGGGGCTGCCTATTCCTTTGGGGTATTTCTCTGAGGCAAGTCAGGCTTGTATTTCTATCTTCAGGCTAGTCAGGTCCTCAGGCAGTGCCGAGTTGCATAGGTAGTGTTAGGCGCAATCCACTGCTGCTTTTAGTTGTGTGAGGATAGGTTCAGGTATTGCGGTCTACAGAGATTCCACGTCTCAGAGCTTATTCTATTGTTTTTGGGTTATTGCCATATCACTGTATGTGCGCTGATTACTGCACACTGTGTTGCCTGATAGCACAGCATAACAATGAATGTCTTTGCATACATTATCAAAAAAGATTTGGACCGCCGGAAAAAGAGAGAGAGATGGCGTCGCCGGGGAGGGAAGTCGTCTGGAAAAAAGGCCCTTAGTCTCTGCCTGTTCATTCTCTTGCAATAAGTCAAGCAGGTCCAAAAAGACTTGTTTCTCATTGTCTGGGAATGATTCCAAAAGAGTTGGTTGATGATACAGTAATTTAAACGTAATTTGGCGACAAAACAAGTATACATCTTTGATAAGAGTAAATTTATTAAGGGTGCTCATTGGTGAGAATGATAAACCCTTAGTCAACACTTGATATTCCAAGTCAGATAGTATATAAGACGAAAGATTGATGACTTGTAAATTACCTTGATCTTCCATTCTTTCTCTTGGAGTAATCACCGCTTTTTGTTGTATCTGGTCTCCCTTCTGAATGTCGGTGACCAGTTCCTCCGTGGGCGTCCAGCCCTCCTGTAAGCACCTGTTTTTCTTTCTTCTACCCCTCCTACGGCGCCTTCGGCGTCGCTGGGGTTCGAAGATAAAAAATCACTCGATGATGGCTCGCTTCTCAGGGTGATATCGTTGACCCTTATGGGGTCTCTTGGTGGCTGGTGTTTATTTCCGTAATGCACCCATTCATAGGCCTTCCCTCTGTTAAAGTCAACTTTGTCTCTTTGGAATTTATGCCGTTTCCTAGCAACAATCTCGTTTTCAAATTGATCTATTGTTAGCTTCAGTTTCTCCTGAAAGGAGGTAACTATGGTACTCTTATCAAAATTACTCAATTTACTCTCACAATTTTTGATATCCTCCTTAATTTTTTTCAACAACAACTGGTCATGTTCAATCAGCATCTCAATCAAAATTATAGAGCACTTTGCTAACCCCCCTTCCCACACATTTTGAAAATCCGGAGTCACCTCCCAAGAGGGAAATATCTACACGTAAACCACGGGGTATAATCCCCACCTTTTTATACTCCTCCAAACTTCTAATGTTCCACCAAGCCTTGGTTAAAGACTTGTGCAGGTTGGTGATATCAATAGACAACGTTTGGAAGGTCAAATCCCCCCCTGAAACGGTTGTTAAACTACTGGTTTCATTGTCAAATAATCCCAATGCCTTATTGCTCCAAGCAGTTTCCCTAGCTGAAAGGTCCATAGAAAATAACAAAATAAAGCTAATACAACGATTCAATATCTGGTGTGCCACACTCCCGAAAGTAGGGTATAAACACCCATAACCATGATAGCACATATAATTCCAAGGATGGAGGGCACCACCTTTAATATAACCAATAAGCCTAATGTCCCGAATCTACCTCAACATGAAAAAACATCCACTAGACCACATAGACAAAGACATGTTGAATAGGAGATCAACAGGACTGAATAGATGACCAAAAATAGATATTTATTACAAAAAGGGTAAGCAAACAACACTAAAAACAATTAAAAGAGCACAAAAATACCCACAATGACGAGAGTAAAGAACATATCCCACAAACTGAGATGTTTTTGGCACCTGAGAGAGCTAGGTCATATAATAGAACCCCTCCAATAACAACAATACATAGAAAGTGATCAAATAATTGCCCAAAAAAATATGGATTTAATAACAATGGAGGGTGCCCATCCTAGCTAATACCTGCAAGACATAATAAGCAGATTGGACAGCATGGACAATATTGCAGGTGTATGAGCAAAAGTATTACACACCTACAAAATATGTGGCATCATCATACCACCTAAAATGCCATATCGTCACAGAGGCTATAATAAGCCAAATATAATAACCTGATCAGACATCAATACCAGTCGATAAGCATTCATATAAGAGGGAGCATCATATTTATGTATATCAGTAAGGTGTGCGGTGCCCAAAGATTAATGAAGATATAAACCAATATGCTGGGAGTCCAGTCCGTCCTATCTGTCAGAGTGCCTAAGAGTCCGTGGGGCTATGTTGCCCTACGCGTGTCGCCGCACAAAGGCAGCTTCATCAGGGGCAAATATGTCCGCTTACACAGCCTTATCACTTAAATATCACTTACATAATGGTAGGATCAGCCTCAGCTGGGAGAGAAGCGTCGGACACGAGGCCGGAAATGGCAACGGTGTTGTTGCCTGTATAGTGCGCACGCGCAAGGACACCAAATGGTGTCAGTTCTCAAGGCTGGCCGTGCGGCCGGAAGTAGTAATGGAGAGGAGGAACCATGGCAACCAGGTTAGTATATGCACAAAACAAGTATAAATTAAAAAAAAGTGATTAAACAGCAAACCTTACATATGAAAAGATCACAGACCCAAAATACGGTGCAAAGTTGCCCCTGGCCAGGGTGGTCGCAATAATTATTTAGTAGAAAGATGGCATTGTTGCCCGTATAGTGCGCATGCGCAAAGACACTGAGTGGTGTCAGCACTGAAGACTGTCAATGCGACCGGAAGTGGTAATGGCGAAGAGAAACCATAGTAACCTAGTTGGTAAATGGACGGAACAGCATGGAATAGATACAACAGAGTTTAACAAGAACTGACATACTGGATATACATAGAGAGTATATGGTCCTATAGAGACGGGACCAAAATGAGAGCGCAGCCGCGACTCCACAAAATATGCACAACCTACAAGCGAACAGGAGTATACTCTCATATATAAGTGTACGTAAAAATGAAGCCCTGAGTCTAGAAGTGTTATCAAAAAAAGTGAAACATTTTTATTAGACAAGGCTCATTGTGGATACAGGGAATGGCTAAAAAGCCTGAATACACAAAAACATGACGAGAAAACAAGGAAAAACCACATAAAAACAAAAAACAACAACTACCTGTGGAGGAACACCCCTAGAGATATTGGTGCTACGAGTGGGCATAGAGTGACTAGAAATGGCATCCCACCATTAAAGGACAAGTGTAAAGGGAGCCCATATAAGCCACTATTACAGCCCCTATGCTAGATATAATCACACTCGTGCAGCCAGCATCACCGTGACTTACCCATGTGGGAAGGGGGAACCTCGACAGGCAGCAGAAAGGGCCCCAACGCGCGTTTCGCGAAGTTGGCTTCCTCAGGGGACCATAAAAAGCATCCATCAGTGCCCGGCCATATATACATGCTGGATGGCAACCTAAACTAATCGCAAGAGCCGCGCCAGGTGCGGCGCGTGCGCAGTGCCGCCCACGGCGTCCGACGCCACATCCGGCCATCCAGACCTCGGCGCGGGTCAAGGAAAACATTTCCTGTGACGTCAGGGACCCGCGCCGGGTCTTCAGGATGCCTTCGGTGACGCGGACGGAGTCGGGGCCGCAGTGCGCACGCGCACAGCGCGGCGGCCATCTTACATCCTGGATAGAGTATGGGCAGGGACTGAGGGGCTGCTAATAGTTATAAAAGACTGCGGTGTAAGTGCGAGAACAGAAACAATACCATAAAAACACTTGAGAGAAAAGAGAGGGACAACAAGAGAATGTACAACGGAGTTCATGGCAAGAACAGACAGTATACACTGTAATACTCCGTTAGTGTTCTAATCCGGAATGTCCGCAATCCAAAGGGTGCTCCCATGCAATCCATATGTGAATTTGTTCCACAATACGAAGAATCAATCCTTATCTGGTCACAACTGGCCAGAGGGAGATATATATCCAGAACAAAAGGAGTTGGTGGACCTCTAATCACTAAACAGATAGAAAGTGAAACACATAAAAAAAATGTTAAAATGCAGAACATGCAACACCCAAAATATAAAAGGGAGAGTAGGATGACGCGAAAGCAGACTGTCAAACAATTGGCAGTTACCTCTGCTGATATAGGTACATTGATTAATAAACACGATCCGAAAATAAACCCCTCAGCCATGAAGGAGATGCAGCAAAGGAAGGGGCCAGGTACATACTTATTAAAGAAAAGGGGTGAAGGATAATTGTTCGTTGAGCCCGTGCGGGGACATGGTGCCCAGAGTCACAATCCATCGGCACTCCAGCTGCGCCAGAATACGTTTGCGGTCACCTCCCCTAATACCACAGTGTACCTTGTCTATGCCCCGCACCTTGAAAGAAGCGGGGTCACATCCATGGCACAGTCTGAAGTGCCGAGGGACCGGTTCCAATTCAGCAATGTCCACCGCATTTCTGGCCGCACTAATGCCCCGCACGTGCTCACGTATCCTCACCCTGAGTTCACGAGATGTAAGTCCTACGTAACCGAGATTACAGGCACAGACGGCATAGTACACCACATAGGTAGTATTACACGTAATATAGTTGGTAATACGGTATTCTTTATCGCTATTAGCTGATGTAAATGTTGTTGCTCTAACGGAATTGCGACAGGCCAAACACGACCCACATGGGAAAAAGCCCCATTTTTGTTTACCCATCCCAAACAGAGTGGCCGGTTTTGCCACATAGTGACTTTTTGTCAAGATGTCTTTCAGATTTCTTCCTCTCCTTGCTGTTAGGAGAGGATATTCTGGAATTAATCTTTCCAGAGTTGGTTCAGTCTTAAGGACCGGCCAATGCTTAGATAGGATATTTCAGATACATCCCCATTGGTCATTATACGTTGTGATAAAACGTACGGGTTGTTCTCTATTTGCTGCCCTAGTCCTCATAGTGCCAAGAAGATGTTCTCTTGGTACTCTCTTGGCTCGCAAATATCCCTGTTTAATACTCCTATTGCTGTACCCCCTCTCCCGGAACCTGCTGGAATGTCAGATGGCCGCCGCGCTGTGCGCGTGCGCACTGCGGCCCCGACTCCGTCCGCGTCACCGAAGGCATCCTGAAGACCCGGCGCAGGTCCCTGACGTCACAGGAAATGTTTTCCTTGACCCGCGCCGAGGTCTGGATGGCCGGATGTGGCGTCGGACGCCGTGGGCGGCACTGCGCACGCGCCGCACCTGGCGCGGCTCTTGCGATTAGTTTAGGTTGCCATCCAGCATGTATATATGGCCGGGCACTGATGGATGCTTTTTATGGTCCCCTGAGGAAGCCAACTTCGCGAAACGCGCGTTGGGGCCCTTTCTGCTGCCTGTCGAGGTTCCCCCTTCCCACATGGGTAAGTCACGGTGATGCTGGCTGCACGAGTGTGATTATATCTAGCATAGGGGCTGTAATAGTGGCTTATATGGGCTCCCTTTACACTTGTCCTTTAATGGTGGGATGCCATTTCTAGTCACTCTATGCCCACTCGTAGCACCAATATCTCTAGGGGTGTTCCTCCACAGGTAGTTGTTGTTTTTTGTTTTTATGTGGTTTTTCCTTGTTTTCTCGTCATGTTTTTGTGTATTCAGGCTTTTTAGCCATTCCCTGTATCCACAATGAGCCTTGTCTAATAAAAATGTTTCACTTTTTTTGATACCACTTCTAGACTCAGGGCTTCATTTTTACGTACACTTATATATGAGAGTATACTCCTGTTCGCTTGTAGGTTGTGCATATTTTGTGGAGTCGCGGCTGCGCTCTCATTTTGGTCCCGTCTCTATAGGACCATATACTCTCTATGTATATCCAGTATGTCAGTTCTTGTTAAACTCATATTTATTCTGTGTATCTTCACAGCATCTCTTACTGACTCTATGGATCACAAAGCACGTGAGAAAGCATGGTTAACAAAACTTGATGAGATGTTCGGGGGAGAACCACCTGCGGTTCCCAATATGAGGGAGACTGGTGACGTGATTACTAAACTTAAGAATCTGTACAATCGAAAAACACGTATCTGGTGGAATAAGTCCTTCCTTGAACGGTATATTGAGAAGGGGTTAATACCTAGAGGCCTGAGGGTCCAAGTGTTTCCCTCCTTTTCTATTGATGATGACTCTTTCAAAAAGGAATGGGAGGACTTTGCCACAAACTGTTCGAAGGGTTTTATGAGATTGCTTATCAAGTCTAATGCTGTCTCCCTGAGTGAATTGGAGATTGAAATCAATGAGGTACAGGGGGATTTGGCGAGCAAACTTGATAATGAGGCTATAACGAAGCTCAATAAAGAACTGGAGGGTGACTTTGCGAAATGGGAAAAAGAAATAGTGGCGTCCAAGACTAAGAAATACCAACGAGATGTGTTGGACTTCTCTAATAATCGGGTATATAGATGGAGAAAGAAACAGGGTCTGCCCCTAATTACACCCAGATCCCATCGTAACTCTTTTTCTTCAGCCTCATCTATTGATGAGGAGATGTCTTCTGGTAGCCACTCCACCATCCAACAGAATTTGCGCCTGGGACTGGGTAGACATGCCTACAAGAAAGGATCAACTTATAATAAAAGGAAACTGACCCCTCCACAATCATTGGAAAAGAAATCCAAAACAACTGCAAATTTGGAGGTAATCAACCTCTCTAGGCATGTTTTGTCTAAGTCCCAGGAGGAAGTTTTGAAATTGGGCTTGACTTTTGTTCCCACTAATGGTTTTGATTATTTTACAGCCATGAAGGATTTGCAGCTTTTCTTGCGGAAGGTCGTACTTCGTAAACTCCATGCGAGACCGACAGGCACAGACGGCCTGGACACCACTATGGATCGGGAGACACTGGCCACGTTGGAAGAACTTGGAAGTGAGAGTGCTGCCCCTACCAGAGGTACCTTCCCTACCTCCGTCGTGCCGAGGTCAACCACGTTCCCCCCAGTCTCTGTATGCCCCCAAATTGAGATTTTTAATAAGTTGGTTTTGGCCGATTTTAGGGCTATTTCACAGAGCAGGGGGAGAGATAATCTTAGTAGATCTCAACGTCAGGTGTTAAAGGAATTGAGATCTATGACTGATGTGGTCATCAAGCCTGCAGACAAGGGGGGGAACGTGGTGATCTGGCCGACGGATATGTATGAAAGGGAGGCCTTTCGCCAACTTAGGGATAGGGGGGGGATACACACTCTTACCCCACAATCCACTGGCAATGTTCTCTGAGCTCTTGTATGAAATATTGGATAGGGCTTACCAACTAGGGATTATCCCAAAAAAAATCTTTGATGGACTATGTGTTAAAGCCCCAGTGATACCAACACTATATTTGCTGCCCAAGGTCCATAAGGATTCCGTCACACCTCCCGGGCGTCCTATTGTCTCTGGCATGGGAGGGCTATGCGATCCAGCTTGTAAATTTATTGAATACTATCTTCATCCGCTGGTTGAGACGCTGCCCTCCTATGTCAGAGACACTACGGACGTCCTGAGGAGGCTGGACGGCTTGGTAATGGAACCAGATATGCTTCTCGCAACAATTGATGTTGAGTCGCTTTATACGAGCATTGACCACACAGATGGTATAAGGGCCACTAAATTCTATCTGGAATCAAGCAACCTGAATCCTGAGTTGTGCTCCCTCGTCCTGGAACTGCTGGAATTTATTTTGACACATAATTTCTTTACTTTTAAGGATCGCTACTTTTTACAACAGCGCGGCACTGCGATGGGCGCGGCGTGTGCGCCGTCCTACGCAAACCTCTTTCTCGGGTATTGGGAGAGGGAGGTTTTCGGTGATGGCGCATGCGCCGCCTCCCAGGCGCAGTGCTGGTATCGCTATATCGATGACATCCTTCTTATTTGGCAGGGTGGCGAGCCTGGGCTCCGACAGTTCATCCATGAGCTTAATCATAACCAATATAACATCAGACTTACCTATAAGATTGCCTCCAAAACTATTGACTTTCTGGATGTAAAAATTCTGACTGATGATTCGGGGATGCTACAAACTGATGTTTTCCGAAAGGAAACCTCAGTAAATGCACTTCTCCATGCATCCAGTGCTCACATCTCCTCTACAATACGAGCGGTCCCTATAGGACAATTCTTACGGATGAAGAGGATCTGCTAATTGGATGGAATGTTTGAGGCCCAGGCTCGTGACCTTTCCAGCAGGTTCCGGGAGAGGGGGTACAGCAATAGGAGTATTAAACAGGGATATTTGCGAGCCAAGAGAGTACCAAGAGAACATCTTCTTGGCACTATGAGGACTAGGGCAGCAAATAGAGAACAACCCGTACGTTTTATCACAACGTATAATGACCAATGGGGATGTATCCGAAATATCCTATCTAAGCATTGGCCGGTCCTTAAGACTGAACCAACTCTGGAAAGATTAATTCCAGAATATCCTCTCCTAACAGCAAGGAGAGGAAGAAATCTGAAAGACATCTTGACAAAAAGTCACTATGTGGCAAAACCGGCCACTCTGTTTGGGATGGGTAAACAAAAATGGGGCTTTTTCCCATGTGGGTCGTGTTTGGCCTGTCGCAATTCCGTTAGAGCAACAACATTTACATCAGCTAATAGCGATAAAGAATACCGTATTACCAACTATATTACGTGTAATACTACCTATGTGGTGTACTATGCCGTCTGTGCCTGTAATCTCGGTTACGTAGGACTTACATCTCGTGAACTCAGGGTGAGGATACGTGAGCACGTGCGGGGCATTAGTGCGGCCAGAAATGCGGTGGACATTGCTGAATTGGAACCGGTCCCTCGGCACTTTAGACTGTGCCATGGATGTGACCCCGCTTCTTTCAAGGTGCGGGGCATAGACAAGGTACACTGTGGTATTAGGGGAGGTGACCGCAAACGTATTCTGGCGCAGCTGGAGTGCCGATGGATTGTGACTCTGGGCACCATGTCCCCGCACGGGCTCAACGAACAATTATCCTTCACCCCTTTTCTTTAATAAGTATGTACCTGGCCCCTTCCTTTGCTGCATCTCCTTCATGGCTGAGGGGTTTATTTTCGGATCGTGTTTATTAATCAATGTACCTATATCAGCAGAGGTAACTGCCAATTGTTTGACAGTCTGCTTTCGCGTCATCCTACTCTCCCTTTTATATTTTGGGTGTTGCATGTTCTGCATTTTAACATTTTTTTTATGTGTTTCACTTTCTATCTGTTTAGTGATTAGAGGTCCACCAACTCCTTTTGTTCTGGATATATATCTCCCTCTGGCCAGTTGTGACCAGATAAGGATTGATTCTTCGTATTGTGGAACAAATTCACATATGGATTGCATGGGAGCACCCTTTGGATTGCGGACATTCCGGATTAGAACACTAACGGAGTATTACAGTGTATACTGTCTGTTCTTGCCATGAACTCCGTTGTACATTCTCTTGTTGTCCCTCTCTTTTCTCTCAACAGTGTTTTTATGGTATTGTTTCTGTTCTCGCACTTACACCGCAGTCTTTTATAACTATTAGCAGCCCCTCAGTCCCTGCCCATACTCTATCCAGGATGTAAGATGGCCGCCGCGCTGTGCGCGTGCGCACTGCGGCCCCGACTCCGTCCACGTCACCGAAGGCATCCTGAAGACCCGGCGCGGGTCCCTGACGTCACAGGAAATGTTTTCCTTGACCCGCGCCGAGGTCTGGATGGCCGGATGTGGCGTCGGACGCCGTGGGCGGCACTGTGCACGCGCCGCACCTGGCGCGGCTCTTGTGATTAGTTTAGGTTGCCATCCAGCATGTATATATGGCCGGGCACTGATGGATGCTTTTTATGGTCCCCTGAGGAAGCCAACTTCGCGAAACGCGCGTTGGGGCCCTTTCTGCTGCCTGTCGAGGTTCCCCCTTCCCACATGGGTAAGTCACGGTGATGCTGGCTGCACGAGTGTGATTATATCTAGCATAGGGGCTGTAATAGTGGCTTATATGGGCTCCCTTTACACTTGTCCTTTAATGGTGGGATGCCATTTCTAGTCACTCTATGCCCACTCGTAGCACCAATATCTCTAGGGGTGTTCCTCCACAGGTAGTTGTTGTTTTTTGTTTTTATGTGGTTTTTCCTTGTTTTCTCGTCATGTTTTTGTGTATTCAGGCTTTTTAGCCATTCCCTGTATCCACAATGAGCCTTGTCTAATAAAAATGTTTCACTTTTTTTGATACCACTTCTAGACTCAGGGCTTCATTTTTACGAATAGATACAACAGACTTGCGTACATCAAAAATCAATAACTTAAATTGAAATACAGGATTAACCCTATCAATAAGGTACAAAGAAAAAACAACTGTATAATCAAGAGATGCCAGACTCCGGAACAAACCGAAAATGGCAACAACTATATTGTCAAAATAGTGCGCATGCGCAATGCCATCAGATGGTACCGTGCTAGAGCCTGGCAATACGGCCAAAGGTAGTATTATCAGATCAAAGGAACAAAGACAACCGGGTTGGTATATAAACAAGACTTAATGAAATAGCTGCATAAAAAGGTCAGAGATTACAAATTGCGCAAGCCTAGCCATGCGTTGGATATTAACGAACTCACTAGAAAGATGCAGGTGCTCATGATGGAGCACCCACAATGGAAGGATATTATGGTAGAAGAATAAGATGTAATGCATTGATTTTAGTTTCACCAAGGGCCTATACCATATGGCCAGTAACAGCATACGAGTTTAATCCGTGATGTCACAATCCAACATGTAACCAGTGCCAACAGAGTAGACCATATGTAGAACACTGGGGCCCGAGGGGCCCTGCAAATGTTCAATACATGCAGGAACATGTGTAGTGCCAATGCAACACAGTAGCAACCCATATCTGTAACCCGCAAAAAAAAACCCACTCAAGTGCCAAAGGTAAATTGGTCATAGACCATCAATAAGAAAAAACATGAACCGATAAACAGAGTTATTATTGCACAAAGTCCAAAGAGTCAGAGCTGTTTGTAAAATCCCGTAAACAAGAGGTCCTCATTTAGTCCATTCGGTGTACAACTCTGGAGTTCATAAATCCGTTTGGATTCACAGCGGAGAAGGGAGTTGGTAATGTTTCCGTCCCTGATGTTGGTGGACACACTTTCCAGTCCCATGACCTTGAAACCAGGGGGCTTCCACCTTACTGCTAGTGCAAAGGCTCTGGAAAAGCGTTATGGCTACTCACCCCCCTAAAATAAATTCTGCGCTCCCAAATTCAAATGCCCCCCTCCCTTCTGAGCCCCACAGTGTACCTAAACCCACATACAGTTAGGTCCATATATATTTGGACAGAGACAACATTTTTCTAATTTTGGTTATAGACATTACCACAATGAATTTTAAACAAAACAATTAAGATGCAGTTGAAGTTCAGACTTTCTGCTTTCATTTGAGGGTATCCACATTAAAATTGGATGAAGGGTTTAGGAGTTTCAGCTCCTTAACATGTGCCACCCTGTATTTAAAGGGATCAAAAGTAATTGGACAATTGACTCCAAGGCTATTTCATGGACAGGTGTGGGCAATCCCTTCGTTAGGTCATTCTCAATTAAGCAGATAAAAGGCCTGGAGTTGATTTGAGGTGTGGTGCTTGCATTTGGAAGGTTTTGCTGTGAAGTAAACATGCGGTCAAAGGAGCTCTCCATGCAGGTGAAACAAGTCATCCTTAAGCTGCAAAAACAGAAAAAAACCCATCTGAGAAATTGCTACAATATTAGGAGTGGCAAAATCAACAGTTTGGTACATCCTGAGGAAGAAAGAAAGCACTGGTGAACTCATCATCGCAAAAAGACCTGGGCGCCTACGGAAGACAACAGTGGTGGATGATCGCAGAATAATCTCCATGGTGAAGAGAAACCCCTTCACAACAGCCAACCAAGTGAACAACGCTCTCTAGGAGGTAGGCATAGCAATATCCAAATCTACCATTAAGAGAAGACTGCATGAAAGTAAATACAGAGGGTTCACTGCACGGTGCAAGCCACTCATAAGCATCAAGAATAAAAAGGCTAGACTGGACTTTGCTAAAAAATATCTAAAAAAGCCAGCACAGTTCTGGAAGAACATTCTTTGGACAGATGAAACCAAGATCAACCTCTACAAGAATGATGGAAAGAGAAACGTATGGCAAAGGCGTAGTACAGCTCATGACCCAAAGCATACCACATCATCTGTAAAACACGGCGGAGGCAGTGTGATGGCTTGGGCATGCATGGCTGTCAGTGGCACTGGGTCACTAGTGTTTATTGATGATGTGACACAGGACAGAAGCAGCCAAATGAATTCTGAGGTATTCAGAGACATACTGTGTGCTCAGATCCAGCCAAATGCAGCAAAACTGATTGGTCGTCAAATCATACTACAGATGGACAATGACCCAAAACATAAAGCCAAAGCAACCCAGGAGTTTATTAAAGCAAAGAAGTGGAATATTCTTGAATGGCCAAGTCAGTCACCTGATCTCAACCCCATTGAGCATGCATTTCACTTGTTAAAGACTAAACTTCAGACAGAAAGACCCACAAACAAACAGCAACTAAAAAAACCACAGTGAAGGCCTGGCAGAGCATCAAAAAGGAGGAAACACAGCGTCTGGTGATGTCCATGAGTTCAAGACTTCAGGCAGTCATTGCCAACAAAGGGTTTTCAACCAAGTACTAAAAATTATCATTTTATTTAAAATTATTGAATCTGTCCAATTACTTTTGGTCCCTTTAAAAACAGGGTGGCACATGTTAAGGAGCTGAAACTCCTAAACCCTTCATCCAATTTTAATGTGGATACCCTCAAATGAAAGCTGAAAGTCTGAACATCAACTGCATCTGAATTGTTTTGTTTAAAATTCATTGTGGTAATATCTATAACCAAAATTAGAAAAATGTTGTCTCTGTCCAAATATATATGGACCTAACTGTATATCATCCACTTGTTTGGCATTTCAGTAGTGTTGACAGCCCGCCTAATTTATGGGTGCATGCCTCCAGAAGCACGGGCTGGGCATAACGTACTGGTGACTGCAACGTACTGGTCACTACAGCGTCCCGGTCACTACAATGCCAGTTTGCAATTTTTACTCAGCAACATCCACCACTGCTGCCTGTTTCTGGAAAACACCCATGGAGTCAAAATCATCACTACACCTGTAGATAAATTCCCAAAGGGGTATAATTTCCAAACCGGGGTCACTTGAGGGGGATTCTGCTTTTCTGGCATTCAGGGGCTCTTCATATAGAGTTGAGAAACTATTCTACTGTATAATAATTTGTTCTCCAAGCGTCAGTCTCTCCAGAGTCTTGCTTTGTGGCTAAGCAGTACCGTACAGCCACAAATGGGGTATTGCCAAGTTCAGCAGAAATTGTGTAACACATTTTGGTACAATTTGTACCCATTTCAGGAGTGAAAATGTAAAATCTGGGGCAACAACAATTTTTTTTGTGGTAAAAATGTAATTATTTTTTCTTCACTGCCCAATGGTATCAAATTTTGTGACACACCTGTGGTGTCAATATGATCACTGCACGCCTAGATGTACGCATTGAGAGGTGTAGTTTGTAAAATGGGGTCGCTTACAGGGGTTTCTGCTGTTCTGGCACCTCAGGGACTCTGCCAATATGACATGGCCCCCTCAAACCAATGCAGCAAAACCTGCACTGTAATATGGCGCTCCTTCCCTTTTGAGCTTTGTACTGTGCCTCAAGAGTAGTTTTTGACCACTTATGGGGTATTTATGTACTCAGGAGAAATTGCACAAAAAATGTATGGGACTATTTTTTCTTGCTACCCCTATGAAAATAAAAAAAATAAGGGTAAAATAAAATTTTTGTGGAAAAAAATGTTTTTTTTTTAATTTTCATGGCTCAACATTATAAAATTCTGTGAAGCCCCTGAAGTTTCAAGGTGCTCACCACACATCTAGATAAAGTCTTTGAGAGGTATAGTTTCCAAAATGGGGTCAATTGTGGGGGGTTTCTACTGTTTAGGCACCTCAGGGGCTCGTCAAATGCGACATGGTGTTGGCTATTGATTCAAGCCAATTTTGTATTTCAAAAGTCAAATGGCGCTGCTTCCCTTCCAAGTCCTTGCATGCACTCAAACAATAGTTTTCCTCCACATATTTGTATTGGCGTACTCAGGAGAAATTGCTTAACAAAGTTAGGGGACCACTTTTTCTTTCTTCCCTTGTAAAAGTAAAAAGATTGAGGCTAAAATAACATTTTTGTGGAAAAAATGTGTTTTTTAATTTTCACGGCTCAACATTATAAAATTCTGTGAAGCCCCTGAGGTTTCAAGGTGCTCACTACTCATCTAGATAAAGTGTTTGAGGGGTCTAGTTTCCAAAATGGGATCATTTGTGGGAGGTTTCTACTGTTTAGGCACTTCAGGGGCTCTCCAAACGCGACATGGCGCTGGATATTGATTCAAGCCAATTTTGTATTCCAAAAGTCAAATAGCGCTCCTTCCCTTCCAAGCCCTGCCGTGCGCTCCAACTATAGTTTTCATCCCCATATGTTGTATCGGCGTACTCAGTAGAAACATCACAATAAATTTTATGGTGCATTTTCTTTCATTTCCCTTGTGAAAATAGGACATATGGCGATAAAGAAACATTTTTGTGGGAAAAAGTGAAATGTCAATTTTTTCCTTCCACATTAAATTAATTCATGTGAAGCACCTGAAGGGTTAAGAAACTTCTTGAATGTGGTTTTAACCCTTATAACTTCCTAACAAAAAAAACAATTTTGTTCCAACATTTTTTTCGGATGTAAAGTAGACATGTGGGAAATGTTATTTATTAAAGGGACACTGTCACCTGAATTTGGAGGGAACAATCTTCAGCCATGGAGGCGGGGTTTTGGGGTTTTTGATTCACCCTTTCCTTACCCGCTGGCTGCATGCTGGCTGCAATATTGGATTGAAGTTCATTCTCTGTCCTCCGTAGTACATGCCTGCACAAGGAACAACATGAGACAAGCTCTGAAGGAGGTGGTATCTGTACTGACCGCAGACCCTGAATCTAGCAGCGCAACTAGAAATAGCCGTGGGGGGTACCTGACGCTCCCTAGACCCCTCGGCACAGCCTAAGATCTAACTTCCCCTAAAGATGGAAACAGGAAACCTATCTTGCCTCAGAGAAAATCCCCAAAGGAAAGATAGCCCCCCACAAATATTGACGGTGAGAGGAGGGGAAAATAACATACGCAGAAATGAAATCAGATTTTAGCATAGGAGGCCAGTCTAGCTTGATAGATAGGACAGGAAAGGATACTGTGCGGTCAGTATAAAAACTACAAAAAAATCCACACAGAGTTTACAAAATCTCCACACCTGACTAAAGGTGTGGAGGGCAAATCTGCTTCCCAGAGCTTCCAGCTAACCGAAAAAATCCATAATGACAAGCTGGACAAAAATAGAATGCACAGAACAATAAGTCCACAACATGTGGACTGAAATGAGCAAAGCCAGAACTTATCTTTGCAGAACTGGTCAGGAAACCAGGAGAATCCAAGCAGAGATGTGAATCCAGCCAGAGAACATTGACAAGTGGCATAGGCTGAAGACTAGAGCCAGGTTAAATAGCAGAGCCAGGAGAGACGATTAGTGAAAGCAGCTGCTAAAGCTAAACCCAAGGAGCGGCAGTTCCACTCAAAACCACCAGAGGGAGCCCAAGGGCAGAATTCACAAAAGTGCCATTAACAACCACCGGGGGGAGCCCAAGAACGGAATTCACAACAGGGCGGTCCTGGTGCGGTCCGGTCCGATGGGCATCACGGTCCAGGTCTGGTACCTCCCATCTTCATACGATGATGTCCTCTTCTTTGCTTCCTGTCTTAGCTCCTGCGCAGACGTACTTTGTCTGCCATGTTAAAAAAAAAAGTTCAATTTTTGTCTCATCTGTCCATAGGACATTCTCCCAGAAGCTGTGTGGCTTGTCAACATGTAGTTTGTCAAATTCCAGTCTGGCTTTTTTATGATTTTTTTCAACAATAGTGTCCTCCTTGGTTATCTCCCATGAAGTCCTCTTTGACTCATACAACAACGGATGGTGCGATCTGACACTGATGTTCCTTGAGCTTGAAGTTCACCTTTAATCTGTTTTGGAAGTTTTTCTGGGCTCTTTTGTTACCATTTGTATTATCCATCTCTTTGATTTGTCATCAATTTTCCTCCTGCGGCCACATCCAGGAAGGTTGGCTACAGTCCCATGGATCTTAAAGGGAACCTGTCACCCCGTTTTTTCAGATTGAGATATAAATACTGTTAAATAGGGCCTGCGCTGTGCGTTACTATAGTGTATGTAGTGTACCCTGATTCCCCACCTATGCTGAGAAATACATTACCAAAGTCGCCATTTTCGCCTGTCAATCAGGCTGGTCAGGTCAGGTGGGCGTGGTGACATCGCTCTTTTCTTCCCCAGCTTTCCGTTGGTGGCGTAGTGGTGTGCGCATGTCGCAGTGACGAATCCACTGCGCGCACGTGAAGAAGCAGCGCGCAATCTGCGCTATTACCCCCTGTCATCGGTGGGGGCGGCCATATTCCTGGGGCCGCGCGTGCGCAGATGGAGTGCTCTGCTGCACGGGGCTTCAGGAAAATGGCCACGGGAAGCCGCGCGTGCGCAGAAGAGATCGCGGTGGCCATTTTCCCCAAGCCGAATTTGCATCTCGGCTTTGGGAAAATAGCCACCGCGATCTCTTCTGCGCACGCGCGGCTTCCCGCGGCCATTTTCCTGAAGCCCCGTGCAGCAGAGCACTCCATCTGCGCACGCGCGGCCCCAGGAAGATGGCCGCCCCCACCGATGACAGGGGGTAATAGCGCAGATCGCGCGCTGCTTCTTCACGTGCGCGCAGTGGATTCGTCACTGCGACATGCGCACACCACTACACCACCAACGGAAAGCTGGGGAAGAAAAGAGCGATGTCACCACGCCCACCTGACCTGACCAGCCTGATTGACAGGCGAAAACGGCAACTTTGGTAATGTATTTCTCAGCATAAGTGGGGAATCAGGGTACACTACATACACTATAGTAACGCACAGCGCAGGCCCTATTTAACAGTATTTATATCTCAATCTGAAAAAACGGGGTGACAGGTTCCCTTTAAATTTTTGAATAATATGTGCAGCTGTAGTCACAGGAACATCATGCTGCTTAGAGATGGTCTTATAACATTTACCTTTAACATGTTTGTCTATAATTTTCTTTCTAATCTCCTGAGACAACTCTTTCCTTTGCTTCCTCTGGTCCATGTTGAGCGTGATACAAACCATGTCACCAAACAGCACAGTGAGTATCTGCAGCCCTATATACAGGCCCCCTCACTGATTCCAAGACTGTAGACACCTGTGATGCTAGTTAGTGGACACACCTTGATTTAATATGTCCCTTTTGTCACATTGTTTTCAGGGGTACCATCATTTCTGTCCACACCTATTTCATGAGTTTTATTTTTTTTAAATTCTGTGGAAGCACGGTTGAAAAGCAAAAGCAAAGAAAATAACAACTATCATTTGTTCATTTTCATAGATCTTTTATTTATTATTACTTTTGTCAGATTCAAGTTATTTCTGTGACCATTGTGGGTTTTTTTGTCATTAAATGAGGGGTACGAACAATTTTGACCATTATATATATATATATATATATATATATATATATATATATATATATATATATATTGTGAGGCTGTGGCCTCTGATACAGCTAGGGGGCGTTGTTTGTTCTCCCCAGAATGTGCATGCAGACGGATGAAGTCCATAGGTGTGCATGAGAGTCACGGATCTCCGGTCCGGGTTTTCCAGGTGGCTGAAGGCCACAGGTTTGTGTGTGTTTAAAAGCCCTGCAGTAAGGGGTATGGGTGTGTCAGGTGTCTGGCCAGGAGAGGCCAGGTGTGTGAGGTGCACATCAGTGTCAGTCTGGTGTGTGCTGGTCTGCAGAGTGCATGGAGGCACAGGCAAGCAGAGCCAGCACCCAGGGCAGCTGAATAGCCTGGCACCCTCAGCGTACACAGAGATGCAAGTCGTCCATGGTACTGGTCTCGGATGTGGACAGTCCTGTGCCCGGAGGTGGATGTCCTGTGCCCGTAGGAGTCGGATGTGGACAGTCCTGTGCCCGGAGGTGGATGTCCTGTACCCAAAAGAGGACTAGCATGTGCAACGATTGCAAACAGGTGGATATGGTGCCCGGCTGCTATCCGGAGGATATCCTGAACTGTGTACGACTGTGTGAGTAAAGAGTCTGTAAAGAGACTGTGATACAGCGATGTAGGACACCCACGAGAACTAGTCAGAGGAGGGCTGGCGTGTGTAGTGTCTGCAACATATGAGGCTGTGTGTCATGATCCCAATGGCAGGGGATCACAAAAGGACAAGCACAAAAACAAAACAAGCTCTAGGGTGATGGAACCTGAGCTGACCGCGATCCTGAACCTAAACACACAACTAGCAGTAGCCGGGGAACGTGCCTACGATGATTCCTAGACGTCTCGCACCAGCCGAAGGATTAACTTCCCCTATTAGAAGAAACACAGACCTCACTTGCCTCCAGAGAAACACCCCACAGAAATAGCAGCCCCCCACATGTAATAACGGTGAAATGAGAGGAAAGCACATACGTAGTTATGAAAATAGAATCAGCAAAAATGAGGCCCGCTAAAGCTAGATAGCAGAGGATACAAAAGTGAACTGCGCGGTCAGCGATAAACCCTTCAAAAAACCATCCTGAAATTACTTGAACTCATGTGCCAACTCATGGAACATGAGGAGTAATTTCAGCCCACTAGAGCAACCAGCAGCAAGGAATCACATATCTGCAAGCTGGACTAAGACAAAAATAAAGCAAAACGTGGAACAGGAAAATCAAAACTTAGCTTGTCCTGAAGATAACAGACGCAGGGAGCAGAGGTAAAAAGACACGCTGATTACATTGATAGCCGGCGAGGAAATGACAAAAAAGCCAGGTTAAATAGGAAACTCCCATAACCTGATGGAACAGGTGGACACCAGAGACCGCAGAGAACACAAGTCACCCAGTACCATCAGTAACCACCAGAGGGAGCCCAAAAACGGAACTCACAACAGCTGTGTGTATGTAGACGTATAGAAACTGTGAGATGGCGTGCGGTCGCCCAGGGAAACTGGACAAGGGAAGTCTGGCCTGTTTAGGGACCGCAAATCTAAAGCCATGTGATATGCACCGCCTCACCAACACCGGAGCTACCGCCTCACCAACACCGGAGCTCCTGCAACCCTCAACCTACTGTCTCCTTCACCATAATCCTGTAGAATGTAAGCCCGCAAGGGCAGGGTCCTCGCCCCTCTGTATCAGTCCGTCGTTGTTAGTTTGTTTACTGTATGTGATATTTGTAACTTGTATGTAACCCCTTCTCATGTACAGCACCATGGAATCAATGGTGCTATATAAATAATAATAATAATAATATGCATTACTTTGAACTGGGGTAAACTGATCACTGAAGTTATATGCATTTATGTGAAGTAGACTTTTATGCTGTGAAGAAACACATTAAAAGAGACTTTTGTGTTTGAATTTGTGGGTTACTGCTTCTTCACTGCGTACGATGCTACTGCAGCTTTACATATGGTGGAGAATGCGGGCAGTGTGAACTGAAGCATACCCCAAAGCGTGCTGCATAGCATTGTGCAAAGTCGGCTGGAATTTTTTTTTCTTCTCAAGACAGCTTGCTGTGGCTCGGCGGGGCCATGAAGATTGAAGGCTTCTGGCGGTAACTCGGTGGGGTTACGAAGATTTGCTGTGGATTGGCGGGTCCACGAATTCTGCGCAGCAGGAGCTGCAGTTCTGGTAGCAGCAGCTAGAGGCGCTGCAGTTGCAGCAGAGAATGTGTATATGTACTGTTTTGGGCATAGAACCTGAAAATATTGAAATACCTGCCATAGGGGTCGCGAAATTAGGGTCAGAGTGTAATCCCGATAGGCTTCCCCTAGAGGTATTGGCAGGAGAAACTGAAAACGTTGTTTTGGGCGGAGATGTCACAGGGTCATACCGATGCCTTATTATCTCGTGCCCATACGGGGTAACAAGTGTTCAACCCCACAGGTATAAACAGGGGGGAGGATATGTGAGGCTGTGGCCTCTGATACAGCTAGGCGGCGTTGTTTATTCTCCCCAGAATGTGCATGGAGACGGATGAAGTCCATAGGTGTGCATGAGAGTCACGGATCTCCGGTCCGGGTTTTCCAGGTGGCTGAAGGCCACAGGTTTGTGTGTGTTTAAAAGCCCTGCAGTAAGGGGTATGGGTGTGTCAGGTGTCTGGCCAGGAGAGGCCAGGTGTGTGAGGTGCACATCAGTGTCAGTCTGGTGTGTGCTGGTCTGCAGAGTGCATGGAGGCACAGGCCAGCAGAGCCAGCACCCAGGGCAGCTGAATAGCCTGGCACCCGCAGCGTACACAGAGATGCAAGTCATCCATGGTACTGGTCTCGGATGTGGACAGTCCTGTGCCCGGAGGTGGATGTCCTGTGCCCGTAGGAGTCGGATGTGGACAGTCCTGTGCCCGGAGGTGGATGTCCTGTACCCGAAAGAGGACTAGCATGTGCAAAGATTGCAAACAGGTGGATATGGTGCCCGGCTGCTATCCGGAGGATATCCTGAACTGTGTACGACTGTGTGAGTAAAGAGTCTGTAACGAGACTGTGATACAGAGATGTAGGACACCCACGAGAACTAGTCAGAGGAGGGCTGGCGTGTGTAGTGTCTGCAACATATGAGGCTGTGTGTATGGAGACGTATAGAAACTGTGAGATGGCATGCGGTCGCCTAGGGAAACTGGACAAGGGAAGTCTGGCCTGTTTAGGGACCGCAAATCTAAAGCCATGTGATATGCATTACTTTGAACTGGTGTAAACTGATCACTGAAGTTATATGCATTTATGTGAAGTGGACTTTAATGCTGTGAAGAAACACATTAAAAGAGACTTTTGTGTTTGAATTTGTGGGTCACTGCTTCTTCACTGCATACGATGCTACTGCAGCTTTACAATATATATATATATATATATATATATATATATATATATATGTATTGTAGCGTTTCCCCTACTTTGTGTCTTGGGGGACACTCGCTTGGCACGGGAATAACGCATACAGGCACGGTTTTCTTACAAAACAGTCTCTTAGGTTTATTTCACAACACTATAAACCACATCCTCAGAAACTTGCTAACAGCTTGAACACCGTCTGCACATATTCAGCTTTACCACAGTTCCTCACTGACCCCGGTCAGCATGACACAGGAACCTCGTCCGTTACCTGTTGGTGACCTTCACAGGTTCCTGGATACCTCTCCTCCACAGAGGTATCCTTTAGATGTTCTCACTGACCCCGGTCAGTATTACCCACGGTTATCAGACACTGGCATGTGCCAGGTCCAGAGCCCCGCCATGTGCTCTTCAGGGAGACGACACTCCCAACACATGGGCTCTTCAGGACCTTCCTGCACAGACCATTCAGGTCCACACTCAGAGACATGTAACCAGACCTCAGACACATTATATGGTTGTAACCATTCCCCTAGATGGGAGTGTGTGTGGCTAGTTTGACCCTCCCATCTCTCAGAACTAGCCCTGCCAGCCTCCCTAGTTAAACAACACCATTCACTTGTAGGACTACAGGTCCCAGAACAACCTTACTTCAGGCTGGAAGTGCAGAGTGTCTTCCTCTGCGACACACATACCGGCCATTCACAATAATGCCGCACTTTGACTCATCACCACAGTTATATCTGCGATTGCCATGCATTTCTATGGCCTCCAAACACCTCCATGCGCACTCTGGGAAGCCCATACAGCACCCCCTACCTGTAACAGAGGTCACTACACTACAATATATATATACACAAAAGAGCATAGTGAGGTCAAAAATACTCTGTTGTAAAAAAAATCACAGTAATAAGCAAGTGCTAGTCAAAAGATGGAAAAAACAGGGTGTTTAGCTGATACTTTTCTTTGCAAAAAAATGTATACTAAACTGCTCCACCAATCGTCAAGGTATACCCATATAGAGCAGTCCTAACTAATGTATATAATCCCTATCTGATGTATTTAAAAACCTGGTCATCTGTATAGTACCTGTATAAGCAGGGTTCAGGGAGGGAATATCCATGTGGACATTCTGAATGGAACAGCTTTGATGCAAATGACCCATAAGGAGTGGGACCAGAAACACATGGGCTACTTGCACATTGAACAAGTCTGTAGGAACCTGTTCACACACCACCAAGAAACTTGAAGACACAAAAGAGCACAGTGATGTCAAAAATACTCTGTTGCAAAAAAAAATCACAGTAATAAGCAAGTGACCATAAACACATGGGCTACTTGCACATTGAACAAGTCTGTAGGAACCTGTTCACACACCACCAGGAAACTTGAAGACATAAAAGAGCACAGTGAGGTCAAAAATACTCTGTTGTAAACAAAATCACAGTAATAAGCAAGTGAATATATATATATATATATATATATATATATATATATATACCAAATAGCAAAAAGAAGGCAGCACTCCAAAATTTTCAGATGAAAAAGAGGTGAAGTTTTAATCGACCCACATCACTGCGCGACGTTTCGGCTCACTGAGCCTTTTTCAAGCCTTGAAAAAGGCTCAGTGAGCCGAAACGTCGCGCAGTGATGTGGGTCGATTAAAACTTCACCTCTTTTTCATCTGAAACTTTTGGAGTGCTGCCTTCTTTTTGCTATTTGGTATACATGTTGGATTAATGTTTGGACCATTTTTATCCAGGAGGCTAGGCACCCACCATTGGTGAGCATTGTGCTGTTCCATTTTCTCTCTCTCTCTCTCTCTATATATATATATATGTTGGTGTGTGTGTGTTGGTGTCCTGGCAAATGCCAGAAGGGCCTGTCTTGTCAGGGGCTGCCTTGTCTGCTACGTTGTTAACAGAATCGGTGTTCTCAGGGTACCCATACTCAGGGCCGGCTCCAGGTTTTTGAGGGCCCCGGGCGAAAGAGTCTCAGTGGGCCCCCCCTTTTAACACATACCACGATTCATGATGCACAGATACAGCAGAGAAATATAGTACAGCCACGTAACATATAAAACAGCCCACGTAGTATATAACACAGCCCACATAGCATATAACACAGCCCACGTAGTATATAACACAGCCACGTACAGTGGCGTAACTACAAAGTTCTGGACCCCGGTGCAAACTTTCAAATGGGGCCCCCCCATGCCAAAATATTTTCCACCCAAATTCACATTTTCCCTGAGATTTTTGCCATGTATGCCAAATGACAAACAGCTCTGCTACATCTATAACTTCATGTGATATCAAGATGACTTTGGTCAGATAATAAATGATACTTAGCTTGGCTGTGTCTGTATCTCACTGGGGTATAAAGAAAAAACTCATACATATGAGATTTCCAATGCACAGACTTGTACTAAAAGGACAAACTCAGCTCTGCTATGTCAGCCATAGTTTGAGGTTTCCAATAAGCAGACTTGTACTAAGGACAAACTCAGCTCTGCTGTCTGTAATATAGATGATATACAATGCACAGACTTGTACTAAAGGACAAACTCAGCTCTGCTATGTCAGTAAGACATGATTATTTCCAATTGCCGACTTGCACCAAAGGACTAGCTGAGCTCTTCTACATGGCCAGGCTAATACTCGCATGTAGGGTTGCAGCTGGGTCCCATCTGTTGCTGCACCCCTCGGTGAAGCCGCCAGCAGCAGCCCCCACATGGGCACTAGAGCTGGGAGCAGAAGCCGCTCTGGAGGAGATGGAGCCGTCATTCCTACTTCTCCCAGGGTTGCAGATTTTTTGGGGAAAGGGTTTGCAGTCAGCTCAAAGCCACATTATCTGCCACAGGTCAGAGCAGTGTCAGACATTGGGGTCTCTGCCTTCATTGTAGGCTGGGAAGACAGCTGCAGCCGCCCAGCCCATGGCCGCCCCCCCAGGTCACCCAGAAGACTGTCAGAATATACAGCGATATAGCATGGCACTCACTCAGGTGCCGGTAACAGCTCCTCCAGTCTGGAATCTGCCTGTGCCTGATTAGTTCAGCACTGCACACAGCCAGGAGAGCAGAGCAGAAGAACTCTCCGCCCACAATGTCACGCTGGCTGTGTCCTTAACCCCTATGTGCCTGGCCCTGCACTGACTGAGAAGATGCTTGTGCCAGGCAGGGCAAATTGAAAGGGTAGAAAGGGTTAAAGCGGCCAGATGGATGTATGACTGCGTGAGTGGGCTGGGCCCCCCTGTCTTGTCAGGGCCCCGGCACTTGCCCGGGTGCGCCGGGTGCTGACGCCGGCCCTGCCCATACTGTTAAGAGTTGTGATGGAGCACAAAGTTGCTGACTCTGTCACTTACCCCAGCAGGCCACGGGTATCATTAGAAATATTGGTCTTGTAGAAAATCTTCCTTTCCTCCATCCAGGGTAATATTAGTAATATAGCCCATCTGGTTCATGGGGACGGGGACTACATAGGCCTGTGTGATTTCAAATGCCAGGGCTGAAAGGCTGTACCTGTGTGTGTGTTTTGAAGGACATTTTGTTTGAAAATATGTGTAACTGACAGATAATTGTTCAATGTAAAAGCTCATGTTAAAATCGCTTTGTAATCAGATAGCAATCACTTGCATGATATTCATCCGACTTTGCAGGAACAAAATCGGACTGATTTTAAAATCGCTAGTGTGTATCTGGCCTAAGTGCGGTGCCGGACAGGTTCATAACACTATTAACCTGAGGATTAGACCTATATCTGCAGTTTAATAGAGTTTTCTTCATGTGACACCTCGTGTACAATGTAGTGTTCAATGGTTTTTCTATTATAAGACTGTTGGGTCTTAGAAGGATAAGCTCCAGTAGGGTAGTCACAGTGTGGTGAGAGCATGGCCAAAATTCATCCCATCCTGGTCCCGCGATTGTGAAACAAAACCATTCATTCACCGATTGGCCATTGCGGTGGGTACAGTTTCAGCTGCAAGTGGTCAGCTGTACTGTCTTGGAAAATTGGTAAAAGAATGTAATTTCCTCATTCTTTTCTGGGTTTCGTTTTTATAGCATTCAAGATATATTAAAAAAAATCCTGGTAAGATTCTTAAGCCAGTGTGATTACTGCAATAGCAAATTTGTATGTTTTTGTTCATATTTAGTGTTTAAAAAAATCAGAACTCTGGTTTAAGTCGCCATTTTTGGACACCTGTAATTTTTATTTTTCCATCTATGAACCTGTGTAATTACTTTTTTGTGTGTCCGGCTTGCAATCATTTTCATTCATACCATTTTTGGTACATATAATATTTTGATCGCTTTTTATTGCATTTTAGCATAGCAATTCTGGCTTTTTAATTTTTTTCTTTTACTCGGTTAATTAATTGTACATTTTCATATATTGGATTTTTACACACACTGCGATACCTAATATGTTAATTTTTTTTATTTATTTTGAATTGGGGAGGGAAATATATAAATCTATATAAATCTTTTCACTTTTCTATTGCTTTAATATTCATAAAAACTTTTTTTTTTTATAAAATTTCTGTTATTATTTGATAACTTACAATGCAATATATACCCACACCCATTGTTAGACATATTGGTATGTACTACATTAGGAAGGGGTTACATTTTTTCAGGTCCAGCTTTGCCAATGGGCATTTGCCTTAAGAAGTTTAGCTGCTCTAGGCAACAGTTCAATATGACATTCATAGCTTTGAAGGTGAAAGGAGTTTAGCCGCATTCTTCTTGTCACATACGTAAGCAAATTATTCATATACAGGTAGTAATTAAGAAGATGGTTTAAGATCCTTTACAACTTTTTTATCATGTACTTTTTTGTAAAGTCAGTGGGGAGTGGAACTCCACTGTGATGATGTTTGTTTGGTTTCCTAGTTAGTTTTGAGATTCTTAGCCTCAGCCATCTCAAAATAAATGTAAAATGTGAATATAAAGAAGAGGTATAGAAACGGTTTGTCTTCTTTTTCCATAGGAATAGTTGATAGTCTTTCTTGCCAAAAATAATCATGTTCTTCCCACTCTTCCACTGGTCTTTGGATGGAAAATTCTGATTGCCACTGCTGTATTCCTACTGGAACCTTTGGTGTAGCCACTAGTGTGCACTTGCTCATTCCTGATCTCTTAAAAGCCCAGAGAGCAACAAAATTCCTCTTTAGCCATGAGGAACTGACCTAGGATTCTTAAGGGACCTTTCCTCATTGCTCACTGCCTGAGCAATAAGCTTCCTGTTTTGTGATAAGGTGTTCTTTTCTTTTGTCTACACTGTTACTTACTTGGCTTATTTTCTGACCTTGTGGGCATCCCTGATGAAAATTACTGTAAGGGCTTTTCACTCGTCAGTGTGTTTGGTACATGTGGTGACAGTTTTCAGATGTACTAGAGAAACTTACAAATGTAGACCAATTCAAGTGAATGGGTCTGTGCATGTCAGTGTGTTTCCACAAACCGTGTGTCCGTGTGACCCACAAGTAGACATGTCCGTTTTCTACCGACAAAACACACACATGCATTCACCTAAAGCTTAATTCTGAACTGCAGTGACCTCAGCACCAAGGGAAAAAGTCAGTGATGAGGTCACCACAGTTCAAGCTCAGTGAGTTCAGAGCAGATCACCATGAGAAATTCTCACTGTGATCTGCTGTGAAGACACTGAGCTGAACTGCAGTGAATTTTTTCCCATGGTGCTGAGGGCACCACAGTTCAACCCGGCTGGGAATGCAACCTCAGTGTCCGGCGGTAACCTAGTAGACGTCATTGCTAGTCAATGACGCTGCGCTCGCAGCAGCTCATTCACCGGTGGTTGTCAGCCTGGACGGTTGCATCTTGGCACCGTCCGGGTTAAAAACTATTTATCCCCCAGACATGGATTATGGCATGGGACAGGACGATGGACATGTGAAGGATATTGTTGTTTTTTTATTTTTGTTTTATTACAGGAGACGAGAGATTCAGTAGAATTAGGTGTTAGTTAAGTCTAACTGTGTTTGTTATTTTTAAATAAAAATGGAAAATTTAGTTTTGTTTTATTCCTAATAAAGGAATTTATACTTGTTGTGTCTTTATTTACAATCTAAATATAGATTTAATAATGGATAGGTGTCTTATACACTCCTCTCCATTACTAAACCACGGGCCTGTCACGGAAATACCACACTGCCAAATATGTGGCCTGTATTTTTTATTTTTTCAATGCAAAATAGTGCTGTATATAGGTAGAGTAACCACACTGCTTCTTCCTGCCTGTTGGGGTGATATGCCTCCTTCCCCATGTGTGCTGCTGCATGTCCTCCTGCCAGGCTGGGTCAGTCACTATGTCATCCACCACGTTGTCTTCTACATCCGCACCCAGCTCCTCCTCCTGACTTTCTGGCAATTGTGTCTCATCATCGTCCACCTCTTGTGACACTTTCCCACCATCGCCTTCATGTGACCGTGGCTCTTCAAATGTTTGGGCATCGCTACATGCAATCTCATCGGGCCCTACTTCAAGTTGACCTGCCGAGAGTCCAGAATCTTTAAAGGGAAAACTGACAAGATCTCCGGAGTGTCCAAGTGTGGGATCAGTTGTCTCAGGGCACTTGGCATGGTGGGAGGAAGGAGGATCAGGGTGAGTAATATCCGGTCCACAATCACGGCTACTCAGACTTGACCGTGTGGAAGACATGGTGGTGGTGATAGTGGCTAAGTGACTGGAAGCATTATCTGTTGTCAAACCAACAACCGTTTCACACTGCTCTGGCTTCAATAGTGGTGTGCTGCGGTCCCCTAGAAACTGGGACAGGAAGGTCGAGCGCAAATATGTGGGTCTTTGCTGAGGACCACTTTCAACTTGGCCACGGCCTCGTTCTCTGCATGCACCATCAGCTTCACGTCCACTTCCCCGTCCCTTGCCCCTTGCCTTGCCCATTTTAAATGGACTACTGAACTATTTCAAAAGCTCAACACAAATGTATTTATTTGGAGCAAAATTATATCTGATCAGTATGCCTTCAAAGGTACGATTTTTCCACCACAGATACAACAGGCCGCAGCCTGACATAACAGACTGTATAAATTTTTGGGGAGTTTTGGAGAATTAAAAAAAAACGAGTGGAACAAGGCTAGCAGACAGAACTATGAAACCTATGCCTGCAAAGCTACGATTTTTCAGATACACCAGGCCTCAGTCTGACAGAACAGACTGTATAAAAAATTTTTTGCTTTTTAGAGAATTTTTTTTATATAAAAAAGAATGGAACAAGGCTAGCAGACAGAACTATGCAACTTATGCCTGCAAAGCTACGATTTTTCCACCACAGATGCAACAGGCCTCAGCCTGACATAAAAGACTGTATAATTTTTTTGGAGTTTTGGAGAATTAAAAAAAAAAAACGAGTGGAACAAGGCTAGCAGACAGAATTATGAAACCTATGCCTGCAAAGCTATGATTTTACAAACACAGATACACCAGGCCTCAGTCTGACAGAACAGACTGTATAAATGTTAATTGGGGTCCCAATTGTTCTAAGGGGTGCCTTGTAGTGATGAGTGAACGTGCTCGCCACTACTTGTTACTCGCCCGAGAATTACTATGCTCGGTGTACTCGGCGAGCACCGAGTATTTTTCCGGGATTATTCGGCGGGAGCTCAGGTCTCCACCCTGGAATTCTGATGCTCTTTAGAGCACAAATGACAATGCAGGGATTGTCTGCTATGCATTGTAATGCCGCAGCCATCTTTGTTGTGGTATTACAGTGATTAGCTGGCCGCACAGCGTCATCAGGTCTATAAGAGACCTGGCGCTGCCCTGCGTGCCGCATTCGGCCCCAGACTTAGCGAATGTAGGGAGAGCTGGTGCTGAGATAGGGTCAGAATCGTGCTTTTAACAGTTAGTGTAGGTCTGCAACTGTTCAGTCCACAACTCCTGAGAAACTATCAGTCCTTTTTAGGGCTAATTTGGGGGACCCAAAATTTCAGCACTAGGTAGGCAGGGGAGTCTATGTGTGCATATCCACATCAGTGCAAGGCCTTCCGGCACTGTATGTGCATACATAGCTCTCACTGCATACCTCCAAAAGCTCCATTACTGTCTGCTGCTGCTGCTGCTTATTTAATATATATCTTATATGTTATGTACTTGTAACCAGGAAATCCCTACACCAACCCCGCAGGAAGATTGTCCAGCACAAAACATGTAATACGTTCTTGATGACAAGACCCCACCTTAAGGATAAACTCCTTGAAGACCTGAAACAAACCCCGGCCTGGATCATGACACTAGCACTATAAAAGCAATACATCATAATAAATACCCAGCATTTTAATTGGCTATGTTTTTTTTTATTATCGTATTTTTCGGACTATAAGACGCACTTTTTTCATATAACATTTTGGAGCAAAGTGGGGTGTGCATCTTATAGTCTGGATGTACCTTTATGTGGCTGTCGCTGTGGATGGGGGAGCAGCAGCAGAGAAGGAGCGGGCTACAGGAGGCAGGGACCCATAGTTCCTCCCACCTCTATGCACTGAAGCCAGTGTCAAGAGGTGGAAGGGACTATGGGAGCGGAGAGCAGTGAATATTCAGTCTCTTTAATAGCAGGCAAACGTGATTACCCAGACGCTACAGGAGCCACAAGCTGCAGCTAACAGTGTGAACACTATTAAAGAAATTTAATATTCACTGCTCTCCACTCCCATAGTCCTGGGTGTGGGGAGCAGTGAATATTATGGCAGCTGACCTCGGCGAGTGGGCGCGAATGACAGTGTAGTTATGCGCTGCTTACAGGCTGAAATCAGCTGCTAGCATCTGAATAGGATGCTGCGCTGCGAGGGAGCGCAGAGAAGGTAAGTAGAACCCTTATTTTTTTAATGTCTGCAGTGTGAAGGGGGCTATATACCATGATGGGGAGCCATATATACCAGGATGGGGATGTGGGGGCCATATATTCCAGGATGGGGATGGGACCATGTACGCCAGGATGTGGGGCCATGTATACCTGGATTGGGGGTCATATATACCAGGATGGATAAATATATATACCAGGATGGGGGATATTGGTACAGAACAGTGTCAGCAGCAGATTTCCCCCCCCACCCCATAACAGTGCATCATGATCACATTTTTTGCTTAATTTGTTTTATATTTTCCGCCTCTAAAACTTAGGTGAGTCTAACAGCCTGGTCCATCTTACAGTCAGAAAAATAAGGTACATTTTATGAATATACAGTTTTTTCAAAATGTTGTTTTTTTCCCATCTTTAGAAGTGATACTATATATCAGCTTTATTTTATATACAGTTTTTTATCAATGTTTTTGAAAGAAATATTTCTATTTACTTGGATGGCCTTTTTTGCAGTTCCCTGCACAATAATAGAACTGCTTTATAGATCAGTTAGCCATAAGAGCTTTGTTTTGTTCTTTTTCAGGCTCAGTGAGGTTTTGATCCCAACAATGATAATGTGATTGCATAGTTTAGTGATAATATAAGCTAGAAATATTTTTGACCGGAAGATCCATTAAAAAACATAGTTATGCCATAGTTTTTGCAACATGTTTATATTTTGCTATAATGAGATGTTTATTTAAAGTGGTTATCCACTACTCCGACAACCCCTTCTGAAATCCCTATGTTTCCCCTCAGTAAAAGAGTAACATGTACTCACCTACGGTGCCGACACTGTTCCATTAGTGTCGGCACTGGTTCTCCAGGTCTCATGTGACATAATGTCACGTGATCCTAGCGGCCAATCAGCGCTAGCTTCACTTTCCCTGCCTTTGGACAAATAATGACATCCAGAGGAAGTGACAGCTGATGTTCCCTCTCACTTCCTCTTTATGTCAATTACGTCTGTAGGAGAGGAGAGTGAAGTCAACACTGATTGGCTGCTACAATCTTGTGACATTATGTCACGTGAGCCCTGGACAGAAAGTTTCTACACTGCTAGAGTGGTGTCAGCACCAGAGGTGAGTATAATTGTTATTATTTTACTGGTGGGGAAACATAGGAATAGAGAAGGAGTGGTCAGAGTAGTGGACAAATTTTGTCTTTTGTGCTAAACCATTTTTTTTCCCACTTTTTTTATTGTTGTTTTCCAGTAACCATAACTTTGTTGTTGTTGTTGTAGATGTAGCACCATGAGGGCTTTTTATTAATGAGTAGAAATAAGTATTTCTTACTTATTAGGAAATTTATATAAACTTTTTATTGACAAAACTAAAAGAAAATCTGCCATTGGTTTTCTACATTTTAAATTTGACTTTATTCACTGTGCTGTGGATCAGTGTGATTAGGCGATACTAAATTTGTGTACTTTTATTTATATTTACTACTTTGTATAGCAATACACATTTTGAACAATAATCAATTATTGTATATCACCTTATTCTGAGAGCGGTAAGTTTCATATTTTTGTTCGGTCAGATGAGCTGTGTGAGGGCTTATTTTTGCATGAGAACCTGTAATTTTCATCTCTATTATTTTTTTATATTTTTTTTTATATTTCGGAGGCAAAGTAAACAAAAAAAATAAACAGCATTTCTAGATTTTGCTTATTTCTTAAAACACTGTTCACCGTTGAGTGTAATTAACATTACCTTTACTCCGTGAGTTCATACGATTATGACGATACCAAATGTATATTTATTTTTATGATTTGCTATTTTTATACAAAAGAAGCTGAAAACAAATAAAACCATACTATAAAACTCATAGTTTTTTCTGCAGACAGAGTTGTATGAGGGCTTATTTTTTGCAGACCAATCTGTAGTGTTTGATCTTTTTTATTTATTTTATTGCTAGGAGACATGAGCAAAAAACATCTATATATATAATTGTCTAAGGGTTTTTCCGTCTGTCTGTCTGTCTGTCCTGGAAATCCCGCGTCTCTGATTGGTCGCCAGGCCTCGACCAATCAGCGACGAGCACAGCGACGATGATGTCATAAAGGACGTAGAAATCCCACGTTTCTGATTCAGCGACGGGCACAGTATCGACGTAGATGTCATAATGGTTGCCATGGCGACGATGATGTCATAAAGGTTGCCTCGACCAATCAGCGACGGGCACAGTCTGCCGCGAATTCTGGAATCATCATTGTCCATATACTACGGGGACATGCATATTCTAGAATACCCGATGCAATAGAATCGGGCCACAATCTAGTCTACTATATAATTGTCTAAGGGTCACTTCCGTTTTTCTGTCTGTCTGTCCTTCTGTCTGTCATGGATTTTCATTGGTCGCGGCCCCTGTCTGTCATGGAATCCAAGTCGCTGATTGGTCGCGGCAAAACAGCCACGACCAATCAGCGACGGGCACAGTCCGGCGGAAAAATGGCCGCTCCTTCCTCCCCGTAGTCAGTGCCCGCTCCATACTCCCCTCCAGTCAGCGCTCACACAGGGTTAATGGCTGTGTTACACCGCGTTATGCCGCGGTGTAACGCACTCCCTTAATGCTGCTATTAACCCTGTGTGACCAACTTTTTACTGTTGAGGCTGCCTGTGTAGCATCAATAGTAAAAAGATCTAATGGGCAGCATGGTGGCGCAGTGGATAGCACTGCAGCCTTGCAGCGCTGGAGTCCTGGGTTCAAGCCCCACCAAGGACAACATCTGCAAAGAGTTTGTATGTTCTCTCCGTGCTTGCGTGGGTTTCCTCCAGGCACTCCGGTTTCCTCCCACATTCCAAAGACATACTGATAAGGAATTTAGATTGTGAGCCCCATCGGGAACAGCGATGATAATGTGTGCAAACTGTAAAGCGCTGCGGAATATGTTAGCGCTATATAAAAATAAAGATTATTATTAATGTTAAAAATAATTAAAAAAATAAAAAATCGTTAAATACTCACCGTCCGTCGGCCCCCGCATCTAGAACTGGCCTGCGACGCTCCAGTGACCGGTCCATGCATTGCAGTCTCACGAGATGATGACGTGGTGGTCTCGCGAGACCACTACATCATCATCTCGCAAGACCGCAATACACCGCGCGACCAATCAGCGGCATTGCTGCGGGATTTAAATCCCGCTTCGCTGATTGGTAGCGCCCAGCCGACCTTGGCATGGGATTTAAATTGCGCTTCGTTGATTGGTAGCGCCAACATTGGCGTGGGATTATAATCACGCTTTGCTGATTGCTCACGCCCAGCAGGCGGAGCGCGACCAATCAGTGACATTGGCGCGGGATTTAAATCCCACTTCGCTGATTGGTCATGCCCAGCCGACATTGGCGCGGGATTTAATTCCAGCTTCGCTGATTGATAGCGCTCAGCCGGCGCGACCAATCATCGACATTGCCGCGAGATTTAAATCCCGCTTCGTAGATTGGGCACACCCAGCCGGCACGCACGACCAATCAGGTTAAATCCCGCTTCGCTAATTGGTAGTGCCCAGCCGGTGCGCGCAACCAATCAGCGACATTGGCGCGGGATTTAAATCCCGCTTCGCTGATTGATTGCGCCCAGCCGGAGCGATCAATCAGCGACACTGCTGCGAGATTTAAATCCCGCTTCGCTGATTGCTCCTTCCCAGCTGACGTGACCAATCAGCGACATTGGTGCGGGATTTAAATCCTGCTTCCCTGATTGGTCGCGCCCAGCCGGCGCGAACAATCAGCAACATTGCCGCGGGATTTAAATCCTGCTTCGCTGATTGCTCACGCCCAGCTGGCACGCCCAATTAGCGACATTTAAATCCCGCTTCGCTGATTGGTAGCACCCAGCCGGCGCGCACGACCAATCAGCGACATTGGCGAGGGATTTAAATCCCGCTTCGCAGATTGGGCGCGCCCAGCCGGCGCGCGCGACCAATCAGCGACATTGGTGCAGGATTTAAATCCCGCTTCGCTGAATGCTCGCGCCCAGCCAGCGTAACCAATCAGCGACATTGCCGCAGGATTTAAATCCCGCTTCGCTGATTGGTAGCGCCAAGCCGGCGCACGCGACCAATCAGCGACATTGGCGTGGGATTTAAATCCCTCTTCGCTGATTGGTAGTGCCCAGCCGGCGCAACCAATCAGCGACATTGCTGCAGGATTTAAATCCCGCTTCCCTGATTGGTCACGCCCAGCCAGCACGACCAATCAGCGACATTGCCGCGGGATTTAAATCCCGCTTTGCTGATTGGTAGCGCCCAGCCGGCGCGCGCGACTAATCAGCGACATTGGCGTGGGATTTAAAGCCCACTTTGCTGATTGGTCTCGCCCAGCCGACCTTGGCGTGGGATTTAAATCCCGCTTCGCTGATTGGTAGCGCCCAGCCAACATTGGCGTGGGATTTTAATCCCGATTTGCTGATTGGTAGCGCCCAGCCGGCGCGACCAATCAGCGACATTGCCGCAGGATTTAAATCCTGCTTCGCTGATTGGTAGCACCCAGCCGGTGCATGCGACCAATCAGCGACATTAGCATGGGATTTAAATCCCGCTTCGCTGATTGGTCGTGCCCTGCCGACATTGGCGTGGGATTTAAATCCCACTTCGCTGATTGCTCACGCCCAGCTGGCGCGCCCAATCAGCGACATTGGCGCGGGATTTAAATCCCGCTTCGCTAATTGGTAGCGCCCAGCCGGTGCGCGCAACCAATCAGCGACATTGGCGCGGGATTTAAATCCCGCTTCGCTGATTGATAGCGCCCAGCCGGGGCAACCAATCAGCGACATTGCTGCGAGATTTAAATCCCGCTTCGCTGATTGCTCGCGCCCAGCCGGCGCGACCAATCAGCGACATATCCGTGGGATTTAAATCCCGCTTCGCTGAGTGCTCGTTCCCAGCCGACGCGACCAATCAGTGACATTGGTGCGGGATTTAAATCCTGCTTCCCTGATTGGTCGCGCCCAGCCGGCGCGAACAATCAGCAACATTGCCGCGGGATTTAAATCCCACTTCGCTGATTGCTCACGCCCAGCTGGCACGCCCAATTAGCGAAATTGGCGTGGGATTTAAATCCCGCTTCGCTGATTGGTAGCACCCAGCCGCCGCGCGTGACCAATCAGCGACATTGGCGAGGGATTTAACCCCTTCCCAACCTGTGACACAGCGTATGCGTCATGAAAGTCGGTGCCAATCCGACCTGTGACGCATATGCTGTGTCACAGAATGATCGCGTCCCTGCAGATCGGGTGAAAGGGTTAACTCCCATTTCACCCGATCTGCAGGGACAGGGGGAGTGGTAGTTTAGCCCAGGGGGGGTGGCTTCACGCCCCCATGGCTACGATCGCTCTGATTGGCTGTTGAAAGTGAAACTGCCAATCAGAGCGATTTGTAATATTTCACCTAAAAAACTGGTGAAATATTACAATCCAGCCATGGCCAATGCTGCAATATCATCGGCCATGGCTGGAAACACTGATGTGCCCCCACCCCACCGATCGCCCCCCCAAGCCACCGATCTGTGGTCCGCTCCCCTCCATCCTGTCCTCCGCTCCCCCGTCCTCCTGTCCGCTCCCCCGTGCTCCAATCCCACCCCCCGTGCTCCAATCCAACCCCCTCGCACTCCAATCCACCCCCCCGCACTCCGATCCACCCCCCGCACTGCGATCCACCCCCCCGCACTGCGATCCACCCCCCGTGCTCCAATCCACCCCCCCGTGTTCCGATCCACCTCACCATGCTCCGATCCACACACCCCCCCCCCCCCCCCCGTGCTCTCCCCCACCCCATCATACTTACCGAGCCTCCTGGGGTCCGTCCGTCTTCTTTCCTGGGCGCCGCCATCTTTCAAAATGGCGGGCGCATGCGCAGTGCGCCCGCCGAATCTGCCGGCCGGAAGATTCGTTTCAAGTGCATTTTGATCACTGTGATAAAACCTCACAGTGATCAAAATCAAAAAATACTAAATGACTCCCCCCCCTTTGTCACCCCCATAGGTAGGGACAATAATAAAATAAATAATTTTTTTTCTTCCACTAAGGTTGGGATTAGAACTAGGGTTAGGGTTAGGGTTAGGGTTTGGGTTTCGGTATGTGCACACGTATTACGGTCCTCTGCGGATTTTTCCGCAGCGGATTTGATAAATCCGCAGTGCTAAACCGCTGCGGATTTATCGCGGATTTACCACGGTTTTTCTGCGCATTTCACTGCGGTTTTACAACTGCGGTTTACTATTGGAGCAGTTGTAAAACCGCTGCGGGATCCGCAGAAAGAAGTGACATGCTGCGGAATGTAAACCCCTGCGTTTCCGTGCAGTTTTTCCGCAGCATGTGTACAGTGATTTTTGTTTCCCATAGGTTTACATTGAACTGTAAACTCATGGGAAACTGCTGCGGATCCGCAGCGTTTTCCGCAGTGTGTGCACATACCTTTAGAATTAGGCTATGTGCACATGGTGCGGATTTGGCTGCGGATCCGCAGCAGATTGGCCGCTGCGGATTCGCAGCAGAGTTCCATCAGGTTTACAGTACCAAGTGAACCTATGGAAAACCAAATCCGCTGTGCCCATGGTGCGGAAAATACAGCGCGGAAACGCTGCGTTGTATTTTCCGCAGCATGTCAATTCTTTGTGCGGATTCCGCAGCGTTTTACACCTCTTCCTCAATAGGAATCCGCAGGTGAAATCCGCACAAAAAACACTGGAAATCCACGGTAAATCCACAGGTAAAACGCAGTGCCTTTTACCCACGGATTTTTCAAAAATGGTGCGGAAAAATCTCACACGTATCCGACACGTGGGCACATATCCTTACGGTTAGGGTTGGAATTAGGGTTGTGGTTAGGGTTGTGATTAGGGTTATGGCTACAGTTGGGATAAGGGTTGGGGGTGTGTTGGGGTTAGTGTTGGAGGTAGAATTGAGGGGTTTCCACTGTTTAGGCACATCAGGGGTCTCCAAACGCAACATGGCACCACCATTGATTCCAGCCAATCTTGTATTCAAAAAGTCAAATGGTGTTCCCTCACTTCCGAGCCCCGACGTGTGCCCAAACAGTGGTTTACCTCCACATATGGGGTACCAGCATACTCAGGATAAAACTGCGCAACAATTATTGGGGTCCAATTTCTCCTGTTACCCTTGAGAAAATAAAAAATGCTTGCTAAAACATCATTTTTGAGGAAAGAAAAATGATTTTTTATTTTCACGGCTCTGCGTTGTAAACGTCTGTGAAGCACTTGGGGGTTCAAAGTGCTCACCACATATCTACATAAGTTCCTTGGGGAGTCTAGTTTCCAAAATGGGGTCACTTGTGGGGGGTTTCTACTGTTTAGGCACACCAGGGGCTCTGCAAACGCAACGTGATGCCCGCAGACCATTCCATCAAAGTCTGCATTTCAAAAGTCACTACTTCCCTTCTGAGCCCCGACGTGTGCCCAAACAGTGGTTTATCCCCACACATGGGGTATCAGCGTACTCAGGAGAAACTGGACAACAACTTTTGCAGTCCAATTTCTCCTGTAACCCTTGGAAAAATAAAAAATTCTGGGCTAAAAAATTATTTTTGAGGAAAGAAAACGTATTTATTATTTTCACGGCTCTGCGTTATAAGCTTCTGTGAAGCACTTGGGGGTTCAAAGTGCTCACCACACATCTAGATAAGTTCCTTTCGGGGTCTAGTTTCTAAAATGGGGTCACTTGTGGGGGGTTTCTACTGTTTAGCCACATCAGGGTCTCTGCAAACGCAACATGACGCCCACAGAGCATTCCATCAAAGTCTGCATTTCAAAACGTCACTACTTCACTTCCGAGCCCCGACATGTGCCCAAACAGTGGTTTACCCCCACATATGGGGTATCACCGTACTCAGAAGAAACTGGACAACAACTATTGGGGTCAAATTTCTCCTGTTACCCTTGGGAAAATTAAAAAATTATGGGCCAAAAAATTATTTTTGAGGAAAGAAAACGTATTTATTATTTTCACTGCTCTGCGTTATAAACTTCTGTGAAGCACTTGGGGGTTCAAAGTGCTCACCACACATCTAGATTAGTTCCATTGGGGGTCTAGTTTCCAAAATGGGGTCATTTGTGGGGGATCTGCAATGTTTAGGCACACAGGGGCTCTCCAAACGCGACATGGTGTCCGCTAATGATTGGAGCTAATTTTCCATTTAAAAAGCCAAATGGCGTGCCTTCCCTTCCGAGCCCTGCCGTGCGCCCAAACAGTGGTTTACCCCCACATATGGGGTATCAGCGTACTCAGGACAAACTGGAAAACAACATTTGGGGTCCAATTTCTCCTAATACCCTTGGAAAAATAGGAAATTCCAGGCTAAAAAATCATTTTTGAGGAAAGAAAAATTATTTTTTATTTTCATGGCTCTGCGTTATAAACTTCTGTGAAGCACCTGGGGGTTTAAAGTGCTCAATATGCATCTAGATAAGTTCCTTGGGGGGTCTAGTTTCCAAAATGTGGTCACTTGTGGGGGAGCTCCAATGTTTAGGCACACAGGGGCTCTCCAAACGCGACATGGTGTCCGCAAACAATTGGAGCTAATTTTCCATTCAAAAAGTCAAATGGCGCGCCTTCCCTTCCGAGCCCTGCCGTGTGCCCAAACAGTGGTTTACCCCCACATGTGAGGTATCGGCGTACTCGGGAGAAATTGCCCAACATATTTTACGATCCATTTTATCCTTTTGCCCATGTGAAAATGAAAAAATTGAGGCGAAATTAAATTTTTTGTGAAAAAAAAGTACTTTTTCATTTTTACGGATCAATTTGTGAAGCACCTGAGGGTTTAAAGTGCTCACTATACATCTAGATAAGTTCCTTGGGGTGTCTAGTTTCCAAAATGGGGTCACTTGTGGGGGAGCTCCAATTTTTAGGCACACGGGGGCTCTCCAAACGCGACATGGTATCCACTAAAGAGTGGAGCCAATTTTTCATTCAAAAAGTCAAATGGCGCTCCTTCCCTTCCAAGCCCTGCCGTGCGCCCAAACAGGGGTTTACCCCCACATATGAGGTATCAGCGTACTCAGGACAAATTGGACAACAACTTTCGTGGTTCAGTTTCTCCTTTTACCATTGGGAAAATAAAAAAATTGTTGCTAAAAATCATTTTTATGACTAAAAAGTTAAATGTTCATTTTTTCCTTCCATGTTGCTTCTGCTGCTGTGAAGCACCTGAAGGGTTAATAAACTTCTTGAATGTGGTTTTGTGCACCTTGAGGGGTGCAGTTTTTAGAATGGTGTCACTTTTGGGTATTTTCAGCCATATAGACCCCTCAAACTGACTTCAAATGTGAGGTGGTCCCTAAAAAAAATGGTTTTGTAAATTTCGTTGTAAAAATGAGAAATCACTGGTCAAATTTTAACCCTTATAACTTCCTAGCAAAAAAAAATTTTGTTTCCAAAATTGTGCTGATGTAAAGTAGACATGTGGGTAATGTTATTTATTAACTATTTTGTGTCACATAACTCTCTGGTTTAACAGAATAAAAATTCAAATGTGAAAATTGTGAAATTTTCGTTTTTATCACAAATAAACGGAGAATTTATTGACCTAAATTTACCACTAACATGAAGCCCAATATGTCACGAAAAAACAATCTCAGAACCTCATAAAGGGACACTGGTCAGAATTGCAAAAAACGGCCAGGTCATTAAGGTCAAAATAGGCTGGGTCATGAAGGGGTTAAATCCCGCTTCGCAGATTGGGTGTGCCCAGCCGGCGCGCGCGACCAATCAGCAACATTGGCGCAGGATTTAAATCCCGCTTCGCTGATTGCTCGCGCCCAGCCGGCGCAACCAATCAGCGACATTGCCGCAGGATTTAAATCCCGCTTCGCTGATTGGTAGCGCCAAGCCGGCGCACGCGACCAATCAGCGACATTGGCGTGGGATTTAAATCCCGCTTCGCTGATTGGTAGTGCCCAGCCGGCCGCAACCAATCAGCGACATTGCCACGGGATTTAAATCCCGCTTCCCTGATTGGTCGCGCCCAGCCAGCGCGACCAATCATCGACATTGCCGCACCCAGCTGGCGCGACATTGCCGGGGGATTTAAATCCCGCTTTGCTGATTGGTAGTGCCCAGCCGGCGCGCGCGACCAATCAGCGACATTGGCGTGGGATTTAAAGCCCGCTTTGCTGATTGGTCTCGCCCAGCCGACCTTGGCGTGGGATTTAAATCCCGCTTCGCTGATTGGTAGCGCCCAGCCAACATTGGCGTGGGATTTTAATCCCGCTATGCTGATTGGTAGCGCCCAGCCGGCGCGCGCGACCAATCAGCGACATTGGCGTGGGATTTAAAGCCCGCTTTGCTGTTTGGTCTCGCCCAGCCGACCTTGGCGTGGGATTTAAATCCCGCTTCGCTGATTGGTAGCGCCCAGCCAACATTGGCGTGGGATTTTAATCCCGCTATGCTGATTGGTAGCGCCCAGCCGCCATGACCAATAAGCGACATTGGCGCGGGATTTAAATCCCGCTTCGCTGATTGGTCTCGTCCAGCCGACATTGGCGTGGGATTTAAATCCTGCTTTGGTGGTTGGTAGCGCCCAGCCGGCGTGACCAATCAGCGACATTGCCGCAGGATTTAAATCCCGCTTCGCTGATTGCTCGCTTCCAGCCAGCGCAACCAATCAGCGACATTGGCGCGGGATTTAAATCCTGCTTCCCTGATTGGTCGCGCCCAGCCGGCATGACCAATCAGCGACATTGCCGTGGGATTTAAATCCCGCTTCGCTGATTCCTCACGCCCAGCTGGCGCACCCAATCAGCGACATTGACGCGGGATATAAATCCCGCTTCGCTGATTGGCAGCGCCCAGGTAGAGCGTGACCAATCAGCGACATTGGCGCGGGATTTAAATCCCACTTCGCTGATTGGTCGCGCCCAGCCGACATTGGCGCGGGATTTAAATCCCGCTTCGCTGATTGCTTTCGCCCAGCCGGCGCAACCAATCAGCGACATTGCTGCAAGATTTAAGTCCCGCTTCGTTGATTGGTAGCGCCCAGCCGGCGCACGCGACCAATCAGCGACATTAGCGTGGGATTTAAATCCCGCTTCGCTGATTGGTCGTGCCCTGCCGACATTGGCGTGGGATTTAAATCCCGCTTCGCTGCTTGCTCACGCCCAGCTGGCACGCCCAATCAGCGACATTGGCGCCGGATTTAAATCCCGCTTTGCTGATTGGTCGCGCCCAGCCAACATTGGCGCGGGATTTAAAGCCCGCTTCGCTGATTGCTCACGCCCAGCTGGCACGCCCAATCAGCGATATTGCCGCGAGATTTCAATCCTGCTTCGCTGATTGCTCGCGCCCAGCCGGCGCGATCAATCAGCAACATTGTCGCGGGATTTAAATCCCACTTCGCTGATTGCTCGTTCCCAGCCGGCGCAACCAATCAGCGACATTGGTGCGGGATTTAAATCCCGCTTCCCTGATTGCTCACGCCCAGCTGGCATGCCCAATTAGCGACATTGGCGCGGGATTTAAATCCCGCTTTGCTGATTGGTAGCGCCCAGCCGGCGCGCGCGACCAATCAGCGACATTGGCGAGGGATTTAAATCTTGCTTCGCTGATTGGTCGCGCCCAGCCGACATTGGCGCGGGATTTAAATCCCGCTTCGCTGATTGATAGCGCCCAGCCGGCGCGACCAATTAGCGACATTGCCACAAGATTTAAATCCTGCTTCGCAGATTGGGGGCGCCCAGCCGGCGCACGCGACCAATCAGCGACATTGGCGTGGGATTTAAATCCCGCTTCGCTGATTGGTCGCGTCCCGCCGACATTAGCGTGGGATTTAAATCCCGCTTCGCTGATTGGTAGCGCCCAGCCGGCGCGACCAATCAGCGACATTGCCGCGGGATTTAAATCCCGCTTCACTGATTGGTCGCACCCAGCCAGCGCGACCATTCAGCGACATTGCCGCGCCCAGCTGGCGCGACCAATCAGCGACATTGCCGCGGGACTTTTTACTATTGAGGCTGCCTATGCAGCCTCAATAGTAAACAGATGTAATGTTAAAAATAATAAAAAAACAAAAATCCTGCTATTCTCACCTTCCGTAGTCCAACGATGCGCTCGCGCCGGCCGCCATCTGCCATTCCCAGAGATACATTTTGAAATTACCTAGAAGACTTAGCGGTCTCACGAGACCGCTAAGTCATCTGGGCAATTTCGTAATGCATCCTGGGAACGGAAGATGGCGGCAGCCACGCTTCTCAGCACAGCTTCGCTGGATCTCAGGGGGTGAGTATATAACTATTTGTTATTTTAATTTTTTTTTAACAGGGATATGGTGCCCACACTGCTAAATACTGCGTGGGCTGCGTTATATACTACATGGCTGCTATATACTACATGGGCAGTGTTATATTCTCCGTGGGCCGTGTGATATACTGCGTGGGCTGTGCTATATACTATGTGCCCTGTGTTATATACTGTGTGGGCAGTGTTATATACTGCGTGGCTGCTATATACTACATGGGCAGTGTTATATACTCCGTGGGCTGTGCTATATACTGTACTATGTGCCCTTTGTTATATACTGCATGGCCTGTGTTATATAATACGTCGCCTGTGTTATATACTGCGTGGCTGCTATATACTGTGTGGGCTGTGTTATATACTCCGTGAGCTGTGTGATATACTGCGTGGCCTGTGTTATATACTGCGTGGCCTGTGTTATAAACATCGTGGCCTGTGTTATATACTGTGTGGCTGCTATATACTGCGTGGGCTGTGTTATATAGTATGTGGGCTGGGTTATATACTCCGTGGGATGTGTGATATACTGCGTGGCCTGTGTTATATACTACGTGACCTGTGTTATATACTGCGTGGCTGCTATATATCGCATGACCTGTGTTATATACTGTTTGGGCTGTGTTATATACTGTGTGGCCACGGTTATATACTGCGTGGCCTGTATTAACGCATCGGGTATTCTACAATATGTATGTATATAGCAGCCACATAGTATATAGCACAGGCCACGTAATATTTGCTATATACTACGTGGCCTGTGCTCTATATTATGTGGCTGCTATATACATACATACATATTCTAGAATACCCGATGTGTTAGAATCGGGCCACCATCTAGTTAAATATAGAATTATATTTTTGACTGTATTTTTACAGAATTTACCTTGCTGTATGTTTGTTATGGACTTGGTGGTTAGGAGCACCCGAAACGACCTGATGGTTAAACTAACACAGGACAAGCCCTGGGAAGTGGGAGCTCTGCTGACCGCAACCCCTAATCCTATCACACACTCTAGAAATAGCCGTGGAGCATACCTAACTCTACCTAGACGCCTCTTCACAGCCTAAGAGCTAACTAGCCCTAGAGATAGAAAATAAAGGCTACCTTGCCTCAGAGAAATTCCCCAAAGGAAAAGGCAGCCCCCCACATATATTGACTGCGAGTTAAGATGAAAGTCATGAACACAGAAATGAAACAGGTTTCAGCAAAGGGAGGCCAGACTTACTAAACAGACTGAGGATAGGAAAGGTAACTTTGCGGTCAGCACAAAAAACTACAAAAAGACTCTGCATCCTAGAGCTTCCATCTAGCAAGGCAAAATCATGATAGCAAGCTGGACAAGAAAACAATGAACAAATAATTAACTAGCAGGGACTTAGCTTCTGCTGGAGTAGACAGGTCACCAGAAAGATCCAAGAGCGAACTGAACCAGTACAACAACATTGAAAGCTGGCATGGAGTAACGATCTGAGTGGAGTTAAATAGAGTAGCCAGCCAAAGAATAAACTAAGTCACCTGTTGAAGGAACCTCAGAAGCAGCAGCTCCACTCACAGCCACCAGAGGGAGTCCATGGACAGAACTCGCCGAAGTACCATTCATGACCACAGGAGGGAGTTCGATAACAGAATTCACATCAGTACCCCCCCCCCCCTTGAGGAGGGGTCACCGAACCCTCACCAGAGCCCCCAGGCCGATCAGGACGAGCCAAATGAAAGGCACGAACTAGATCGGCAGCATGAACATCAGAGGCAAAAACCCAGGAATTATCTTCCTGACCATAGCCCTTCCACTTGACCAGGTACTGGAGTTTCCGTCTCGAAATACGAGAATCCAAAATCTTCTCCACCACATACTCCAACTCCCCCTCGACCAACACCGGGGCAGGAGGATCAACAGAGGGAACCATAGGCGCCACGTATCTCTGCAATAACGACCTATGGAACACATTATGGATGGCAAAAGAAGCTGGAAGGGCCAAACGAAATGACACAGGATTGAGAACTTCAGAAATCTTATACGGACCAATGAAACGAGGCTTAAACTTAGGAGAGGAAACCTTCATAGGAACATAACGAGACGACAACCAAACCAAATCCCCAACACGAAGTCGGGGACCAACACAGCGCCGGCGGTTAGCAAAACGTTGAGCCTTCTCCTGGGACAATGTCAAATTGTCCACCACATGAGTCCAAATCTGCTACAACCTGTCCACCACAGTATCCACACCAGGACAGTCCGAAGGCTCAACCTGCCCTGAAGAGAAACGAGGATGGAAACCAGAATTACAGAAAAAAGGCGAAACCAAAGTAGCCGAGCTGGCCCGATTATTAAGGGCGAACTCAGCCAAAGGCAAGAAGGACACCCAATCATCCTGATCAGCAGAAACAAAGCATCTCCGATATGTTTCCAAAGTCTGATTAGTTCGTTCGGTTTGGCCATTAGTCTGAGGATGGAAAGCCGAAGAAAAAGACAAATCAATGCCCATCTTAGCACAAAAGGACCGCCAAAACCTCGAAACAAACTGGGAACCTCTGTCCGAGACGATGTTCTCCGGAATGCCATGCAAACGAACCACATGCTGGAAAAACAATGGCACCAAATCAGAGGAGGAAGGCAACTTAGACAAGGGTACCAAATGGACCATCTTAGAGAAGCGATCAGAAACCACCCAAATGACCGACATCCTTTGAGAGACAGGGAGACCTGAAATAAAATCCATGGAAATATGCGTCCAGGGTCTCTTCGGACCGGCAAGGGCAAAAGCAACCCACTGGCAAGAGAACAGCAGGGCTTAGCCCGAGCACAAGTCCCACAGGACTGCATAAAAGAACGCACATCCCGTGACAAAGAAGGCCACCAAAAGGATCTAGCCACCAAATCTCTGGTACCAAAGATTCCAGGATGACCAGCCAACACCGAACAATGAACCTCAGAGATAACTCTACTAGTCCATCTATCAGGGACAAACAGTTTCTCCGCTGGACAACGGTCAGGTCTATCAGCCTGAAACTTCTGCAGCACCCGCCGCAAATCAGGGTAGATGGCAGACAAAATTACCCCCTCTTTGAGAATACCCGCCGGCTCAGGAACACCCGGAGAGTCAGGCACAAAACTCCTAGACAGGGCATCAGCCTTCACATTCTTAGCGCCCGGATGGTACGAAACCACAAAATCAAAACGGGAGAAAAACAGCGACCATCGAGCCTGTCTAGGATTCAACCGTTTGGTAGACTCGAGATAAGTCAAATTCTTGTGATCCGTCAAGACCACAACGCGATGCTTGGCTCCTTCAAGCCAATGTCGCCACTCCTCGAATGCCCACTTCATGGCCAACAACTCTTGATTGCCAACATCATAATTGCGCTCAGCAGGCGAGAACTTTCTAGAAAAGAAGGCACATGGTTTCATCACCGAGCCATCAGAACTTCTTTGCGACAAAACAGCCCCTGCTCCAATCTCAGAAGCATCAACCTCGACCTGAAACGGGAGCGAAACATCTGGCTGGCACAACACAGGGGCAGAAGAAAAACGACGCTTCAACTCCTGAAAAGCCTCTACAGCCGCAGAGGACCAATTGACCACATCAGCACCTTTCTTGGTCAAATCAGTCAACGGTTTAGCAACACTATAAAAATTAGCGATGAAGCAACGGTAAAAATTAGCAAAGCCCAGGAACTTCTGCAGGCTCTTCACAGATGTCGGCTGAGTCCAATCATAAATGGCCTGAACTTTAGCAGGGTCCATCTCGATAGTAGAAGGAGAAAAAATGAAACCCAAAAATGAAACTTTCTGAACTCCAAAGAGACATTTTGACCCCTTCACAAACAAGGAATTCGCGCGAAGGACCTGGAACACCATTCTGACCTGCTTCACATGAGACTCCCAATCATCCGAAAAGACCAAAATATCATCCAAATATACAATCATGAATCTATCCAGGTACTCTCGGAAGATGTCATGCATAAAGGACTGAAACACAGATGGAGCATTAGAAAGCCCGAATGGCATAACCAGGTACTCAAAATGGCCCTCGGGCGTATTAAATGCTGTTTTCCATTCATCGCCCTGTTTAATACGCACAAGATTATACGCCCCTCGAAGATCTATCTTGGTGAACCAACTAGCCCCTTTAATACGAGCAAACAAATCAGACAGCAGCGGCAAAGGGTACTGAAATTTGACTGTGATCTTATTAAGAAGGCGGTAATCAATACAAGGTCTCAAAGAACCATCCTTCTTGGCCACAAAAAAGAACCCTGCTCCCAACGGTGATGACGACGGGCGAATATGACCTTTCTCCAAGGATTCCTTTATATAACTCCGCATAGCGGCGTGCTCTGGCACAGATAAATTGAACAGTCGGCCCTTAGGAAACTTACTACCTGGAATCAAATTAATAGCACAATCGCAATTCCTATGAGGAGGTAGGGCACTGGATTTGGGCTCATCAAATACATCCCGGTAATCCGACAAAAACTCAGGGACTTCAGAAGGAGTGGAAGGCGAAATTGACAGCAATGGAACATCACCATGTACCCCTTGACAGTCCCAGCTGGACACAGACATAGATTTCCAATCCAACACTGGATTATGGACCTGTATCCATGGCAACCCCAAAACGACCACATCATGCAGATTATGCAACACCAAAAAGCGAATATCCTCCTGATGTGCAGGAGCCATGCACATGGTCAATTGAGTCCAGTACTGAGGCTTATTCTTGGCCAAAGGCGTAGCATCAATTCCTCTCAATGGAATAGGATACTGCAAGGGCTCCAAGAAAAAACCACAGCGCCTGGCAAACTCCAAGTCCATCAAATTCAGGGCAGCGCCTGAATCCACAAATGCCATAACAGAATAGGACGACAAAGAACAAATCAGAGTAACGGACAAAAGAAATTTAGACTGTACCGTACCAATAGTGGCAGAACTACATAGTAACATAGTAACATAGTAACATAGTTAGTAAGGCCGAAAAAAGACATTTGTCCATCCAGTTCAGCCTATATTCCATCATAATAAATCCCCAGATCTACGTCCTTCTACAGAACCTAATAATTGTATGATACAATATTGTTCTGCTCCATGAAGACATCCAGGCCTCTCTTGAACTCCTCGACTGAGTTCGCCATCACCACCTCCTCAGGCAAGCAATTCCAGATTCTCACTGCCCTAACAGTAAAGAATCCTCTTCTATGTTGGTGGAAAAACCTTCTCTCCTCCAGACGCAAAGAATGCCCCCTTGTGCCCGTCACCTTCCTTGGTATAAACAGATCCTCAGCGAGATATTTGTATTGTCCCCTTATATACTTATACATGGTTATTAGATCGCCCCTCAGTCGTCTTTTTTCTAGACTAAATAATCCTAATTTCGCTAATCTGTCTGGGTATTGTAGTTCTCCCATCCCCTTTATTAATTTTGTTGCCCTCCTTTGTACTCTCTCTAGTTCCATTATATCCTTCATGAGCACCGGTGCCCAAAACTGGACACAGTACTCCATGTGCGATCTAACTAGGGATTTGTACAGAGGCAGTATAATGCTCTCATCATGTGTATCCAGACCTCTTTTAATGCACCCCATGATCCTGTTTGCCTTGGCAGCTGCTGCCTGGCACTGGCTGCTCCAGGTAAGTTTATCATTAACTAGGATCCCCAAGTCCTTCTCCCTGTCAGATTTACCCAGTGGTTTCCCATTCAGTGTGTACTGGTGATATTGATTCCTTCTTCCCATGTGTATAACCTTACATTTATCATTGTTAAACCTCATCTGCCACCTTTCAGCCCAAGTTTCCAACTTATCCAGATCCATCTGTAGCAGAATACTATCTTCTCTTGTATTAACTGCTTTACATAGTTTTGTATCATCTGCAAATATCGATATTTTACTGTGTAAACCTTCTACCAGATCATTAATGAATATGTTGAAGAGAACAGGTCCCAATACTGACCCCTGCGGTACCCCACTGGTCACAGCGACCCAGTTAGAGACTATACCATTTATAACCACCCTCTGTTTTCTATCACTAAGCCAGTTACTAACCCATTTACACACATTTTCCCCCAGACCAAGCATTCTCATTTTGTGTACCAACCTCTTGTGCGGCACGGTATCAAACGCTTTGGAAAAATCGAGATATACCACGTCCAATGACTCACCGTGGTCCAGCCTATAGCTTACCTCTTCATAAAAACTGATTAGATTGGTTTGACAGGAGCGATTTCTCATAAACCCATGCTGATATGGAGTTAAACAGTTATTCTCATTGAGATAATCCAGAATAACATCCCTCAGAAACCCTTCAAATATTTTACCAACAATAGAGGTTAGACTTACTGGCCTATAATTTCCAGGTTCACTTTTAGAGCCCTTTTTGAATATTGGCACCACATTTGCTATGCGCCAGTCCTGCGGAACAGATCCTGTCGCTATAGAGTCCCTAAAAATAAGAAATAATGGTTTATCTATTACATTACTTAGTTCCCTTAGTACTCGTGGGTGTATGCCATCAGGACCCGGAGATTTATCTATTTTAATCTTATTTAGCCGATTTCGCACCTCTTCTTGGGTTAGATTGGTGACCCTTAAGTGCGCTTAGGACAATCGGAGATAGCATGAGTGGAATCACCACAGTAAAAACACAGCCCATTCCGACGTCTGTGTTCTTGCCGTTCAGCTCTGGTCAAAGTCCTATCACATTGCATAGGCTCAGGCCTATGCTCAGAGAATACCGCCAAATGGTGCACAGCTTTGCGCTCACGCAAGCGCCGATCGATCTGAATGGCCAAAGACATAGACTCATTCAGACCAGCAGGCGTGGGAAATCCCACCATGACATCCTTAAGGGCTTCAGAAAGACCCTTTCTGAACATTGCCGCCAGGGCACACTCATTCCACTGAGTAAGCACAGACCACTTTCTAAACTTCTGACAATATACCTCCGCTTCATCCTGACCCTGACACAAAGCCAGCAAGATTTTCTCTGCCTGATCCACTGAATTTGGTTCATCATAAAGCAATCCAAGCGCCAGAAAAAACGCATCTACATCACGCAATGCAGGATCTCATGGCGCAAGGGAAAATGCTCAGTCTTGAGGGTCTCCACGCAACAAAGAAATAATGATTTTTACTTGTTGAACGGGGTCACCAGAGGAGCGGGGTTTCAAAGAAAGAAACAGTTTACAATTATTTTTGAAATTCAGGAACTTAGATCTATTCCCAGAAAACAAATCAGGAATCGGAATTCTAGGCTCTAACATCGGATTCTGAACCACAAAATCTTGAATGTTTTGTACCCTTGCAGTGAGATGATCCACACAAGAGGACAGACCTTGAATGTCCATAGCTGCACCTGTGTCCTGAACCACCCAGAGGTTTAGGGGAAAAGAAAGACAAAACACACTGCAGAGAAAAAAAAATGGTCTCAGAACTTCTCTTATCCCTCTATTGAGATGCATTAACACTTTGGGCCAGCTGTACTGTTATGGACCTGGTGGTTAGGAGCACCCGAAACGACCTGATGGTTAAACTAACACAGGACAAGCTCTGGGAAGTGGGAGCTCTGCTGACCGCAACCCCTAATCCTATCACACACACTAGAAATAGCCGTTGTTGTGAATTCTGTTGTGGGGCTCCCTCCTGTGGTCATGAATGGTACTTCGGCTGGTTCTGTCCATGGACTTCCTCTGGCGGGTGTTTCTGAGTTTCCTTCCACAGGTGACGAGGTTAATTCGTTAGCTGCTGCTCTATTTAACTCCACTTAGATCTTTGCTCCATGCCACCTGTCAATGTTCCAGTATTGGTCTAGTTCACTCCTGGATCGTTCTTGTGACCTGTCTTCCCAGCAGAAGCTAAGTTCCAGCTTGTATTTCTTTGGTTTGCTATTTTTCTGTCCAGCTTGCTATTTTTTTTGTTGTCTTGCTTGCTGGAAGCTCTGGGACGCAGAGGGAGCGCCTCCGCACCGTGAGTCGGTGCGGAGGGTCTTTTTTGCGCCCTCTGCGTGGTCTTTTTGTAGGTTTTTGTGCTAACCGCAAAGTAACCTTTCCTATCCTCGGTCTGTTCAGTACTTCGGGCCTCACTTTGCTAAATCTATTTCATCTCTGTGTTTGTATTTTCATCTTTACTCACAGTCATTATATGTGGGGGGCTGCCTTTTCCTTTGGGGAATTTCTCTGAGGCAAGGTAGGCTTTATTTTTCTATCTTCAGGGCTAGCTAGTTCCTTAGACTGTGCCGAGTTGCATAGGGAGCGTTAGGCGCAATCCACAGCTTTTTTTAGTGTGTTTGATAGGATTAGGGATTGCGGTCAGCAGAGTTCCCACGTCCCAGAGCTCGTCCTTTATTATCAGTAACTATCAGGTCATTCCGTGTGCTCTTAACCACCAGGTCCATTATTGTCCTGACCACCAGGGCTTAATAGTACAGGTGGCCCAAAGTACTAATGCATCTCAATAGAGGGATAAGAGAAGTTCTGAGACCATTTTTTTTTCTTTGCAGTGTGTTTTGTCTCTCTTTTCCCCTTTACCTCTGGGTGGTTCAGGACACTGGTGTAAACATGGACATTCAAGGTCTGTCCTCTTGGATGGATAATCTCACTACAAGGGTACAAAACATTCAAAATTTTGTGGTTCAGAATCCGATGTCAGAGCCTAGGATTCCAATTCCTGATTTGTTTTTTGGTGATAGATCTAAGTTCTTGAATTTCAAAAATAATTGTAAATTGTTTCTTGCCTTGAAACCTCGCTCCTCAGGTGACCCTGTTCAACAAGTAAAGATCATTATTTCTTTGTTACGTGGTGACCCTCAAGACTGGGCATTTTCCCTTGCACCAGGAGATCCGGCATTGCGTGATGTTGATGCATTTTTCCTGGCGCTTGGATTGCTTTATGACGAACCTAATTCAGTGGATCAGTCAGAGAAAATCTTGCTGGCTCTGTGTCAGGGTCAGGATGAAGCGGAGATATATTGTCAGAAGTTTAGAAAGTGGTCTGTGCTCACTCAGTGGAATGAATGTGCCCTGGCAGCAATCTTCAGAAAGGGTCTCTCTGAAGCCCTTAAGGATGTCATGGTGGGGTTTCCCATGCCTGCTGGTCTGAATGAGTCTATGTCCTTGGCCATTCAGATCGATCGACGCTTGCGTGAGCGTAAAGCTGTGCACCATTTGGCGGTACTATCTGAGCATGGGCCTGAGCCTATGCAATGTGATAGGACTTTGACCAGAGCTGAACGGCAAGAACACAGACGTCGGAATGGGCTATGTTTTTACTGTGGTGATTCCACTCATGCTATCTCCGATTGTCCTAAACGCACTAAGCGGTCCGCTAGGTCTGCCACCATTGGTACGGTACAGTCTAAATTTCTATTGTCTGTTACTCTGATTTGCTCTTTGTCATCTAATTCTGTTATGGCATTTTTTGTCGGATTATCGGGATGTATTTGATGAGCCCAAAGCCAGTGCCCTACCTCCTCATAGGGAGTGCGATTGTGCAATTAATTTGATTCCTGGTAGTAAGTTTCCTAAGGGCCGATTGTTCAATTTATCTGTGCCAGAGCACGCCGCTATGCGGAGTTATATAAAGGAGTCCTTGGAGAAAGGCCATATTCGCCCGTCGTCATCACCGTTAGGAGCAGGGTTCTTTTTTGTGGCCAAGAAGGATGGTTCTTTCAGATTTTGTATTGATTACCGCCTTCTTAATAAAATTACAGTCAAATTTCAGTATCCTTTGCCGTTGCTGTCTGATTTGTTTGCTCGTATTAAAGGGGCTAGTTGGTTCACCAAGATAGATCTTCGAGGGGCGTATAATCTTGTGCGTATTAAACAAGGCGATGAATGGAAAACAGCATTTAATACGCCCGAGGGCCATTTTGAGTACCTGGTTATGCCATTCGGGCTTTCCAATGCTCCATCAGTATTTCAGTCCTTTATGCATGACATCTTCCGAGAGTACCTGGATAAATTCCTGATTGTGTATTTGGATGATATTTTGGTCTTTTCGGATGATTGGGAGTCTCATGTGAAGCAGGTCAGAATGGTGTTCCAGGTCCTTCGTGCGAATTCCTTGTTTGTGAAGGGGTCAAAGTGTCTCTTTGGAGTTCAGAAGGTTTCATTTTTGGGGTCCATTTTTTCCCCTTCTACTATCGAGATGGACCCTGTTAAAGTCCAGGCCATTTACGATTGGACTCAGCCGACATCTGTGAAGAGCCTGCAAAAGTTCCTGGGCTTTGCTAATTTTTATCGGCGCTTCATCGCTAATTTTTCTACTGTTGCTAAACCGTTGACTGATTTCACCAAGAAGGGTGCTGATGTGGTCAATTGGTCTTCTGCAGCTGTAGAGGCTTTTCAGGAGTTGAAGCGTCGTTTTTCTTCTGCCCCTGTGTTGTGCCAGCCAGATGTTTCGCTCCCGTTTCAGGTTGAGGTTGATGCTTCTGAGATTGGAGCAGGGGCTGTTTTGTCGCAAAGAAGTTCTGATGGCTCGGTGTTGAAGCCATGTGCTTTCTTTTCTAGAAAGTTTTCGCCTGCTGAGCGTAACTATGATGTTGGTATTCGTGAGTTGTTGGCCATGAAGTGGGCATTCGAGGAGTGGCATCATTGGCTGGAAGGAGCCAAGCATCGCGTGGTGGTCTTGACAGATCACAAGAATTTGACTTATCTTGAGTCTGCCAAACGGTTGAATCCGAGACAGGCTCGATGGTCGTTATTTTTCTCCCGTTTTGATTTTGTGGTTTCGTACCTTCCGGGCTCTAAGAATGTGAAGGCTGATGCTCTGTCAAGGAGTTTTGTACCTGACTCTCCGGGTGTTCCTGAGCCGGCGGGTATTCTCAAAGAGGGGGTAATTTTGTCTGCCATCTCCCCTGATTTGCGGCGGGTGCTGCAAAAATTTCAGGCTGATAGACCTGACCGTTGTCCAGCGGAGAAACTGTTTGTCCCTGATAGATGGACTAGTAGAGTTATCTCTGAGATTCATTGTTCAGTGTTGGCTGGGCATCCTGGAATCTTTGGTACCAGAGATTTGGTGGCTAGATCCTTCTGGTGGCCGTCTTTGTCACGGGATGTGCGTTCTTTTGTGCAGTCCTGTGGGACTTGTGCTCGGGCTAAGCCCTGCTGTTCTCATGCCAGTGGGTTGCTTTTGCCCTTGCCGGTCCCGAAGAGGCCCTGGACGCATATTTCTATGGATTTTATTTCGGATCTCCCCGTCTCTCAAAAGATGTCGGTCATTTGGGTGGTTTGTGATCGCTTTTCTAAGATGGTCCATTTGGTACCTTTGTCTAAATTGCCTTCCTCCTCTGATTTGGTGCCATTATTTTTCCAGCATGTGGTTCGTTTACATGGTATTCCGGAGAACATCGTTTCTGACAGAGGTTCCCAGTTTGTTTCGAGGTTTTGGCGATCCTTTTGTGCTAGGATGGGCATTGATTTGTCTTTTTCCTCGGCTTTCCATCCTCAGACAAATGGCCAAACCGAACGAACTAATCAAACTTTGGAAACATATCTGAGATGCTTTGTTTCTGCTGATCAGGATGATTGGGTGTCCTTTTTGCCGTTGGCTGAGTTCGCCCTTAATAATCGGGCCAGCTCGGCTACTTTGGTTTCGCCGTTTTTCTGCAATTCTGGTTTCCATCCTCGTTTCTCTTCAGGGCAGGTTGAGTCTTCGGACTGTCCTGGTGTAGATACTGTGGTGGATAGGTTGCAGCAGATTTGGACTCATGTGGTGGACAATTTGACATTGTCCCAGGAGAAGGCTCAACGTTTCGCTAACCGCCGGCGCTGTGTGGGTCCCCGACTTCGTGTTGGGGATTTGGTTTGGTTGTCGTCTCATTATGTTCCTATGAAGGTTTCCTCTCCTAAGTTTAAGCCTCGTTTCATTGGTCCGTATCAGATTTCTGAGGTTATCAATCCTGTGTCATTTCGTTTGGCCCTTCCTGCTTCTTTTGCCATCCATAATGTGTTCCATAGGTCGTTATTGCGGAGATACGTGGCGCCTGTGGTTCCATCCGTTGATCCTCCTGCCCCGGTGTTGGTTGAGGGGGAGTTGGAGTATGTGGTGGAGAAGATTTTGGATTCTCGTGTTTCGAGACGGAAACTCCAGTACCTGGTCAAGTGGAAGGGTTATGGTCAGGAAGATAATTCCTGGGTTTTTGCCTCTGATGTTCATGCTGCCGATCTGGTTCGTGCCTTTCATTTGGCTCATCCTGGTCGGCCTGGGGGTTCTGGTGAGGGTTCGGTGACCCCTCGTCAAGGGGGGGTACTGTTGTGAATTCTGTTGTCGGGCTCCCTCCTGTGGTCATGAATGGTACTTTGGCTGGTTCTGTCCATGTACTTCCTCTGGTGGGTGTTTCTGAGTTTCCTTCCACAGGTGACGAGGTTAATTCGTTAGCTGCTGCTCTATTTAACTCCACTTAGATCTTTGCTCCATGCCACCTGTCAATGTTTCAGTATTGGTCTAGTTCACTCCTGGATCGTTCTTGTGACCTGTCTTCCCAGCAGAAGCTAAGTTCCAGCTTGTATTTCTTTGGTTTGCTATTTTTCTGTCCAGCTTGCTATTTTTTTGTTGTCTTGCTTGCTGGAAGCTCTGGGACGCAGAGGGAGCGCCTCCGCACCGTGAGTCGGTGCGGAGGGTCTTTTTTGCGCCCTCTGCGTGGTCTTTTTGTAGGTTTTTGTGCTGACCGCAAAGTAACCTTTCCTATCCTTGGTCTGTTCAGTAAGTCGGGCCTCACTTTGCTAAATCTATTTCATCTCTGTGTTTGTATTTTCATCTTTACTCACAGTCATTATATGTGGGGGGCTGCCTTTTCCTTTGGGGAATTTCTCTGAGGCAAGGTAGGCTTTATTTTTCTATCTTCAGGGCTAGCTAGTTCCTTAGGCTGTGCCGAGTTGCATAGGGAGCGTTAGGCGCAATCCACGGCTATTTCTAGTGTGTTTGATAGGATTAGGGATTGCGGTCAGCAGAGTTCCCACGTCCCAGAGCTCGTCCTTTATTATCAGTAACTATCAGGTCATTCCGTGTGCTCTTAACCACCAGGTCCATTATTGTCCTGACCACCAGGTCTTAACAAGCCGTGGAGCGTACCTAACTCTACCTAGACGCCTCTTCACAGCCTAAGAGCTAACTAGCCCTAGAGATAGAAAATAAAGCCTACCTTGCCTCAGAGAAATTCCCCAAAGGAAAAGGCAGCCCCCCCACATAAATTGACTGTGAGTTAAGATGAAAGTCACGAACACAGAAATGAAACAGGTTTCAGCAAAGGGAGGCCAGACTTACTAAACAGACTGAGGATAGGAAAGGTAACTTTGCGGTCAGCACAAAAAACTACAAAAAGACCACGCAGAGTGTGCAAAAAGACCTCCGCACCGACTCACGGTGCGGAGGTGCCACTCTGCATCCCAGAGCTTCCAGCTAGCAAGGCAAAATCATGATAGCAAGCTGGACAAGAAAACAATGAACAAATAATTAACTAGCAGGGACTTAGCTTCTGCTGGAGTAGACAGGTCACCAGAAAGATCCAAGAGCGAAATGAACCAGTACAAGAACATTGACAGCTGGCATGGAGTAACGATCTGAGTGGAGTTAAATTGAGTAGCCAGCCAAAGAATAAACTAAGTCACCTGTTGAAGGAACCTCAGAAGCAGCAGCTCCACTCACAGCCACCAGAGGGAGTCCATGGACAGAACTCGCCGAAGTACCATTCATGACCACAGGAGGGAGTTCGATAACAGAATTCACAACAGTGTTAGACATTAACATTATTCTGTGGGACATTTACAGTGATACTCAATTTATATATATCCCTGAATATTCCTGAAAGAAACCACTTCATATGAGGCCAGTCTCACACGTCCAGATAATTCCGGTACCGGAAAAATCGGTACCGGAATTATCCGTGTCCGTGTGTCCGTGTGCTCACGTGGCACATCAGTGTGGCACACGTGCGGCATCCGTGTGCCGCCCGTGTGCCGACTGGGTACCACACGCACCGTGCAGGAGACAGCGCTACAGTTAAGCCCGGTCCCCTGCATCTGGTGCTGAAGCCGCCATTCATTTCTTCTCTCCAGCAGCGTTCGCTGGAGAGAAGATATGAAAAATCATTTTTTTGGTGTTTAAAAAAAAGATCCCTGTCCCCAACCCTCTCCCACCTCTGTGCGCCCCCCCGCTGTTAATAAAATACTTACTCAGCTCTCTCGCTGCTTCTTCTCCTCTCCGCAGCTTCTCCTGTATGTGCGGTCACGTGGTGCCGCCCATTACAGTGATGAATATGCGCTCAACCTCCCATAGGGGTGGAGCCGCATAATCATCACTGTAATGGGCGGCACCACGTGACCGTTCATACAGGAGAAGCTGCGGCGAGGAGAAGAAGCAGTGAGAGAGCCGGGTAAGTATTTTATTAACAGCGGTGGGCGCACAGGGGGTGGGAGGGGGTTTGGGACAGGGATCTTTTTTTTAAACACCAAAAAAAAAAGATTTTCATATCTTCTCTCCAGCAAACGCTGCTGGAGAGAAGAAATGAATGGCGGCTTCAGCTCCACGCTGGGGGACAGCGCTTACTGTAGCGCTGTCTCCTGCACGGCACACGGACTGCACACGGACAGCATCCGTGTGCGGTACGTGTTTTACACGGACCCATTGACTTTAATGGGTCCGTGTAATACGTGCGCTCCCAGGAACACTGACATGTCTCCGTGTTTTTCAAACAGACACACGGTCCGTGAAAACACGCTGACATGTGCAGAGACAATTGATTTTAATGTGTCTACGTGAGTCAGTGTCTCCGGTACGTGAGGAAACTGTCACCTCACGTACCGGAGCCACTGACGTGTGAAACCAGCCTGAGAGAGCGAACCAATTTATTTATCTGTGCCCTTGGTTTACTCTGGACTTGTATACACTGTTTAATGAGAGAGGAAATTTTGAGATGCTGAAGACCTTTGACTTATTCAATTTCAAAAAGTTAAAGGGAATCTGTTAGCAGGTTTCTGTTATTTAATCTGAGAGCCACATAGTGTAGTGCAACAAAATCTAATTCCAGGGATGTGTCACTTATTAGGCTGTGTGCTGTAGTTTCAATAAAATCTGTGTCTTATGAGCAGGAGATTATCACTGCCTGACTAGGTCACACATGCAGGCCAGTCAGGCTAATCTGTGTAACCAGACATCCTTATTGATTGACAGTTTGCTGACAATGTACACTGATCCAATCAGGGTTGTGGGTGGGGTAATACACAGCTCAGCATTCTCACCATTGCTACATCTAACTAATTTTACACAGAGAACAAGAAAATCAATTATTTAAAAAATCTTGAACAGGTGGCCTATTAGAGAGATATGATAGGCTGTAGGACCCACAGACCATTGCTAGGTTTCTGGTTGGCATAACAATCCATTGGCACCCTCGCGAACGCATTGCAGATGCATCAATGATTTGACAGAGGAAACTCTTACCATCTGTAAAACTAATGAAATGTTGCTGTTACTATTTATAAAGGGATCTGAGAGGTTATAATGTTGGGACTGTGGTTAGCTCTAGACCCAGAAAATACAGAAGAAGATCAGCTGTATACTACAGCTCCTATTGTGGATGGCATGGGCACAACTATATGCTCTGATGTGGTACAACCACATCAGCAAGTAGAGTTATAATACCAAGAAGGGGTTAAAGTGGCTGTCCGCTTTAGAAAACACTCTTTTGAATACAGAATTAGAAAATTCTAAAATTCATCAATAAGCATCTCTGAAGGACCTGTGAATTCAAGTGGCTGCATACATATAGGTCATTAATTGATTGCAATCAGGGCTGTGGAGTCAGAGTCGTGGAGTCGGAGTCCATTTTGATGGAGTCAAAGTCGGTATGAAATGGACTGACTCCGACTTCTAAAATATATAATACATTGTGTACAGTATTTCAATGCAGGATGTGCTGTAAATGTTTTCATAATAATTTTGGAAAGTTATGAAATGTCCTATAAATGTCTGTTCTGTTCCTGAGCTAAGGATCTCGGCTGTTAGTTGAGATAAATCTGTGCTGCACTCTATGTACATGCTAAGGGTACTTATTCCTCAGCATCACTTTTTTATGGTGCTGAGTCATAAGTGTATAGTGACCCCCGGAGTTGGAAAATCTCTGGGGTCTCAGCTACAGGGGGTAGCTGAGTCACCGGAGAACATGATTCGGGTCAGTTTTTACCGTAGCCACTCATGTGAACGCCGTTATTCACTGAATAGCGGTGATCACATAACAAAAATAAAAGACTGATCAGTGAAGAAAGAATTGGGGTCCCCTGATCCCCCCATAGTACTTTAGGTACTGGATCAGTGATCCCACGGTCCCCCGGCCCCCTCGTTCCTTCCACAGAAAGAAAATGGCTGGCTCATGTGCAGTGCGCCTGCACCTGGCAACCACTGGCAATTTTCTCATTGACTGCTGGCTTTTGATTACTGTCATAGACCGTATAACATTGATCAAAATCCTCCAATATTTGTAACTATGGCAGCACTTGAGCTGCGTCTCTTTCTTCTCTCCTTGTAGTTGTTCTGGGTGAGAGGAGAGATACACTACGTCTGATTGCTGGCCTGTCAGAAAAAAAAGTGTCAAAAAATAATTTCTATGTCTGCATCCAATTACCCACCCCTGTTCTGTGTCACCCGATTGTCAGGGGATTATAAAAAACTAGCTATTGAACCCGTTCTACGCCCGGGTGGCTAGCATCCATATTGGTATATGGTCTCCATCCTGGTATGTGCTGCTCCATCCTGCGTCCCCATCCTGTCATGAGCTGCTCCATCCTGCGTCCCCATCCTGACATGTGCTGCACCCATCCTGCACCCCCATTCTGACATGTGCTGCTCCCATCCTGCACCCCCATTCTGACATGTGCTGCTCCATCCTGCGTCCCCATCCTGTCATGTGCTGCACCCATCCTGCGCCCCCATCCTGCCATGTGTTGCACCCATCTTGCGCCCCCATTCTGTCATGTGTTGCACCCATCCTGCGCCCCCATTCTGTCATGTGCTGCTTCCATCCTGCGCCCCCATTGTGACATGTGCTGCTCCCATCCTGCGCCCCCATTCTGACATGTTTTGCACCCATCCTACGCCTCCATTCTGACATGTTCTGCACCCATCTTGCGCCCCCATTCTGTCATGTGTTGCACCCATCCTGCGCCCCCATTCTGTCATGTGCTGCTCCCATCCTGCGCCCCCATTGTGACATGTGCTGCACCCATCCTGCGCCTCCATTCTGACATGTTGTGCACCATCCTGCGCCTCCATTCTGTCATTTTCTGCTCCCATCCTGTCATGTGCTGCTCCCATCCTGTGCCCCCTTTCTGTCATGTGCTGCTCCCATCCTGTGCCCCCGTTCTTTCATGTGCTGCTCCCATCCTGCGCCTCTGTTCTGTCATGTGCTGCTCCCATCCTGCGCCCGTTCTGTCATGTGCTGCTGCCATCCTGCGCCCCCGTTCTGTCATGTGCTGCTCCCATCCTGCGCCCCCGTTCAGTCATGTGCTGCTCCCATCCTGCACCCGTTCTGTCATGTGCTGCTGCCATCCTGCGCCCCAGTTCTGTCATGTGCTGCTCCCATCCTGCACCCGTTCTGTCATGTGCTGCTGCCATCCTGTGCCCCCGTTCTGTCATGTGATGCTCCCATCTTGCGCCCCCATTCTGTCATGTGCTGCTCCCATCCTGCGCCCCTGTTCTGTCATGTGCTGCTCCCATCCTGCACCCGTTTTGTCATGTGCTGCTGCCATCCTGCTCCCCGTTCTGTCATGTGCTGCTCCCATCCTGCGCCCCCGTTCTGTCATGTGCTGCTGCCATCATGCTCCCCTGTTCTGTCATGTGCTGCTCCGATCCTGCGCCCCTGTTCTGTCATGTGCTGCTCCCATCCTGCGCCCGTTCTGTCATGTGCTGCTGCCATCCTGCGCCCGTTCTTTCATGTGCTGCTCCCATCCTGCGCCCGTTCTGTCATGTGCTGCTGCCATCCTGCACCCGTTCTGTCATGTGATGCTGCCATCCTGCTCCCGTTCTGTCATGTGCTGCTGCTATCCTGCGCCCGTTCTGTCATGTGCTGCTCCCATCCTGCGCCCCTGTTCTGTCATGTGCTGCTCCCATCCTGCACCCGTTTTGTCATGTGCTGCTGCCATCCTGCTCCCCCGTTCTGTCATGTGCTGCTCCCATCCTGCGCCCCCGTTCTGTCATGTGCTGCTGCCATCATGCTCCCCTGTTCTGTCATGTGCTGCTCCGATCCTGCGCCCCTGTTCTGTCATGTGCTGCTCCCATCCTGCGCCCGTTCTGTCATGTGCTGCTGCCATCCTGCGCCCGTTCTTTCATGTGCTGCTCCCATCCTGCGCCCGTTCTGTCATGTGCTGCTGCCATCCTGCGCCCGTTCTGTCATGTGATGCTGCCATCCTGCTCCCGTTCTGTCATGTGCTGCTGCTATCCTGCGCCCGTTCTGTCATGTGCTGCTGCCATCCTGCACCCGTTCTGTCATGTGCTGCTGCCATCCTGCGCCCGTTCTGTCATGTGCTGCTCCCATCCTGCGCCCGTTCTGTCATGTGCTGCTGCCATCCTGCGCCCGTTCTGTCATGTGCTGCTGCCATCCTGCGCCCCCGTTCTGTCATGTGCTGCTCCCATCCTGCGCCCCTGTTCAGTCATGTGCTGCTCCCATCCTGCGCCCCTGTTCTGTCATGTGCTGCTCCCATCCTGCGCCCGTTTTGTCATGTGCTGCTGCCATCCTGCTCCCCCGTTCTGTCATGTGCTGCTCCCATCCTGTGCCCCCGTTCTGTCACGTGCTGCTGCCATCATGCTCCCCTGTTCTGTCATGTGCTGCTCCGATCCTGCGCCCCTGTTCTGTCATGTGCTGCTCCCATCCTGCGCCCGTTCTGTCATGTGCTGCTGCCATCCTGCGCCCGTTCTTTCATGTGCTGCTCCCATCCTGCGCCCGTTCTGTCATGTGCTGCTGCCATCCTGCACCCGTTCTGTCATGTGCTGCTGCCATCCTGCGCCCGTTCTGTCATGTGATGCTGCCATCCTGCTCCCGTTCTGTCATGTGCTGCTTCTATCCTGCGCCCGTTCTGTCATGTGCTGCTGCCATCCTGCGCCCGTTCTGTCATGTGCTGCTGCCATCCTGCACCCGTTCTGTCATGTGCTGCTGCCATCCTGCGCCCGTTCTGTCATGTGCTGCTCCCATCCTGCGCCCGTTCTGTCATGTGCTGCTGCCATCCTGCGCCCGTTCTGTCATGTGCTGCTGCCATCCTGCGCCCCCGTTCTGTCATGTGCTGCTCCCATCCTGCGCCACCATTGTATTATATGCCCCCCATAAGATGCTCCATTATATATTCCCCGTATGCTGCTGCCATATATATAAAAAAAAAAAACCATACTCACCTCTCGTCGCTGGGCGCCGAGTGCTGGGGGCCTGAGCAGGCGGGGACACCGGTGCGCTGTGGGGGTCAGGTGCCGGAGTCACAGCTAGCTCAGGCCCCCAGCACTTGCTATACTCACCTGTCTGTCCCGTTCCAGCGCTGCGCGCCGCCATCTTCCGGCTCCTCTGGCTGTGACTGTTCAGTCAGAGGGCAGCGCCGGCGCGCATTAAGCGCGTCATCGCAACCTCTGAACTGGGAACGTCACAGCAGAGGACCCGGGAGACGGAGCCGCATGCAGCGCTGGAACTGGGGACAGGTATATACTTACCCTCCTGGCGGTCCCTGACTCTCCGGTGGAGATCGCGGTGTGCGTTCAGTGTTTACGCATACCGCGATCTCCTGGGAGCGTCACTCTGTGAGGCCCAGACTGCGCCGACGCTTGCGCTTGCGCAGTCTATAAAGGCTTCGGACAGAGTGACGCTCCCAGCGTTATATTATACAGTGGGGCAAAAAAGTATTTAGTCAGTCAGCAATAGTGCAAGTTCCACCACTTAAAAAGATGAGAGGCGTCTGTAATTTACATCATAGGTAGACCTCAACTATGGGAGACAAACTGAGAAAAAAAAAATCCAGAAAATCACATTGTCTGTTTTTTTATCATTTTATTTGCATATTATGGTGGAAAATAAGTATTTGGTCAGAAACAAACAATCACGATTTCTGGCTCTCACAGACCTGTAACTTCTTCTTTAAGAGTCTCCTCTTTCCTCCACTCATTACCTGTAGTAATGGCACCTGTTTAAACTTGTTATCAGTATAAAAAGACACCTGTGCACACCCTCAAACAGTCTGACTCCAACCTCCACTATGGTGAAGACCAAACAGCTGTCAAAGGACACCAGAAACAAAATTGTAGCCCTGCACCAGGCTGGGAAGACTGAATCTGCAATAGCCAACCAGCTTGGAGTGAAGAAATCAACAGTGGGAGCAATAATTAGAAAATGAAAGACATACAAGACCACTGATAATCTCCCTCGATCTGGGGCTCCACGGAAAATCCCACCCCGTGGGGTCAGAATGATCACAAGAACAGTGAGCACAAATCCCAGAACCACGCGGGGAGACCTAGTGAATGAACTGCAGAGAGCTGGGACAAATGTAACAAGGCCTACCATAAGTAACACACTACGCCACCATGGACTCAGATCCTGCAGTTCCAGACGTGTCCCACTGCTTAAGCCAGTGCATGTCCGGGCCCGTCTGAAGTTTGCTAGAGAGCATTTGGATGATCCAGAGGAGTTTTGGGAGAATGTCCTATGGTCTGATGAAACCAAACTGGAACTGTTTGGTAGAAACACAACTTGTCGTGTTTGGAGGAAAAAGAATACTGAGTTGCATCCATCAAACACCATACCTACTGTAAAGCATGGTGGTGGAAACATCATGCTTTGGGGCTGTTTCTCTGCAAAGGGGCCAGGAAGACTGATCAGGGTACAAGAAAGAATGAATGGGGCCATATATCGTGAGATTTTGAGTGCAAACCTCCTTCCATCAGCAAGGGCATTGAAGATGAAACGTGGCTGGGTCTTTCAACATGACAATGATCCAAAGCACACCGCCAGGGCAACGAAGGAGTGGCTTCGTAAGAAGCATTTCAAGGTCCTGGAGTGGCCTAGCCAGTCTCCAGATCTCAATCCTATAGAAAACCTTTGGAGGGAGTTGAAAGTCCGTGTTGCCAAGCGAAAAGCCAAAAACATCACTGCTCTAGAGGAGATCTGCATGGAGGAATGGGCCAACATACCAACAACAGTGTGTGGCAACCTTGTGAAGACTTACAGAAAACGTTTGACCTCTGTCATTGCCAACAAAGGATATATTACAAAGTATTGAGATGAAATTTTGTTTCTGACCAAATACTTATTTTCCACCATAATATGCAAATAAAATGATAAAAAAACAGACAATGTGATTTTCTGGATTTTTTTTTCTCAGTTTGTCTCCCATAGTTGAGGTCTACCTATGATGTAAATTACAGACGCCTCTCATCTTTTTAAGTGGTGGAACTTGCACTATTGCTGACTGACTAAATACTTTTTTGCCCCACTGTAGATGTTTCTTATTTTTATCTTTTTTTTTTTTTCAGTTAGGCTTAGTCTTATTAGGCCGGCATCACACTTAGCGTAGGGAGATACGGTCCGTTTTTTACGGCCATAATACGCAGAAAATCGCCTGAACATTGATCCATATTCAATGCGAGGATGCGATTTTTTTCTCCAAAAGTTATCCGTGTGTCATCCGTATGGCAACCGTACGGCGAGATTTTCTTGCTGGCTTGCAAAATAGACATAGAATGGATCCATGGGCTCAAATATTTGTGAAAACATATATGCAGTGTATATATATATATATGTCAGTGAGACACACATATATATATATTTAATACAGCGCTAGATAGCAGAAAAGCCGGTAATTCAATTGCCGGCTTTTGCTATCTCCTTCCCAAATCCGACAGGATATGAGACATGGTTTACATACAGTAAACCATTTCATATCCCTTATTTTTTTACATATTCTAATGTTAGAAGTGTATGTGTGTAAAATTTTGTGGCTCTAGCTGTTAAAATAAAGGGTTAAATCATGGGAAAAAAATTTGCGTGGGCTCACGCGCAATTTTCTCCGCCAGAATGGGAAAGCCAGTGACTGAGGGCAGATATTAGAAGCCTAGAGAGGGATCATGGATATTGGCCCCCCTGGCTAAAAACATCTGCCCCCAGCCACCCCAGAAAAGGCACATCTGTAAGATGAGCCTATTCTGGCACTTAGCCTCTCTCTTCCTACTCCCCTGTAGCAGTGGGATATGGGGTAATAAAGGGTTAATGTCACCTTGCTATTGGAAGGTGAAATTAAGCCTGGTTAGTAATGGAGAGGAGTCAATAAGACATCTATCCATTATTAATCTAATATTAGTAAAGGGTTAAAAAAAAATACACACACATTTGGAAAAAAGTATTTTAATTAAATACACATGGTGTTGTAATATCTTTATTATACGCTCTATCTAATTGAAGACCCTTGTCACCTGAAACAAAGTTAAAATAAAAAAAACAACAATATTCCATACCTTTCCGGCGACCAGTCATGTCCCACGCTGTAAATCCATCTGAAGGGGTAAAATAATTTTACAAGCAGGAGCCTGCTAATGCAGCTGTTGACCCTGCCTGTAAAAGCTGGGGAATGAATGGAATGCACGGGAAAGTAGCTACCTAGACTTGTGGTGCTCCGCCCCCTGCTGGCATAACCTCATATGAACTCTTGCATCAGAAAATATTCAGAAAAATTCCCACGCTAGAGTTCATATGAGTTTATGCCAGCAGGGGGCGCAGCACCACAAGTCTACGATGCTACGTTACCCTGCATTCCATTCATTCCCCAGTTTTTACAGTTTTTACATAGCCTCCTCCTCCTCCTTCTCCTCTTCAGGCTATTCGTGCTTGACAGGCCTGAAGCTGGGAATGGGAATCCCCTCTGTAGTGCAGACCAAACACTCCTGTTCTGCCTTGTCCTCCTCCTGCTCTTCCTTGTCATCACCCAATGTGGCTTAAGAATATTGTGTGAGGATGGGCTGTGTGGTATCAGCCACTGTAAAATCTTGCTCCATAGCCTCCTGCTCAGCATTCAAAGCTTCCGCTTTGAGATTCTGCAGCGAACGTTTTAATAGAAACAATAGCGACAATAGCGTCATCAGTGCTCACCATCTTGGTGCAGCGCTCAAAGTTTTGGAGAACCTCAGAAATGTCATCAATCCACACCCACTTGGCAGTTATGTGTGGGGGGCTGAGTGTTACTCTGACAGGCATTGAGAAGCTGGAATTCAGACACTGCTCTCTGCTGCTGACTAAGCCTTCCCAACATATGAACCACCTACCGCCTCAACAGCTTTATCTAACTGTGCCTGTGTTGCTCATTCAAACTTTTCTTCATAACCATGATCCTTGTATCTTGTTCTGACACGCTTTATGCATTTAATAGCCTCTGTGTCTGTACTTTTACACATACTGGTTGGTAACCGATACATGCAGCATTACATGAACACACGATTTCTTACATTATGACTGGTCAGAACAATTAAATCAATTGTTACCATCCACCTTTCTTGTCTCCCCTACAGTATTTCCTCATAGATTGTAAGATTGCCAGCAGGGCCCTCATTCCTCTTGGTATCTGTTGTTTATGTGATTTTTGTTATTCTGTAATGTCTTTTATTGCCTGTATAAGTCCCCTCTAAAATGTAAAATGCTGAGGAATACGTTGGCTTTATAGAAATGAAATTATTATTAATAATAATAATAATATTATTAAAGGTTGAGTTATAGCGTGTGGGCAGTTCACAAATGAGTCAGTGATGATGCAAATTAAAGTGCTGCTGCAGCAAAGCTAGTCCGCCGAAAGCCTGAGATGACTTTTGGAAATGTGCGCTGACACGCCGTACCTTGGCAAGTAGGTCTAGCAAGTCATTGTATGTTTTTATAAAATGCCTTACAACCAAGTTCAGCACGTGGGCCATGCATGGATTGTGTTTGCCAGCATGTCTAGCTTTAAAGCGGCCACCAAGTTACACCCATTATCACACACAACCTGACCTGGTTGGAGGTTCAGTGGGGAGAGCCACTGATCAGTCTGTTCATCTATCACCTTCAACAGCTCGGCTGTGTTGTGAGCTTTATCACGTAAACAGATGAGCTTCAGCAGAGCATGCTGCCGCTTTGCCAAAGCAGTGCTGCAGACCTCCCAGCTGGGGAGTGATGGGGAGACTACTTTCCATGAGGAGGATGAGAGATAGGAATTGTAATACGAGGAGACTGAAACCCTGATGGAAGTTGGGACCGCTATTCTTGGTGTGGGTAAGATGTGTGATGTCCCAGCCTCTGACTCTGTCCCAGACTCCACCAGGTTCAGCCATTGTGCCATAAGTAAAATGTAGCGTCCCTGTCCACAAGAACTTGTCCACTTGTCTGTGGTAAAGAAGACCTTCCCTGTGACTGCGTTTGCCAGAGCATGGCTGATATTGCGGAACACATGCTTATGTAATGCATTATCGGCACACCGGGAAAAATAGTGTCAGATGGTAATATAGAGTACCATGGGGCTGCCACCGCCAAGAAGTCACGGAAAAGGCTCAGTTCCCACAAGTCAAAATGGCAACATTTCCAGGGCTACCAATCTGGCAATGTGTGTGTTTAGCGTTTTGGCCTGTGGGTGGGTGGGTCGATATTTCTACTTTCTGTTAAATGTCTGGGTCAGGAACTAATAAACTCTGTGCTGGGAAAAGAAACTGGACGTGGTTGTTGACTGTTATGTCTGCAACTGCAGGTTGTAGGCAGGAAGCATCAACGCCTGCTTCATGGACAGCAGATTGAGAGGGCCGAAACACAGGGCAAAGGGCAGTGGTTTCACCATCAGACAAAGATTTTGTACCCAGGCGTTCAGCCCACCTACTGGAGTGCTTGGCTGCCATGTACTTTTGCATGTTGGTGGTGCTCAGGTTGGCAGTGTTCTTGCCTGTTCTTAGCTTGGTTTGACAGATTATGCAAGTTACAGTTGTTTTGTCTGAAGAAATTTCAGAAAAAAACTGCCATATAGGGAAACAACACCCTTGGCCTGTTATCTAGCCGAGTGTGAGGGGCTCTGTTGAACAGTTGACTGAGTTCTCCCTATGGTCAAACAGTATCTCTTCTTGCCTGTTTTTATGCTACACAGCAATCCCTGTCTGCACTGCTGTGCTTGCTAGGCGTGCCACCGTGCCAAGCTGGATCATTGGTCTGATCATCGACTACCTCATCTTCCAATTCCTCAATCTGATCCTCCTTCTGAGCTGTGATTTTAGGCTGACCTTATGGCAACTGTGCCTTATGATTATCCTCCACCTCTTCAGACATGAATTGACCTTCCCCAAAGTGGCTTTCTCCAGCCCGTGGGTGCTCAAATATTTGGGCATCACTGCACTCCACCTCCTTATGACCCTCTTTAATGTTGCACATTGAGAGGCCTCACAATTACAAGGGAATGTAAACAGTTCCTCAGAGTGGACAGAGTTGGGGTCATATGTCTCCTGGGACTCTTGATGGTGGGAAGAAGGAGGACCAGGTTGAGGATTCAGAGGCCTCACAATTACAAGGGAATGTAAACAGTTCCTCAGAGTGGACAGAGTTGGGGTCATATGTCTCCTGGGACTCTTGATGGTGGGAGAAAGGAGGAACAGGTTGAGGATTCAGAGGCCCAGCCTCTTAGCTACTGAGACTAGACCGTGTGTAAGAATTCATGGTGCTGCTTGTCAACACACTGGAGCCTTTGTCTGCCATCCAACCCACAACATCCTGGCAATTGTCTGGGTTTGTCAGTGGTGTACCACGCTGAACACATTTTGACAAGAAGCTAGAACAAGATCCAGTCACCTTCTGATCCTTAACATTGCCTTTGCGGGCACCACCACATCCACGTCCCTTTACGTCATCCTTTTTCATATTGAATGCTTTATGCTTATGAGAAAAAAATTCTTGGTTTTATTTTTAACAAATACCCACACAGAGGTGTTATGTACAAATTCAATTTATCTAGCAATGTTTGGCAATTTTTTTTAAGATATCAGCTTTATTACACACGGCAACATCAGACTCATGAAAATTAGAGATAGATAGTCACGTTTGCATATCTCTGCAGGCTTTGCACCAGTCACACAACTGCTAGATACGCTATTTATTAAACCAATAGAAAATGCATAGTCTTGTGCAGATTGGTCAATGGCACGCCTGTAGCTTTCCCTTGAAGAGGCTGCTTCCAAGTAAAATGAGGCTTGGACATGTTCCTGACTTGAGTTTCACACCTGACAGACTACAATTCAAGCCCTCGCTTGCATACACTGTATTCAGAATTTAATTCTAATGTTTTTGTTGTCTGGTAGAATCCAATTTACTGACATTGATCATATAGCTTCCCCAACTCCTGTATTATTTTCACCTAACAGCGGCTTCACCAACTATTACAGTTGTTCCATTGGGATCCGGTTGGAAAAATGAAATGTGGAGCTAACAAAACGCAGGATTCACACACCTGCTTGCCCTCTGCTAATTGTCAACAACGGCCGCATAATGACTTGACGGTGAACATGGTGGTGACAGGCAAAGGCCAAAATTCAAATGGGCATGTTTGAAATGGTATTGTAAAGGGATGGGGAATATGTATTCCACTATCTTGCTAACTATTTGGCATGAGGGAGATACTTCCCAAAAGTAGGAGTGAGGGCTCTCCCAAATGTATGATACAGGGCCACCTGATGGCCCTTACCAAACTCAGGTTTCACGGCATCTGCTGGCACTCTGCTAATTGTCAGCGAGGGCCGCATAATTACATGGTGGTGGACATGGTGGTGGCCAATGCCCAAAATTCAAATATGCATGTTTGAAATGCCATTGTAAAAGGATGGGGAATATGTATTCCACTATCTTGCTAACTATTTGGCATGAGGGTGAGACATCCCAAATGTAGGAGTGAGAGCACTCACAAATGTTAAAGTAGAAATAAAGCCAAAACGCTCTGTGTAAACATATGCTAAAGGGGAGGTATATATATATATATATATATATATATATATATATATATATATACACAGTACAGACCCAAAGTTTGGACACACCTTCTCATTTAAAGATTTTTCTGTATTTTCATGACTATGAAAATTGTACATTCACACTGAAGGCATCAAAACTATGAATTAACACATGTGGAATTATATACTTAACAAAAAAGTGTGAAGCAACTGAAATTACTGTATGTCTTCTATTCTAGGTTCTTCAAAGTAGCCACCTTTTGCTTTGATGACTGGACTGCTTTGCACACTGTTGGCATTCTCTTGATGAGCTTTAAGAGGTAATCCAAACAGTCAATAGTGGCACACTCATTTATGATAGGTGCCCAAAGGAAAAAATAGTCATATATTAAAGAGAACAACCTTCGGCACTCAAAATCAATTTCACAATTGTTTCTTTTTTGAAAAAAATATTTATTTATCTTCAACACTCAGCCGATATTCATGAACAATAGACATCAAAATCATCCAACGTTTCGGCAATTTCTGCCTTTCTCAAGGAAGTCTATAATATTAGAAAAAATAAAATATAAATAATAACATACAAAATACTCAACGGCGTAGGCTGAGAGAAGAACAAGAAAAAGTCCACCTGGGACGTGAGGCTAAATATAAGAAGAAAAGCTAGTGATCTATAAGTGAATAATAAGTGGACCTAGAACCCTCACAAACCGTATGAGAGTAAATAGTGTGACAAAGAAGACACAATCTTCACCAAATAAGGCATAAACCCATCTCATGAACCACCAAGAGGTGAACAGAACTAAACAACGCGACTGAGAAGGAATCCCGTGTTACTCCCATTTAACATGTAACAACCAGGATTACTAAGTGAGACAAAAAAAGGAAAATATATACCTGCACATAGGGACTAATTGCCAAGGTGTACCAAAAGCCATCTGGCTCACAATTATAATAACACTATACAAAAGGCAAAACATGAAGGAATCATAAGCATATTGGAGAACCATATCCAGATATCCAAAACGCTAAGGGGAAAAGTAAGCCATGATCTACCTGTAACTGTGCACGCGGTCGGCATGTGTCTGATGATGTCGGGAGGCGGTGTGCAGCTTGTGGCCGAAAAGCTGAGTCTAAATGCTGTGAAACGCTGATGTCATATCCGGTGTACGATCGCTAAGAGATCCGAGAAAACCCGAAGGGCTAACGAAAGTGCGCGCCTGCGCAGACCGCCATTAGGATGCCGGGAGGCAACGAAGGGCCAATAGCCACATCCATACAGTCCAAAACTTAACCGAAGGAACAAAAGGCGCATGCGCAGTACGCCGCAAACCTAATTCAACAAAATAGAGACCCACACGCTCCATATATTTACACCCTAGAAAAGACACCACTTATCAAAAGGGAAAATAGGATATATCCGCAATGTATAGTAAATATTACTGATCCAAAAGAAAATAACTTAGCGCACATGCGCACTCTGCCAAAGAAAGCATCAAAATACAATAAAGGGCCAGCAGCCACACTACCGTGATAATGGACAATACCAGATACATAGAAGGTACATTAAGGATTCTAAGCAACAGGTACCATACCTCATTTCTTTGTTTGCTTTTCCTGCTTCTGCCATTGAAGCCAGTGCAGGGTAGCGGCGAGCAGACGCTTCTAGGACTAAGTCCTGATTTTCTCGTTCTGAGCATGCCCAGAGTAAGATCTCTCAGTGGAGATCGAGGGTCACATGTTCAGATACTGCAGCTAGATCCATTGGTCCTCCAGGAAGGTCCTGTAGGTGCTCAGGCTCTGTAGCAGCCTCTCATTGGTCCTTCTAGGAAGGTCCTGTACTTGCTGCAACTATTTAAGGCTCGCATGGCCGCACGGCCATGCGCTAGTATCTTTCTAAGTTATGTGCTTTTTGCCAGTGTGGTCATGTAAGATTGTGTTCAGGAACCTGGCTGAAATAAGCCCCTAGAATGCTGGCACCTCTGGCGAGGAGTTTTGTGTGCATGCATGACCACTGATTGCTCTCTGTTGGGCAGTTAGCCTGTTCCTCTGTGAAGTCTAACAGGGCGCAGTGCATTGCTTTCACTGCTACTTTGTGAAATAACAGAGGTAGTTCATACCACCATATAGTGCCGCCATTGCTAGCAGCAGGTTCTCCTGCACGGTGGACCCCGGGCTGCCAACGCACAAACTACAATAAAACATCTATATTTACTTGGTGCATTCCGATAGCCCTAACAGAATACTAGCACCAGGGTCTGGCTAGTAAATGGCGGACATACAGCAGTCCTTGCGGTATATCCAGCAGCTGGAGGGTAGGTTGGCGGCTCTCGAGAGCGCAACCTCAGCTGTGGATGTTACCGCAGTTGCTGTACAGGCTGCTAGCATGACTGCAGCAACCTTGTCCACTGCCACCCCTGTTCCGACATTATCTCACCTCCCGCTGTCAGAAAAATTTTCTGGAGATAGTAAATCTTGTAGGGGTTTTGTGAGTCAGTGCTCTATTTACCTCGAGCTCCTGGCTGCACGTTTTCCCACAGAGCGGGCAAAGGTGGGATTTATTGTGTCTCTCTTGTCGGACAGGGTGCTGGAATGGGCTATGCCGCTGTGGGAGCGTGGCGATCATGTGGTGAAGAGTGCTCCGCTGTTCCTGAGCACTCTGAGACAGGTCTTTTTAGGACCTCGAGTCACCCACGACACGGCGCTCCAACTGCTGGCATTAACTCAGGGTTTGTCCTTAGTCAGCCATTTTGCCGTCCACTTCCGTACCCTAGCATCTGAGATGGAGTGGTCGGATAAAGCCCTTATCCCCATATTTTTGAACGGGCTGGCTGATCACGTGATGGACGCTCTGGCCACTAGGGAGATTCCTGCCACACTGGAGGAGTTCATAGCTGTCTTCACTCGTATTGACCTCCATTTTAACGAGCAGAGGTTAGAGCGAGCCCAGTGTAGGCAGAGGTTTCGGCTGGCTCCCACCTTCGCCAAACCTCTGGAATATCCGTTCCTGCTCCCTGAGTCACATGAGGCCATGGAAGAGTCACGAGCGGGATCTAAGTCCCAGACCGCTAGTGCACTCAAGGTCTGTCATGTTTGCCAGCAGTCAGGACATCTTGCCACCAGATGTCCCCAGCAGTCAAGGAAACATCAGCGTCTAGTGGTAGTAGGTGGAGGTACACTAGACACGGCGACGTTTGCCTCCAAATTGTCCTTTAAGGGGACAATTACTATAGGCTCATCCACCCACTTGGTAGAGTTCTGCGTGGATTGTGGGGCGGAGGGCAATTTTATGTCTTCTGCCTTCGCCCAACATCACGCAATACCCCTGGTAATGCTAGCTCAACCAGTAACGGTACGAGTAGTGAATGGGTTGACACTGCATTCACAGATAACACACCAGACCATCCCTCTTTCTCTGTCCATGTCGCCATCCCATCAGGAGATTATATCTCTGCTCGTCATTCCTGAGGGAATTGATGAGGTCCTGTTGGGGATACCCTGGCTAAGGTACCACTCTCCTCATATCAAGTGGTCCTCAGGCAGAATTTTGGGATGGGGTGAATCTTGTGGGGGTAGGTGTCAGAGGGAGTGCGTTCAGGTTGCTACTACTGAGGTACCCGCAGATCTATCCTCTCTCCCCAAGCAATATTGGCCCTATGCGGACGTGTTCTCCAAAAAGGCGGCGGAGACCCTTCCGCCCCACCGCCCCTATGACTGTCCAATTGATCTCTTTCTTGGTGCTGAGCCCCCCCGGGGTCGAGTCTATCCGTTATCTCTCCCGGAGACAGAGGCAATGTCTCAGTACATTCAAGAGAATCTGGCAAGAGGGTTCATCAGGAAGTCAGTGTCACCTGCTGCGGCTAGGTTCTTTTTCGTGCAGAAGAAGAATGGGGAACTACGTCCATGCATAGTTTACAGGGGTCTTAACGCCATCACCATTAAGAATAAGTATCCTTTGTGTTGTGAATTCTGTGGCTGAATTCACTCCTGTGGTCACAAGTGGTATTGCAGCCTCTGGGCTTCCTCCCTCAGGTGTTTTGGTGAGCTCGTTGGCTGCCTTGCTATTTAACTCCACCTGAGTCTGTCTTCCTTGCTCCTTGTCAATGTTCCAGTGTTGGATCTGAGCTACTGCATCTTTCCTGTGGCCTGCTGCTCTGCTAGATAAGTGTTACTTTGTTTTTGTTTCCGTTTTTTCTGTCCAGCTGTGCTATTCTCTTTTGCTGGAAGCTCTGAGACGCAAAGGGTGCACCGCCGTGCCGTTAGTTCGGCACGGTGGGTCTTTTTGCCTCCCTTTGCGTGGTTTTGCTTTAGGGTTTTTTGTAGACTGCATAGTTCTCTTTGCTATCCTCGCTCTGTCTAGAATATCGGGCCTCACTTTGCTGAATCTATTTCATTCCTACGTTTTGTCTTTTCATCTTGCTAACAGTCATTATATGTGGGGGGCTGCCTATTCCTTTGGGGTATTTCTCTGAGGCAAGTCAGGCTTGTATTTCTATCTTCAGGCTAGTCAGCTCCTCAGGCAGTGCCGAGTTGCTTAGGCAGTGTTAGGCGCAATCCACTGCTGCTTTTAGTTGTGTGAGGATAGGTTCAGGTATTGCAGTCTGCAGAGATTCCACGTCTCAGAGCTTGTTCTATTGTTTTTGGGTTATTGCCATATCACTGTATGTGCGCTGATTACTGCACACTGTGTTGCCTGATAGCACAGCATAACAGTACAAGGAGCCATACCAATGATTCTCAATAGAGGGAAAAAAGAAGTCCTGACATCATTTTTTTTTTTTTCCTCAGCTCTGTCTTCAGTTTTTTTTTTTTCCCCTAGACATTAGAGTGCTTCAGGACACAGCTGTGGACATGGATATTCAGGCTCTGTGCTCCTCAATGGATAATCTCGTTATAAATGTACAAAAGATTCAAGATACAATTGATCAGAAATCTATGCTAGAACCAAGAATTCCTATTCCTGATTTGTTTTTTGGTGACAGAACTAAGTTCCTGAGCTTCAAAAATAATTGTAAGCTATTTCTGGCCTTGAAACCTCATTCTTCTGGTAATCCTATTCAACAGGTTTTGATTATTATTTCTTTTTTGCGCGGCGACCCACAGGACTGGGCGTTTTCTCTTGCGCCAGGAGACCCTGCATTGAGTAATGTTGATGCGTTTTTCCAGGCGCTTGGATTGCTTTACGATGAGCCTAATTCAGTGGATCAGGCTGAGAAAAATTTGCTGGCTTTATGCCAGGGTCAGGATGATGTAGAAGTATATTGTCAGAAATTTAGGAAGTGGTCAGTACTCACTCTGTGGAATGAATCTGCACTGGCGGCTTGGTTCAGAAAGGGTCTCTCTGAAGCTCTTAAGGATGTCATGGTGGGATTTCCTATGCCTGCTGGTTTGAATGAGTCTATGTCCTTGGCCATTCAGATCGGTCGTCGCTTGCGCGAGCATAAATCTGTGCACCATCTGGCGGTATTGTCTGAGAGTAAACCTGAGCCTATGCAGTGCGACAGGACTATGACTAAAGTTGAACGGCAAGAACACAGACGTCTGAACAGGCTGTGTTTCTACTGTGGTGATTCCACTCATGCTATTTCTAATTGTCCTAAGCGCACTAGGCGGTTCGATAGCTCTGCCGTCATTGGTACTGTACAGTCCAAATTCCTTCTGTCCATTACCTTGATATGCTCTTTGTCATCGTATTCTGTCATGGCGTTTGTGGATTCAGGCGCTGCCCTGAATCTGATGGATTTGGATTATGCTAAACGTTGTGGATTTTTCTTGGAGCCTTTGCGGTGTCCTATTCTGTTGAGAGGAATTGATGCTACACCTTTGGCCAAGAATAAGCCTCAGTACTGGGCCCAGATGACCATGTGCATGGCTCCTGCGCATCAGGAAGTTATTCGCTTTCTGGTACTGCATAATCTGCATGATGTGGTCGTGTTGGGGTTGCCATGGCTACAAACCCATAATCCAGTATTAGATTGGAACTCTATGTCGGTAACCAGCTGGGGTTGTCAGGGAGTACATGGTGATGTTCCATTTTTGTCTATTTCGTCATCCATTCCTTCTGACATCCCAGAGTTCTTGTCTGACTTTCAGGATGTATTTGAAGAGCCCAAGTCTGATGCCCTACCTCCGCATAGGAATTGTGATTGTGCTATCAATTTGATTCCTGGTAGTAAATTCCCTAAGGGTCGTTTATTTAATTTGTCCGTGCCTGAACACACCGCTATGCGCAGTTATGTGAAAGAATCCCTGGAGAAGGGACATATTCGCCCATCGTCATCACCATTGGGAGCAGGGTTCTTTTTTGTAGCCAAAAAGGATGGTTCGCTAAGACCGTGTATTGATTACCGCCTTCTTAATAAGATCACTGTTAAGTTTCAGTATCCCTTGCCATTGATATCTGACTTGTTTGCTCGGATTAAGGGGGCTAGTTGGTTTACTAAGATTGATCTTCGTGGTGCGTATAATCTGGTGAGAATCAGGCAGGGAGATGAATGGAAAACGGCATTTAATACGCCCGAGGGTCATTTTGAGTATCTGGTGATGCCGTTCGGACTTGCCAATGCTCCATCTGTTTTTCAGTCTTTTATGCATGACATTTTCCGTGAGTATCTGGATAAATTCCTGATTGTTTACTTGGATGACATTTTGATCTTCTCTGATGATTGGGAGTCTCATGTGAAGCAAGTCAGAATGGTTTTCCAGGTACTGCGTGCTAATTCCTTGTTCGTGAAGGGATCAAAGTGTCTCTTCGGTGTGCAGAAAGTTTCATTTTTGGGGTTCATCTTTTCCCCTTCTACTATCGAGATGGATCCGGTTAAGGTCCAGGCCATCCAGGATTGGACTCAGCCGACATCTCTGAAAAGTCTGCAGAAATTCCTGGGCTTTGCTAATTTTTATCGTCGCTTCATCTGTAATTTTTCTAGCATTGCCAGACCATTGACCGATTTGACCAAGAAGGGTGCTGATTTGGTTAATTGGTCTTCTGCTGCCGTGGAAGCTTTTCAGGAGTTGAAGCGTCGTTTTTGCTGTGCCCCTGTGTTGTGTCAACCAGATGTTTCTCTTCCGTTCCAGGTCGAGGTTGATGCTTCTGAGATTGGAGCAGGGGCGGTTTTGTCACAGAGAGGTTCTGGTTGCTCAGTGTTGAAACCATGTGCTTTCTTTTCCAGGAAATTTTCTGCTGCTGAGCGTAATTATGATGTGGGCAACCGAGAGTTGCTGGCCATGAAGTGGGCATTCGAGGAGTGGCGCCATTGGCTTGAGGGAGCTAAGCATCGCGTGGTGGTATTGACTGATCATAAGAATCTTACTTATCTCGAGTCTGCCAAGCGCTTGAATCCTAGACAGGCCCGTTGGTCGTTATTTTTTGCTCGTTTTGATTTTGTGATTTCGTACCTTCCGGGCTCTAAAAATGTGAAGGCGGATGCTCTGTCTAGGAGTTTTGTGCCCGACTCTCCGGGGTTATCTGAGCCGGCGAGTATCCTCAAGGAAGGAGTCATTGTGTCTGCCATCTCTCCTGATTTGCGGAGAGTGTTGCAGAAATTTCAGGCTAATAAACCTGATCGTTGTCCGGCCGAGAAACTGTTCGTCCCTGATAGGTGGACTAGTAAAGTTATCTCTGAACTTCATTGTTCCGTGCTGGCTGGTCATCCAGGAATCTTTGGTACCAGAGAGTTAGTGGCTAGATCCTTCTGGTGGCCATCTCTGTCACGGGATGTGCGTGCTTTTGTGCAGTCCTGTGGGATTTGTGCTAGGGCTAAGCCCTGCTGTTCACGTGCCAGTGGGTTGCTTTTGCCCTTGCCGGTCCCGAAGAGGCCTTGGACACATATTTCGATGGATTTCATTTCTGACCTTCCCGTTTCTCAAAAGATGTCGGTCATTTGGGTGGTCTGTGATCGCTTTTCTAAAATGGTCCATCTGGTGCCCTTGGTTAAATTGCCTTCCTCCTCTGATTTGGTGCCTTTGTTCTTCCAGCATGTGGTTCGTTTGCATGGCATTCCTGAGAATATTGTTTCTGACAGAGGTTCCCAGTTTGTCTCGAGGTTCTGACGAGCCTTTTGTGGTAGGATGGGCATTGACCTATCTTTTTCCTCGGCCTTCCATCCTCAGACTAATGGCCAGACCGAACGAACCAATCAGACCTTGGAAACATATCTGAGATGTTTTGTTTCTGCTGACCAGGATGATTGGGTGTCATTTTTGCCGTTGGCTGAGTTCGCCCTTAATAATCGGGCCAGCTCGGCTACCTTGGTCTCTCCATTTTTCTGCAATTCTGGGTTCCATCCTCGTTTCTCTTCAGGACAGGTTGAGTCTTCGGACTGTCCTGGTGTGGATTCTGTGGTGGACAGGTTGCAGCAGATCTGGACTCAGGTAGTGGACAATTTGACCTTGTCCCAGGAGAAGGCTCAGCTTTTCGCTAATCGTAGACGCCGTGTGGGTCCCCGACTTCGTGTTGGGGATCTGGTTTGGTTATCTTCTCGTCATATTCCTATGAAGGTTTCCTCTCCTAAATTTAAACCTCGTTTTATTGGTCCGTATAGGATTTCTGAGATTCTCAATCCGGTGTCTTTTCGTCTGACCCTCCCAGACTCCTTTTCCAAATTTTGGATTCTCGTGTCTCTAGACGGAAACTCCAGTATCTGGTCAAATGGAAGGGTTATGCTCAGGAGGATAATTCCTGGGTTTTTGCCTCTGATGTCCATGCCCCAGATCTTGTTCGTGCCTTTCATGTGGCTCATCATGGTCGGCCTGGGGGTTCTGGTGAGGGTTCGGTGACCCCTCCTCAAGGGGGGGGGTACTGTTGTGAATTCTGTGGCTGAATTCACTCCTGTGGTCACAAGTGGTATTGCAGCCTCTGGGCTTCCTCCCTCAGGTGTTTTGGTGAGCTCGTTGGCTGCCTTGCTATTTAACTCCACCTGAGTCTGTCTTCCTTGCTCCTTGTCAATATTCCAGTGTTGGATCTGAGCTACTGCATCTTTCCTGTGGCCTGCTGCTCTGCTAGATAAGTGTTACTTTGTTTTTGTTTCCGTTTTTTCTGTCCAGCTGTGCTATTCTCTTTTGCTGGAAGCTCTGAGACGCAAAGGGTGCACCGCCGTGCCGTTAGTTCGGCACGGTGGGTCTTTTTGCCTCCCTTTGCGTGGTTTTGCTTTAGGGTTTTTTGTAGACTGCATAGTTCTCTTTGCTATCCTCACTCTGTCTAGAATATCGGGCCTCACTTTGCTGAATCTATTTCATTCCTACGTTTTGTCTTTTCATCTTGCTAACAGTCATTATATGTGGGGGGCTGCCTATTCCTTTGGGGTATTTCTCTGAGGCAAGTCAGGCTTGTATTTCTATCTTCAGGCTAGTCATCTCCTCAGGCAGTGCCGAGTTGCATAGGTAGTGTTAGGCGCAATCCACTGCTGCTTTTAGTTGTGTGAGGATAGGTTCAGGTATTGCAGTCTGCAGAGATTCCACGTCTCAGAGCTTGTTCTATTGTTTTTTGGTTATTGCCATATCACTGTATGTGCGCTGATTACTGCACACTGTGTTGCCTGATAGCACAGCATAACACCTTTGCCCCTGATATCTGAGCTTTTTGATAGGCTTCGGGGAGCAAGGGTATTTACTAAATTAGATCTGCAGGGTGCTTACAACCTGATTCGCATCCGTGAGGGGGACGAATGGAAGATGGCTTTTTACACCAGGGATGGGCACTATGAATATCTGGTGATGCCCTTCGGGCTCTGTAATGCCCCAGCCATTTTCCAAGACTTTGTGAATGACATCTTCCGGGATATGCTTTCCACCTCGGTCGTAGTCTATCTGGATGATATTCTCATCTACTCTCCAGATATTGACTCCCACTGGAGAGACGTTTGCAAAGTCTTCGACCTCCTACGGGCAAACTCCCTCTATGCCAAGTTGGAGAAGTGTGTGTTTGAGCAGGAGTTATGGGGTTCATTAATTACTATCGCCAGTTCATTCCACACTTCTCAACTTTGGTAGCTCCCTTGGTTGCCCTCACCAAGAAGGGAGCAAATCCCAAATTGTGGTCTGAGGAGGTCTCCAAGGCCTTTAACTCCATTAAGTCACACTTCGCTCGCGCTCCCATCCTACATCGCCCCGATGTAGATAAGCCATTTATAATGGAGGTCGATGCCTCATCTGTTGGTGCTGGTGCAGTCCTTTTCCAAAAGGATGCTCAAGGTCGGAAGCATCCTTGCTTCATCTTCTCTAAGACCTTCTCACCAGCAGAGAGGAATTATTCCATCGGGGACAGGGAGTTGCTAGCCATGAAGTTGGCTTTCTCGGAGTGGAGACATCTCTTGGAGGGAGCTCGTTTTCCCTTCCAAGTCTTCACAGATCACAAGAATTTGGTATACCTGCAGACAGCCCAGCGGTTAAATTCTTGCCAGGCCAGATGGTCCTTGTTCTTCTCCCGCTTTCATTTCACCCTCCATTTTCTTTCTGGGGAGAAGAACATTCGTACTGACGCTCTCTCTCGCTCCGTTGTATCATCTGAGGAGGAGGAAGCGGAGCCTTGGCTTATTGTCCCCACCGAGAGCCTGAGAACTGTGGCCTTGGTTTCGCTAGAGTCTGTGTCTCCGGGCTAGACTTTTGTACCATCCAGTTTGCGACCGGAGGTTCTCGCTTGGGCTCACTCGTCCAGGGTGGGTGGACATTTTGGTTCCAAAAGGACATCTGAGTTACTGGCGAGGACATACTGGTGGCCGCATATGGCTCGTGATGTCGCAGACTATGTTCGGGCGTGTGTCTCTTGCGCCAAGAACAAGTCTCCTCGGCAATGGCCAGCTGGGTTGCTTTACCACCTGCCAGTGGCGGACAGGTCCTGGGAGATGGTCGGGATGGACTTTGTGGTAGGCTTACCCAAGTCTCGTAGCTGCACCATTATCTAGGTGATCACCAACCATTTTTCCAAAATGGTTCACTTGGTGCCTCTTCCACGGCTACCTTTTGCATGGGCTCTGGCTGCGTTGTTCATCAAGCATATCTTTCGCCTACACGGTATGCTGGACAAGATTGTCAGTGACCGGGGTCCCCAGTTTGCGTCTCGATTCTGGAGAGAGCTTTGTCGTCTACTCAGTATTGAGTTGAATCTCTCCTCGCCTTATCATCCCGAGACGAATGGGTTGGTTGAGAGGGCCAATAAGGCCCTGGTCACATATTTACGACATTTTGTTTCGGTCAGGCAGGATGACTAGGCATCCTTGTTACCATGGGCAGAGTTTGCGCTTAACAACGCTGTAGCCAAATCCACCGGTCAGACTCCTTTCCTCCTTAATTACGGCCAGCATCCGTGGGTTCCTGTGCCTATGCCCGTGTCTTCTGCTGACTCCAGGGTGGCAGACTGGGCAGTGGAGGCACGGGACATTTGGGACCGCACTCAAGATGCCATCCGGGCCTCCAAGGAGAGAATGAGGTCCTCCGCCAATGCACATCGGCGCCCTGCCCGACCTTTGCTCCTGGCGACTTAGTGTGGCTCTCCGCCCATAACATCAGGCTGCGTGTTGAGTCTACTAAGTTTGCACCTCGCTACTTGGGTCCCTACAAGGTCCTCGAACAGGTTAATCCTGTGGTCTACCATCTGGCCCTTCCTCCACGCCTAGGTATCACCAACACCTTTCCCTCCTTAAGCCCGTATACATGTCCTGGTTTTCTGAGTCATCTGCCGGGACATCGGGTTCATCTACGGACGATTACGAGGTGAACGCTATTTTGGGGTGCAAGGTGGTACGTGGAAAAAATTTTTATTTGGTGGACTGGAAGGGTTATGGTCCTGAGGACAGGTCCTGGGAGCCTGCTGAGCACATTCAGGCTGCGCAGCTCATTGCTGCCTTCGAGCGTAACGAGGCCAAGGGGGGGGGGCGAGGAGGGGGGTAATGTTAGGGGTCGAGTTCCCACCTCTGCACAGGGGAAATCTCGGGCCATCTCCGCTGTGGTCTCCCATTCTTCTGCCGCAGTGGAGCCTGCTCAGCGGAGACGTAAGTCCCAGTGTCTCGCTCAGTCTGACTCTGTACAAAGAGTTACTGCCGCTTTTCCTGCTTCTGCCATTGAAGCCAGTGCAGGGGAGCGGCGAGCAGACGCTTCTAGGACTAAGTCCTGATTTTCTCGTTCTGAGCATGCCCATAGTAAGATCTCTCAGTGGAGATCGAGGGTCACATGTTCAGATACTGCAGCTATATCCATTGGTCCTCCAGGAAGGTCCTGTAGGTGCTCAGGCTCTGTAGCAGCTTCTCATTGGTCCTTCTAGGAAGGTCCTGTACTTGCTGCAACTATTTAAGGCTCGCATGGCCGCACGGCCATGCACTAGTATCTTTCTAAGTTATGTGCTTTTCGCCAGTGTGGTCATGTAAGATTGTGTTCAGGGACCCGGCTGAAATAAGCCCCTAGAATGCTGGCACCTCCGGTGAAGAGATTGTGTGTTTGTATGTATTCAGGGACCTGGCTGAAATAAGCCCCTAGAGTGCTGGCACCTCCGGCGAGGAGTTTTGTGTGCATGCATGACCACTGACTGCTCTCTGTTGGGCAGTTAGCCTGTGCCTCTGTGAAGTCTAACAGGGCGCAGTGCTTTGCTTTCATGGCTACTCTGTGAAATAACAGAGGTAGTTCATACCACCATATAGTGCCGCCATTGCTAGCAGCAGGTTCTCCTGCACGGTGGACCCCGGGCTGCGAACGCATCAATTACAATAAAACATCTATATTTACTCGGTGCGTTCCGCTAGCCCTAACATACTGTTTATATATATATATATATATATATATATTTTTTTTTTTTCTTCTTAATCTTGCATTGTATACATGCAATTATAAAGGGAATAATGTTTCTTAGCATTTTTACCTTTAAAATAAATTTGGTTTGGTTTGGTAGGTCTTTTTAAAAATTCATAAAACCGACGCAATAGTCTGACAACATTATTCCCAGATACCATATGTGAATCAGAAAGACATGCAGGCATCTTCCCCATGCTGTCCCCATTTAGTTTTAGATCTTTCCCATCCATTTCAGCTTTTTTCCCATACCCCCAGACCTGTTTGTTGGGTCCTGCAGAAAAATATATTCGGCTGTAGTTTGACAATAAATGGCTTCACCCAACCACTAACCATGAGTGGAGAAAAAGTTTTGGAGTTATTATAATACATGAAATAGACAGGACAGACACAATCCTCAGACACGACTTGCAGTCCAACAGGGAACGAAATTTAATAACAGGGAACAAAGTTGAACAAATGATCATATAGGTCACCAGTATATATACACAATCAAAGATATCAAAAAATACAGACTCAAAGAGATCAATTAAATATGAGGAGAACTTGAGTCATAATGTATCTCAAAATATAAATCTTTTATTAAGGGTAGAGGAAAGGAAGCAAGTTTTTATAATCGCGAAATGGGCATCAGGTTTACGGTCACATCGTGGACAAGAGGAGACACAATATGGGTAATTAACCCTTAATTTATTACAGTGACTAACTGATTGTCCTTACTATTTAAGTTAGAGGGGTATCGCATGCAGTCTAGGTTCAGGCCTTGATGGGTAAAAAAATGAACACTTTTTTGGAGTGTTATAAATCACAGAAATGTACCCCAGACCACGTAATACTAAATGACTGAGAAAGGTAACCTTACAAACAAATTTTAAATGCTTTTTCTCTGTTTTAGGCCGGCTTCACACTCAGCGTATGAAAATACGGTCCGTATATTACGGCCGTAATACGCTGAAATGTCCCGAAAATAGTGGTCCGTAGCTCCTCCGTAGGCAGGGTGTGTCAGCGTTTTTTGCGCATGGCATCCTCCGTATGTAATCCGTATGGCATCCGTACTGCGTGGTTTTCTCGCAGGCTTGCAAAACCAACATACCGCTATAGAAATGATCCATGTGTCCCAAAAAGAAAAAAAAAAAATATATACAGTGAGGCAAAAAAGTATTTAGTCAGTCAGCAATAGTGCAAGTTCCACCACTTAAAAAGATGAGAGGCGTCTGTAATTTACATCATAGGTAGACCTCAACTATGGGAGACAAACTGAGAAAAAAAAATCCAGAAAATCACATTGTCTGTTTTTTTAACATTTTATTTGCATATTATGGTGGAAAATAAGTATTTGGTCAGAAACAAACAATCAAGATTTCTGGCTCTCACAGACCTGTAACTTCTTCTTTAAGAGTCTCCTCTTTCCTCCACTCATTACCTGTAGTAATGGCACCTGTTTAAACTTGTTATCAGTATAAAAAGACACATGTGCACACCCTCAAACAGTCTGACTCCAAACTCCACTATGGTGAAGACCAAGGAGCTGTCAAAGGACACCAGAAACAAAATTGTAGCCCTGCACCAGGCTGGGAAGACTGAATCTGCAATAGCCAACCAGCTTGGAGTAAAGAAATCAACAGTGGGAGCAATAATTAGAAAATGGAAGACATACAAGACCACTGATAATCTCCCTCGATCTAGGGCTCCACGCAAAATCCCACCCCGTGGGGTCAGAATGATCACAAGAACTGTGAGCAAAAATCCCAGAACCACGCGGGGGGACCTAGTGAATGAACTGCAGAGAGCTGGGACCAATGTAACAAGGCCTACCATAAGTAACACACTACACCACCATGGACTCAGATCCTGCAGTGCCAGACGTGTCCCACTGCTTAAGCCAGTACATGTCCGGGCCCATCTGAAGTTTGCTAGAGAGCATTTGGATGAAGCAGAGGAGTTTTGGGAGAATGTCCTATGGTCTGATGAAACCAAACTGGAACTGTTTGGTAGAAACACAACTTGTTGTGTTTGGAGGAAAAAGAATACTGAGTTGCATCCATCAAACACCATACCTACTGTAAAGCATGGTGGTGGAAACATCATGCTTTGGGGCTGTTTCTCTGCAAAGGGGCCAGGACGACTGATCCGGGTACATGAAAGAATGAATGGGGCCATGTATCGTGAGATTTTGAGGGCAAACCTCCTTCCATCAGCAAGGGCATTGAAGATGAAACGTGGCTGGGTCTTTCAACATGACAATGATCCAAAGCACACCGCCAGGGCAACGAAGGAGTGGCTTCGTAAGAAGCATTTCAAGGTCCTGGAGTGGCCTAGCCAGTCTCCAGATCTCAACCCTATAGAAAACCTTTGGAGGGAGTTGAAAGTCCGTGTTGCCAAGCGAAAAGCCAAAAACATCACTGCTCTAGAGGAGATCTGCATGGAGGAATGGGCCAACATACCAACAACAGTGTGTGGCAACCTTGTGAAGACTTACAGAAAACGTTTGACCTCTGTCATTGCCAACAAAGGATATATTACAAAGTATTGAGATGAAATTTTGTTTCTGACCAAATACTTATTTTCCACCATAATATGCAAATAAAATGTTAAAAAAACAGACAATGTGATTTTCTGGATTTTTTTTTCTCAGTTTGTCTCCCATAGTTGAGGTCTACCTAAGATGTAAATTACAGACGCCTCTCATCTTTTTAAGTGGTGGAACTTGCACTATTGCTGACTGACTAAATACTTTTTTGCCCCACTGTATACTGTCTATATATATATATATATATATATATATATATATATATATATATATATATATATATATATATATATATGTCATTAGACACATATATGTATATATATTAATATTTATTCCAGCGCTATACAGCTTGAAAGCCGGTAATTCAATTACCGGCTTTTTCTTTCTCCTTCCTAAAAGCCGACATGATTTGAGACATGGTTTACATACAGTAAACCATGTCTTCTCTCCATTTTTTTTGCAGATTCCACACTACTAATGTCAGTAGTGTGTATCTGCAAAATTTGGCCGTTCTAGCTCTTAAAATAAAGGGTTAAATGGCGGAAAAAATTGGCGTGGGCTCCCGCGCAATTTTCTCCGCCAGAGTAGTAAAGCCAGTGACTGAGGGCAGATATTAATAGCCTGGAGAGGGTCCATGGTTATTGCCCCCCCCCTGGCTAAAAAGATCTGCCCCCAGCCACCCCAGAAAAGGCACATCTGGAAGATGCGCCTATTCTGGCACTTGGCCACTCTCTTCCCATTCCCGTGTAGCGGTGGGATATGGGGTAATGAAGGGTTAATGCCACCTTGCTATTGTAAGGTGACATTAAGCTTAATTAATAATGGAGAGGCGTCAATTATGACACCTATCCATTATTAATCCAATTGAATGAAAGGGTTAAATAAAACACAAACACATTATTTAAAATTATTTTAATGAAATAAAAACAATGGTTGTTGGAGTATTTTATTCTACGCCCAATCCAATCACTGAAGACCCTCGTTCTGTGAAAGAAAAAACATAATAAACCAACAATATACTTACCCTCCGCAGATCTGTAACGTCCAACGATGTAAATCCTTCTGAAGGGGTTAAAACATTTTGCAGCAAGGAGCTTTGCTAATGCAGGCTGCTCCTCGCTGCAAAACCCCGGGGAATGAGTCTAAATATAGATCAATGAGCTATATTTAGCTTCATTTGCGGTGAAGCGCCCTCTGCTGGCTGTTTATAGATCGTGGGAACTTGCCTAGAAAGCCTGGGAGCTTTCTAGGAAATTTCCCACGATCTATGAACATCCAGCAGAGGGCGCCTCACCGCAAATGAAGCTAAATATAGCTCATTGATCTATATTTAGACTCATTCCCCGGGGTTTTGCAGCGAGGAGCAGCCTGCATTAGCAAAGCTCCTTGCTGCAAAATGTTTTAACCCCTTCAGAAGGATTTACATCGTTGGACGTTACAGATCTGCGGAGGGTAAGTATATTGTTGGTTTATTGTGTTTTTTCTTTCACAGAACGAGGGTCTTCAGTGATTGGATTGGGCGTAGAATAAAATACTCCAACAACCATTGTTTTTATTTCATTAAAATAATTTTAAATAATGTGTTTGTGTTTTATTTAACCCTTTCATTCAATTGGATTAATAATGGATAGGTGTCATAATTGACGCCTCTCCATTATTAATTAGGCTTAATGTCACCTTACAATAGCAAGGTGGCATTAACCCTTCATTACCCCATATCCCACCGCTACACGGGAATGGGAAGAGAGTGGCCAAGTGCCAGAATAGGCGCATCTTCCAGATGTGCCTTTTCTGGGGTGGCTGGGGGCAGATATTTTTAGCCAGGGGGGGGGCAATAACCATGGACCCTCTCCAGGCTATTAATATCTGCCCTCAGTCACTGGCTTTACTACTCTGGCGGAGAAAATTGCGCGGGAGCCCACGCCAATTTTTTCCGCCATTTAACCCTTTATTTTAAGAGCCAAATTTTGCAGATACACTCTACTGACATTAGTAGTGTGGAATCTGCAAAAAAAAATGGAGAGAAGACATGGTTTACTGTATGTAAACCATGTCTCAAATCATGTCGGCTTTTAGGAAGGAGAAAGAAAAAGCCGGTAATTGAATTACCGGCTTTCAAGCTGTATAGCGCTGGAATAAATATTAATATATATACATATATGTGTCTCACTGACATATATATATATATATATATATATATATATATACAGTCATGGCCAAAAGTATTGACACCCTTGCAATTCTGTCAGATAATACTCAGTTTCTTCCTGAAAATGATTGCAAACACAAATTCTTTGGTATTATTATCTTCATTTAATTTGTCTTAAATGAAAAATCACAAAAAGAATTGTCCTAAAGCCAAATTGGATATAATTCCGCACCAAACATAAAAAAGGGGGTGGACAAAAGTATTGGCACTGTTCGAAAAATCATGTGATGCTTCTCTAATTTGTGTAATTAACAGCACCTGTAACTTACCTGTGGCACCTAACAGGTGTTGGTAATAACTAAATCACACTTGCAGCCAGTTGACATGGATTAAAGTTGACTTAACCTCTGTCCTGTGTCCTTGTGTGTACCACATTGAGCATGGAGAAAAGAAAGCAGACCAAAGAACTGTCTGAGGACTTGAGAAACCAAATTGTGAGGAAGCATGAGCAATCTCAAGGCTACAAGTCCATCTCCAAAGACCTCAATGTTCCTGTGTCTACTGTGCGCAGTGTCATCAAGAAATTTAAAGCCCATGGCACTGTGGCTAACCTCCCTAGATGTGGACGGAAAAGAAAAATTGACAAGAGATTTCAACGCAAGATTATGCGGATGTTGGATAAAGAACCTCGACTAACATCCAAACAAGTTCAAGCTCCCCTGTAGTCCGAGGGTACAACAGTGTCAACCCATACTATCCGTCGGCATCTCAATGAAAAGGGACTGTATGGTAGGAGACCCAAAAAGACCCCACTTCTTACCCCGAGACATAAAAAGCCAGGCTGGAGTTTGCCAAAACTCACGGAGAAAGCCTAAAACGTTTTAGAAGAATGTTCTCTGGTCAGATGAGACAAAAGTAGAGCTTTTTGGGCAAAGGCATCAACATAGAGTTTACAGGAGAAAAAAGAGGCATTCAAAGAAAAGAACACTGTCCCTACAGTCAAACATGTCGGAGGTTCCCTGATGTTTTGGGGTTGCTTTGCTGCCTCTGGTACTGGACTGCTTGACCGTGTGCATGGCATTATGAAGTCTGAAGACTACCAACAAATTTTGCAGCATAATGTAGGGCCCAGTGTGAGAAAGCTGGGTCTCCCTCAGAGGTCATGGGTCTTCCAGCAGGACAATGACCCAAAACAAACTTCAAAAAGCACTAGAAAATGGTTTGAGAGAAAGCATTGGACACTTCTAAGGTGGCCAGCAATGAGTCCAGACCTGAATCCCATAGAACACCTGTGGAGAGATCTAAAAATGGCAGTTTGGAGCAGGCACCCTTCAAATATCAGGGACCTGGAGCAGTTTGCCAAAGAAGAATGGTCTAAAATTCCAGCAGAGCATTGTAAGAAACTCATTGATGGTTGCCGGAAGCGGTTGCTCGCAGTTATTTTGGCTAAAGGTTGTGCAACCAAGTATTAGGCTGAGGGTGCCAATACTTTTGTCTGGCCCATTTTTGGAGTTTTGTGTGAAATGATCAATGTTTTGCTTTTTGCTTCATTCTCTTTTGTGTTTTTTTATTTAAGACAAATTAAATGAAGATAAAAATACCAAAGAATTTGTGTTTGCAATCATTTTCAGGAAGAAACTGAGTATTTTCTGACAGAATTGCAGGGGTGTCAATACTTGTGGCCATGACTGTATATATATACCTATTCTATGTGTACACATTTATTCTACCTATTGGACTGTAAGCTGTCAGTGTGATTTTACTGTACACCGCACTGAATTACCGGCTTTTCTCTCTAACAGCGCTGCGTATTTCTCGCAAGTCACACTGCTTGTCCGTGTGAAATCCGTATTTTTCACGCTTCCATAGACTTTCATTGGCGTATTTCTTGCGCAGTACGGTGACAAACGCAGCATGCTGCGATTTTGTACGGCCGTAGAAAGCCGTATAATACTGATCAGTAGTGTTGAGCATTCCGATACCGCAAGTATCGGGTATCGGCCGATACTTGCGGTATCGGAATTCCGATACCGAGATCCGATACTTTTGTGGTATCGGGTATCGGTATCGGATACATAGAGATGTGTAAAATAAAGAATTAAAATAAAAAATATTGATATATTTACCTCTCCGGCGGCCCCTGGACTCAGCGCGGGTAACCGGCAGGCTTCGTTGTTCAAAATCAGCGCTTTTAGGACCTGAGAATCACGTCCCGGCTTCTGATTGGTCGCGGGCCGCCCATGTGACCGCCACGCGACCAATCACAAGCCGCGACGTCACCGCAAGCTATTAACGCGCTCATTTTTAAAAATGAGCGCGTTAATGGCTTTCAAATATGTAGCGGCTTGTGATTGGTCGCGGCCCCGCGACCAATCACAAGCCGCTACGTCTTTGAAAGTCATTACCGCGCTCATTTTTAAAAATGAGCGCGTTAATAGCTTGCGGTGACATCGCGGCTTGTGATTGGTCGCGTGGCCGCGACCAATCACAAGCCGCTACGTCTTTGAAAGTCATTACCGCGCTCATTTTTAAAAATGAGCGCGTTAATAGCTTGCGGTGACGTCGCGGCTTGTGATTGGTCGCGTGGCCGCGACCAATCACAAGCCGCTACGTCTTTGAAAGTCATTAACGCGCTCATTTTTAAAAATGAGCGCGTTAATAGCTTGCGGTGACGTCGCGGCTTGTGATTGGTCGCGTGGCAATCACATGGGCGGCCTGCGACCAATCAGAAGCCGGGACGTGATTCTCAGGTCCTAAAAGCGCTGATTTTGAACAACAAAGCCTGCCGGTTACCCGCGCTGAGTTCAGGGGCCGCCGGAGAGGTAAATATATCAATATTTTTTATTTTAATTCTTTATTTTACACATCCCTATGGATCCCAGGGCCTGAAGGAGAGTTTCCTCTCCTTCAGACCCTGGGAACCATGAGAATACCTTCCGATACTTGATGTCCCATTGACTTGTATTGGTATCGGATATCGGTATCGGCGATATCCGATTTTTTTCGGGTATCGGCCGATACTATCCGATACCAATACTTTCAAGTATCGGACGGTATCGCTCAACACTACTGATCAGTAAAATACGGCAGATAGGAGCAGGGGCATAGAGAATAATTGTGCCGTATTTTTTGCGAGTTTTACGGACGTAGTTTCTGCGCTCTTACGTCCGTAAAACTCGCAAGTGTGAAGCCGGCCTTAGAGATTACAGAAATGTACGCAGAGTACACAAAACTGTATGGCTGAGATATGTAACTGTCACGTCCTCCTACAAGATCTAGATATAGGCGATTTTTACATAGTGCGAAATGCAGGTCTTCCATATAAATGGACTTTGTTTTCCAAATGTTTATATTTAAATTGTAACATTTCAAATGGGGGAAATACAAATAAACAAGAAAAACAGGGGGAAAAAAACATTAGAAAACTCAACCAATACAGAATATAAGAGAAAGCTTCAAGATTTGGCATTCAATATAGATTAAAGCAGTACCGATATAATATTACACCATGTTCCAAATTATTATGCAAATGACATTTTTCTCGGATTTTCCTAAATGGATGGTGGAAATGACAGTCAGTCTAATAAAAGTCATCACCCGTTAGAGTATACATCAAATTTTACTGAAGAAACCTTCCAATGATAACAGTATAATCTCCAAAATGAAAAAAAAAACTCAAAATGCACTGTTCCAAATTATTAGGCACAGTAGAATTTCTAAACATTTGATATGTTTTAAAGAACTGAAAATGCTCATTTGTGGAATTTGAAGCATTAGGAGGTCACATTCACTGAACAAAAAAGCTATTTAACTCCAAAACATCCTAACAGGCCAAGTTACATGTTAACATAGGACCCCTTCTTTGATATCACCTTCACAATTCTTGCATACATTGAACTTGTGAGTTTTTGGAGAGTTTCTGCTTGTATTTCTTTGCATGAAGTCAGAATAGCCTCCCAGAGCTGCTGTTTTGATGTGAACTGCCTCCCACCCTCATAGATCTTTTGCTTGATGATACTCCAAAGGTTTTCTATAGGGTTGAGGTCAGGGGAAGATGGTGGCCACACCATGAGTTTATCTCCTTTTATGCCCATAGCAGCCAATGACTCAGAGGTATTCTTTGCAGCATGAGATGGTGCATTGTCATGCATGAAGATGATTTTGCTCCTGAAGGCACGTTTCTGCTTTTTAGACCATGGAAGAAAGTTGTCAGTCAGAAACTCTATTTACTTTGCAGAGGTCATTTTCACACCTTCAGGAACCTTAAAGGGCCCTACCAGCTGTTTCCCCATGATTCTGGCCCAACACATGACTCCTCCACCTCCTTGCTGATGTCGCAGCCTTGTTGGGACATGGTGGCCATCCACCAACCATCCACTACTCCATCCATCTGGACCATCCAGGGTTGCTCGACAATCATCAGTAAACAAGACTGTTTGAAAATTAGTCTTCATGTATGTCTAGGCCCACTGCAACCGTTTCTGCTTGTGAACACTGTTTAGGGGTGGCCAAATAGTAGGTTTATGCACCACAGCAAGCCTTTGGAGGATCCTACACCTTGAGGTTCGAGGGACTCCAGAGGCACCATCAGCTTCAAATAACTGTTTGCTGCTTTTTAATGGTATTTTGGCAGCTGCTCTCTTAATCCAATGAATTTGTCTGGCAGCAACCTCCCTCATTATGCCTTTATCTGCATGAACTCTGTCTGTGCTCTGTTTCAGTCACAAATCTCTTCAAAGTATGATGATCACTCTTACGTTTTCATTAAATATCTAATGTTTTCATACCTTGTCCAAGGCATTGTACTACTTTACGCTTTTCAGCAGCAGAGAGATCTTTTTTATTTCCCATACTGCTTGAAACTTGTGGCCTGCTTAATCATGTGGAACATAATTTTTAAGTAATTTTCCTTTAATTAGAATCACCTGGAAAACTAATTATCACATGTGTTTAAGATTGATTTCAGTGATCCATTGAGCCCTGAGACACAATACCATCCATTTGAAAAACAAAACAATTAAATCTTTATGACACTTAAATCCAATTTCTATAATAATTTGGAACACAGTATATTAGTTTAACCTATTATTATGTTTGAGTATAGAAGAATTAAGCAGTAACCAAATCTTCTTGCAATGTCCATCAACCAGATATCAAACGAAAACGTAAAGTCCAAGAAAAGTTGCCATCAAATCTCTTAAAATGTAAGATTTCTTAAATAGTGATATATAAATGGACTTTGTTTCCTTTGGTGCTGAAGAGTTTAAAGAGTCTTTGTATGTTGGTTAGAGATATGCAGCTCCATCTCACAGCTGCTCCTGACCTGCTAGTTTTCTCTCTCTATAGAACCTGGCCGGACTTTCTCGTCCCTGCCTGTGAAAGTTTTAACTTCCTGGCTTGCTGGAGTTGTTGTGCTGAAGTTGGAGTTTCTATTGCTGCTGCAGATTGTTGGATTTGAGTTGTATGCTTTCGCCATTATTCTATTCCTATTTCTTTTGTAGATTCCTATCCTTCCCTTTATTCCTCTCTACCCTTGGTGAGTGTTTTATATGCAAGTTGCTTTTTGTTAGCCCCGTTTGTCTTACATGTATATACACTAACATACAGTGGGTACGGAAAGTATTCAGACCCCTTTAAATTTTTCCTCTGTGATCATTCTTGACTGGCCCAGCCACAGCCCTGACCTAAACCCATTTGAGCATCTCTGGAGAGACCTGAAAATGGCTGTCCACCGAAATTCACCATAGAACCTGATGGAACTGGAGAGGATCTGCAAGGAAGAATGACAGAGGATCCCCAAATCCAGGTGTGAAATACTCGTTGCATCATTCCCAATAAGTCTCATGGCTGTACTAGCTCAAAAGGGTGTTTCTATTCAATACTGAGCAAAGGGTCTGAATACTTATGACCATTTGATATTTCAGTTTTTCTTTTTTAATAAATTTGCAAAAATTTCTACATTTCTATTTTTTTCAGTCAAGATGGGGTGCAGAGTGTATATTAATGAGAAAAAAACGAACTTTTTTTAATTTACTAAATTGTTGCAATGAAACAAAGAGTGAAAAATTGAAAGAGGTATGAATACTTTCCGTACCCATTGTATATGTCCCAGGTCTCCTGGGGAGGGTGAGGGGACAGCTTAGGATATTAACAGGATCATAGTAAGGTCGTAGACTCGGGCCTCTATACCTTTAAGAGTACCACCAGGACAGGGATAGTTAGGTTTCCAGAAACAGATTGAGGCCCCCCTTCCTTACTGAAGACATCACAGTGTGACAGTAACCCTACAATATTTTAAAATGCTTTTTCTCTGTTTTAGAGACCACAGAAATGTATTCCAGACAATTTTTTTTTTTACTTTTTTTTGTAGTGTTAGATAATATCACAAAAATTTACCCCAGACCACAAAAGTGTATGAGTGAGAAATGTAATGCAGCTAATTTTTTAACACTTTTTTGGAGTGTTAGATATCACAGAAATGTACCACAGAACACGTGAAACTGTAAGGCTGAGAAATGTAAGCCTGCAATTTTTTTAAACTTTTTTAAGTTTTATAGATCATAGGAAATGTACCCTAGGCCACACAATTGTCACGCACAGTTCAATGCAAAAATACCCAGACTCATATTGTTAAGTATGCCAAGCAACTAATGCCTAGCTACATACCACTCCATGATAATCATATTCAAAAAGGAGAAACATTGGAGTTTTTGGCAACCTTTAATGAAAGAGACCATCAAACATATATTAACAAACGAGATTTAAAAGATGTGATTAAAAAGGACACCAACACTGGCTGCACTCATTACTAAATGTAATACTAAAGGGCTTCAATCAACATGATTGTAACAACTCTGCTGGCATCACAGCATGGCCTCACATCTCTCACACAATCTTACCCACATGCTCCAGGCCATGATGTGGTTTCTGTTTCATGCCAGCTCCATGTTCTGTGTCTCTGCTCGGTGCATGCCTCATGGCTATGTGTATAGGGGGCCGGCGCCTGAACTCTCTGGTTCTTATAGGAATCAGGTGCACCTGTCCAATCAGTTCCTGACCAATTACCAAGAGGCCTCCTGTATATAGTGCAGCTCCACCCTGTGGTCTGGGCCTGTGCAATGTGTTAGCTCAGTTAGTGTTTAGCTGCTGAGTTTGCCTGGCCTTGCTCTGAGTTACTCCCTCTGAGCTTTTCTCTGTGCTTTTGCCTTGATTTTGTAGTCCGCCCTCCAGGAGGCAGAATATCCTGGTCCCTGTGTCTTTGTCCCTGTGTCTTGTTCTATTGCCTTGTCTGTACTTTGTCTTTTCTCGGTCTCCTTGTCTGTGGCTTCCTTCCCTGCTTTCTTTCCTTGTGTTTTCTGTTTGCTTACACTCCGCACTCTTGCGGCTCTGCACTCAGACTTTGCTTCGCACTCTCTGGCTTTGCTCTGTGGCTCCGCTCTTTGCGGTTCCATCTGGCTCCGCTCTTTGCGGTACTATCTGGCTCCGCCTCCTGTGTTTCTGCACTTGGCTCCATCTCTACTCTTGGCTCCGCCTCCAGCATCTCTGCTCTTGGCTCCGCCTCCAGCGTCTCCGCCCTTGGCTCTGCCTTCTCCTTCTCTTTTCTTAGTTTCACATTCTACTTGTTACTTGGTCCTCCTGTGTGAACAGGTCCCTACCTGTTTCTTCATACCTCATTCCTTTCTGCTTGTTTCCTTTCTTGCACCTCCTGTGTGAACAGGTCCCTACCTGTTCCTTCATTCTCCTTTCCTTCTGGCTTGTTTCCGTACCTGCATCTTCTGTGTGTACAGGTCCCTACCTGTTCCTTCATCACTCTCACAATAGGACTGCACTCGGGTGTCATCTGAGTACAGCCTGATTCATACACCACATCAACCAGTCCTGTGTATCCTGTGTTCCTGCCAGTCCTGCCGTTCCTGCCCTGCCTTCCAGTCCTGTGTTCTCTGCAGTGCCTCCCAATCCTGTGTTCCTGCCAGTCCTGCCGTTCCTGCCCTGCCTTCCAGTCCTGTGTTCCTGCTGTCCTAGCCAGTCCTGTTTCCTGCCGTGTCTGTTGTGAATTCTGTGGCAGAGCTCCCTCCTGTGGTCACAAGTGGTACTTCGGCTGATTCTCTCTGTGAGCTTCCGTTGGTGGAGGAAAGTGGTACTGCGGCTTCTGAGTTTCCTTCCTCAGGTGATGTGGTGAAGTCGTTAGGTGCTGCTCTATTTAACTCCACCTAGTGCTTTGATCCTGGCCTCCAGTCAATGTTCTAGTATTGGACCTCTTTCCTCCTGGATCGTTCCTGTGGCCTGCTGCTCTGCATAGCTAAGTTCTGCTTTGCTATTTTGTTTGCTGTTTTTTTCTGTCCAGCTTGTCTATTTGTTTTTCCCTGCTTGCTGGAAGCTCTGAGACACAGAGGGTGTACCTTCGTGCCGTTAGTTCGGTACGGAGGGTCTTTTTGCCCCCTTTGCGTGGTTTTTGTAGGGTTTTGTGTTGAAAGTTACCTTTCCTATCCTCGCTCTGTTCAGAAAGTCGGGCCTCACTTTGCTAAATCTATTTCATCTCTACGTTTGTCTTTTCATCTTAACTCACAGTCATTATATGTGGGGGCTGCCTTTTCCTTTGGGGTATTTCTCTGAGGCAAGGTAGGCTTATTTTCTATCTTCAGGCTAGCTAGTTTCTCAGGCTGTGCCGAGTTGCATAGGGAGCGTTAGGCGCAATCCACGGCTGCCTCTAGTGTGGTTGGAGAGGATTAGGGATTGCGGTCAGCAGAGTTCCCACGTCTCAGAGCTCGTTCTATGTTTTTGGGTTATTGTCAGGTCACTGTATGTGCTCTGACCTCTATGTCCATTGTGGTACTGAATTACCTTATCATAACAGTACTGGAGGCCGACAGTACTAATGATTCCCAATAGAGGGAAAAAAGAAGTTCTGAGACCATTTTTTTTTCTTTGCACTGTGTTTTGCCTTTTTTTTCCCTTAGACATTTGGGTGGTTCAGGACACAGGTGTGGACATGGACATTCAGGGTTTGTGCTCTTCAATGGATAATCTCGTTATAAATGTACAAAAGATTCAAGATTTGGTGGTTCAAAAGCCTATGTTAGAACCAAGAATTCCTATTCCTAATTTGTTTTATGGTGATAGAGCCAAGTTTGTGAATTTCAAAAATAATTGCAAACTGTTTCTGGCCTTGAAACCTCGCTCCTCTGGTGACCCAGTTCAACAAGTGAGAATTATTATTTCTTTTTTGCGTGGCGACCCTCAAGACTGGGCATTTTCCCTTGTGCCAGGAGATCCTGCATTAAGTAATATTGATGCGTTTTTCCTGGCGCTCGGATTGCTGTACGATGAGCCTAATTCAGTGGATCAGGCAGAGAAAAATTTGCTGGCTCTGTGTCAGGGTCAGGATGAGATAGAGGTATATTGTCAGAAATTTAGAAAGTGGTCCGTACTCACTCAATGGAATGAAGGTGCGCTTGCAGCTATTTTCAGAAAGGGTCTCTCTGAAGCCCTTAAAGATGTCATGGTGGGATTTCCTATGCCTGCTGGTCTGAATGAGTCTATGTCTTTGGCCATTCAGATCGGTCGACGCTTGCGTGAGCGTAAATCTGTGCACCATTTGGCGGTATTACCTGAGCTTAAACCTGAGCCTATGCAGTGCGATAGGGCTTTGAACAGAGTTGAACGGCAAGAACACAGATGTCTGAATGGGCTGTGTTTCTACTGTGGTGATTCCACTCATGCTATCTCTGATTGTCCTAAGCGCACTAAGCGGTTCGCTAGATCTGCCACCATTGGTACGGTACAGTCAAAATTTCTTCTGTCCGTTACCTTGATCTGCTCTTTGTCATCGTATTCTGTCATGGCATTTGTGGATTCAGGCGCTGCCCTGAATTTGATGGACTTGGAGTATGCTAGGCGTTGTGGGTTTTTCTTGGAGCCCTTGCAGTGTCCTATTCCATTGAGAGGAATTGATGCTACGCCTTTGGCCAAGAATAAGCCTCAGTACTGGACCCAGCTGACCATGTGCATGGCTCCTGCACATCAGGAGGTTATTCGCTTTCTGGTGTTGCATAATCTGCATGATGTGGTCGTGTTGGGGTTGCCATGGCTACAAGTCCATAATCCAGTATTAGATTGGAAATCCATGTCTGTATCCAGCTGGGGTTGTCAGGGGGTACATGGTGATGTCCCATTTCTGGCTATTTCGTCATCCACCCCTTCTGAGGTTCCAGAGTTCCTGTCTGATTACCAGGATGTATTTGATGAGCCCAAGTCCGATACCCTACCTCCGCATAGGGATTGTGATTGTGCTATCGATTTGATTCCTGGTAGTAAATTCCCAAAAGGTCGACTGTTTAATTTATCTGTGCCTCAGCACGCCGCTATGCGGAGTTATGTGAAGAAGTCCTTGGAGAAGGGGCATATTCGCCCGTCATCGTCGCCATTAGGAGCAGGGTTCTTTTTTGTAGCTAAGAAGGATGGTTCGCTGAGACCTTGTATAGATTACCGCCTTCTAAATAAGATCACGGTTAAATTTCAGTACCCCTTGCCGTTGTTATCTGATTTGTTTGCTCGGATTAAGGGGGCTAGTTGGTTCACCAAGATAGATCTTCGTTGTGCGTATAATCTTGTGCGTATTAAGCGAGGCGATGAATGGAAAACTGCATTTAATACGCCCGAGGGCCATTTTGAGTATCTAGTAATGCCATTCGGACTTGCCAATGCTCCATCAGTGTTTCAGTCCTTTATGCATGACATCTTCCGAGAGTACCTGGATAAATTCCTGATTGTGTACTTGGATGACATTTTGATCTTCTCGGATGATTGGGAGTCTCATGTGAAGCAGGTCAGAACGGTGTTTCAGGTCCTGCGTGCTAATTCTTTGTTTGTGAAGGGATCAAAGTGTCTCTTCGGTGTTCATAAGGTTTCATTTTTGGGGTTCATCTTTTCCCCTTCTACTATCGAGATGGACCCTGTTAAGGTCCAAGCCCTCCATGATTGGACTCAGCCGACATCTCTGAAAAGTCTGCAAATGTTCCTGGGCTTTGCTAATTTTTATCGTCGCTTCATCTGCAATTTTTCTAGTATTGCTAAACCATTGACCGATTTGACCAAGAAGGGTGCTGATGTGGTCAATTGGTCTTCTGATGCTGTGGAAGCTTTTCAAGAATTGAAGCGTCGTTTTTCTTCTGCCCCTGTGTTGTGTCAACCAGATGTTTCGCTTCCATTCCAGGTCGAGGTTGATGCTTCTGAGATTGGAGCAGGGGCTGTTTTGTCGCAGAGAAGTTCTGATTGCTCGGTAATGAAACCATGCGCCTTCTTTTCCAGGAAGTTTTCGCCTGCTGAGCGAAATTATGATGTGGGTAATCGAGAGTTGCTGGCCATGAAGTGGGCATTCGAGGAGTGGCGTCATTGGCTTGAAGGAGCTAAGCATCGCGTGGTGGTCTTGACTGATCATAAGAACTTGACTTATCTCGAGTCTGCCAAGCGGTTGAATCCTAGACAGGCTCGTTGGTCGCTGTTTTTTGCCCGTTTTGACTTTGTGATTTCGTACCTTCCGGGCTCTAAAAATGTGAAGGCGGATGCTCTGTCTAGGAGTTTTGTGCCCGACTCTCCGGGTTTATCTGAGCCGGCGGGTATCCTCAAAGAGGGAGTAATTGTGTCTGCCATCTCCTCTGATTTGCGGCGGGTGCTGCAAAAATTTCAGGCTAATAAACCTGATCGTTGCCCAGCGGAGAAACTGTTTGTCCCTGATAGGTGGACGAATAAAGTTATCTCTGAGGTTCATTGTTCAGTGTTGGCTGGTCATCCTGGAATCTTTGGTACCAGAGAGTTAGTGGCTAGATCCTTTTGGTGGCCATCTCTGTCGCGGGATGTGCGTTCTTTTGTGCAGTCTTGTGGGATTTGTGCTCGGGCTAAGCCCTGCTGTTCTCATGCCAGTGGGTTGCTTTTGCCCTTGCCGGTCCTGAAGAGGCCTTGGACACATATCTCTATGGATTTTATTTCAGATCTTCCCGTCTCTCAAAAGATGTCAGTCATTTGGGTGGTCTGTGATCGCTTCTCTAAGATGGTCCATTTGGTACCCTTGTCTAAATTACCTTCCTCCTCTGATTTGGTGCCATTGTTCTTCCAGCATGTGGTTCGTTTGCATGGCATTCCAGAGAATATTGTTTCTGACAGAGGTTCCCAGTTTGTTTCGAGGTTTTGACGAGCCTTTTGTGGTAGGATGGGCATTGACTTGTCTTTTTCCTCGGCTTTCCATCCTCAGACTAATGGCCAGACCAAACGAACCAATCAGACCTTGGAAACATATCTGAGATGCTTTGTTTCTGCTGATCAGGATGACTGGGTGTCCTTTTTGCCTTTGGCTGAGTTCGCCCTTAATAATCGGGCCAGCTCGGCTACCTTGGTTTCGCCGTTTTTCTGCAACTCTGGGTTCCATCCTCGTTTCTCTTCAGGGCAGGTTGAGTCTTCGGACTGTCCTGGTGTGGATACTGTGGTGGACAGGTTGCAGCAGATTTGGACTCATGTAGTGGACAATTTGACCTTGTCCCAGGAGAAGGCTCAACGTTTTGCTAATCGCAGACGCTGTGTGGGTCCCCGACTTCGTGTTGGGGATTTGGTTTGGTTATCTTCTCGTCATATTCCTATGAAGGTTTTCTCTCCTAAGTTTAAACCTCGTTTCATTGGTCCATATAGGATTTCTGAGGTTCTTAATCCTGTGTCTCTTCGTCTGACCCTTCCAGATTCTTTTTCCATACATAACGTATTTCATAGGTCATTGTTGCGGAGATACGTGGCACCTATGGTTCCATCTGTTGATCCTCCTGCCCCGGTGTTGGTTGAGGGGGAGTTGGAGTATATTGTGGAGAAGATTTTGGATTCTCGTGTTTCAAGACGGAAACTCCAGTATCTGGTTAAGTGGAAGGGTTATGCTCAGGAAGATAATTCCTGGGTCTTTGCCTCTGATGTCCATGCTCCTGAGCTTGTTCGTGCCTTTCATGTGGCTCATCCTGGTCGTCCTGGGGGCTCTGGTGAGGGTTCGGTGACCCCTCCTCAAGGGGGGGGTACTGTTGTGAATTCTGTGGCAGAGCTCCCTCCTGTGGTCACAAGTGGTACTTCGGCTGATTCTCTCTGTGAGCTTCCGTTGGTGGAGGAAAGTGGTACTGCGGCTTCTGAGTTTCCTTCCTCAGGTGATGTGGTGAAGTCGTTAGGTGCTGCTCTATTTAACTCCACCTAGTGCTTTGATCCTGGCCTCCAGTCAATGTTCTAGTATTGGACCTCTTTCCTCCTGGATCGTTCCTGTGGCCTGCTGCTCTGCATAGCTAAGTTCTGCTTTGCTATTTTGTTTGCTGTTTTTTTCTGTCCAGCTTGTCTATTTGTTTTTCCCTGTTTGCTGGAAGCTCTGAGACGCAGAGGGTGTACCTCCGTGCCGTTAGTTCGGTACAAAGGGTCTTTTTGCCCCCTTTGCGTGGTTTTTGTAGGGTTTTGTGTTGACCGCAAAGTTACCTTTCCTATCCTCGCTCTGTTCAGAAAGTCGGGCCTCACTTTGCTAAATCTATTTCATCTCTACGTTTGTCTTTTCATCTTAACTCACAGTCATTATATGTGGGGGCTGCCTTTTCCTTTGGGGTATTTCTCTGAGGCAAGGTAGGCTTATTTTTTATCTTCAGGCTAGCTAGTTTCTCAGGCTGTGCCGAGTTGCATAGGGAGCGTTAGGCGCAATCCACGGCTGCCTCTAGTGTGGTTGGAGAGGATTAGGGATTGCGGTCAGCAGAGTTCCCACGTCTCAGAGCTCGTTCTATGTTTTTGGGTTATTGTCAGGTCACTGTATGTGCTCTGACCTCTATGTCCATTGTGGTACTGAATTACCTTATTATAACACGTGTCTCTGCCAGCCCTGAGTTCTCTGCCGTGTCTCTGCCAGCCCTGTCTCAGCCGTTCCAGCCTACTCGTCTGTGTTCCAGCCGTGCTCTTCTGCCAGTCCTGCCTAATGCCCGCACCAATCCTGGTGTTCCTGTCTTCCAAGTGGGATCAGCAGCCACAGCCAGACACCACCCTGGAGTAGCACCTGGCAGCTGCCTGCTGCACAAGCCTGACCTCACCATCAGAGGCTCCAGTGAAAACCCAGGCAGCTGTCATAGTCACGCCCCTTCCAGGGTTGTCTGGTTTGTGGCACAGTGGGGCTTTGGTGTGGTAAAGTCGCCAACCATTCGGAGTCGGTGTGTGGTCTCTGTCATACAGCTCCAGAACCCGGTAAGGGCGTTGTCTGAAGTTGGTCAAGCCCTACTCAAGAGCAGTCTAGTCCTGCAAGGACAACTACAGCTCCAAGTTGGAGCCTTATACACGAAGAAGTTTATCTACCGTATGCTGTCTCTTATGCCCATGGGTCATTCTGAGCCTGGAACTCTACCACCCGATCTGGTCAAGAGTTCCTGCAAAATACTTCGTTTGAATTTACCCAGTCATGAGAGGTGTCTGGTTCCCATACATCAAGGACAGTCAACTGTGTTGTCTTCTTCTTCAGCTGGTCTGCTAGTCGTCGAGTCAAGGTGTGTTGATGTCACCCAAGATGAGGAAGTGGTGATTATCTCTCCACGCGTCTCTTGTGACTATACCAGTAACCTGTTAGTCATCGAGTCAAGGTGTGTTGATGTCACCCAAGATGGGGAAGCGGTGATTATCTCTCCACACGTCTCCAGTGACTATACCAGGAACCCGTTAGTCATCGAGTCAAGGAGTGCTGATGTTACCAAAGATGGGAAAGCGGTGACAATCTCTCCTCACTACTCTAATGACTATACCTGTAACCTGTTCGTGGAAATACCTCCGCCTCTTGGACGTTTTTTTCTGGATAATCGGCAGAAAATGGTTCCTATGTGGGTGCCTTCATCGTCCATATGGCCGGTTGGTGAAGATTCCAAAACAGAAGTTTTCTCCTCTCAGTTTTTTCCTGATCCGGTGGAGTTATTATTCTCCACCCTCTGCTCCAGTGATTTTTCCTGTGTTCAGTACTCTGGAATAGGGTTGAGCGACCTTCACTTTTATAGGATCGGGTCGGGTTTCACGAAACCCGACTTTTGGAAAAGTCGGGTCGAGTGAAATCGGCCGATCCTATAAAAAAGTCGGGGTCGGGGTCGGCCGAAACTCGAAACCCAATGCAGTGCATTGGGTTTCCATGGTTCCCAGGGTCTGAAGGAGCGGAAACTCTCCTTCAGGCCCTGGGATCCATATTTAAGTGTAAAATATAGAATTAAAATAAAAAATATCCTTATACTTACCCTCTGACGCGCCCTGGTACTAACCGGGAACCTTCCTTCCTTAGAATCAGCCTTCCAGGACCTTCGGTGACGTCGCGGGTGACGTCGCGGCTTGTGATTGGCCGCGCGGCCGCCCATGTGACCGCTCGCGCGGCCAATCACAAGCCGCGACGTCACCCGCGACGTCACCGAAGGTCCTGGAAGGGCTGATTCTTAGGAAGGAAGGCTGTCGGAAGGAAGCAGGGCGCTTCCGAGGGTGAGTATATTCCTATTAGGTATATACTCACCCTCGGAAGCGCCCTGCTTCCTTTCCGACAGCCTTCCTTCCTAAGAATCAGCCCTTCCAGGACCTTCGGTGATGTCGCGGGTGACGTCGCGGCTTGTGATTGGCCGCGCGAGCGGTCACATGGGCGGCCGCGCGGCCAATCACAAGCCGCGACGTCACCGCGACGTCACGGCAAGGTCCTAGAAGCGCGGATTCGAAGGAGGAAGGCTGCCGGTTAGTACCAGGGCGCGTCAGAGGGTAAGTATTGCAATTTTTTTTATTTTAATTCTATATTTTACACTTTAATCTGAATTCCGATACCAATTCCCGATATCTTAAACATATCGGGAATCGGGATCGGAATTCCGATTCCAGATTCAAAAGATCGCCGACTTCATGGCCGACCCCCCACTGGGGTCGGGTCGGGTTTCATGAAACCCGACCTTGCCAAAAGTCGGCGACTTTTGAACAATTTCGACCCGTTTCGCTCAACCCTACTCTGGAACATTTCAGCTACCTGAAAGTTCGTCTCTGGATATCGGGCAGAAGGTGTATCCTGTGAGTGTTCCTTCGGCTTCCATGTGGGCGGCTGGTGAAGATTTCAAGACATCTCTGCTACCTGAAAATTTGTCTCTGGATATCGGGCAGAAGATGTATCCTGTGAGTGTTCCTTCGGCTTCTAAGTGGCCGGCTGGTGAAGATATCAAACCAGTAGCATCCAAGTCCCTGCTTCTTGTCTACCCAGAGGAAATGGTCCAGTCCATTGAGGAGGCTAACCCTGTTGGGCACAAAGAGACTTTGTCTTCTGAGATTCCTGGTAACCCACCTGCCTTATTCTACCCTGAAGATGTCATGTTGGCCTGGACTATGTGTGCTCCTATCCTTCTTCTACAAGTTATTCTGGCGGGCTTGAAGAAGAGGGGCCGTAAGGGAGGGGGTACTGTAACAACTCTGCTGGCATCACAGCATGGCCTCACATCTCTCACACAATCTTACCCACTGCTCCAGGCCATGATGTGGTTTCTGTTTCTTGCCAACTCCATGTTCTGTGTCTCTGCTCGGTGCATGCCTCATGGCTATGTGTATAGGGGGCCGGCGCCTGAACTCTCTGGTTCTTATAGGAATCAGGTGCACCTGTCCAATCAGTTCCTGACCAATCATCAAGAGGCCTCCTGTATATAGTGCAGCTCCACCCTGTGGTCTGGGCCTGTGCAATGTGTTAGCTCAGTTAGTGTTTAGCTGCTGAGTTTGCCTGGCCTTGCTCTGAGTTACTCCCTCTCTGGAGGCTTTTCTCTGTGGTTTTGCCTTGATTTTGTAGTCCGCCCTCCAGGAGGCAGAATATCCTGGTCCCTGTGTCTTTGTCCCTGTGTCTTGTTCTATTGCCTTGTCTGTACTTTGTCTTTTCTCGGTCTCCTTGTCTGTGGCTTCCTTCCCTGCTTTCTTTCCTTGTGTTTTCTGTTTGCTTACACTCCGCACTCTTGCGGCTCTGCACTCAGACTTTGCTTCGCACTCTCTGGCTTTGCTCTGTGGCTCCGCTCTTTGCGGTTCCATCTGGCTCCGCTCTTTGCGGTACTATCTGGCTCCGCCTCCTGTGTTTCTGCACTTGGCTCTGCCTCCAGCGAATCCGCTCTTGGCTTCGCCTCCAGCGTCTCCGCTCTTGGCTCCGCCTCCAGCATCTCCGCCCCTTGGCTCTGCCTTCTCCTTCTCTTTTCTTAGTTTCACCTTCTACTTGTTACTTGGTCCTCCTGTGTGAACAGGTCCCTACCTGTTTCTTGATACCTCATTCCTTTCTGTTTGTTTCCTTTCCTGCACCTCCTGTGTGAACAGGTCCCTACCTGTTCCTTCATTCTCCTTTCCTTCTGGCTTGTTTCCGTACCTGCATCTTCTGTGTGTACAGGTCCCTACCTGTTCCTTCATCACTCTCACAATAGGACTGCACTCGGGTGTCATCTGAGTGCAGCCTGATTCATACACCACATCAACCAGTCCTGTGTATCCTGTGTTCCTGCCAGTCCTGCCGTTCCTGCCCTGCCTTCCAGTCCTGTGTTCTCTGCAGTGCCTCCCAATCCTGTGTTCCTGCCAGTCCTGCCGTTCCTGCCCTGCCTTCCAGTCCTGTGTTCCTGCTGTCCTAGCCAGTCCTGTTTCCTGCCGTGTCTCTGCCAGCCCTGTCTCAGCCATGTCAGCCTACTCGTCTGTGTTTCAGCCGTGCTCTTCTGCCAGTCCTGCCTAATGCCCGCACCAATCCTGGTGTTCCTGTCTCCCAAGTGGGATCAGCAGCCACAGCCAGACACCACCCTGGAGTAGCACCTGGCAGCTGCCTGCTGCACAAGCCTGACCTCACCATCAGAGGCTCCAGTGAAAACCCAGGCAGCTGTCATAGTCACGCCCCTTCCAGGGTTGTCTGGTTTGTGGCACAGTGGGGCCACAAACCCCCCGAGCTCACGCCCACCAGTCAGGGCGTGAGCGTGACAATGATATTTTAAGGACCCCATCACCTACAATGTCCATCCACCTGCTCCCAAAGGTTAATGGAGGGAGGACATTAATCAATATAGCCTAGTGGCTGTTGTAGAATCTTCTCTGGGGATTCCTCTCCCATACTGCCCCCTTAATACATATGGTCACAAAAATCAACCTATGTTAAATTGAATAAAAGGGTCATCTTACCCAGACTGAGGCACACCGCTGGACGCACCCTGACGCATGTTTCGCCGCTCTATAGCCTTGCATTCTTAAGGGGAGGTGACCCTCCTCCCCCCATTAACCTTTGGGAGCAGGTGGATGGACATTGTAGGTGATGGGGTCCTTAAAATATCATGTTGATTGAAAACCTTTAGTATTACATTTAGCACTGAGTGCGGCCAGTGTTGGTGTCCTTTTTAATCACATCTTTTAAATCTTGTTTGTTAATATATGTTTGATGGTCTGTTTCAATAAAGGTTGTTATAGAAATATTGCCAAAATCTCCAATGTTTCTCATTTTTGAATATTGTCACACACAGTGTAGGAAAAACTAAGTGCATCACAAAGGGATAAGGGGAAGGGAACCCAACACTAGGGAAGTGGGAGTGGAGACTCCTAGGCAAATCTAACATCATCCTGTCTGCCCTAAGTTTCCCTATATAGGTTCCACAGCTATCGTCGAGCAGGATATCTAACCCCTGCCTGACCCTGGCGATAAGCCCTGCATAGGGAAGGACAGGATAGGCACTAGTCAATCCCCACTTCCACTAAAGACAGATGGGATACACAAACAAGGGGAACACTTAGCTTGAGTAGATTCAGAGAGAAACACAGACTTCCTCCAAACACCAAAGAGAAAAATGGCTATTGCTCCAAGCCTCAACAGGGAAGTGGAATTAGAAATATCACTGGCAACTCCCAGCAGTAACCTGGTAGTTATAAACACTCCGGTCCAGGTGTGTCAACTAGAGCCGAGGGAAGGTTGCCACTGGGTCCTACTAGAGTCAGAAGGACCAGGAAGACGTCTGCAAAGCAAACTGCTGAGATCTTCTGCAGTCATATGTAGTGCAAAGGTCTGCAGCCTTTGACACACCCGTGACAGTAATACTGTATGGGTGACAAATTTAACCCTTATAAATTTTAAAATGCTTTTTGGGAGTATATATATATATATATATATATATATATATATTAATCCAGAACACAGAATAGTGTATGGGTAAGAGATTTAACTCAGGAAAATTTGTTAACGATTTTTTGGAGTGTAATATAACACAAAGAAACACAAATCATGTAATATATATTGGATAAGACCCTGTTGCGCTGATTTCTCCTACAACTGCATCGATGTTCCACTGCAATCACTGTGATGTGTAGTTATGTCATGGTGCATTCATGGATTAAATAACTTTGTAATCAAAGCCTAAAAGACTGTCCAAATCACATTATTTTGAATCTAATGTGACTGATGTTTATTCATTTGTGAAATATTATTTGCTTTGAAGAATGCGTTATGTGAATGTGCAAAACAATGATAAAGCTTTCCATTTGTTAATCTGGAGTCAACTGTATTTAACCTTAACCAATGCACACAGTGTTGACCTTTCTTGGACAATAATTTACTTCCTTTCAGCACACACAGCCCCAGTTGGATTTTTTTTTGCTTTTTACTTTATTGTCAATTTGTTTATGCACTTTATTTTGCTGATGTTTGCAAAACCACATGTAAATATACAAAGCTGCTTCTTTTAATCTTCTGATGCTCTATTATTTGTAGTGTTTTTCTTCCACTCCGCTTAAGGCCGGTGCTTTGTGGACTTGTATAAAGAAAGATGTCCTATTGAAAATCAAAGTTAAAGGACCACTGGAAGTTTGCCCAAGGGAAGTTAGTACTTGGCACGAGAATCAATAGCTAATCAAACCCGTCTGTGTGTTTCGCACATTTAGAGATTATATTCATGTGAAAGGAGTAAAAAGAAAACGTTTGGCTTGAATAAAACTGTTGCAGCATAATTGTGTTTTCTTTGATTTTTAATTTGCATGCATTCAAAGCATGATTAGATTTAATTTGTCCATCCCAGTGTTCGAAATATGAAGAACTACATTTCTACTCAATCTAATTTGCCTGTATAAGTTTTGCAATAACACTAGATTAGCATATTGAGATTAGAGGTTGAACCAATGCCTGAAAGCATCTAGTATCATATGAAGGACATATTCACTTTTCACTAGTGCATTACCCATAATTAACTACCATAGTTACTGTGGCATACTTGCCAATTCCATTGTCACTGATCAGCTTGGTGATTTAGTAACCAAGGAAAAAGTTGAATAAATTATTACTTTTTGTTGATCAAACAATTTTACATTATCACAAAAGTAAATAAAGGAATGAAGAACCTTCAAAATTTTGGAAATGCATTGCTAAGGAAGGCTCCCCAAAATCGAATGATGTGAAAGGTTACCTGAGTTCAAGACACTGGGTCTTACGGTAGCTCCAGTGCTAGACCGTTGAATGACAGAGTGTTGAGTGCCGGACTCGCGGGCTTTCATCAATCCGGCCCTGGAAAGCAAGAGAATCAGCTGCTATGAATGCAGGTGACCTTACTGCTCTTGTTGACAATTAAAAAATAATTAAAAGAAAAAGTGTGGGGGTCCCCCGTAGTTTTCATAATCAGCAGAGGGAAAGCCGACAGCTGGGGGCTGATGTTAATATTCTGGGTAAGAGACAATATTCATAAAGGTTCCCAGGCTATTAATATCAGCTAACAGCTGTACACTAAGCCTTTCTTGGTTACTAAAATAGTGGACCCCCAAAAAACAATGTAGGGTCCCCTAAATTTAATAACAAGCAAGCTGCGGGCTGATATTAAAAGTCTAGGAAGGGGCCATGGACATTTGCCCCCTCCTAGACTAAAAACATCAGCTCTCAGCCGCACAAGAAATGGTGCATCTATAAGATGCGCCAAATCTGGCACTTAGCCTTGCTCTTCCCACTTGCCCTGGTGCGGTGGCAAGTGGGGTGATAGTTGGAGGTTGATGTCACCTTTGTATTATCAGTTGACATCAAGGCCAGAGATTAGTAATGGAGAGGCATCTATAAAATGCCCCCATTGCTAACCCCATAGTCCATAGTCCAGAATAAAGTCCTTTAATTAAAAGACTGAGACAGACTCCTTTAATCCCTTTCTGCCCTTGGATGGAATAGTACGTCCGAGGGCAGAACCCCCACTTTGACGTGGGCTTCGGCAGTGAGCCCACCTCAAAGCCAGGACATGTCAGCTGTTTTGAACAGCTGACATGTGCCTGCAATTGGCACGGGTGGAATTCACCCACGCCTATTAGCTAATTAAATGCCGCTGTCAAATTCTGTATAAAGTATATACTTTTGTGGAAACCTGATGAAGGAGTCATAGTATTCCGAAACGGTTGAATAAAGCCACTTTTTCATCTGAATATCCATTTGGACTTCTATCTTTCAAGCAGCGCGGAGTTAATCCACCTTTGTATCCCTTTTTTTTGTACTCTATAGAACATATGTAAAATAGCATTCAGTTGCAGCCTGCTAACAAAAAATAATAGTGCATTTCTTGTCTGCTTAGAAGTGGACAGAAACTTTTTAGTCCAGAGGGAGTAATTGTAGAGCAATCAAAGTGGTAACTAGACCTGCCACAATAGCAATGATCGTGCAGCGCCCCAGAGATCTGGTCGTTGCAGTAACGTCGCTCTGCCACTAAGGGGAGTGATGGTACGTCTGATGGCACTAAAAGAGTTCTACTGACCAGGTATCACCAAGCACACACTACACTTCACACTCCGGCCACTAGAGGGAGCAAAAGGCTTATTTATTGGGCCACTTCTCAGATTGGTAAAACTAGGGGTCGGACAGGAAGTTAGGCAGAACGAAGCCTGGGAGAGCTCCAGGGAGGACCTGTCAGAACTGGGAAATCTGGCAGGTACTTAGCGAAAGGACAGATTGTTACGGAACCGCACCTGCACTACCTTGCGGCGGTATCCTAAGAAAGAGACAAGAATGGAAGGATATTGTGGAACAGTGAGAAACGAGATCAGCACAAAGGAGATCCAGTAGGAGTCGTGCCCCGAGAACGGCAACATCTTACTGAGGCGCATAGCCGATGGCTGGAGCACCGAAGAAGTAACAGTCTCCACGCATTACTTCAAACAGCGGCAGGACAGTTAATTACAGGTTGGCTGTCTACCATACAACACCTAAGAAGGACATAGGAGGCAATCGTGGGAGAGGGGCGACACTAGGGTTCCAGAATAACTCCAGGCCTACCTGTCATAAAGGTGCGTCCTAGCCATAACATACCTGGGGGACGGAGAAGAGAAAGATCTAGAACGAACGAGAACAGAAGTTGTGAGGACTATCCTGAATGCTCAGCAGGGAAGCACTACAACACACAGGCGCTAGTGGGTAGACATTGATTTCCACCTGCAAAGGGAACTCTGGATGTGCCTTCGGACCGGTCGGTCTCAGACAGCCCTGTTGAAAGTGCCCTGGATTGAGGATCCTGAAACCTTCAGTAAAAGGTAAAGAAACTGAACCCTGTGTCCTCGTTATTCCTCGCACTATGCACCATCACTCTTTATTGGACGCCCCTTAGCAGGGTCACGGACCGGGTCCAGCCACCGTGACAACCCCAGAACTGAGACAGAAAGGACCGGTACCAAGTAACCTGTGGCCCTGTGTCTGGGGGCGATCCAACTTGGCGTCACGAACAGGATTGTACTTAAGTCTGAAGAATCAGGTCATGTGTGCCTTGGAACTGTGATTGAACTGTGACTTATTGCAAAGACTGTGTACCGCTATTTGCCGCCAAAAATCCGCCATTGCCGCGCCGTGTGGAGCGCGAAGGGAGGAGCCATAGCTTCGTGGGTGGAGCCGGCTGGAAAAGCGCGCAGAGCGGAAGACGCGGTGAGGCACCAACCCCGGAAGGAGAACCCCGACCGATTAGCAAGGGGGAGGAACGGCCATGTCGGACCCCGGAGGAGCGGAGGCGGCGGCCACAGCTGCAGACTCGGGAGCACTTCCGGATTCCGCGGTAAGCGCAGCCACAAACCCTGTATCACCGCTAGAGGCCGCGGGGCTTACCGCTCCCACCAACCAGCCGGATAGTGCTGCCGCTATAGCAGCCATAATGCCCTTCTCTATGCCGTACCTACCAGGGGCTGCCTGGCTCCCGCGATACTTTGGAGAAGCTCATACGTTAACTGACTTTAAAGAAGGGATTTGTAGTCTGCTCGAGTTTTATCCCTTGACGGAGCCTTAGATGGTTCATATGATAATCGGCCAACTCTTTGGAGCGGCATTGAGGGAAGTAAAGTCCTTGTCCGCTGCGGACAAGAAAACTGCACAACAATTATTTGCCAAGCTTAAAGCCACCTTTGACACCCGCACCGCTACGGAAATTAAATTGACGTTCTATGAGTGCAAGCAGCGGCCGCAGGATAGCTTACGGGACTATGCCCTTAATCTGCAGGAGGCGCTGCGGGCCATCAAACAAAGTGACCCAAGCAGCATGCAAGATGAAGATAAACTCCTGAAAGAGCGGTTCATCGGAGGGCTCCTGTGCAGTAACCAAAGGGCCCAGCTACACTTCCTGGCCATGCAGAATCCAGACCTGACTTTCGCGCAATTCAAAGATAAAGCTATCCAGGCGCTACCGGAGCAGCAGCCTAGCCGTGCCACACTTCCCAGGCGGCAAGCCCTCACATACCACCAGGAGCTGGTGCCGGACGCACCTGTTTCCGCCGAGGCCGATGCCCAGATCCTGGACGACGACTCCCCTGCAGGACTGCGCCTCCAGGTACAGGAACTGACGAGGAACGTTGCTGCCCTAGCCCGGACCGTCCAGTCCCTACAGGAGGCCCCCAAGGAGAAGATCCAGCTGGCTTCCAGAACGGAGGATGTCCCCTGGCAATGACCAAGGAAGGTTCCATCGACCAGAGGCAGAGACGACGATCGTTTTCATCAGGATGGACGACCTATCTGCCGCCGCTGCCATCAGGTGGGCCATCTTGCAAGGTACTGTCAGTTAAACGAGCAACCCCTGGGGCCAAGGGCCAACCCCCAGGAGTAGAACGCCCAGGCCCGCAAAATTGGAGAGCCAAATACGTTGGGGGGCGTCCTGTTCTCCCGATCGTGATCGACGGTATCACCATGAACGCTTTGCTGGACACCGGTTCCCAGGTGACAACTATGCCCTACATTCTTTATAGGCGTTATTGGGAGGACACTGACATCACCCGTGCCCCTGTTGATGATTTCACCATAATAGCTAGCAATGGTCAGCCACTGCCGCAAGTGGGATACAAAGAGGTCACTATTAAGGTGGGGCGGGTAGAATTGGAGGCCCAAGGAATTGTCATTGTTGATATTGACCGGCGTGAACGTAACCCCATGATGACCATCGGTACTAATGTCATAGAAAATTGTCTTGCAGAAGTTATTGTTTTGTTGCAGCAAGTAGCAAAGACAGCTGGTCACAGTGAACAACGTGCTTTGCAGAAAGAAATCAGTGCCCTAATGCGGAGACAGCAAGTGGAGCTGACTGGTGGTGAAATTGGGCGGGCCACAGTGAGTGATTTGAACCCCATTGCAATACCCCCCAAGAGTGAAATGTTAATATGGTGTCGGGGGTAAAGACTATCAGGCCCTGGTAGAACCTGTGTATTCGGAAAATAGGCCTACCCTCCTGACAGCCAGAGGGGTGGTTGACGTCCGCAAGGGGAGGGTGCCAGTACGTGTTCTTAACTGCGGGGAGGAGGAAGTCCACCTAACTAAATATGTCACACTTGCCAAGCTGTTTACTGTTAATAATAGTGTGATACAGGCACCCGGGCCCTTTGCTCCGTCCAAGTCGGCGGAGGACAACGGCTCTGCAGAGCAATCAAAAGATTGGTATCAAGAATTACATGTGGGCACTGATGTTACTCCATCTCACCAGATACAGGGGGCCTACAGGGTGGTTCACGAGTATGAGCGGGCATTCAGCAAACACCCCCTTGATTTCGGGCGGGTAAAAGGGATTTAACATCACATCCCCACAGGAGATCACCCGCCCGTAAAAGAAAGATACCGTCCTGTACCCCCAGCTCATTATCAGTGTTCCAAGGACATGTTGCGAGAGATGAAGGAGGCTGGGGTAGTGAGAGACAGCTGTAGCCCCTGGGCAGCTCCATTAGTCCTCGTTAGAAAGAAAGATGGCACCATGAGGATGTGTGTGGATTATAGGCAATTAAACCGCATTACACATAAGGACGCATACCCCCTGCCTAGGATAGAGGAGTCCTTGGCTGCGTTAAAGTCTGCTAATTACTTCTCTACTTTAGATCTCACCAGTGGGTATTGGCAGGTTCCCGTGGCAGAGGCGGACAAAGAAAAGACAGCCTTCACGACGCCGATGGGTCTCTGCGAGTTCAACTACATGCCCTTTGGATTGTGCAACGCCCCGGGGACGTTCCAGAGGATGATGGAGTGCTGTTTGGGACACAAGAACTTTGAGACCGTGCTGCTGTATCTGGACGACGTCATTGTCTTCTCTAAGACCTATGAAGACCATCTGAAGCACCTGGCCGAGGTCTTTGAAGTGCTCTCCAACTTTGGCTTAAAGGTGAAACCATCCAAATGCCATCTGCTCAAACCCAAAGTACAGTACCTGGGCCATGTGGTGAGTGCCGAAGGAGTGGCCCCAGACCCCGACAAGGTCACGGTGATCAGGGACTGGCCGCAGCCCAGTAACATTCATGAGGTCCGGCAGTTCCTCGGGTTGGTGGGTTACTACCGGAGGTTTATCAAGGACTTCACCAAGAAGGCCGCGCCGTTGCAAGACCTGTTGGTGGGCCAGCCCAAGAAACCCAAGGGTAAGAATACCCCGTTGGATTGGAACGATGGACTGGAAGGATCGTTCACTTGCTTAAAATCGGCATTAACGGGAGAAGAAGTACTAGCCTACCCGGAATACGACCAACCATTTGTATTGTACACGGACGCCAGCAACATGGGGCTGGGAGCGGTGCTGTCCCAGGTCCAGAAGGGCAAGGAATGAGTAATCGCTTATGCCAGCAGGAAGCTTCGCCCCACTGAAAGGAACCCAGACAACTACAGTTCCTTTAAGCTGGAGTTCCTCGCAGTCGTTTGGGCCGTGACGGAGAGGTTCAAGCACTATCTGGCCTCAGCGAAATTCACCGTCTTCACGGATAATAATCCACTTACGCACTTGGACACAGCGAAACTCGGCGCCTTGGAGCAGCGGTGGATGGCCCGGTTGTCCAATTACGATTTTACCATCAAGTACCGGGTGGGGGGGGGTGGCGTGGCCTGACGGAGCTGGAGAGCGGTCGTGTGTTACTAGAGCTCCCGCTTGTCATCCAGCCAAAATAGCATAACAGGCCCAATATAAGGCTTCCTACTAAGTCCAAAAGACTTCCCTGGGTCCCCGAACCAAAGGGAGAAGACCCCCGGACAAAGAACTTGGCCGCACTATCTTGCCCCGGAGGAGGACACGGCGGGAAAGCTAGCCGCCATCTTAAGCCTGCAGACGGGAGAGGTCTGGGGATCTGGAGGTCCCCGCTGGAGACTGCCCGACCTGGTCACCTGCCTTATAGCCTATTCCCGACGGCTGCCGCTGAGGTCTGCCTGCCCGGAGCTGCCTGGAGGTCGGGAGAAGCCGCGCGGCACCAGAGGAGCTGACCGGCGCGGCCATCTTGTGAGGAGACGTGGGGACAAGCTACCGGACCGCGAGACGGCACCTTTAAAGCAGGTGCACGCGTAGCCTGAGGAGTGTGGGAGCCGGCTCCGGAGGAACACCCGCTCGCCTGCGGGCCGGGTGAGCGAGCATCGCCTGAGTGACTCCCCTCCTGTTACCGACGTCGCCTGGCCGCCGGCTGACGGCTCCTGCTCTGCACCTTCTGGAGGCCTGCTGCGACTTCTGGTGCAGCTGCGGCATCGCGGCCACCGTTGGAGAGCGGACGGCGACGTGGCTTGACTGAACACCTGGAGTTCTGAGGTGGGTCATTATATGCTGAGTGGCTAGGAGCTGGACACCAACGGGAGACTGCAGACATCATCCAGATCTGGGCGACGGGGGGAGACCGGCTGTGGAACATTGTGGCTGCTGATGTCTGACACCCAAAAGTGCCACCCAACTAGCCCTCAGTTTTGGGGCCACCGACGCACCCCGTATTCTACTATAAACACCATCGGCTGATCAGTACTGGCCTACCCCTCCACCTGAGACTACACTACTTAACCCCCTGCAAATCTTATTGCAATACATCTCTCTATAATCTTTTAAGTATTCCTCCCCCCCCTCCCCCCCCCCCCCCCGTCGGGGCCTTATTACAAGTCTCTACCTTTCCCCGCTCTTGCTTATATAACGTAAGATGTAGCTACCACTAAGAGGAGCCGGAGGAGATTTGGGAGTTTTCTATTACCTTTGACTTGCAGCAATTTACCTACAATGGTCAAATCCACACAAAAAACAACAAGATCGAACTCTAGATCCATTAGTTCTACCCCTCAAGCAGATATGGAGAAATTTCTAAAAAAACAGAACAACCCAGCCATTACTACCAAATCTCTCCAAGCGCACGAGAGAGACACGGAGATTCACACAGAATCTGAGTGTGAGAGTGACGGGGATACAGATGATCAGGGTGGAGGAGATCAAGTTACCAGATCTTTTATTAAGAGAATCCTAATCAAAGCACTAGATCCTATAGGCAAAGACCTCTCAACTATTAAACAAGACCTTAACCAACTAGGCCACAGAATAGAAGCGGTAGAAACCTCTCAATCAGAATTAATTCACAGCACTAACTCGTCCCTGAGCTGCCATATACAACAAGAAGAGCATATAAATCGAATTTATAACATACTAGAAGACCACGAAAATAGGGAGAGAAGAAATAATCTCAGACTAAAAGGTGTTCCAGAATCGATCCTCCCAGAAGCACTGATCCCTACCGCCACTGAAATCTTCCGCTCAATTCTCAATCCATCAGATCCTCTCGTGATTGATCTAATAAGAGTACATAGAGCTCTGAGACCAAAACCGAAACCTGATGAAACCCCACGAGATGTCCTATGCCGCTTTCTCGATTATAGAACCAAAGACCTGTTGCTTAAAAGAGCCCGAGAGGCGGAGGCTATCACACACGGAGGAACCCCAATTCAAATTTTTCAGGATCTCTCTGCCTCCACTCTATATAAGAGACGTCTCCTGAAACCCCTCACCTCTGTTCTCCAGCAGAGACACTACCCATACCGCTGGCTATTCCCTTTTGGTATCTCTATATCGGCTAAAGACCGGAAATTCGTGGTCAAATCTATGACTGATATTAAAAATGTCTGCAAAGAACTGGAGATCCAACTCGATCAACCGCTTATCTTGGAGACTGTCCATGAAACCCACAGACTGAGGCCTCTGCCTGTGCCCCTTCCTTGGCAGGATTCCGCGACATCAAAATCTGCTCGCTCAAAACGCTGCTCCTTCAAGAATGCATCACCAAGAAACGAAGATCATGATCCAGACTGAATGAGCCTAGGGGCAAGGAGCACAAGAATCAAAATAGGAAGAATTCTCTGTTATCTTCTTATTTTCTACATATGTTCTTTTTTGAACCCACATATTTTTTGTTCTCGAGTTTACTGAGATTATTGTCTTCTTTGCTGCTCCCCTCGGTCGGCAAGCATTATAACTTCGAAAAGTTCTTGTTGCAACCTTTGAAGTATAAAAACTCCAACATGTTGTTGTTATATATGACTCCCTTCTCTAACCTCCTTCTCCGCTCCCCCTATCTCAGCTATGAAAAGCTTAATAACATCTAATGTTGTTTCCCTCCATTTATTATGTTCTGACTATCTTGTTTCCTTATGTTCTCATGATTCTAACTTTTTATCCTTCCTATTCACCCTCACCTCTAGTCATCCCTCCTCTCCTCATGATCCGCGGGACGAGCCATCCCTTTGCCTGATCTGCTCCAAACTACACACATCATGGCAGTGAATCGTAAGTCCTTCCAGATTATTTCACACAACGTACACGGATTGAATTCCCCAATCCCTAGGGCGCAAACCTTAAATTCTTTCAAAAAATCCAAATATGACATTCTACTCTTACAAGAGACCCATTTCACCAAAGAAAAAACCCCTGCATTTGAAAAATGTTTTTTTGACAGGTGGTACCACGCCACATCCCCTCAAAAGGGATCAAGAGGAGTATCAATAGCATTCGCTATAGATATACCTTTCCTCCTTGTGTAATGCCTTTCAGATCCTGAGGGTCGGTATATCTTTATCAAAGGCCTCATAGCTGGTAATATGGTTACGGTAGGCAACATATACGCCCCTAATAAACATCATTTAAAATGGCTACGCAAAGCCTTAACTAAATTAAGATCATTCAAAGAAGGAGCAGTTATACTGGGAGGTGACCTCAACGTAGCATTAGACCCCACTCTAGACACCTCAAACAAGAAAAGCTCCATCTCTTTAAAAGACCTAGCCCATCTCAAATCACTTTTACATTCCCTTAAACTGATCGACGCTTGGCGTTATTTACACCCAACCGACACTGACTACACATTTTACTCGCATCCTCATAACTCTTATCACCGCTTGGATTACATTTTAATTTCTAGACCCCTTCTCCATTCTACCATAAATGCGAATATAATTCCCGCTATCCATTCTGATCACTCTATAGTTCTAATTAATCTAGAATTCCATAAATCATACTCTAACTCTAGGACATGGAGGCTCAATGAATCGCTACTACAACGTGAAGACGTCAAAAACCGTATCCGTGAATCACTCCAAGAATATTTTAAACTTAACTCTACTCCTGACATTGACCCCCCACTATTGTGGGAGGCCCACAAGGCCACAATTCGCGGAGTATTCATTTCAATTGCTTCGTTTTTAAATAGACAAAAGAATGCAGAAATCCTAGCTCTATATATAATGATATTGTGGCCTTGGATGCTTGCCATAAGAAAGAGCTATCGGGCGATGTATTTTCTCAACTCACGAAAAAACGCCAATCTCTAAAAGATCTACTAAATATTCGCACTTCCAAATACTACCTTTCTTGGAAAAATTAAATTTTTGCTCATTGGGATAAAGCATCCAAACTCATGATCTCCCTGATCAAAAAACGCCAAGCTCGAACCTTTATCCACAAAAATAAAAATCTCCTGATGGTCAAACTACACAACAATATAAACAGATCACAGATGCCTTTTTGACATTTTTTAAAGATCTTTATCAACTCCGTCAAAACGACTCAGTGGAAGACAAAAACCAAAGGCAAACCAAAACCCAAGCTTTCTTATCTTCCCTACACCTCCCCCAACTTTCGGCTACTCAACAGGAGTGCCTGCTCAGACCCTTTGACCTTTCTGAACTACAGTCCACTCTGTCTGGAAGGGCAAAGGGGAAATCTCCAGGCCCAGACGGTCTCCCCAAAATATATTACAAGTCTTTCTTCGACATTTTGGGCCCTCACCTTATAAATGTGTGCAATGCAGTTATGGGTGGAAAATCTTTCCCCTCCCAATCACTAGAAGCCCATATTTCCCTTCTTCATAAAGAGGGGAAGGACCCAGAAAGTTGTGGAAGCTACAGACCTATTTCCTTGCTTAACGTTGACCTAAAAATGTATGCAAGTATTATTGCAAGGAGACTAGCGGAGCTATTACCACAACTCATCTCACCTAATCAAACGGGTTTTGTGACAGGCCGGGAGGGGAGGGACAACACCTCAAGAATTCTACACCTGATTCAATATGCAAAAATACACAAAACTCCTCTTGTCTTATTGGGGACAGACGCCGAAAAGGCCTTTGACAGGGTGGACTGGTCATTCCTACGTGAAACTCTCCTCACTTTTCACTTCCCCCCCCCAATTAGTAGACGCAATTTTCCAGATGTACACTACCCCCTCGGCCCGACTACGAATTAACAACTTATTATCCGACCCCTTTCATATCCAAAATGGTACGAGGCAGGGATGCCCTCTCTCTCCAATTTTATATGTGCTAGCCATGGAGCCTCTAATCCAAAGCATTCAACGTAATGCAGATATCAAGGGGATCCAAGTAGGCGGCTTCCATCACAAATCTGCAGCATTTGCAGATGATCTCCTGGTAGTGCTGTCTGATCCTGGGAGGGGTATCCCTGCCTTTATACGTACAATAGAATACTATGGGGAACTATCCAACTACAAAATTAATATTACAAAATCAGAAGCATTGAGCATTAACGTCCTCAGACCCGAAGTTGATAGATTGAAAAAACTTTACCCTTTCAAATGGCCCCCCAAGTTCATAACAAATTTGGGTATCAAAATTGGGAGGTCGATGGGGGAACTCATGGAGCTTAATATTGTGCCCTTACTAAAACAGGCTAACTCCACGGTCAATTCCTGGAAAGCTCCCTTCCTATCTTGGATGGGGAGAAAAAATCTGCTGAAAAGCATTATACTACCTAAATTCTTATATCTCTTCCAGATGCTCCCCATCTTCATTCCAAAACATTATCTGGCCAAAATTAACTCCTTCTTTATCAACTTTGTCTGGAATAATAAACGTCCTCGTATCAATGCTACCACATTGGCTTTGCCAAGGTCAGAGGGAGGTATGGGTGTCCCTGATATTTTTCAATATTATAAGGCTGCTATGCTCTCTAGAGTAGTTAATTGGATCAGAAAACCCACCGAAAAACTTTGGCTACCCATAGAAGAACACCTCGCCCCCATTCCCTTAAGATCCATGGCACTACTACATGACTACTCTAATTTAAACCTTCTTTCCAATGAATTAACTATAGCTGTACTTAAAATCTGGAGAACCGAATTTCCTAAACTAACACCACCTATCTCCCCAATTCTGACAATACAAGACGTCATTGGACCCACCCCCCTTAAATCACCCCATGGGGACTTGCCCAGACCACCGTTACCAATTGACGTCTTCTTCATAGAAGGCTCAATGATGAGTTTCCCAGAATTTCAGGCATCTAACCCCCATTTAAACATCACTTTCCTTCACTATAAAAAACTAAGGGATTATTGCTACAAAAAGAAAGACCAGCTTAATTCACTCCGCCCCATTACACCCTTTGAACAACTCTGCGCCCAACACAACCCACCAAAAAAGGTCCTATCTAAACTCTACAAAACTCTAATCGCTGAAAAAGCCGTTGCCAAGAGAGCATTTATAGGACTCTGGGAACGGGATCTTAATATTTCGTTTACACAAGACCAAATCACCTCTATTTACAATAACTCACATGGACCCTCTCAATGTGTGAAGATACAAGAAAACTCCTATAAAGTGATATCAAGGTGGTATCGCACTCCTTCCCAGATGCACCTGTGGCTCCCATCCACTCCTGAGACATGTTGGAGATGTTATACTGATGTAGGCTCTTACCTACATGTCTGGTGGACTTGTCTAAAAATTATGCGCTATTGGCAACTGGTAGCAGATATTATATCCTCAGTACTAGGCCGAGTCCCATCCCTAGACCCTCAGTCTGTACTACTCAACTTCCCCCTCTGGCCCAAAGAATCCTCAATGTCAAAACTGGCCAGTAATATCATAGCGGCCGGAAAATATCTGATCCCCACCCTGTGGAAATCCACCCACATCCCCACAAAAAAACATATCCTAGACAAAATAGATTTATTATACTACACAGCTGAATTAGTAGCCAACACTCAGGAGTCTCTCGCCTCTTTCTGGAATATCTGGAAGCCATGGTCCGTGTACCGCTCTAGCTCTGAGTATTTCTCAGATACCTCAATAAACACTGGTAACTAATTATCTGTTTTCCAAGCTACATCATACATGGGATGGCCGTCCGGAAGTCCTTTCTATAGTTCCGACTCGCTTTGGATCACCACCCGCTCCTTGACCTTTATCCCCCTTCCCTCCCTTATTGTCTCTCTATACTTTTCCCACCTCCTCTTTTCCCTCTCCCCCTCTCCTTCTCTCCTATTCCTAACTCTAAATCGCAGTTACACATCAATAGAGTTAATCTTGAATCACTATGTCTTACTTAACAAGTTAGCCCATTAATTAAAGATTAAGTTTTGGGCCCTTTATTTTGATTCAATGTAATTTACATGACTTCTCATGAATGTTTCTCCTTTTCCTAAATACGTTTTATCATCTTAAACTGTGATTTGTGTAATCTGCCTCATTTTCTCTTCTGTATTTTACACTGTTATCAATAAAAAGAAAGTTGAATGAAAAGTACCGGGAGGGGCACAAGAATGCGAATGCCGATGCATTGTCCCAAATGCCTCACCTACCCGAAACGGAGGAAGACCCAGAAGCATTTGAAGAAGTGGAGCTGCCCGCTTTCCATCATCCCAAGGCAACTCAGTGTTCCCATCAGGTGGAGAACAGGCGCAGAAACAAACAGGGCGCCCCGTTGAATCCCCTGCCCCACCACGGGTGGACAGAGAACCAGGATGGTGACCCTGCGGTCCGTCGGGTGAAGGAGCTCCTGACGCAGGCAGGTTTGCATCCTGGCCCGGATGATCCACCGGAGACATTACAGTTGTGGAAGGAGAGGGGCAAACTATTTCTTCACGATGGCAAGCTGTGCCGAAGGAACATCGACCCTCGCACTCACGAATTAGTGTGGCAGATTGTGGTCCCCAGACAAGATGTGCCCATGGTCCTGGGAGCATACCACGATGGGGCAGGACACTTTGGATGGAGAAAGCTGGAGAGGCTACTCCGTGGGAGGTTCTACTGGGTCGGTATGAGGAAGGCCATCGAGAAGTGGTGTCGAGAGTGTGGTCCCTGTAGCCTACGCCGGAAGGATCGGGACAGCCAACGGGCTCCCCTGCAGCCCATCATCACCAAACGGCCGCTCGAGTTGGTCACGCTGGATCACGTAAAGCTAACACCTAGCCGGTCAGGGTATATCTACGCTCTCACCATTGTAGACCACTACTCCAGATTCCTGGTAGTCGTACCAGTCAAAGATCTGATGGCTAGGACGGCTGCCAAAACCTTCCAGCAGTACTTCTGTTGACCCCATGGGTACCCAGAGAAGGTGTTGACCGATCAGGGGCCGGCATTTGAAGCGGAGGTGTTCCAGGAGTTCTGCAATTTGTACGGGTGTAAGAAGATCAGAACCACGCTGTACCATCCACAGACCAATGAGATGTGTGAAAAGATGAATCAAGTGGTGATCGACTTACTGAAAACCTTACCTGTAGAGGAGCGGAACTTGTGGCCTACAAAGTTACCAGACTTGGTGGTCATGTACAACCACATTCCGGTGAATTCAACCAACTGCACCCCAGCGTACCTGATGCGAGGAAGGTCTAGCAAGTTACCCGTCGATCTGGACATGGGGGTTCTGACCCCCGAAGATATATCACCAGATGCGGATTAGGATACCGAGAGGCAGCAGAGGTACCGCAAAGTACAGGAATGTGTGGAAAAGAGTCTCGCTCAGGCCAGACAGAAGCAAGAGAGGGACTACAACCAGCATGCTCCCGCGGCTCCATTGGCACCTGGTGAGCAAGTACTCAAAAGAAAGAGGAGACTACACAAGCTTGATGATCAATGGGAAGCGGAACCGTATACCATTCTCCCCTCCGACTTCGACAATACAAAGGTCTGTCCCATCAGTAAGGACGGAGGGGAGACCTCAGCGGCCATATCCAGAGACCACCTGAAAATATGCCCGGATAAGTTGAAAGATGGGGAAACAGATCCCAGGATTTCTCCGCCCGTGGAAGAAGAGAAGATGATACACACTGTTCTTGGCGATTTTCCCCAATCCTGGACTCACATAAATCAGGCCATTGTGGTACCTGTCCTAATGTTCCATCAACCGAGACCGCCAGAACTAAATGTGGTGCCAGGGCAGCTGGACCCGCCAGCGCAGCCGACCCCACCAGAAGATGCGATGCCAACGGTCGAACCTCTGTCATCGGTGAATCTGCCATGCCCACCACTAATAGTGGTAGCACTGAGGACACCAGTATGCCAGTGCTGCCCAGACTCACTAGAAGTGTAGCTAGAAGACAGTGCACTACACTAGCGATAGCAAGCGTAGCGGGTCCTGTCAGGCCAGTAGCAACCCCTGCGCTGCAGAGGTCCACGCGTAGCACCAAGAATCAGACTCCACTTCGTTATAGACCTTGGCAATATTAACGATAGTTGTTATTTGGTTGAAAATGCTTGTGTAAATATTTGTGTTATAGGTTAAAAATGGACAATGGTGTGATGGACAGTGAATCACTCCAAAACTTTCACAGGGGCCCCTTTGTTTACCCGGGGTCTCTGCTATTCTATGGTTACACCTACAGAACTGGGAGTCATGGACTGTGCATGACCAATCTTTTGCAACGTTCAAGCGTCCTTAACTTCCATAACGGAAAGCACTGTTATGTTTATTTGTTCATAGTATATATATAAGAATTTTTGTGTGTTTTCTATTAACATGTATTATTGTTCTTCTTTTCCCAGTCCGGGAGTACTGGATTTAACCAGGGGGGAGTGCAGCGTCCCAGAGATCTGGTCGTTGCAGTAATGTCGCTCTGCCACTAAGGGGAGTGATGGTACGTCTGATGGCACTAAAGGAGTTCTACTGACCAGGTATCACCAAGCACACACTACACTTCACACTCCGGCCACTAGGGGGATGTTATGGACCTGGTGGTTAGGAGCACCAGGAACGACCTGATGGTTAAACTCACACAAGACAAGCTCTGGGAAGTGGAAACTCTGCTGACCGCAACCCCTAATCCTATCACACAACTAGAAATAGCCGTGGAGCGTACCTAACACGGCCTAGACGCCTCTTCACAGCCTAAGAGCTAACTAGCCCTAGAAATAGAAAATAAAGCCTACCTTGCCTCAGAGAAATTCCCCAAAGGAAAAGGCAGCCCCCCACATATATTGACTGTGAGTAAAGATGAAAGTCACAAACACAGAAATGAAACAGGTTTCGGCAAAGAGAGGCCCGACTTACTAAACAGACTGAGGATAGGAAAGGTATCTTTGCGGTCAGCACAAAAAACTACAAAAGACCACGCAGAGTGTGCAAAAAGACTTCCGCACCGACTCACGGTGCGGAGGTGCCACTCTGCATCCCAGAGCTTCCAGCTAGCAAAACAAAATCATAAAAGCAAGCTGGACCAGAAAACAATGAACAAATAATAACTAGCAGGGACTTAGCTTCTGCTGGAGTAGACAGGTCACCAGAAAGATCCAAGAGCGAACTGAACCAGTACAAGAACATTGACAGCTGGCATGGAGTAACGCTCTGAGTGGAGTTAAATAGAACAGCCAGCCAACGAATAAACTCCGTCACCTGTGGAAGGAACCTCAGAAGCAGCAGCACCACTCACAGCCACCAGAGGGAGTCCATGGACAGAACTCGCCGAAGTACCATTCATGACCACAGGAGGGAGTTCGATAACAGAATTCACAACAGTACCCCCCTTGAGGAGGGGTCACCGAACCCTCACCAGAGCCCCCAGGCCGATCAGGACGAGCCAAATGAAAGGCACGAACTAGATCGGCAGCATGAACATCAGAGGCAAAAACCCAGGAATTATCTTCCTGACAATAACCCTTCCACTTGACCAGGTACTGGAGCTTCCGTCTCGAAATACGAGAATCCAAAATCTTCTCCACCACATACTCCAACTCCCCCTCGACCAACACCGGGGCAGGAGGATCAACAAAGGGAACCATAGGCGCCACGTATCTCCGCAATAACGACCTATGGAACACATTATGGATGGCAAAAGAAGCTGGAAGGGCCAAACGAAATGACACAGGATTGAAAACTTCAGAAATCTTATACGGACCAATGAAACGAGGCTTAAACTTAGGAGAGGAAACCTTCATAGGAACATGACGAGACAACAACCAAACCAAATCCCCAACACGAAGTCGGGGACCAACACAGCGCCGGCGGTTAGCGAAACATTGAGCCTTCTCCTGGGACAATGTCAAATTGTCCACCACATGAGTCCAAATCTGCTGCAACCTGTCCACCACAGTATCCACACCAGGACAGTCCGAAGACTCAACCTGCCCTGAAGAGAAACGAAGATGGAAACCAGAATTACAGAAAAAGGGCGAAACCAAAGTAGCCGAGCTGGCCCGATTATTAAAGGGAACCTGTCACCCCGTTTTTTGAGATTGAGCTATAAATACTGTTAAATAGGGCCTGCGCTGTGTGTTCCTATAGTGTATGTAGTGTACCCCGATTCCCCATGTATGCTGAGAAATAACTTACCAAAGTCGCCGTTTTCGCCTGTCAATCAGGCTGGTCAGGTCGGGAGGGCGTGGTGACATCGGTGGTTCTTCCTCAGCTTTACGTTGGTGGCGTAGTGGCGTAGTGGTGAAGACACAGCGCGCGATCTGCGCTGTAATCCCTTGCATCGGTGGGGGCGGCCATCTTCCTGGGGCCGCGCGTGCGCAGATCGAGTGCTCTGCTGCACGGGGCTTCAGGAAAATGGCCGCGGGATGCCGCGCGTGCGCATTAGAGATCGCGGCGGCCATTTTCCCAAAGCCGAGATGCAAACTTGGCTTTGGGAAAATGGCCGCCGCGATCTCTAATGCGCACGCGCGGCATCCCGCGGCCATTTTCCTGAAGCCCCGTGCAGCAGAGCACTCGATCTGCGCACGCGCGGCCCCAGGAAGATGGCCGCCCCCACCGATGCAAGGGATTACAGCGCAGATCGCGCGCTGTGTCTTCACCACTACGCCACTACGCCACCAACGTAAAGCTGAGGAAGAACCACCGATGTCACCACGCCCTCCCGACCTGACCAGCCTGATTGACAGGCGAAAACGGCGACTTTGGTAAGTTATTTCTCAGCATACATGGGGAATCGGGGTACACTACATACACTATAGGAACACACAGCGCAGGCCCTATTTAACAGTATTTATAGCTCAATCTCAAAAAACGGGGTGACAGGTTCCCTTTAAGGGCGAACTCAGCCAAAAGCAAGAAGGACACCCAATCATCCTGATCAGCAGAAACAAAGCATCTCAGATATGTTTCCAAAGTCTGATTAGTGCGTTCGGTTTGGCCATTTATCTGAGGATGGAAAGCCGAAGAAAAAGACAAATCAATGCCCATCTTAGCACAAAAGGACCGCCAAAACCTCGAAACGAACTGGGAACATCTGTCCGAGACGATGTTCTCCGGAATGCCATGCAAACGAACCACATGCTGGAAAAACAATGGCACCAAATCAGAGGAGGAAGGCAATTTAGACAAGGGTACCAAATGGACCATCTTAGAGAAGCGATCACAAACCACCCAAATGACCGACATCCTTTGAGAGACAGGGAGATCTGAAATAAAATCCATGGAAATATGCGTCCAGGGTCTCTTCGGGACCGGCAAGGGCAAAAGCAACCCACTGGCACGAGAACAGCAGGGCTTAGCCCGAGCACAAGTCCCACAGGACTGCAGAAAAGAACGCACATCCCGTGACAAAGAAGGCCACCAAAAGGATCTAGCCACCAAATCTCTGGTACCAAAGATTCCCGGATGACCCGCTAACACCGAACAATGAACCTCAGAGATAACTCTACTAGTCCATCTATCAGGGACAAACAGTTTCTCCGCTGGATAACGGTCAGGTCTATCAGCCTGAAATTTCTGCAGCACACATCGCAAATCAGGGGAGATGGCAGACAAAATTACCCCCTCTTTGAGAATACCCGCCGGCTCAGGAACATCCGGAGAGTCAGGCACAAAACTCCTTGACAGGGCATCAGCCTTCACATTCTTAGAGCCCGGAAGGTACGAAACCACAAAATTGAAACGGGAGAAAAACAGCGACCATCGAACCTGTCTAGGATTCAACCGTTTGGCAGACTCGAGATAAGTCAAATTCTTGTGATCCGTCAAGACCACCACGCGATGCTTGGCTCCTTCAAGCCAATGTCGCCAATCCTCGAATGCCCACTTCATGGCCAACAACTCTCGATTGCCAACATCATAATTGCGCTCAGCAGGCGAAAATTTTCTAGAAAAGAAGGCACATGGTTTCATCACCGAGCAATCAGAACTTCTTTGCGACAAAATAGCCCCTGCTCCAATCTCAGAAGCATCAACCTCGACCTGAAACGGAAGTGAAACATCTGGCTGGCACAACACAGGGGCAGAAGAAAAACTACGCTTCAACTCCTGAAAAGCCTCTACAGCCGCAGAGGACCAATTGACCACATCAGCACCTTTCTTGGTCAAATCAGTCAACGGTTTAGCAACACTAGAAAAATTAGCGATGAAGCGACGGTAAAAATTAGCAAAGCCCAGGAACTTCTGCAGGCTCTTCACAGATGTCGGCTGAGTCCAATCATAAATGGCCTGAACTTTAACAGGGTCCATCTCGATAGTAGAAGGTGAAAAAATGAAACCCAAAAATGAAACCTTCTGAACTCCAAAGAGACATTTCGACCCCTTCACAAACAAGGAATTCGCACGAAGGACCTGGAACACCATTCTGACCTGCTTCACATGAGACTCCCAATCATCCGAAAAGACCAAAATATCATCCAAATATACAATCATGAATCTATCCAGGTACTCTCGGAAGATGTCATGCATAAAGGACTGAAACACAGATGGAGCATTAGAAAGCCCGAATGGCATAACCAGGTACTCAAATGGCCCTCGGGCGTATTAAATGCTGTTTTCCATTCATCGCCCTGTTTAATTCGCACAAGATTATACGCCCCTCGAAGATCTATCTTGGTGAACCAACTAGCCCCCTTAATCCGAGCAAACAAATCAGACAGCAGCGGCAAAGGGTACTGAAATTTGACTGTGATCTTATTAAGAAGGCGGTAATCAATACAAGGTCTCAAAGAGCCATCCTTCTTGGCCACAAAAAAGAATCCTGCTCCCAACGGTGATGACGACGGGCGAATATGACCTTTCTCCAAGGATTCCTTTATATAACTCCACATAGCGGCGTGCTCTGGCACAGATAAATTAAACAGTCGGCCCTTAGGAAATTTACTACCAGGAATCAAATTAATAGCACAATCGTAATCCCTATGAGGAGGTAGGGCACCGGATTTGGGCTCTTCAAATACATCCCGGTAATCTGACAAAAACTCAGGGACTTCAGAAGGAGTGGAAGACGAAATTGACAGCAATGGAACATCTTTATGTACCCCCTGACAACCTCAGCTGGACACAGACATAGATTTCCAATCCAAAACTGGATTATGGACCTGTAGCCATGGCAACCCCAAAACGACCATATCATGCAGATTATGCAACACCAAAAAGCGAATATCCTCCTGATGTGCAGGAGCCATGCACATGGTCAATTGAGTCCAGTACTGAGGCTTATTCTTGGCCAAAGGCGTAGCATCAATTCCTCTCAATGGAATAGGATGCTGCAAGGGCTCCAAGAAAAAACCACAGTGCCTGGCAAACTCCAAGTCCATCAAACTCAGGGCAGCGCCTGAATCCACAAATGCCATAACAGAATAGGACGACAGAGAGCAAATCAGAGTAACGGACAAAAGAAATTTAGACTGTACCGTACCAATGGTGGCAGACCTAGCGAACCGCTTAGTGCGCTTAGGACAATCGGAGATAGCATGAGTGGAATCACCACAGTAAAAACACAGCCCATTCCGACGTCTGTGTTCTTGCCGTTCAACTCTGGTCAAAGTCCTATCACACTGCATAGGCTCAGGCCTATGCTCAGAGAATACCGCGAAATGGTGCACAGCTTTGCGCTCACGCAAGCGCCGATCGATCTGAATGGCCAAGGACATAGACTCATTCAGACCAGCAGGCGTGGGAAATCCCACCATGACATCCTTAAGGGCTTCAGAAAGACCCTTTCTGAAAATTGCCGCCAGGGCACACTCATTCCACTGAGTAAGCACGGACCACTTTCTAAACTTCTGACAGTACACCTCCGCTTCATCCTGACCCTGACACAAAGCCAGCAAGATTTTCTCTGCCTGATCCACTGAATTAGGTTCATCATAAAGCAATCCAAGCGCCAGAAAAAACGCATCTACATCACGCAATGCAGGATCTCCTGGTGCAAGGGAAAATGCCCAGTCTTGAGGGTCACCACGCAACAAAGAAATAATGATATTTACTTGTTGAACGGGGTCACCAGAGGAGCGGGGTTTCAAAGCTAGAAACAATTTACAATTATTTTTGAAATTCAGGAACTTAGATCTATCCCCAGAAAACAAATCAGGAATTGGAATTCTAGGCTCTAATATCGGATTCTGAACCACAAAATCTTGAATGTTTTGTACCCTTGCAGTGAGATGATCTACACAAGAGGACAGACCTTGAATGTCTATATCTACACCTGTGTCCTGAACCACCCAAAAGTTAAGGGGAAAAGAAAGACAAAACACACTGCAAAGAAAAAAAAATGGTCTCAGAACTTCTCTTATCCCTCTATTGAGATGCATTAATACTTTGGGCCAGCTGTACTGTTATGGACCTGGTGGTTAGGAGCACCAGGAACGACCTGATGGTTAAACTCACACAAGACAAGCTCTGGGAAGTGGGAACTCTGCTGACTGCAACCCCTAATCCTATCACACAACTAGAAATAGCCGTGGAGCGTACCTAACACGGCCTAGACGCTTCTTCACAGCCTAAGTGCTAACTAGCCCTAGAAATAGAAAATAAAGCCTACCTTGCCTCAGAGAAATTCCCCAAAGGAAAAGGCAGCCCCCCACATATATTGACTGTGAGTAAAGATGAAAGTCACAAACACAGAAATTAAACAGGTTTCAGCAAAGAGAGGCCCGACTTACTAAACAGACTGAGGATAGGAAAGGTATCTTTGCGGTCAGCACAAAAAACTACAAAAGACCACGCAGAGTGTGCAAAAAGACTTCCGCACCGACTCACGGTGCGGAGGTGCCACTCTGCATCCCAGAGCTTCCAGCTAGCAAAACAAAATCATGAAAGCAAGCTGGGACTTAGCTTCTGCTGGAGTAGACAGGTCACCAGAAAGATCCAAGAGCGAACTGAACCAGTACAAGAACATTGACAGCTGGCATGGAGTAACGATCTGAGTGGAGTTAAATAGAACAGCCAGCCAACGAATAAACTCCGTCACCTGTGGAAGGAACCTCAGAAGCAGCAGCACCACTCACAGCCACCAGAGGGAGTCCATGGACAGAACTCGCCGAAGTACCATTCATGACCACAGGAGGGAGTTCGATAACAGAATTCACAACAGGGGGAGCAAAAGGCTTATTTATTGGGCCACTTCTCACATTGGTAAAACTAGGGGTCGGACAGGAAGTTAGGCAGAACAAAGCCTGGGAGAGCTCCAGGGAGGACCTGTCAGAACTGGGAAATCTGGCAGGTACTTAGCGAAAGGACAGATTGTTACGGAACCGCGCCTGCACTACCTTGCGGCAGTATCCTAAGAAAGAGACAAGAAAGGAAGGATATTGTGGAACAGTGAGAAACGAGATCAGCACAAAGGAGATCCAGTAGGAGTCGTGCCCCGAGAACGGCAACATCTTACTGAGGCGCATAGCCGATGGCTGGAGCACCGAAGAAGTAACAGTCTCTACGCATTACTTCAAACAGCGGCAGGACAGTTAATTACAGGTTGGCTGTCTACCATACAACACCTAAGAAGGACATAGGAGGCAATCGTGGGAGAGGGGCGACACTAGGGTTCCAGAATAAATCCAGGCCTACCTGTCATAAAGGTGCGTCCTAGCCATAACATACCTGGGGGACGGAGAAGAGAAAGATCTAAAACGAACGAGAACAGAAGTTGTGAGGACTATCCTGAATGCTCAGCAGGGAAGCACTACAACACACAGGCGCTAGTGGGTAGACACTGATTTCCACCTGCAAAGGGAACTCTGGATGTGCCTTCGGACCGGCCGGTCTCAGACAGCCCTGTTGAAAGTGCCCTGGATTGAGGATCCTGAAACCTTCAGTAAAAGGTAAAGAAACTGAACCCTGTGTCCTCGTTATTCCTCGCACTACGCACCATCACTCTTTATTGGACGCCCCTTAGCAGGGTCACAGACCGGGTCCAGCCACCGTGACAACCCCAGAACTGAGACAGAAAGGACCGGTACCAAGTAACCTGTGGCCCTGTGTCTGGGGGCGATCCAATCACATTCACACAGAATGCATCAAAACTATGAATTAACACGTGTGGAATTATATACTTAACAAAAAAGTGTGAAACAACTGAAAATATGTCTTATATTCCAGGTTCTTCAAAATAGCCACATTTTGCTTTGATGACTACTTTGCACACTCTTGGCATTGTCTTGATGAGCTTCAAGAGGTAGTCACCGGGAATGGTTTTCACTTCAGAGGTGTGCCCTGTCAGGTTTAATAAGTGGGATTTCTTGCCTTATAAATGGGGTTGGGACCATCAATTGTGTTGTGCAGAAGTCTGGTAAATATACACAGCGGATAGTCCTACTGAATAGACTGTTAGAATTTGTATTATGGCAAGAAAAAATCAGCTAAGTAAAGAAAAATGAGTGGCCATCATTACTTTAAGAAATGAAGGTCAGTCAGTCCGCAAAAATTGGGAAAACTTTTAAAGTGTCCCCAAGTGCAGTGGCAAAAACCATCAAGCGATACAAAGAAAATGGCTCACATGAGGACCGCCCCAGGAAAGGAAGACCAAGAGTCACCTCTGCTTCTGAGGATAAATTTATCCGAGTCATCAGCCTCAGAAATCGCAGGTTAACAGCAGCTCAGATTAGAGAGCAGGTCAATGCCACACAGAGTTCTAGCAGCAGACACATCTCTACAACAACTGTTAAGAGGAGACTTTGTGCAGCAGGCCTTCATGGTAAAATAGCTGCTAGGAAACCACTGCTAAGGACAGGCAACAAGCAGAAGAGACTTGTTTGGGCTAAAGAACACAAGGAATGGACATTAGACCAGTGGAAATCTGTGCTTTGGTCTGATGAGTCCAAATTTGAGATCTTTGGTTCCAACCACCGTGTCTTTGTGCGACACAGAAAAGGTGAACGGATGGACTCTACATGCCTGGTTCCCATCGTGAAGCATGGAGGAGGAGGTTTGATGGTGTGGGGGTGCTTTGCTGGTGACACTGTTGGGGATTTATTCAAAATTGAAGGCATACTGAACCAGCATGGCTACCACAGCATCTTGCAGCGGCATGCTATTCCATCCAGTTTGCGTTTAGTTGGACCATCATTTTTTTTTCAACAGGACAATGACCCCAAACACACCTCCAGGCTGTGTAAGGGCTATTTGACCAAGAAAGAGAGTGATGGAGTGCTACGCAAAAAGACCTGGCCTCCACAGTCACCAGACCTGAACCCAATCGAGATGGTTTGGGGTGAGCTGGACCGCAGAGTGAAGGCGAAAGGGCCAACAAGTGATAAGCATCTCTGGAAACTCCTTCAAGATTGCTGGAAGACCATTCCCAGAGACTACCTCTTGAAGCTCATCAAGAGAATGCCAAGAGCGTGCAAAGCAGTCATCAAAGCAAAAGGTGGCTACTTTGAGGAACCTAGAATATAAGACATATTTTCAGTTGTTTCACACTTTTTTGTTAAGTATATAATTCCACTTGTGTTAATTCATAGTTTTGATGCCTTCAGTGTGAATGTACAAATTTCATAGTCATGAAAATACAGAAAAATCTTTAAATGAGAAGGTGTGTCCAAACTTTTGGTCTGTACTGTATATCATCCGAGACTCGCCAATGCAAGCCTATGGGTGCAAGGAAAATTTGGACACCACACGGACCATCCTTCTAGCTTGCAACAAATACGCACACATTTTACTAATTTCAGCCCATTGAGCCATTAAATTCAATGGGGAAAAGTAGTGAGAAATGTCAAGCCATACGCATGTCATACGGATGCCATCGGATACATAGGTGCGAGAAAATTGCATCATCGCATTGCAAATGCATTACACATGGATGAACATATAGAGAACACTTGAGCGACTCTCGGCATGGAGACTCAGACCGATTTTTCATACGTTAAGTGTGACCCCAGCCTTAAGATAAACGCACAGTGTAGGAAAGACTAAATGTGACATGAAGGGATAAGAGGAAGGCAACCAAACACTAGGGAATGGGGGAGTGGAGTCCCGTAGGCAGAGCCAACGTCACACTATCTGCCCTAAGTGTCCCTATATAGGTTACGCACCTATCGCCAAGCAGGATACCTAACCCCTGCCTGACCCTGCCGATAAGCCCTGCTTAGGGAAGGACAGGATGTGCATTAGTCAATCCCCACTACCACTAAAGACAGATGGGATACACAAACAAGGGGAACACTTAGCTTGAGTAGACTCCTCCAAACACCAAAGAGGAAGATAGCCGACTGCTATTGCTAGAAGCCTCAACAGGGAAATGGAAATATCACTGGCAACTCCTAGCAGCAAGCTGGGAGTTATAAACACCCCGGTCCAGGTATGTCAGCTAGAACTGGGGAATTCTGCCACTGAGTCCTAGAGTCAGAAGGACCAGGAAAGGGTCTGCAAAGCAAACTGCTGAGATCTTCTGCAGTCAGATGAAGATTGACGGTCTGCAGCCTCTGACACATCCGTGACAATAAGTGATTATTTTTTTGTTTGTGACATCGTGTTTACATGGCTTACTGACTACCCTCTTCCAGCTCACTCCATTTGCCAGCAGCCTTCCAGTAACCTCAATCCAGGGGCCTCTGTGTAGGTACAAATGCCTGTAGAGGGCTTGAAGAGTGAAGACAGATCAACCCCTGGAACCTGGCAGATGGAGTGTCTAGCACTAAGCCTGTAATAGGGATTTAGTTTGCAACATTCACATAGGCACAGTTTCTTGTCCTAACAGAAAGCTTTATTAATGCCATAAACTTCCAGCAGAAAGTAATAAGAAAACAAATAGTCCATACAACAGTATGAGAAGCAGAGCGTTTCAACTGCTCAATATTCAGAATCCAATACTCGGCCTATTGCAGAGTCTAAGCAACTTACACAGGTTTTCCATCTTGAGTACACAGACCTAATTTCCTAAATACCACCTCTACTCCCAAATAATGAATGAACAGCTCAGCTGCCCTTCTATACCAGCATCACCTCCTGGATCTTAGGGTGGAAATGGCTAGTCCCACCCAGCTAAACTAATCATTCCTAGCAACCCCATCACTCCCCTTCTTGGTCAGATAGCCCTTACACAGCCTGGACATGTGTTTAGGGTCATTATCCTGTTGAAAAAGAAATGATGGTCCAACTAAACGCAAACTGGATGGGATAGCATGCCGCTGCAAAATGCTGTGGTAGCCATGCTGGTTCAGTATGCCTTCAATTTTGAATAAGTCCCCAACAATGTTATCAGCAAAGCACCCCCACACTATCACACCTCCTCCTCCATGCTTCACGGTGGGAACCAGGCATGTAGAGTCCATCTGTTCACCTTTTCTGCGTTGCACAAAGACACGGTGGTTGGAACCAAAGATCTCAAATTTGGACTCATCAGACCAAAGCACAGATTTCCACTGGTCTAATGTCCATTCCTTGTGTTCTTTAGCCTAAACAAGTCTCTTCTGCTTGTTGCCTGTCCTTAGCAGTGGTTTCCTAGCAGCTATTTTACCATGAAGGCCTGCTGCACAAAGTCTCCTCTTAACAGTTGTTGTAGAGATGTGTCTGCTGCTAGAACTCTGTGTGGCATTGACCTGCTCTCTAATCTGAGCTGCTGTTAACCTGCGATATCTGAGGCTGGTGACTCGGATAAACTTTTCCTCAGAAGCAGAGGTGACTCTTGGTCTTCCTTTCCTGGGGCGGTCCTCATGTGAGCCAGTTTCTTTTTAGCGCCTGATGGTTTTTGCCACTGCACTTTGGGACACTTTCAAAGTTTTCCCAATTTTTGCGGACTGACTGACCTTCATTTCTTAAAGTAATGATGGCCACTCGTTTTTCTTTACTTAGCTGCTTTTTTCTTCCCATAAATCAAATTCTAACAGTCTATTTAGTAAGACTATAAGCTGTGTATGAGTCCAGAAAGAATGAAAAATGAATGGCACTGAGATTAAATGTAATGAGTTACTTACTGGTATGGAGGGGTACACTCTGAATCATTGGCACATTGTGGGAGTGGAGTCACTTGGTGGAGGGTGCTTGCCAGAAATAAAACATGTAGATAAATCCAAAGGAAGAAGAAAGCAGCAACACTTCCACTTCCAACACTTTATTTTTATTGGAAATAAAGGACTAGGGTTTCTTCTTCACATAATGAAAGTGTTGCTGCTTTCTTCTTCCTTTGGATTTATCTATAAGCTGTGTATCCAGCAGACTTTTGCACAACACAACTGATGGTCCCAACCGCATTTATAAGGCAAGAAATCCCACTTATTAAACCTGACAGGGCACACCTGTGAAGTGAAAACCATTCCCAGTGACTACCTCTTGAAGCTCATCAAGGGAATGCCAAGAGCGTGCAAAGCAAGTCATCAAAGCAAAATGTGGCTACTTTGAAGAACCTAGAATATAATACATAATTTCAGTTGTTTCACACTTTTTTGTTAAGTATATAATTCCACATGTGTTAATTCATAGTTTTGATGCCTTCAGTGTGAATGTACAATTTTCATAGTCATGAAAATACAAAAAAATCTTTAAATGGCAAGGTGTGTCCAAACCTTTTGTCTGTACTGTATGTCTACTTTACATCAGCACAATTTTTGAAACATCACTTTTTTGTTAGAAAGTTAGAAGGGTTAATAGTTTTTTTTTTTTTAATTCGTTTATTAAACAACAACAAAATTAAGACATACATGGTTGGCATATATTCAGATCAGAAAATACACAGTCAACCTAATATCTATGAAGAAAACAATAAAAGTAGCACAAGATATTACAGTATGTCTAAAGTTACCTAAGATTCAAAACTTAAAACAATCCTATTGCCATAACAATCTCCATCTCATTAATAATTCAGTATTATAACGTAGTGCGAGCCGATGCAAAGTCCATATTAAACTCTATCAAATTGGAGCTAGGCCATTACCCATGTGATGACATAGTGAGGTACGATGAGTTCCAAACCTCCCAAATTTTATTAAATTTTCATAAACAGCCCTAATTCTGGTATAAAGTTCGTTCATAAGGTATGACTGAGTTTACCAACTTCACCCAAGCTCTGAGAGATGGATGTGTGTTGTCCATCCAGCGCAGGGCTATCATTTTCCTTGCCAAGAAAAGTGTCTGTATTAAAAAGATTTGAGTATGATATCCCCATATCTCCTCTTCCAAAACTCCAAATAAACACACCAATGGATTCAAAGGGACGGGAATGTGTACAAGGGAGGACAACAACGAAGTCACCTCTTCCCAGAAAGATAGGATAATTGGACAACCCCATATCATGTGTATAAAATCTGCATCCATTGTGTGGCATCTAAGGCATTCTGAAGATTGAGACCATCCTATTCTGAGCAATCTTAATAGAACAAGTATAATTGGTGTATCATATACATTTGGATCATTTTATTGTTGGCCAAAGGGGATACTTTGGTTGGGGACTCAAGAATTGTTTCCCAGTCCTCATCTTGATGATCAGGAACCAGAAGTTTCCACTTAATTGGAAGTACAGCAGAGTCAGCGCCAGTGGACAACATATATGTATATAGTGCAGAGATAAGACTGCGGGGTCCCTGCGATTTGAGGATCCCTATCAATGGGAAGGATGATATTTGTTGTGTCACATTTATACTGTGCATATGTGATTGGATCGCTGTCCTAAGCTGCAAATAGCGAAAGAATTGGGACTTAGGGACATCATATTTAATTTGCATTTGTTCAAAAGACATCAGAACACCCTGTTCATATAGATAATTAATTGAAGAAACACCATATGATATCCAGAACTGAGCGGACGGTTGATTCAATAACCCTGGGAAATATTCATTGTTCCATAATGGCATTTCGGCTACAATTCCATCAAAGTGGATTACTTTTTTAACTTTTTACTGTTTCCAAATCAATCGCGCCAGTCGGAGTAGCAGTAGTAATTTAGGGGAATTAGGCTTATTTATTTCTAAAAAGCCCAGCGGGCAATCAATCCTTGCAGCATGAGCCAAATGGCTCTCTGAGTTTGGTAAATAACCCCCAGGCATCCATTTACCCAAAGCTCTAAAGGTACCTTCACACATAACGATATCATTAACGATATCGTTGCATTTTGTGACGTAGGAACGATATCGTTAAGGAAATCGTTCTGTGTGACAGCGACCAACGATCAGGCCCCTGCTGGAAGATCGTTGGTCACTGAGGAAAGTCCAGAACTTTATTTCGTTGCTGGATCTCCCGCTGACATCGCTGGATCGGCGTGTGTGACACCGATTCAGCGATGTCTTCACTGGTAACCAGGGTAAACATCGGGTTACTAAGCGCAGGGCCGCGCTTAGTAACCCGATGTTTACCCTGGTTACCAGCGTAAAAGTAAAAAAAACAAACAGTACATACTTACCTACCGCTGTCTGTCCCCGGCGCTCTGCTTCTCTGCACTCCTCCTGTACTGGCTGTGAGCGTCGGTCAGCCAGAAAGCAGAGCGGTGACGTCACCGCTCTGCTTTCCAGCCGCTGTGCTCACAGCCAGTGCAGGAGGAGAGCAGAGAAGCTGAGCGCCGGGAACAGACAGCGGTAGGTAAGTATGTAGTGTTTGTTTTTTTTACTTTTACGCTGGTAACCAGGGTAAACATCGGGTTACTAAGCGCGGCCCTGCGCTTAGTAACCCGATGTTTACCCTGGTTACCCGGGGACTTCGGGATCGTTGGTCGCTGGAGAGCTGTCTGTGTGACAGCTCTCCAGTGACCAAACAGCGACGCTGCAGCGATCGACATCGTTGTCGGTATCGCTGCAGCATCGCTGAGTGTGAAGGTACCTTTAGTTGGCCAGCCAAATAGTACAGAAAAAAGTCTGGTAACGCCGCTCCTCCTATTTGTTTGGATCTATGTAGGGTAGATAACTTAAGTTTATGTCTAGCCTTCCCCCATATAAAGGATGACGTTAGAGAGTTTAAGCTTGAGAAAAAGCATTTAGGGACTGGTGCAGCGCTATGTTGGAGGGAATAATTGAGCTTTGGAAGTAACATCATTTTAACTAGATTTATGCATCCAGAAACAGACAATGGCAATTTACTCCAAATGGTGAACTTGTGTTTGACTAGGTCTAGCAACGGGAAAATATTAAGTTGTAGATCAAGTCCACTGCATTTTGAAATAATTATTCCCAGGTATTTAAAATTAGATACAACTGGTAATGGGGATAACATTTCAAGATGATCTGTTGGGACATGGGAGAGAGGCATTAAAGCAGATTTATCCCAATTGATGTAAAACCCGGAGTTTGTACTAAATCCATCTATTGTAGTGATCACATGTGGCAGCGTCTCCTCTCCTTCATCCATAAATACTACCATATCGTCCGCATATAGACCAATAATGTCTGTGCGGTTTGCTATTCTAATACCCTGAATAGATGGGGTGGATCTCATACGTATCGCTAGTGCTTCAATCGCAAGGGTGAAGAGGGCCGGAGAGAAAGGGCAGCCCTGACGTGTTCCCCTTTCCAAGGAGAGTGTTTCAGATGCAGAATTATTAATAATTATCCGGGCCTTCGGTTTCAAGAATATTGCGTGAATCTATTTTTGAAATTTAGGGCCAAATCGATACTTCTGCAGACATGCAAATAGGAAAGGCCACTCAAGAGAGGCAAAAGCCTTGGCCGCGTCCAGCGAGGCCATGGCCCACTTATTCTCTGGTACCAACGACTGTATTGGGCTATTGACTGAACTCTCCTGATATTAATAGACGTACTCTTACCTGGCATAAATCCAGTCTAGTCTGGGTGTATTATGTCCAATATTACCGTATTTAACCTAGTGGCCAGAATTGTAGTAAAAATTTTGTAGTCCACATTTACTAAGGAGATAGGGCGATATGATCCACACTGCAGAGGTTCCTTCACATCTTTTTTTAAAACTATAATAGTTGCTTCATAATAGGAGTCTGGTAATGAACCCCCCCTCCAAATCGCCTGAAATAATTTCAAAAGGATTGACGCTAAATTGTCTCGCTATTTCTTATACAATTCTATGGGAAATCCATCTGGACCGGGTGCTTTTCCAGAAGCCAGATCTGCTATGACCACATTTATCTCTTCAAGAGTAAAATCTGCATCTAAGAAAGCCCGTTGTGTAGGACTCAGAGTAGGGAATTCTATGTCTGATAAATAATTTAGACAGTCCATAGTATCTAAGTCCCCCCTGGAGATATATAGTTCTTTATAATAGTTATGAAAACATTGAAGTATGCCATCTGTCACAGTAACTATTGAACCATCTGGTTCCAGAATTTTAAAGGGAACCTGTCACCCCCAAAATCGCGGGTGAGCTAAACCCACCGGCACCAGGGGCTTATCTATAGCATTCTGGGATGCTGTAGATAATCCCCCGATGTATCCTAAAAGATGAGAAAAAGACGTTAGGTTATACTCACCCAGGGGCGTTCCCACTGTTGGTCCGGGTCCGGCGCCTCCCATCTTCATCAGATGACGTCCTCTTCTGGTCTTCACGCTGCGGCTCCAGCACAGGAGTACTTTGTCTGCCCTGTTGAGGGCAGATCGAAGTACTGCAGTGCGCAGGCGCCGGGAAAGGTCAGAGAGGCATCTAACATCTTTTTCTCATCTTAGGATACATCGGGAGCTTATCTACAGCATTACAGAATGCTGTAGATAAGCCCCTGATGCCGGTGGGCTTACCTCATCCGTGATTTTGGGGGTGACAGGTTCCCTTTAAGTATAGTGTCAGATGCATTGTGTTGATGCACCATAAATGCCAGAAGTTTACTAGACTGGTTTCCTAGTTCAAAATACGACTGTCGAGTAAAAAACAGCTTGAGCTTAGATTTAGTGTCAGTATACTGGCCATGAAGTCTATAAGAAAGTAACCACTCAGCTTGTTTGCACTTGTGTGATTAGCTATGTAGGCTGCTTCTGAGTTTCTCAACCGCCTCTCCATATCGTCATCCTCCTGTGAGGTCTTATGTTTAATGTATGAGATTGTAGAGGATAAACAACCCCTCAGGTATGCTTTAAGAGCATCCCCAAAAATATTAATATTGTGTGGGTCTGGATGGGACGAGACGAAACAGTCCAGCTGGTCTGTAGTTCTGTCATTGGGCCCTACCAATTTTAGCCAAAATGGGTTTAATTTCCATACTATGCTGTTATTCGTATGACTAAATCTAAGTTTAAGAATTACCGGGCTATGATCCAAAATACCTCTACTCCCATGTTTCACCTCCCCCACCCATATCGCCAAATTACTTGATCCAAATATGTAATCTAACCGGGAAAGAGTGCGTCTAATGGATGAATGACAGGTAAATTATCTAACATCTGGATGGTGCGTTCTCCATAAATCTGACCAACCAGTTCCTTCCATAAGTAGTGATAACCAAGAAGGAGAAGAGGTCACTTCCGAGGCCACGTTGTCCAATCTGAGCCTATCCAAGCAATCGTCCATAACCAAATTGAAATCTCCCATACACATAACATGTGCGTCTGGATAATTTAAAGCAAAGCTCACTGCCTTTTTAATGACTGACATGTTAGCCGGGGGAGAATATATCTACACATTATAACATAGTATTTCAAGTTTACCGTCGCATGTACAAATATGAAGCGTCCCTCTGGATCCCTCCGAACCTCTCTAACCTCCCATCTAACATCTTTGTGGATTAACAAAGAAACCCCTCTAGAGTAACTGGTATGGAATGCATGTACAGACCACTGCACCCAGGGCTTTTGCACATAACAAGCTGAGTCCCTGGTCAGATGTGTCCCAACCAGAGCTATAACATGGGGGTGATAGCAATGTATCTGAGAAAATACTTTAACCCTCTTTGTAGGTGTTCCGAGGCCTCTCACATTCCAAGTCATACATGCAATATCAGACGCCATGCCCTTTCATCCAAACTTAGTATGCATCGTCACACTGATCACATTTCTTACAAATAATAGAGAAAATCATGGCAGCAATTTCTATAAGAAGAAGAACAACAATAACTGACAAACTTTGAACAAGAAAAAGCAAAAAGTGCTTCAAAAGGGAGCAAAGTTCCATGCTCCTATTGCGGTCCAATAAAGAGGGTACCATCTCTGAACACAGAGTCTGGTATAGGTGTTATCTTGGACGTTAACGGGAAGAGCTCCATTTACCAAAAAATAAAGGAAAGAGAAAAAAGAGGGGAGCAAAAAGGAAAAAATCTCCCCCCACGATTAGGAACCTCCATTTCCAATGTAGCCAAATATAGAGATGGCAAACAATTCAAGATTTCTTACCCTACACCCCACCCACCCCCACATGAGAGCGCATCCATTCCTCGGCCTCCGCTGGGGACGCAAAAAAAGAAGTGGAGCCCTCATAAACAACTCGAAGTTGGGCCGAGTAGATCATTGAATAGAGTATGTTCTTTTCTCTGAGTTGCTTCTTTATCTCCATGAACTGAGCCCGTTGCTTTTGAAGTTAACCTTTATTAATATAATATGATAAAAAAACAACCATATAAGTGCACTACTTAACCATCACCAAGATAGCAGCATACTACAGGAAAGGCCAAGATGGTGCCAGGCCCTACACTAAAATAACAAACACCCTACCTACCAGCGGAGGTTGGCACCCTATTGACCTGCGCAATGGCACCCCCGCTCCTCTGCAGAAGTAACTTATTATTGTGTGCATTTTTGGGGCTATAAAACAGAATTTTTCTAGTTCACTCTAATAATATAATGTATTTCAATGCTACGGCATGTGTCATCAAACCTAGAGTCCATTTTTTTTATAGTATCTTCTTATTATTTAGGGCTGACAGGTTATCTCTATTAACGTGGTATCTTTGTGTTATGTTGGTATGGAACATGAACCATATACAGTATGCCCTAATATTGATGCTTTTCCTTGCGAGTATATTAATATTCTAGCTGTTTATCACATAATCAGGACCCAGAATGGACATGTTTAATGGTCTTATTATTGCGCGTGCGCTAGTGCTTCGGCGCTGTGCAAGGTTAATCTTCCAGGTACGGCGCATGCACAACTTTTTCGCACTTGCAGCATTCGGTATGTCTCTCATTATATTGGTCATCTGTGCACTGGGCATGCGCCTATACTTTGCGCCCGCGCACTAGTGAGATGGGGCGCTCCACGTAGGAGACGTGAATGACGTGCGGCGATCTCTAAGGTAACAACTGCGCTATGATGTACCTTGCTGCGCCTGCGCACTTTCGCGCAGATGCGGGTAAGGACATGCTTTATCCATGGTCACTGGGCATGCACGTAGTTCCTGCGCCGGCGCATTGAGGAATGGGGCTTGGCTATTAACCTATTAATAAAGGTTAATTTTTAATTCTTGGTTTTTTTTTCTGTGAGCTCTATAATACATCCCCAATGTCATATTTTGTTCTTTTCTGTGAAATTTGCTTTTGAAGCTCCATTGAAAAATCAGGAAAAATTGAAATAGTGGCATTGTTAAATTTGATGGGGCTCTTTTGCCTTGCCTTTCGAAGTATAGCATCCCTGTCCCTGGAGTTGAGAATATGCGCCAAAAAAGGTCTCGGTGGAATGCCCGGAGAAAGAGGCCGTGTAGGAACCCTGTGGGCCCTCTCCACAGAGAAAGTTGAGGAGAATTCATCCCCTACTGTATCTTTGAGCCAATTCTACAAAAAATGCTCAGGTTGTTGACCTTCTGAGCGTTCAGGCAGCCCAATAATACGGACATTGTTACGACGTAGTCTGTTTTCTAGATCATCCACCTTCTGCTTCCAAGCATTTATAGAGCCCGATACTTTGGTCAGTTTAGCCTCCAAAGGTATGGTATTGTCTTCCAGGTGAGATATCTGTGATTTAACTTCCGTAATCCGGGCACTCATGATTTGCATATCTTGCCGGAGGCGTCCCACCTCGGAGTGTACCTCCTCTATTTTCCCAGACAGGGATGTCCTAGTTAAGGATATAGCTTGCATCAGCTGTTCAGATGCCTGTTTTAAAGTTAAATCCTCTTGTTCCTCTCCCTCCTTACTATCATAGGTGTGGTTTTTCCACTGGCCTGTAGATTTGACCCCAGATGAGCTGTCTTTATGTGATCGCAGGTTATCAGAGGGGTCAGGTCACACATATTTTTTCAGCTTCTCAGATGCGCTTGAATTTCTTGAACAGTTCATAATTAAAGTCTTGAGATTACAGTAGGTAACACTTCAGTAGAATATAGACAGTATAAGCCTGTTGTGCCAGGGTATAGTAGTATAAACAATTGCACTCAAAGCTACCATAAAGCTTGCAAGCGCTTTGCAAAGCAATACCCTGCAGGGTCAGTAAGATATTGCAACAGTTGCAATTATGGCTTCAGGGGAGGGGAGGGCTCAGGATGCAAGGCTGAGAGCCAAAGGAGTTCAGCATAAAATGTGGCATACACCACTCCTTATTTATCTATATTCAATGCCTTTTGCCTTTTCTTAGGCAGTGTAATAAAAGATTACCGTAGTTCCAGCGTGGCGAGTAATAAGCTGGATCACCAGCTTATCCAGCCCTGGCCTGGGCAGTGGGAGCAGAGGGGAGAAGCACATGTAATGGTGCAAACGCTGGGAGCTGGCCGACGCTTTATATGATTAGTAAGAGGAGCACGGGGGTCCATTTCACAGGGCTCACACCGCGCGATCATCCTCTCATGCCTCCAAGTAATCAGCCTGCTCGTCCTGAGCTGAATGCCCGTGCTCCGTGTCTTCCACTCCTTAGGAGCGTGGCAAGAAAATGGCCGCCGCCTCCTGCAGAAGCTGCCCTCCACCTGGAAATCCCGGGATTATATCCGACCGGAGCCGCGGTTCGGACCTCCTCAGAAGCCGGACACCTCCAGGTGCCCAGGGGAATGCAGCGATACCCGGATAGAGCCTCTTGGTTGAGATAATGGCAAGTTATTAATCAGGATGATTGAAGCTCCAGCCTAGCACGTCCTTCTTGCTCCACTACATCGCCACGCCCCCAAGGGTTAATAGTTGACCAGCAATTTCTTGTTTTGCCAATAAAATTTACAAAACCATTTCTTTAGGATTCACATCACATTTCAAGTGAATTTGAGAGGCCTATATGACAGAAAATGCCCAAAAGTTACTCAATTCTAAAAACTGCACCACTCAAAGTGCTGAAAACCTCATTCAAGAAGTCTATTAACGCATATTGCATATTCCAGGTGCCTTCTGGGAAAAGCGAAGAGTCTCCCTCAGCAAGAAGATCGTTGGGTACAGCCGGGACCAGCTGCTTGGAAAGCATCACCAAAGCGCACACCTTACGGCGCGCAAATTTTTGCCTGTAGGACATTATTGCAAGAAAGCTTGGCTGAGTAGATTACGCAAGAAGGAAAACACACAGCAAGTCAGCAGGATCTAGGAGCAACATGGCAGATGTGACATTCTACATGGTGAGCTGCAGCATGTGCTACATGTTCACAGATCGACCAGAAGAAGAATCCAATTTCACCTGTCAGAAGTTTAGACTAGTGGCCCTTTTAGAAGAAAAGGTGCGGGGTCTGGAAGAAAGAATAGCAACTTTGAAACTCATCAAAGAGAATGAAGACTTCCTAGACAGAACAGAAGCATCTCTACTGGTCACAGAATGTGAAAAAAGTGTCAGAGAACCTCCAAAAGCAGACGAGTGGAAGCATGTGACCAAAAGAAGCAAGAAGACCATGGAGAAATCACCAACCACACAACTGAAGAACCGATATCAAATCTTTGTAGAGGATGAAGATGGCACACGTAAGGATGAAGCAATACCAGCAAGCAAAAAAGAAAAGGGCACACAGCAACAAGTGACAGCAAAAGGTACAGCCAAGAAGCAACGAAGAGTGGTGGTGGTGGGAGACTCACTACTGAGAGGCACAGAAGCAGCCATCTGCAGACCGGACATAACCGCAAGAGAAGTATGCTGCCTTCCAGGTGCGATGATCAAGGATGTGACCGATAGGATACCAAAGCTCTTCAGCTCCAAGGACGTCCACCCATTTCTTCTGATACATGTTGGCACCAATGACACGGCAAGGAAGGACCTACCGACAATCTGCAAGGACTTTGAAGAGTTGGGGAAGAAAGTAAAGGAACTGGATGCACGGGTAGTTTTTTCTTCTATCCTTCCAGTAGACGGGCATGGCACCAGGAGATGGAACAGGATCCTTGATGCGAACAACTGGCTAAGACGATGGTGCAGACAACAAGGATTTGGATTCCTGGACCACGGTGTGAATTACTTGTACGATGGACTCCTCGCCAGAGACGGACTACACCTCAACAAACCTGGGAAACACACATTCGCCAGAAGACTCGCTACACTCATCAGGAGGGCGTTAAACTAGAAGAAGAGGGGACGGGAAGAAAAACATTAGACTCGAACAAAGAAGACCCAGGAAAACATACTCAGAAGGGAGGTAAGAACATTTCTAAAACAATCCACAGCGAGGAGATTGGAACAAAACAAAATCCTCTAAACTGCATGCTCGCAAACGCCAGAAACCTGACAAACAAGATGGAAGAATTAGAAGCAGAAATATCTACAGGTAACTTTGACATAGTGGGAATAACAGAGATATGGTTAGATGAAAGCTATGACTGGGCAGTTAACTTACAGGGTTACACTCTGTTTAGAAAGGATCGTAAAATTCGGAGAGGAGGAGGGGTTTGTCTCTATGTAAAGTCTTGTCTAAAGTCCACTTTAAGGGAGGATATTAGCGAAGGGAATGAGGATGTCGAGTCCATATGGGTAGAAATTCATGGAGGGGAAAAATGGTAACAAAATTCTCATTGGGGTCTGTTACAAACCCCAAAAAATATAACAGAAACCATGGAAAGTCTACTTCTAAAGCAGATAGATGAAGCTGCAACCCATAATGAGGTCCTGGTTATGGGGGGACTTTAACTACCCGGATATTAACTGGGAAACAGAAACCTGTGAAACCCATAAAGGCAACAGGTTTCTTCTAATAACCAAGAAAAATTATCTTTCATAATTGGTGCAGAATCCAACCAGAGGAGCAGCACTTTTAGACCTAATACTATCTAATAGACCTGACAGAATAACAAATCTGCAGGTGGTCGGGCATCTAGGAAATAGCGACCTCAATATTGTACAGTTTCACCTGTCTTTCACTAGGGGGACTTGTCAGGGAGTCACAAAAACACTGAACTTTAAGAAGGCAAAGTTTGACCAGCTTAGAGATGCCCTTAATCTGGTAGACTGGGACAATATCCTCAGAAATAAGAATACAGATAATAAATGGAAAATGTTTAAGAACATCCTAAATAGGCACTGTAAGCGGTTTATACCTTGTGGGAATAAAAGGACTAGAAATTGGAAAAACTCAATGTGGCTAAACAAAGAAGTAAGACAGGCAATTAACAGTAAAAAGAAAGCATTTGCACTACTAAAGCAGGATGGCACCATTGAAGCTCTAAAAAACTATAGGTTGAAAAATACTTTATCTAAAAAACTAATTAAAGCTGCCAAAAAGGAAACAGAGAAGCACATTGCTAAGGAGAGTAAAATTAATCCCAAACTGTTCTTCAACTATATCAATAGTAAAAGAATAAAAACTGAAAATGTAGGCCCCTTAAAAAATAGTGAGGAAAGAATGGTTATAGATGACGAGGAAAAAGCTAACATATTCAACACCTTCTTCTCCACGGTATTCACGGTGGAAAATGAAATGCTAGGTGAAATCCCAAGAAACAATGAAAACCCTATATTAAGGGTCACTGTTGTGAATTCTGTGGTCAAGCTCCCTCCTGTGGTCATGAGTGGTACTTCGGCTGGTTCTGTCCATTGGCTTGCTCTGGTGAATGTGAGTGGGGCTGCGGCTTCTGAGTTTCCTTCCTCAGGTGACGAGGTTAAGTCGTTAGGTGCTGCTCTATTTAACTCCACCTAGTTCTTTGTTCCTTGCCTCCAGTCAATGTTCCAGTATTGGTCTTGCTCTCTCCTGGATCGTTCTTGTGGCCTGTCTTCCCTGCATAAGCTAAGTTCTGCTTGTGTTTCTTTTGTTTGCTATTTTTTCTGTCCAGCTTGCTATTTTGGTTTGTCTTGCTTGCTGGAAGCTCTGGGACGCAGAGGGAGCACCTCCGTACCGTTAGTCGGTGCGGAGGGTCTTTTTGCGCCCTCTGCGTGGTTGTTTGTAGGTTTTTGTGATGACCGCAAAGCTATCTTTCCTATCCTCGGTCTATTCAGTAAGTCGGGCCTCACTTTGCTAAAATCTATTTCATCTCTGTGTTTGTATTTTCATCTTTACTCACAGTCATTATATGTGGGGGGCTGCCTTTTCCTTTGGTGAATTTCTCGGAGGCAAGGTAGGCTTATTTTTCTATCTTCAGGGCTAGCTAGTTTCTTAGGCTGTGCCGAGGCGCCTAGGTCTGGTCAGGAGCGCTCCACGGCTACTTCTAGTGTGGTATGATAGGATTAGGGATTGCGGTCAGCAGAGTTCCCACGTCTCAGAGCTCGTCCTATGTTACTAGTAACTATCAGGTCATTTTGTGTGCTCTTAACCACCAGGTCCATTGTGGTTCTAAACCACCAGTTCATAACAGTACTGGAGGCCCAAAGTACTAATGCTTCTCAATAGAGGGAAAAGAGAAGTTCTGAGACCATTTTTTTTCTCTGCACTGTGTTTTGTCTTTCTTTTCCCCTAGACATTTGGGTGGTTCAGGAAACAGGTGTAGTGATGAACATTAAAGGTCTGTCTTCTTGGGTGGATCATCTCACTGCAAGAGTACAAAATATTCAAGACTTTGTGGTTCAGAATTCTATTTTAGAACCTAGAATTCCTATTCCTGATTTATTTTCTGGAGATAGAGCTAAGTTTCTGAATTTCAAAAATAATTGTAAACAGTTTCTGGCTTTGAAACCCCGCTCCTCTGGTGACCCAGTTCAACAAGTAAAGATCATTATTTCTTTATTACGTGGCGACCCTCAAGACTGGGCATTTTCCCTTGCGCCAGGAGATCCTGTATTATGTGATATTGATGCGTTTTTTCTGGCGCTCGGATTGCTTTATGATGAACCTAATTCAGTGGATCAGGCAGAGAAAATCTTGCTGGCTATGTGTCAGGGTCAGGATGAGGTAGAGATATATTGTCAGAAGTTTAGGAAGTGGTCTGTGCTCACTCAATGGAATGAATGTGCTCTGGCAGCAATTTTCAGAAGGGGTCTGTCTGAAGCCCTTAAGGATGTCATGGTGGGATTTCCTATGCCTGCTGGTCTGAATGAGTCTATGTCTTTGGCCATTCAGATCGATCGACGCTTACTTGAGCGTAAAACTGTGCAACATTTGGCGGTATTATCTGAGCATAAACCTGAGCCTATGCAATGTGATAGGACTTTGACCAGAGCTGAACGGCAAGAACACAGACGTCGGAATGAGCTATGTTTTTACTGTGGTGATTCCACTCATGCTATCTCCGATTGTCCTAAGCGCACCAGGCTTTTCGCTAGGTCTGCCACCTTTGGTACGGTACAGTCGAAATTTCTTTTGTCCGTTACTTTGATCTGCTCTTTGTCATCCTATTCTGTCATGGCATTTGTGGATTCAGGCGCTGCCCTGAATTAGATGGACTTGGAGATTGCTAGGCGCTGTGGGTTTTTCTTGGAGCCCTTGCAGTATCCTATTCCATTGAGAGGAATTGATGCTACGCCTTTGGCCAAGAATAAGCCTCAGTACTGGACCCAACTGACCATGTGCATGGCTCCTGCGCATCAGGAGGATATTCGCTTTTTGGTGTTGCATAATCTGCATGATGTGGTCGTGTTGGGGTTGCCATGGCTACAGGTCCATAACCCAGTATTGGATTGGAAATCTATGTCTGTGTCCAGCTGGGGTTGTCAGGGGGTATATGGTGATGTTCCATTACTGTTTATTTCATCATCCACCCCTTCTGAGGTCCCAGAGTTCTTGTCGGATTACCAGGATGTATTTGATGAGCCCAAATCCAGTGCCCTACCTCCGCATATTGATTGCGATTGTGCTATCGGTTTGATTCCTGGTAGTGAGTTTCCTAAAGGTCGACTGTTTAATTTGTCTGTGCCTGAGCACGCGGCTATGCGGAGTTATGTAAAGGAATCCTTGGAGAAGGGTCATATTCGCCCGTCGTCGTCGCCATTGGGAGCAGGGTTCTTTTTTGTGGCCAAGAAGGATGGTTCGTTGAGACCTTGTATTGATTACCGCCTTCTTAATAAAAACAAAGTCAAATTTCAGTACCCCTTGCCGCTGCTGTCTGATTTGTTTGCTCGGATTAAGGGGGCTATTTGGTTCACCAAGATAGATCTTCGTGGTGCGTATAATCTTGTGCGTATTAACCCCTTACCGGCATCGGACGTACTATACCGTCCAATGCCGGCTCCCCTGCTTTGATGCAGGGCTCCGCGGTGAGCCCGCACCAAAGCCGGGACATGTCAGCTGTTTTGAACAGCTGACATGTGCCCGTAATAGGCGCGGGCAGAATCGCGATCTGCCCGCACCTATTAACTAGTTAAATGCCGCTGTCAAACGCAGACAGCGGCATTTAACTACCGCTTCCGGCCGGGCGGCCGGAAATGACGTCATCGCCGACCCCCGTCACATGTCCGGGGGTCGGCGATGCGTCTCCATTGTAGCCATAGAGGTCCTTGAGACCTCTATGGTTACTGATAGCCCGTCGCTGTGAGCGCCACCCTGTGGTCGGCGCTCACAGCACACGTGCAATTCTGCTACATAGCAGCGATCAGCAGATCGCTGCTATGTAGCAGAGCCGATCGTGCTGTCCCTGCTTCTAGCCTCCCATGGAGGCTATTGAAGCATGGCAAAAGTTAAAAAAAAAAGTTTAAAAAAATGTGAAAAAAATAAAAAAAACATAAAAGTTTAAATCACCCCCCTTTCGCCCCAATCAAAATAAATCAATAAAAAAAATATCAAATCTACGCATATTTGGTATCGCCGCGCTCAGAATTGCCCGATCTATCAAATAAAAAAAAGTATTAACCTGATCGCTAAACAGCGTAGCGGGAAAAAAACTCGAAACGCCAGAATTACGTTTTTTTGGTCGCCGCGACATTGCATTAAAATGCAATAACGGGCGATCAAAAGAACGTATCTGCACCAAAATGCTATCATTAAAAACGTCATCTCGGCACGCAAAAAATAAGCCCTCAACCGACCCCAGATCACGAAAAATGGAGACGCTACGAGTATCGGAAAATGGCGCAATTTTTTTTTTTTTTTTTTAGCAAAGTTTGGAATTTTTTTTCACCACTTAGATAAAAAATAACCTAGTCATGTTTGGTGTCTATGAACTCGTAATGACCTGGAGAATCATAATGGCAGGTCATTTTTAGCATTTAGTGAACCTAGCAAAAAAGCCACACAAAAAACCAATGTGGGATTGCACTTTTTTTGCAATTTCACCGCACTTGGAATTTTTTTCCCGTTTTCTAGTACACGACATGCTAAAACCAATGATGTCGTTCAAAAGTACAACTCGTCCCGCAAAAAATAAGCCCTCACATGGCCAAATTGACGGAAAAATAAAAAAGTTATGGCTCTGGGAAGGAGGGGAGTGAAAAACGAACACGGAAAAACGAAAAATCCCCTGGTCATGAAGGGGTTAAACAGGGCGATGAATGGGAAAACAGCATTTAATACGCCCGAGGGTCATTTTGAGTACCTGGTTATGCCATTCGGGCTTTCCAATGCTCCATCAGTTTTTCAGTCCTTTATGCATGACATCTTCCGAGAGTACCTGGATAAATTCCTGATTGTATACTTGGATGATATTTTGGTCTTCTCGGATGATTGGGAGTCTCACGTGAAGCAGGTTAGAATGGTGTTCCAGGTCCTGCGTGCGAATTCTTTGTTTGTGAAGGGGTCAACGTGTCTCTTTGGTGTTCAGAAGGTTTCATTTTTGGGTTTCATTTTTTCCCCTTCTACTATCGAGATGGACCCTGTTAAAGTTCAGGCCATTTATGATTGGACTCAGCCGACATCTCTGAAGAGTCTGCAAAAGTTCCTGGGCTTTGCTAATTTTTATCGTTGCTTCATCAATAATTTTTCTAGTATTGCTAAACCGTTGACTGATTTAACCAAGAAGGGTGCAGATGTGGTCAATTGGTCTTCTGCTGCTGTGGAAGCTTTTCAGGAGTTGAAGCGTCGTTTTTCTTCTGCCCCTGTGTTGTGCCAGCCAGATGTTTCGCTCCCGTTCCAGGTCGAGGTTGATGCTTCTGAGATTGGAGCAGGGGCTGTTTTGTCGCAAAGAAGTTCTGATGGCTCGGTGATGAAACCATGTGCCTTCTTTTCCAGGAAGTTTTCAGCTGCTGAGCGTAATTATGATGTTGGCAATCGAGAGTTGCTGGCCATGAAGTGGGCATTCGAGGAGTGGCGTCATAGGCTTGAAGGAGCTAAGCATCGCGTGGTGGTCTTGACTGATCACAAAAATTTGACTTATCTTGAGTCTGCCAAACGGTTGAATCCTAGACAGGCTCGTTGGTCGCTGTTTTTCTCCCGTTTTGACTTTGTGGTTTCGTACCTTCCGGGCTCTAAGAATGTGAAGGCGGATGCCCTGTCTAGGAGTTTTGTGCCCGACTCTCCGGGTTTGCCTGAGCCGGCGGGTATTCTCAAAGAGGGAGTAATTGTGTCTGCCATCTCCCCTGATTTGCGGCGGGTGCTGCAAAAATTTCAGGCTAATAGACCTGACCGTTGCCCAGCGGAGAAACTGTTTGTCCCTGATAAATGGACGAGTAGAGTTATCTCTGAGGTTCATTGTTCGGTGTTGGCTGGTCATCCTGGAATCTTTGGTACCAGAGATTTGGTGGCTAGATCCTTTTGGTGGCCATCTCTGTCGCGGGATGTGCGTTCGTTTGTGCAGTCCTGTGGGACTTGTGCTCGAGCTAAGCCCTGCTGTTCTCGTGCCAGTGGGTTGCTTTTGCCCTTGCCGGTCCCGAAGAGGCCCTGGACACATATCTCTATGGATTTTATTTCGGATCTCCCTGTCTCTCAAAAGATGTCGGTCATTTGGGTAGTATGTGATCGCTTCTCTAAGATGGTCCATTTGGTACCCTTGTCTAAATTGCCTTCCTCCTCTGATTTGGTGCCATTGTTTTTCCAGCATGTGGTTCGTTTACATGGCATTCCGGAGAACATCGTTTCTGACAGAGGTTCCCAGTTTGTTTTGAGGTTTTGGCGAGCCTTTTGTGCTAGGATGGCCATTGATTTGTCGTTTTCCTCGGCTTTCCATCCTCAGACAAATGGCCAAACTGAACGAACCAATCAGACCTTGGAAACATATCTGAGATGCTTTGTTTCTGCTGATGAGGATGATTGGGTGTCCTTTTTGCCTTTGGCTGAGTTCGCCCTTAATAATCGGGCCAGCTCGGCTACTTTGGTTTCGCCGTTTTTCTGCAATTCTGGTTTCCATCCTCGTTTCTCCTCAGGGCAGGTTGAGTCTTCGGACTGTCCTGGTGTGGATACTGTGGTGGATAGGTTGCAGCAGATTTGGACTCATGTAGTGGACAATTTGACATTGTCCCAGGAGAAGGCTCAACGTTTTGCTAACCGCAGGCGCTGTGTGGGTCCCCGACTTCGTGTTGGGGATTTGGTTTGGTTGTCGTCTCGTCATATTCCTATGAAAGTTTCCTCTCCTAAGTTTAAGCCTCGTTTCATTGGTCCGTATAGGATTTCTGAGGTTCTTATTCCTGAGTCGTTTCGTTTGACCCTTCCAGCTTCTTTTTCTATCCATAATATATTCCATAGGTCATTGTTGCGGAGATACGTGGCACCTGTGGTTCCATCCGTTGATCCTCCTGCCCCAGTTTTGGTTGAGGGGGAGTTGGAGTATGTGGTGGAGAAGATTTTGGATTCTCGTATTTCGAGACGGAAACTCCAGTACCTGGTTAAGTGGAAGGGTTATTGTCAGGAAGATAATTCCTGGGTCTTTGCCTCTGATGTTCATGCTACCGATCTGGTTCGTGCCTTTCATTTGGCTCATCCTGGTCGGCCTGGGGGCTGATCCTCATTTGTTTATGTACTCCCTACTACTCATCATCATAGAGGATGTTTGCTCCTTGAATATTGTAATTTTTTAGTTTTTCTACTGATTTTTAGTTCTTCTGGAATAAAGACTTCATGATTTTAGCCACATCTCCATGAACTGTAGATCAAAAGCTGGATCAACTTTTTCCTTCCCAATTTCTCCTGAGCATGCCAATACCCCATGTCTGGGTGAAAACTATTTTTTGGATGCACGACAGGTATCAGAATGGAAGGAGCACCGTTTGACTTTCTTAAAACAAAATTGTCTGGAATTGAGAGTGGACACCTTGTTGTATTTGGAGAGCTCCTGATGTGCCTAAACAGTAGTAACCCTACACAAGTGACCCCTTTTTGGAAACTAGACCCCTCAAAGAATGTATCTACATATGCTTTTAGCCCCAATTTTTCTATTTTCACAAGGGTAACAGGAGAAATTGCACCAACATATAGGGGAAGAACTACTGTTTGGGTGCATGGCAGTGCTCAGCAAGGAAGGAGTGATGTTTTGGAATGCAGACTTTTGTGGCATGGTCTGTGGGTATCATGTTGCATTTGAGAGTCCATGATATGCCTTTACAGTTAAAATCCCCTACAAGTGACCCTATTTTGGAAACTAGACCCCTCAAGGAACTTATCTAGATGTGTGGTGACACCTGTAACCTACAAATGCGTCACAGAATTTGATCTGTGAAAATGAAAAATATATTTTTCACACAAAAATGTTGTTTTAGTTCAAAATTTTCTCATTTTCACAAGCAAGGATAGCAGGAGAAAATAGACTCCCAAATTTGTTGTGCCATTTCTCCTGAGTAAACCGATACCCCAAATGTGGTCAAAATCTACTTTTGAGTCATAGTGCAAAGCTCAAAAAGGAAGAAGCACTATATTGGAGTTCAGGCTTTGCTGGACTGGTTTGAGGGTGACATGTCACAATGGCAGAGCCCCTGAGGTACCAGAACAGCAAAAAACAAAACCTAAAGTTACATAATTTTACCAACGACACCCCCAATGAATTCATCTAGTGGTGCAGTGATCATATTGACAATACATGTGCCTCACAGAATTTTATACTATTGGGCAGTGAGAAAAAAATATCTAAATTTTTACCACCAAAATTTTGTGTTATCCCAGATATTATATTTTCACACAGGGAAATGGGTAAAAATGGCACCAAAATATTATCACCTCAAGTGACCCCATTTTGGAAATTATACCTCTTTTGGAATTTATCCACAAGTGTACTGATGATTTTGACTCCTTGGGTGTTTTAACCCCTTAGTGACAGAGCCAATTTGGTACTTAATGACCAGGCCAATTTTTGCAATTCTGACCACTGTCACTTTATGAGGTTATAACTCTGGAACGCTTCAACGGATCCCGCTGATTCTGAGATTGTTTTTTCGTGACATATTGTACTTCATGTTAGTGGTAACATTTCTTCGATATTACTTGCGATTATTTATGAAAAAAATGGAAATATGGCGAAAATTTTTAAAATTTTGCAATTTTCAAACTTTGTATTTTTATGCCCTTAAATCAGAGAGATATATCACGAAAAATAGTTAATAAATAACATTTCCCACATGTCTACTTTACATCAGCAAAATTTTGGAACCAAAATTTTTTTTTGTTAGGGAGTTATAAGGGTTAAAAGTTGACCAGCAATTTCTCATTTTTACAACACCATTTTTTTTTAGGGACCACATCACATTTGAAGTCATTTTGAGGGGTCTATATGATAGAAAATAATGAAGTGTGACACCATTCTAAAAACTACACCCATCAAGGTTCTCAAAACCACATTCAAGAAGTTTATTAACCCTTTACGTGCTTCACAGGAACTGAAACAATGTGGAAGGAAAAAATGAACATTTAACTTTTTATTGCAAACATCTTAATTCAGAACCATTTTTTTTATTTTCACAAGTGTAAAAACAGAAATGTAACCATAAATTTTGTTATGCAATTTCTCCTGAATACGCCAATACCCCATATGTGGGGGTAAACCACTGTTAGGGCGCACCGCAGAACTTAGAAGTGAAGGAGCGCCGTTTGACTTTTTCAATGCAGAATTGGATGGAATTGAGATCGGACGCCATGTCGCGTTTGGAGAGCCCCTGATGTGCCTAAACAGTGGAAACTCCCCACAAGTGACACCATTTTGGAAACTAGACCCCTTAAGGAACTTATCTAGATGTGTGGTGAGCACTTTGAACCCCCAAGTGCTTCACAGAAGTTTATAACGTAGAGCCGTGAAAATAAAAAAATCGCTTTTGTTTACACAAAAATGATCTTTTCGCCCACAAATTCTTATTTTCACAAGGGTAACAGGAGAAATTAGACCACAAAAGTTGTTGTGCAATTTCTCCTGAGTACGCTGATACCCAATATGTGGGGGTAAACAACTGTTAGGGCGCACCGCAGAGCTTGGAAGAGAAGGAGTGCCGTTTTACTTTTTCAATGTAGAATTGGCTGGAATTGAGATTGGACGCCATGTCGCGTTTGGAGAGCCCCTGATGTGCCTAAACAGTGCAAACCCCCCACAAGTGACACCATTTTGGAAACTAGACCCCTTAAGGAACTTATCTAGATGTGTGGCGAGCACTTTGAACCCCCATGTGCTTCACAGAAGTTTATAACGTAGAGCCGTGAAAAAAAAAAATTGCATTTTTTCTACAAAAATGATCTTTTTGCCCACAAATTTTTATTTTCACAAGGGTAACAGGAGAAATTAGACCACTAAAGTTGTTGTGCAATTTCTCATGAGTACGTCGATACCCAATATGTGGGGGTAAACCACTGTTTGGGCGCACCGCAGAGCTTGGAAGAGAAAGAGTGCCGTTTTACTTTTTCAATGTAGAATTGGCTGGAATTGAGATCGGACGCCATGTCGCGTTTGGAGAGCCGCTGATGTGCCTAAACAGTAGAAATCCCCCACAAGTGACCCCATTTTGGAAACTAGACCCCCCAAGGAACTTATCTAGATGTGTGGTGAGAACCTTGAATGCCCAAGTGCTTCACAGAAGTTTATAATGCAGAGTCGTGAAAATAAAAAATATTTTTTTTTTCCACAAAAAAGATTTTTTAGCCCCCAAGTTTTTATTTTCACAAGGGTAACAAGAGAAATTGGACTGCAAAAATTGTTGTCCAATTTGTCCTGAGTATGCTGGTACCCCATATGTGGGGGTAAACCACTGTTTGGGTGCACGGCAGAGCTCGGAAGGAAGGAGCGCCGTTTTGGAATGCAGACTTTGATAGAATGGTCTGCGGGTATTATGTTGCGTTTGCAGAGCCCCTGATGTACCTAACCAGTAGAAACCCTCCACAAGTGACCCCATTTTGGAAACTAGACCCCCCAAGGAACTTATCTAGATGTGTGGTGAGAACTTTGAATGCCCAAGTGCTTCACAGAAGTTTAGAATGCAGAGTCGTGAAAATAAAAAATATTTTTTTTTTCCACAAAAAAGATATTGTAGCCCCCAAGTTTTTATTTTCACAAGGGTAACAGGAGAAATTGGACTGCAATAGTTGTTGTCCAATTTATCCCGAGTACGCTGATGTGCCATATGTGGGGGTAAACCACTGTTTGGGCGCACGGCAGAGCTCGGAAGGGAAGGAGCGCCTTTTTGGAATGCAGACTTTGATAGAATGGTCTGTGGGATTATGTTGCCAATACTATCCGATACCGATACTTTCAAGTATCGGACGGTATCGCTCAACACTAGTGATGAGTAGGGTTGAGCGACCTTCACTTTTATAGGATCGGGTCGGGTTTCACGACTTTTGGAAAAGTCGGGTCGAGTGAAATCGGCCGATCCTATAAAAAAGTCGGGGTCGGGGTCGGCCGAAACTCGAAACCCAATGCAGTGCATTGGGTTTCCATGGTTCCCAGGGTCTGAAGGAGCGGAAACTCTCCTTCAGGCCCTGGGATCCATATTTAAGTGTAAAATATAGAATTAAAATAAAAAATATCCTTATACTTACCCTCTGACGCGCCCTGGTACTAACCGGGAACCTTCCTTCCTTAGAATCAGCCTTCCAGGACCTTCGGTGACGTCGCGGGTGACGTCGCGGCTTGTGATTGGCCGCGCGGCCGCCCATGTGACCGCTCGCGCGGCCAATCACAAGCCGCGACGTCACCGAAGGTCCTGGAAGGGCTGATTCTTAGGAAGGAAGGCTGTCGGAAGGAAGCAGGGCGCTTCCGAGGGTGAGTATATTCCTATTAGGTATATACTCACCCTCGGAAGCGCCCTGCTTCCTTCCGACAGCCTTCCTTCCTAAGAATCAGCCCTTCCAGGACCTTCGGTGACGTCGCGGGTGACGTCGCGGCTTGTGATTGACCGCGTATATTCCTATTAGGTATATACTCACCCTCGGAAGCGCCCTGCTTCCTTCCGACAGCCTTCCTTCCTAAGAATCAGCCCTTCCAGGACCTTCGGTGACGTCGCGGGTGACGTCGCGGCTTGTGATTGACCGCGCGAGCGGTCACATGGGCGGCCGTGAGAGCCAGAAATCTTGCATGTTTTTAGGTGTCCAAATACTTATTCTCTACCATAATTTGCTAAATAAATCTTACAAAATCAGACAAGGTGATTTTCTGGATTTGTTTTCTCATTTTGACTCATAGTTGTGATCTACCTATGATGTCAATTAGAGGCCTCTCTCATTTTCTACAATGGGAGAACTTGCACAATTGGTGGCTGACTAAATACTTTTTTCCCCACTGTATATTTTGCATTATTATTTTGTGATTTTTCTTAACCCTTTTCTGACCTCGGACGGGATAGTACGTCCGAGGTCAGATCCCCTGCTTTGATGCAGGGCTCCGCGGTGAGCCCGCATCAAAGCCGGGACATGTCAGCTGTTTTGAACAGCTGACATGTGTCCGTAATAGGCGCGAGCAGAATCGCGATCTGCCCGCGCCTATTAACTAGTTAAATGCCGCTGTCAAACGAAGACAGCGGCCTTTAACTACCGCTTCCGGTCGGGCGGCCGGAAATGACGTCATCGCCGACCCCCTTCACATGATCGGGGGTCGGCGATGCTTCAGAATTGTAACCATAGAGGTCCTTGAGACCTCTATGGTTACTGATCGCCAACAGCTGTAAGCGCCACCCTGTGGTCGGCGCTCACAGCACACCTGATTTTCAGCTACATACCAGCGAACAGCAGATCGCTGCTATGTAGCAGAGGCGATCGTGCTGTGCCTGCTTCTAGCCTCCCATGGAGGCTATTGAAGCATGGCAAAAGTAAAAAAAAAAAAGTTAAAAAAAATGTGAAAAAAATAAAAAAAATATAAAAGTTTAAATCACCCCCCTTTCGCCCCAATCAAAATAAATCAATAAAAAAAATATTTAAAAAATAACAAATCTACGCATATTTGGTATCACCGCGCTCAGAATCACCCGATCTATCAACTAAAAAAAAGCATTAACCTGATCGCTAAACAGGGTAGCGAGAAAAAAATTCGAAACGCCAGAATAACGTTTTTTTGGTCGCCGCGACATTGCATTAAAATGCAATAACGGGCGATCAAAAGAACATATCTGCACCAAAATGCTATCATTAAAAACGTCATCTCGGCACGCAAAAAATAAGCCCTCAACCGACCCCAGATCATGAAAATGGAGACGCTACGGGTATCGGAAAATGGTGCAATTTTTTATTTATTTTTTTTAGCAAAGTTTGGATTTTTTTTCCCCACTTAGCTAAAAAATAACCTAGCCATGTTAGGTGTCTATGATCTCGTACTGACCTGGAGAATCATAATGGCAGGTCAGTTTTAGCATTTAGTGAACCTAGCAAAAAAGCCAAACAAAAAACAAGTGTGGGATTGCACTTTTTTTGCAATTTCACCGCACTTGGAATTTTTTTCCCATTTTCTAGTACATGACATGCTAAAACCAATGATGTCGTTCAAAAGTACAACTCGTCCCGCAAAAAATAAGCCCTCACATGGTCAAATTGACGGAAAAATAAAAAAGTTATGGCTCTGGGAAGGAGAGGAGTGAAAAACGAACACGGAAAAATGAAAAATCCCAAGGTCATGAAGGGGTTAAACATATTTTTACAACTTTTTTTTTATTTTTTCACTTACACCCTCTGTGGGACATCTACTTTTTTCACTCTGATCGCTTATAAAGCATAGCAATGCACAAGCATTGTAAACTATGTTATAAAAGGCACAAGCTTTATACACTGTCAATGCTGCACTGACATAAAAGCTTGATACACCAAGCTCTGTGCATGGTGTAGCAAGCTTGCTAACTCTGGTGACCCGGATGTTGTCATGTCATATCACGATGGCAACATCGCAGGGGCAGGGGCAAGGATTGGAGAGCAGAGGGGGCTCCTCTCTGTCTGCCTTCAAAATGATGCTGGTTAAACTGCTGGGAGCGGTTCGGTCACCCCTCCTGACAGTGAGTGCAGGGTGTCAGTTGTCATATTAACTGAACACCTGGCTGCGATCTCATGAGCTCACAGCTCCTGTGCGTGCAAAATCGCCATGACGTATCCATACGTCCAAGGTTGGTAAGTACCTACCGACATGGACGTATGGATTCGTCCATGGTCATGAAGGAGTTAAATAAATACAATCCCAATTTCCCAAAAAAGAAATAAACACTATATAATGTCCCAAAAGCCAGCACCTGAGACGTATTGGTGTGGCATGCACAAATGTAAAATTGACTATTAAAACAAATGGGGAAAAAAATGTACATTCTTGTTATACGGTGTGAAGAAACCAGAGTATATCTTAATTACCCAGACAACTATGTTTTTGCAAACCAATAAAAACAGACTTTTTATCTGTATATTGGCTTGTGGATTTAAGTGTTTATGTCTGGTGGGTCAAGAAGACAGACTTGCAAACTGATATACTGTACTATTTAACATACTGTGTAAGTATGTAAGGGTATGTGCACACGTTCAGGTTTTTTCATGTTTTTTTCACGTTTTTTGAGATAAAAACGTGATAAAACCGCAATAGAAACTGCAGACATATGCATCCTATCATTTAGAATGCATTCTGCAATTTATGTGCACATGATGCGTTTTTTTCCACGAAAAAAGCGCATCACGGTAAAAAAAAAAGCAGCATGTTCATTAATTTTGCGGATTTTCTGCGTTTTTCCTGCTATTCTATGCATTTGGGAAAAAACGCGTCAAAAACGCATGAAAAAACACGAAAAAACCGCATGCGGATTTCTGGCAGAAATGTCCGGTTTTTGTCAGGAAAATTTCTGCAAGAAATTCTGACGTGTGCACTTACCCTAATAGTGACTTGTACATTGTGTGTGTTTATCTTTGTTTATTGATGTGTGCTGATTAGTGTTGAGCATTCCGATACCGCAAGTATCGGGTATCGGCCGATACTTGCGGTATCGGAATTCCGATACCGAGATCCGATATTTTTGTGGTATCGGGTATCGGTATCGGAGGTGTAAAATAAAGAATTAAAATAAAAAATATTGTTATATTCACCTCTCCGGCGGCCCCTGGAACATCACCGCGAGTCACCGGCGTCCGGCAGGCTTCTTTGTTCAAAATGAGCACCTTTAGGACCTGCGGAATGACGTTGCGGCTTCTGATTGGTCGCGTGCCGCCCATGTGACCGCCACGCGACCAATCAGAAGCCACGACGTCATTCCTCAGATAAATTCCTAGAATGAGCGCCTTTAGGACCTGTGGAATGACGTCGCGGCTTCTGATTGGTCGCGTGGCGGTCACATGGGCGGCACGCGACCAATCAGAAGCCGCACCATCATTCCGCAGGTCCTAAAGGCGCTCATTTTGAACAAAGAAGCCTGCCGGACGCCGGTTCCTCGCGGTGATGTTCCAGGGGCCGCCGGAGAGGTGAATATAACAATATTTTTTATTTTAATTCTTTATTTTACACCTCACTATGGATCCCAGGGCCTGAAGGAGAGTTTCCTCTCCTTCAGACCCTGGGATCCATCAGGATACCTTCCGATACTTGGTGTCCCATTGACTTGTATTGGTATCGGATATCGGTATCGGCGATATCCGATACTTTTCGGGTATCGGCCGATACTATCCGATACCGATACTTTCAAGTATCGGACGGTATCGCTCAACACTAGTGCTGATATAATTGTGCATTGACTTCTGGAACCAGCTTGTTGACTTCTAAAGCAGAGAGGGAAAGACTGTGCAAATAGATTGAATGGTCAAGTAGTGCTACTTGATCTCATCACCAATTGTTTACCTTATCTTGATGTTGGACTGAAGGGCACTGGGTAATACTAAAAGTAGCTTACATGCCTTGGGTATAAAAAGACTCAGAGATCACATCATTATCTCTGAAGTAACACAGAGCTACCAGCTGGACATTCTGCAAACCACCCAACAGACAAGAGACTGGACTGCAGCCAATTCATCATGGCACCATCACGAGGGACACAGATCTAGGATTCTGTAGGAAACAACCTAGGGGTTTTCAGCTCCGGTTGAAAGGACACAGATCTGATCCAGTGACCATCTCTGAATCATGGATATGTTTGGAGAAAGCCAGGTTTGAGACCTGCTGTTTGCCTGGTTCCATGGAGATGGTTGAATAAGCCAGGTGGTGACTCTCGTGTCCACTGGCTTTGGACCTTGTACGGACTCTATGGACTGTTCTTGGTCATCTCCCTACGCTTGTAGTTACCTCTTCTCTGTGTGTGTATCACAGGTGGAATAGCGACCCTGGAAGCTCTGACGCCATGTCAACTGGCTTTTGACCTTGTACGGACTCTATGGATTGTTCTCTGTCATCTCCCTACGCTAGTCGATATCTCTTCTCTGTGTGTATATCACAAGTGGAATAGCGACTCTGAGAGCTCTGATATAACATTTACTATTATCCCGGTGAGACAACGGAAGAGTGAGACCCTGTAATGTGTACTATGTTGGGGTAATTGCTGGGACTGTTCTGTTTGCTATTGTGTGTTGTGGTTCAATAAAGTATTGCCACACTGTTTTACCTTAACCCTGGGTTGTCTGTGTAGTGCATGGCCCACCGGGAGATAGAGCGGGCGTTCAGTGGTATGAGCCCTGGTCCATGCAGTCTTGCTAAAGACAGCCGGTCCAGCGGATGAGAGCACCCACTGACCCTGTTTCTCCACACACTGATATTTTTGTGATAGTTGCGTTTAAATTTCAGGAATTTGGGGAATTTTATTTTGTATGTAGGAAAAAAAAGAGAAATGCAAAAGGATGCTGCTTGTGGTTAGTTGTTAGCCTCACAAGCCAGGGAGCACACTTTCTCAGAACTGGTTTTGGTTTTATTATTGTTCTTCAATGAGAAAAATAATACTGACGGGACTTAGATTTCCATCGGGGTTTGTAGATCAAGAATGAAAATAACATGGTGTAATTAAGGTGCTGTACTGCAGTATTTCACAGAACAATCAATTCCCAGCCACACTGACGCTGCAGCTCCTGCATCTCTCCTATCTCTATCTTCTCCTATAACTTCCATCTATGCATTATTATTCACAGACTGTGACTACTTCTCCCACTTTATGTTGTTCACTGCTGTATTTGTACAACACAATCAGTTTTAGGCCTTTCTATCCCTGTGCCTAATCATAAACTGTGCTTTCTTACTCACGAGCTCTTAGCTACAAAACCTTACAATAGTAGCTGTTTTCCCTGCTTCATCTTTTACAATGGCTGTGATAGTCCCAACTGTAGTGATGAGCGAGTATGCTCTTTACGTTAGTTTCTCCGAGCATGCTCAGGTGATCTCCGAGCATGCTCGGAGATTTAGTTTGTGTCCACGCAGCTGCATGATTTGTGGCTGCTAGACATCTTGAATACATGTGGGGATTGCCTATCAAACAGGCAAGAAAAACCAAGGGAAACATGTTTTTTTTTGCAACTTCTTTCCTGTGAACTTACCCTAAGGCTGGAGACACACTAGCGAATTCAAAATCGGTCCGATCTTGATGCAGGAGAGTCGGACGAGTGCAATACAATTGTCATGCGAGTGTCATGCGTTTTTTCTGCGAGAATAATCTGATTTTTCACACCTAGCAATTCTCTACTGTTTGATGTTCTCGCAGCCGGCATGAACTGCTGTGGCCTCATCCCTGCAATTTTCCCACGGTCCTGAAGTCACAGCAGTTCATGCCAGCTGCGAGAACAGTTTCAGGTAATAGAGGTGATATCGCTGATGCTGCGCTCCCTCAAAGCCTGACCCGCACTGAACTCTTGAGTGTGGGAAAATCAGCTCTCATTTTCCCACGCTCAAGAGTTCATCTGAGGTCAGGCTGTGAGGGAGCACAGACTCAGTGACGGCACCGCTAGTCACTGATGCTGCGCCGGCATCATCTCATTCATTCCCCAGTAGTTTACAGCCGGGGCAGTCGCATCTTAGCACCGTCCCGGTAGTAAACTGTATATCCCCCAGATATCGATTATGGCATGGGACTGAACGCCGGACAGGTATGGGGATATTGCTGGTTTTTTGCTTTTTATTTATTACGGAGATCGAGGGCGCCGCATGGATTAGCAGAACAATAAAGATGGGAAACCGTGTTGTGTTTGATTGCATTAAAAGACTTTATTCTGGCTGTGTGTTTATTTAGCCCTTTACCAACTATAAGATTAGTAATGGAGAGGTGTCTTATTGAGAATAGAGCTGGAGTGACTCAGGCTTCAGACCTACAAATAGCTCTTCAGCCTTGTTGGCATCTGAATTGAACCACTGATTTTTCATTAATGGAGGAACCGACTGGCTACATAAAGATATTACTGGACTTGCCTTTGATAGAGCTGCGTGCACATATACATTGTTTGGGATTGACAAGATTCCCTTTTAGTTTGCCAGCTGTAGATGCTTCGCTGAAGATCACTGGGTAATTTGGATAAGAATGAAATAAAACTTGGAAGGTTGCAAATATCATATAATTAAAGTTAGTAACAGCTTCACAAAGTCCCAAAGCTGTAAAATGTGAACTAAAACCTCTATAAAACTATTTGTAAAAAGCTTTGCATGTTTCAGATGTTCAGATGTTTCTTTTGCTTACATGAAGGTCAGCCGTTGTTTTCCGCTATATTTATTGCTTGTTTCATTGAACTACAGTACATCCAGAGACTGCTGCTTTATTTTCCTGATTTACTTGCAGAAGTGACCTTGACAAATAAATACATGCTGGCGCACTCTCATTGTTAAATGGAAAGATCATAGTGGATTGTTTGGCTATGAATTGAATATGCTTTTCATATTTTGTTTCAGTTTACAGTATTTTGTCATCCACATAAAATACCCTTGAATTCAGCATCTGCCTTTGGTTTCTTTTGCTATGAGTTTATCTGTTCCTTAGCCTGAACATTACAAAGACCCTGCCAGAAGTATTTTCTTCCATCAACTGACTCTGGAAATGAAGTGGAGACAGTAAAAAGTGAGAATAGCACGGAGGGGAAGGTATACACAGCACAGTAAAGAATGGAATGTATGTTAGTATATCTTACACAATGATGTGAATATCATGCCGGATATATAACTGTATGTACTACATACAGGATTGGATAGGTACACAGACGCAGCTCTTTTCACGCGATATGAGAGCATAAAATATGAAGTAGAATCTGTCAGCAGGTTTTCACTATGTAATCTGCCAGCATAATGAGGTAGTTTACTGGGTCCAACAGCTATAATAGAATCACCGTTAAGTCACATTCACATGTCAGTATTTCAGCATCAATGTTTATATGCCAAAGCCAGTAGTGGAACTTACAGAAAAAAACTGTAATTGAAAGATTGAAACCTGTTCTGTGCCTTGGAGACACTCCTGGTATTGGCAATACAAATAGTGATGCAAAAAATACTCACGTGTGAATGATGCCTTATCTCTGTTGCAGATTCAGTAAAAACGCTGTTTTTTTCATACCAACAGACAAAAAGTGTGGTTAAGGCTAGTTTCACATTTGCGTTCGAATCTGCAGCGTTTAATCCGCATCCGCAAGGGCAGGAAAAAACGCATAGGAACACATACAAACACAGCGTTTTTTAGATGCAAGTGCAGCGCCCCAGAGTCCTGGTCGTTGCAGTAATGTCGCTCTGCCACTAAGGGGAGTTATGTTATGTCTGATTGCACTAAAGGAGTTCACCTGACCAGGTATCACAGTCACACATTACACTTCACATTCCGGCCACCAAGGGGAGCAAAAGGCTCTATGTATTAGGCCACTCCTCACACTCTGGTAAAACTGGGGGTTGGATAGGAAGTTAGGAGAGAAGCAGCCTGGGAGAGCTCCAGGGAGGACCTATCAGGGGCGGGTTCCTGGCAGGTACCTAGCAGAAAGGACAGATCGCTACGGAGCCGCGCCAGCACTACCTTGCGGCGGCATCCTAAGGAAGGACATGAAGCGAAGTATATTGTGGAGAAGTGAGAAACGAGATCACAGCACAAAGGCGATAGAATCAGTAGGAGTCGTGCTCCGAGATCGGCAACATCCTACTGAGGCGCATAGCTGGTGGCCGGAACGCCGAGGAAGTAACAGACTTCAAGCATTACTTCAAACAGTGGCAGGACAGTTGATTACAGGTTGGCTGTCTACCTTAAATCACCTAAGCAGACATAGGAGGCAATTGTGGGAGAGGGGCGTCTCTAGGGTCCCAGAATAACTCCAGGCCTACCCGTCATACGGGTGCGTCCTAGCCAGATAAACTGGGGGACGAAGAAAGAAAGAACGAACACGACAGTGGTGAGGACTATCCCATGGTGCTCAGCTGGGAAGGACTACAACACACAGGCGCTAGTTGGTAGGCACTGATCTCCACCTGCAAAGGGAACTCTGGATGTGCCTTCAGACCGGCCGGTCTCAGACAGCCCTGTTGACAGTGCTCTGGATTGAGGATCCCGAAGCCTTCAGTAAAAGGTAAAGAGACTGTAACCCTGTGTCCTCGTTATTAACTGCGCCTCCACCATCGCCACCTACACTACTGGGAAGCCCTGGGGAAACACTTCACCTGTGGGAAGGTATTCCATCTAGCTGCCATAACATCACCCCAGTGGACCCCCACGCAGCGTCGGTCACCCTGACCGAATACCACAGCTGGCGTCACGAACACTTGACAAACTTTCATAACCTTTCATTGGACGCCCCTTAGCAGGGTCACTGTTATGTCTGCTAATGAAAGGTGTAATGAAGGCAATCCAGAGACACAGTGTGCCTAGCGATCAGAGCGCACACAGTGATCTGACAAATACCCAAAAACAAAAGAACGAGCTCTGAGACGTGGAAACTCTGTAGACTGCACACCTGATCCTATCCTAAACACAACTAAAAGTGGCTGTGGATTGCGCCTAACCACTACCTATGCAACTCGGCACAGCCTAAGAAACTAGCTAGCCTGAAGATAGAAAAATAGGCCTGACTTGCCCCCAGAGAAATACCCCAAAGGAAAAGGCAGCCCCCCACATATAATGACTGTGAGTAAGATGAAAAGACAAAACGTAGGGATGAAATAGATTCAGCAAAGTGGGGCCCGATATTCTTAGACAGAGCGAGGACAGTAAAGCGAACTTTGCAGTCTACAAAAAACCCTAAAGCAAAACCCACGCAAAGGGGCAAAAAAGACCCACCGTGCCGGACTAACAGCACGGCGGTACACCCTTTGCGTCTCAGAGCTTCCAGCAAAACAAAAGACAAGCTGGACAGAAAAAAGGCAACAAAATAGCAAAAAAGCACTTAGCTATACAGAGCAGCAGGTCACAGGAACAATCAGGAGAAACTCAGATCCAACACTGGAACATTGACTAGGAGCAAGGATAGCAGCATCAGGTGGAGTTAAGTAACGAAGCAGCTAATGAGCTCACCAGAACACCTGAGGAAGGAAGCTCAGAAGCTGCAGTACCACTTGTGACCACAGGAGTGAATTCAGCCACAGAATTCACAACAGTACCCCCCCCTTGAGGAGGGGTCACCGAACCCTCACCAGAGCCCCCAGGCCTACCAGGATGAGCCGCATGAAAGGCACGAACAAGATCGGGAGCATGAACATCAGAGGCAAAACCCAGGAATTATCTTCCTGAGCATAACCCTTCCATTTAACCAGATACTGGAGTTTCCGTCTAGAAACACGAGAATCCAAAATCTTCTCCACAATATACTCCAATTCCCCCTCCACCAAAACCGGGGCAGGAGGCTCAACAGATGGAACCATAGGTGCCACGTATCTCCGCAACAATGACCTATGGAATACATTATGTATGGAAAAGGAGTCTGGGAGGGTCAGACGAAAAGACACAGGATTGAGAACCTCAGAAATCCTATACGGACCAATAAAACGAGGTTTAAATTTAGGAGAGGAAACCTTCATAGGAATATGACGAGAAGATAACCAAACCAGATCCCCAACACGAAGTCGGGGACCCACACGGCGTCTGCGATTAGCGAAAAGTTGAGCCTTCTCCTGGGACAAGGTCAAATTGTCCACTACCTGAGTCCAGATCTGCTGCAACCTGTCCACCACAGAATCCACACCAGGACAGTCCGAAGACTCAACCTGTCCTGAAGAGAAACGAGGATGGAACCCAGAATTGCAGAAAAATGGAGAAACCAAGGTAGCCGAGCTGGCCCGATTATTAAGGGCGAACTCAGCCAACGGCAAAAAGGACACCCAATCATCCTGGTCTGCAGAAACAAAACATCTCAGATATGTTTCCAAGGTCTGATTGGTTCGTTCGGTCTGGCCATTAGTCTGAGGATGGAAAGCCGAGGAAAAGGATAGGTCAATGCCCATCCTACCACAAAAGGCTCGCCAGAACCTTGAAACAAACTGGGAACCTCTGTCAGAAACAATATTCTCAGGAATGCCATGCAACCGAACCACATGCTGAAAGAACAAAGGTACCAAATCAGAGGAGGAAGGCAATTTAGCCAAGGGCACCAGATGGACCATTTTAGAAAAGCGATCACAGACCACCCAAATGACTGACATCTTTTGGGAAACGGGAAGGTCAGAAATGAAATCCATCGAAATATGTGTCCAAGGCCTCTTTGGGACCGGCAAGGGCAAAAGCAACCCACTGGCACGAGAACAGGAGGGCTTAGCCCTAGCACAAATCCCACAGGACTGCACAAAAGTACGTACATCCCGTGACAGAGATGGCCACCAGAAGGATCTAGCCACTAACTCTCTGGCACCAAAGATTCCAGGATGACCAGCCAACACCGAACAATGAAGTTCAGAGATAAGTTTATTAGTCCACCTATCAGGGACGAACAGTTTCTCCGCTGGACAACGATCAGGTTTATTCGCCTGAAATTTTTGCAGCACCCGCCGCAAATCAGGGGAGATGGCAGACACAATGACTCCTTCCTTGAGGATACCCGCTGGCTCAGATAAACCCGGAGAGTCGGGCACAAAACTCCTAGACAGAGCATCCGCCTTAACATTTTTAGAGCCCGGAAGGTACGAAATCACAAAGTCGAAGCGGGCAAAAAATAACGACCAACGGGCCTGTCTAGGATTCAAGCGCTTGGCAGACTCGAGATAAGTCAAGTTCTTATGATCAGTCAATACCACCACGCGATGCTTAGCTCCTTCAAGCCAATGACGCCACTCCTCGAATGCCCACTTCATGGCCAGCAACTCTCGGTTGCCCACATCATAATTACGCTCAGCGGGCGAAAACTTCCTGGAAAAGAAAGCACATGGTTTCATCACTGAGCAATCAGAACCTCTCTGTGACAAAACCGCCCCTGCTCCAATCTCAGAAGCATCAACCTCGACCTGGAACGGAAGAGAAACATCTGGCTGACACAACACAGGGGCAGAACAAAAACGACGCTTCAACTCCTGAAAAGCTTCCACAGCAGCAGAAGACCAATTGACCAAATCAGCACCCTTCTTGGTCAAATCGGTCAATGGTTTGGCAATGCTAGAAAAATTACAGATGAAGCGACGATAAAAATTAGCAAAGCCCAGGAACTTTTGCAGACTTTTCAGAGATGTCGGCTGAATCCAATCCTGGATGGCTTGGACCTTAACTGGATCCATCTCGATAGTAGAAGGGGAAAAGATGAATCCCAAAAATGAAACTTTCTGCACACCGAAGAGACACTTTGATCCCTTCACAAACAAAGAGTTAGCACGCAGAACCTGAAAAACCATTCTGACCTGCTTCACATGAGACTCCCAATCATCTGAGAAGATCAAAATGTCATCCAAGTAAACAATCAGGAATTTATCCAGGTACTCACGGAAGATGTCATGCATAAAGGATTGAAACACTGATGGAGCATTGGCAAGTCCGAACGGCATCACTAGATACTCAAAATGACCCTCGGGCGTATTGAATGCAGTTTTCCATTCATCTCCTTGCCTGATTCTCACCAGATCATACGCACCACGAAGATCTATCTTAGTGAACCAACTAGCCCCCTTAATCCGAGCAAACAAGTCAGATAACAATGGCAAGGGATACTGAAATTTAACAGTGATCTTATTAAGAAGGCGGTAATCAATACACGGTCTCAGCGAACCATCCTTCTTAGCTACAAAGAAGAACCCTGCTCCCAGTGGTGATGACGATGGGCGAATATGTCCCTTCTCTAGGGATTCCTTCACATAACTGCGCATAGCGGCGTGTTCGGGCACGGATAAATTAAATAATCGACCTTTAGGGAATTTACTACCAGGAATCAAATTGATAGCACAATCACAATCCCTATGCGGAGGTAGGGCATCGGACTTGGGCTCTTCAAATACATCCTGATAATCAGACAAGAACTCTGGGACCTCAGAAGGGGTGGATGACGAAATCGACAAAAACGGAACATCACCATGTACCCCCTGACAACCCCAGCTGGATACCGACATGGAATTCCAATCCAATACTGGATTATGGGTTTGTAGCCATGGCAACCCCAACACGACCACATCATGCAGATTATGCAACACCAGAAAGCGAATAACTTCCTGATGTGCAGGAGCCATGCACATGGTCAGCTGGGCCCAGTACTGAGGTTTATTCTTGGCCAAAGGTGTAGCATCAATTCCTCTCAATGGAATAGGACACCGCAAAGGCTCCAAGAAAAACCCACAACGTTTAGCATAATCCAAATCCATCAGATTTAGGGCAGCGCCTGAATCCACAAACGCCATGACAGAAAACGACGACAAAGAGCATATCAAGGTAATGGACAGAAGGAATTTGGACTGTACAGTACCAATGACGGCAGACCTAGCGGACCGCTTAGTGCGCTTAGGACAATCAGAAATAGCATGAGTGGAATCACCACAGTAGAAACATAGCCCATTCAGACGTCTGTATTCCTGCCGTTCCACTCTGGTCATAGTCCTATCGCACTGCATAGGCTCAGGTTTAACCTCAGGCAATACCGCCAAATGGTGCACAGATTTACGCTCGCGCAAGCGTCTACCGATCTGAATGGCTAAAGACAAAGACTCATTCAAACCAGCAGGCATAGGAAATCCCACCATGACATCCTTAAGGCTACGTTCACATTAGCGTTGCGCCGCTGTTGCGTCGGCGACGCAGCGGCGACGCGCCCCTATGTTTAACATAGGGGACGCGTGCGTTTTTTGGGTGGCGTTTTTCGCCACGTGCGTCGTTTCCGACGCTAGCGTCGGACGCAAGAAAATGCAACAAGTTGCATTTTCTGTGCGTCCGATTTTCGTCAAAAACGACGCACGCGTCGCAAAACGCGCGCGTTTTTGCGCGCGTTTGCGCGCGTTTTAACATGCGTCACGCGTTGCGTCGCCGACGCAGGGCGGCGCAACGCTAATGTGAACGTAGCCTAAGAGCCTCAGAGAGACCCTTTCTGAACAAAGCTGCCAGCGCAGATTCATTCCACTGAGTGAGTACTGACCATTTCCTAAATTTCTGACAATATACTTCTATATCATCCTGACCCTGGCACAAAGCCAGCAAATTTTTCTCAGCCTGATCCACTGAATTAGGCTCATCGTACAGTAATCCGAGTGCCAGGAAAAACGCATCGACACTACTCAATGCAGGGTCTCCTGGCGCAAGAGAAAATGCCCAGTCTTGAGGGTCGCCGCGCAAAAAAGAAATAATAATCAAAACCTGTTGAATAGGATTACCAGAAGAATGAGGTTTCAAGGCCAGAAATAGCTTACAATTATTTTTGAAACTTGGAAACTTAGTTCTATCTCCAAAAAACAAATCAGGAATAGGAATTCTTGGTTCTAACATAGATTTCTGATCAATAGTATCTTGAATCTTTTGTACATTTATAACGAGATTATCCATTGAAGAGCACAGACCCTGAAAATCCATGTCCACACCTGTGTCCAGAAACACCCAAATGTCTAGGGGAAAAAAAAAAAAAAAAAAAAGTGAACACAGAGCAGAGAAAAAAAAAAAATGATGTCAGAACTTTTTCTTTCCCTCTATTGAGAATCATTAGTTGGCTCCTAGTACTGTTATGTCTGCTTTCAATGAAAGGTGTAATGAAGGCAATCCAGAGACACAGTGTGCCTAGCGATCAGAGCGCACACAGTGATCTGACAAATACCCAAAAACAAAAGAACGAGCTCTGGGACGTGGAAACTCTGTAGACTGCACACCTGATCCTATCCTAAACACAACTAAAAGTGGCTGTGGATTGCGCCTAACCACTACCTATGCAACTCGGCACAGCCTAAGAAACTAGCTAGCCTGAAGATAGAAAAATAGGCCTGACTTGCCCCCAGAGAAATACCCCAAAGGAAAAGGCAGCCCCCCACATATAATGACTGTGAGTAAGATGAAAAGACAAAACGTAGGGATGAAATAGATTCAGCAAAGTGGGGCCCGATATTCTTAGACAGAGCGAGGACAGTAAAGCGAACTTTGCAGTCTACAAAAAACCCTAAGGCAAAACCCACGCAAAGGGGCAAAAAAGACCCACCGTGCCGGACTAACGGCACGGCGGTACACCCTTTGCGTCTCAGAGCTTCCAGCAAAACAAAAGACAAGCTGGACAGAAAAAAGGCAACAAAATAGCAAAAAAGCACTTAGCTATACAGAGCAGCAGGTCACAGGAACAATCAGGAGAAGCTCAGATCCAACACTGGAACATTGACTAGGAGCAAGGATAGCAGCATCAGGTGGAGTTAAGTAACGAAGCAGCTAATGAGCTCACCAGAACACCTGAGGAAGGAAGCTCAGAAGCTGCAGTACCACTTGTGACCACAGGAGTGAATTCAGCCACAGAATTCACAACAGGTCACGGACCGGGTCTAGCCACCGTGACAACCACAGGACCGAGACAGAGAGGCCCGGTACCGAGTAACCCCGCGGCCCTGCGTCTGGGGGCGCTCCACATGCGGTTAATAAAACGCCACGTTTTCACGCTTTTCCATGCGTTTTTTCATGCGTTTGCGTTTTTTGTGCGCATGGTGGAAAATTTTACAGGGGAAAAATTTAGATAACCAGATGTTAGGAGTCGAGTTTCCTCTGCTGCACAGGGGGAATCTCGATCCGTGTTTGCTGCGGTCTCCCATTCTGCATCAGCCACAGTGGAGCCTGCTCAGCGGAGACATCACTCCCAGCGTCTCGCTGAGGCTGGTACTGTGCAAAGGGTTACTACTGCCTCTCCAGGCTCTGCTATTGTACCCTGCACTGATCTGCAGTGAGCAGGCTTTTCTGGGACTAAGTCCTGCTTTGCACACACTGAGCATGCCCAGGGCAAGATCTCTCAGTGGAGATATAGGGTCACATGCTCAGGTACTGCAGCAACTTCCATTGGTCCTTCTTGGAAGGTCTTGTAGGTGCTAGGACTAAGTCCTGCTTTGCACACACTGAGCATGCCCAGGGCAAGATCTCTCAATGGAGATCTAGGGTCATATGCTCAGGTACTGCTGCAACTCCATTGGTCCTTCTTTGAAAGGTCCTGAACGTGCTGCAGCCATATAAGCTTCGCATGACCGCACGGCCATGCGCTAGTATACATTTGTAAACGTGTGTGTGTTGTGAGTGAAATGAGTAAAGAAAATTGGCGCGCATTCAGGATAATGGGGGAGCGAGGTGCAGGTGTAGTGGGCTGTATAAGCCCCACGTACACGAAGAATATAGTACACCGCACACTCTGTATGTGTATTTGCAAAATAGTGAACAGTTTATTAACAAGATTAACTGTGTGACATGAAAAGCGACCAGAGGTAATTATTATGACGTTTCGGCCCTACCAGGGCCTTAATCATACAATCGCTATGGAAAAAATAAAAAACAAAATATATAAACATACAATATATACAATAACTCATATTCCAAAACAAAAATAAAGTTCCCAACTTGGATAAAAGAAACAAAGGAATGGGTAAAACAAGAGGGGATAGAACATGGTAACAGTGACATAACATGATACATTTGTACAATGCAACACCACGTAAGTCCCCAAATGGAGACATAATCAGAGGCAAGGTCGCAGGGCCAGACTAAGGTTCTTGAAGCCAGACCATATGACAATCAACATAAAGGATTCAATAGAGAAAAGTATTACCTTTAATGTGCACAGAGAAGAGGAAAGAGTCCTTGTAGCTAAAGGCATACACTGCAGAAAAGATGATACAGGTACGTGAGATAAAGGAGGTACATAGAGGATAAAATGTGGTAAAGGTATATGATGTACCTTAAATGCTGAGTAGTTATGCGTATAATAATGCAAAAGTAGCTCTGAAGTGGGTTCTGTGAAAATGTAAGAAATGAGCATGTCAGGGGCATAAAATAACTATAGGTATCTGGATGTTGCAGTACAGGTGGCAGGGTCAGGGCCCAGTAAGGGAGAGCAAGTTACCTGGTAAGTGGAGTTACTATGCGGCGCACCCGCGCCCTGCTGCCAGTGTGTAGCATGGTCGGCGCTGCAGTGTTTTATGAGCGCTAACTGGAAGTAGGACCTGCGATACCGGAAGTGATGCGGGCGGTCCAGGAAAGCTACTGCGCATGCGCGGCCGGCGATTCAGTGTGTGTCTGGTTGCTAAATAACCCAGGCGCTGTGCATGTCAGCGGCTAATAGCAGACAAGTGTGTCTGTATGGGCAGCAAAAGATAGAAGCGTGGGATGCTAAGGTGACGCTGGAGCGTCAGTTAATCTTGTTGTGAGTGAAAGTCGTTCTTTAAAATCCCCTCCCTATTGGATGACTGTTCGCGGAAGGTGGATGATTGCTATCTAGCGCCCGACTTAGCCACCAGCACGTTACACACCATATAGTGTCTTATTGCTGTGACCGCCAGTGCGGCGCTGTGCGTTTTCACAGCGCTTTCCTCATCCAAGCCTGGGTGGTTAGTGTCGTCCGCCAGTGCGGCACCGCATGCACTCTCGTGCATCTTTAATTATTATTTTGGTTACGCTGACACCCCATTAGCGGTGTCGAGCGCAAGTAGTCTAGATGGACTCGGATCCAAAGTCTTGGGACTGAGCTCGGTGACTCCTTGCTTGCGCTCTTGTGTGTGGTACCGCTGCCCTGTGACTTAACAGGGTTCGCTTCCTTCACACAGGGTGAAGTTAACCCGTGTGTGTATTCACATTGTACCGCCATATAGTGCCGCCATTTACTTAGCAGCAGGTTCTTTCCTGCACGGTGGATCCCGGGTGGCGAACGCATCAATCTTACTTAATAAATATATTCGGTGCGTTCCGCCAACCCTAACACCAGACACTGCCAATGGGACTACAGAGAGCGTGTATTATGGGATATTTATATATAGACCCTAGGACTGCTGAAATCTTCACAGTGTGCTACTGTATCCTGTGTCATGATGGATCTTCCCATGGAGAGCTTTTATTTCAACCTGGATTTAAGCATCAAGCTGTTTCTTGCCTGTGCGTTTGCTTGGGAGCAACACAGAAATTGCGAAAGATGGAAATGGACACAGCGTAGGCGTTTTTGGCGACACCCCATTATCAAACTACGTGAGAGCCGTGGAGCCTATCACACGCTATATGGCGAGCTTAATGCCAACCCGGACAAATTCCCGGAATATACCAGGATGTCGCAAGACTCTTTTCGGGATTTGCTTGGTCGTGTCCAAGGAGCCATCCGGAAACAGGACACCCAGCTCCATAGAGCGATTCCACCAGAGGAACGTCTGCTGGTTACATTATGGTACATAACAATTCTAAACAAATGCCAGTCATAATTTTGGTCTGACATGTATTCTTTGTATTTTGCTTTATGTCTTTAGCAGAACAACACCATAAATAGAATTGATTATAAATTATAGCTTATCATCCCTCCACTTCCAATACCGGCTTGGAATTTCCACCCTGTCTGGAATAGTTGCAGACACCTGCCGGGCTTTGTGGAGCGTTCTCCGTGATGAATTTATACCCCTACCCACCGAGGACATGTGGATGGGAATTGCAGCGAAATTCTGGAGTGTGCGTGATTTCCCCAACTGTTTAGGTGCAGTGGATGGAAAGCACATCCACATTATCAAACCAGCCAGAATAGGATCGGAGTACTTCAACTATAAAAAATATTTTTCTGTTGTGCTCATGGCAATAGCATATGCGGACTGTCGCTTCATCGCCGTGGACATTGGAGCTTTTGGCCGTTTTAATGATTCCCAGACTTTCAAGAACTTGGATATGGGCCGACGTGTGTATGGCAAAAATTTTAATTTTCCACGGCCACGACCTCTCCCCAACACTCAAGGTCCACCGATGCCATTTGTTACAGTTGGGGATGAGGCCTTTCAGATGTGTGAAAATCTACTGAAGCCATATTCCAGTCGAGACTTTAAACACACTAAAAGGATCTTTAACTACAGACTGACCAGGGCCCGAAGAACAGTAGAGTGTACCTTTGGGATTCTAGTCTCAAAATGGCGCATTCTTGCAACAGCCATTAATCTAAAAAATGGAGACAGTCGATGAGGTGGTCAAAGCCTGTGTGGTTCTCCACAATTACATAATGGCTAAGGAGCGACCCAACATTGAACTGGATGAACCAGTTGCAAACCCAATGCCAGATTACCAGCATCACCCGCTGCGGTCAACTGCTGAAGTTGGCCACATGCGGGACCAATTTGATGCCTTTTTTGATTCTGATATTGGACATGTGGCATGGCAGGACAATATTGTGTAAATGTCCTGTTGGGTTTTGGTCTGCATCAGTTATGTTTTAAATATTACTAATATTTGTTGTTAATAAACTTTATTTTTTGGTATCTTGACCGTGTCTCCTATGTATTTCCTCTACAAACCACTTAGGTCTTTAGTGGTAAGGTTGCTGACGTCATTGCGTCCTGATTCTGTTCTGCAGTATCTATTGGACGCAGACTGAAGAGACAATGACTGTTTAATACAAAACAGATCTATACTCATCAAATCAGGTGTCAGAAATAATGAATTCATGATGCACATATAACAGCCTCATGAATTCACTATTTCTGACACGTGTCCAGGTGAACATTGATATGCCTTGTATGACCGCCATCGTCCCTTCACTTTGGGTGAAATAGATTATGTACACAGAAGAGAAAATGGAGGTTATACAAGGCAGTTCTCTACTCACCAGGTCAGGTGTCCTAACTAATGAGTTTCTGGGCACATGACCTGTTGAGTGTATAGTTCTGCATTGTATTGCCGCCATTTTCCTCTTCAGTCTGCAACACTAGTCACAGACTAAGCAGAATGAAGAGATTATGGATAAAATACAAGTATAAATTTTTTGGCCCACCTCATATCTCTATACTAAAGACACACAAAGCTGCAGTGTTGTACTTGCTAACTACTGGAGCTATGATGTAAGCAAAAAATAAAGTGTGCGGCGCAGTGTTTTATTTGGTGCACGGTGTGTGTTGCTGGCGTCGACATACACAATTAACCAAACATTTTTTGGGGCAAAAAACATTATTATTTATTTTTATAACAAAAAAAAATTAACTGCGCCTGCTTGGGGTAGAGTGCTGGAAACGGGGGGTATGTAGCTGTGAAGCTTGACTCACTGTGGACGACGCAGGGGTGGCAGGAGAAGGGGCAATTAAATTACTGGGGTCTGGCAGATCAGGGATGGGGCTCGACGCATGAGAGGGCTGAGACACACTGGAAGGGTGAGACAAACCTGACATTACAGACACATTGGGAGGTGAGGGGGGAGGAATAGAAATAGTCCTCTGTTTTTTTTCCCTTTTAGGGATCGGCGCTGCAGTCTGGGGAGCCTCGGTGGGCTCATTCCTTGCAGCCTGATCATAGTGGCCGAACTGTCAGGGTCCGTGTGCCGCTGCTGCTGCATGGTTGTGGTTGGAGAGCAAAAGGCCATGCCAGGGTCCTGCTGCTGCATGGTGGTGGGGAAGGCCATGCCTGGGTCCTGCTGCTGCTGCATGGTGGTGGTTGGAGGTTGGAAGGCCATGCCAGGGTCATGCTGCTGCATGGTGGTGGGGAAGGCAATGCCAGGGTCCTGCTGCTGTGGAATGGTTGTGGTTTGGAAGGCCATGCCAGGTTCCTGCTGCTGTTGCATGGTTGTAGTACGGAAGGCCATGCCAGGGTCCTGCTGCTTCATGGTGGAGGCAGTGGAGGAGGTCCAAGCAGGAGCAGCAGTTGTCATGGTGGTGGTGGTGGACTGTCCAACAGCACTCGGCATGGTGGGGTTGCTGTAGTGGTGTCCGGCAGTGCTTGGAATGGAGGTGCCCATTCAGTGGTATGCAGCCAAGCTCGGCATTGAGGTCAAGCGTGACAATGTTGGCACAGGTGGATATGCCGCCACTGTCTGCTGAAAATACCAACTCTGCTGCATAGCCTGCATGAAAGCAACATAGCAGGCCTGCATGAGACTAAGCTGGAGATCAGGAGTAAGGTGTTCCGACATGCCCTGTTCAATTTGATAAAAAAATTATGTGCTGGCCTTTGGAGGTCGGCTTTTACTTGGTCAAGGCTCTTGGTGACCTCCTGGATACGTGTATTCATATGACTAATGGCAGTATCCAGGTGGTCACCCAACGTCTTGAGTCCATCGTGAAAAACCGAAATCAAGTGCAAAAACTCGGGTATGAGTGACCTGTCCGAGGCCCTCTGTCGCTGACGGGAGGAGCCACCAAAAAAAGGGGCAGAGGCAGAGGACTGGGAAAGGGGAACACCTGATGGACCAGCTTCCTGGTCTCCAGTTAGTGTGGCAGGCCCACTTGCTGCAGCGCTGCTGGATGGCTGGGACGGGTCCGTGGCTGTCTGATGAAGGACCGCTCCAGAACCTGGGTCAACAGTACTGCTCCATGTGCTGTGAAAAAAGAAGAAAAAAACACATTACTACCAAACATTTACAAAAGTTAAGCGCCAACTCCTGTGGAATAGAAACATACAGATTCAGGGCTGTCCCACACGTCCAGATAATTCCGGTACCGGAAAAAATCGGTACTGGAATTATCCGTGTCCGTGTGCCCCTGCGTTTCTGTAGCACATCAGTGTGGCACACGTGCGGCACACGTGTGCCGCCCGTGTGCCCACTGGGTACCACACGGAGCGTGCAGGAGACAGCGCTAAAGTTTAGCGCTGTCCCCTGCATCGTGCTGAAGCCGCGATTCATATCTTCTGTGCAGCAGCGTTTGCTGCAGAGAAGATATGAATAATCCATTTTTTTGTGGTTTTTCGTGTATAAAATAAAGGTCCATGTCCCCACCCCCTGTGCGCCCCCCCGCTGTTCTGAAAATACTCACCCAGCTCCCTCGTTGGCTGTCGCTGCTTCCTCTCCTGGCCGCACCTTCGATACACGAAAAACCACAAAAAAAAATGGATTATTCATATCTTCTCTGCAGCAAACGCTGCTGCACAGAAGATATGAATCGCGGCTTCAGCACCATGTGGGGGGGACAGCGCTTACTGGAGCGCTGTCTCCTGCACGGCACACGGACTGCACACGGACAACGTCCGTGTGCGATACGTGTTTTACACGGACCCATTGACTTTAATGGGTCCGTGTAATACGTGCGCTCCCACGAACACTGACATGTCTCCGTGTTTGGCACACGGAGACACGGTCCGCAAAAAAATCAATGACATCTGCACAGATGCATTGATTTTAATGCGTCTATGTGTGTCAGTGGCTCCGGTACGTGAGGGAACTGTCACCTCACGTACTGGAGCCACTGATGTGTGAAACCGGCCTAAGGCAATACAACACAACCTAATACACCGAAAAAATACTTGCGTTCTCTGGGCAAGGACCGGTCTTAAAAATGCCAGAATGCGGTGGAATTTATATTTTCGGATCCTTGCTCCAGAACCACTAGGAACAAGGCTCTCTTGACGCAGGTTCTTGTTGAAGCGGTCCTTCATCGAATGCCAACGTGTTTTGATTTTCTGCACTGTTGAAAAAACAAAAAATAATAGTTAGACAATGGTCTTTTGGCCATGCTCACACAACTGTGTGTGATGAGAGAAACTCCTGAAAGTTTCTGTTATCACACACAGTTTTGAGAGCACGGGCAAGGTCTCTGCTGCATCACACTGCATTGCAATATTTACAAAATGCATTTTGGACCCGAGTCGAGACATTGTCATCCCACATCGCTTTGGCCACCTCATTCCATAGCCGCCGGATCGTCACGTTGTCCGAGTGCTGCAGAACCCGGGTGTCCCACAAAGGGACTCGCTCATGGACCAGGGAGATGAGGATATCGTTGTCAATGAGGTCCTCATCCCGTTCTGGAACCTAAAAAATAAATTAAGACATTAAGGTTGGAGACATTAACATAAGGAAAAGAAAGAAAACAGAGGCAGAGAAAAGGCATGAATAATGAAAGTCAAGATAAGGAGTCCAGAAGAAAAATGTAAAGAAAGAGGAAAGTAAAGAAAGGAAGATTCAAGAATACTAAAGTGAGGATGCAATAAACAGTCAGCCAGGTATATTTACACGCTGCCGCCTTGCCACCCGACCGTGAACCCGCTGCTCCTGCTCAGCCTCTGCCACAGTGGAAGAAGTGCTATAAAAAAGGAAAAAAAAAGTCACATGTGTAGATGTGACAGTGAATACTTACTAATCTGCTGAGGAGTTGAATACTCACTTCACTGACATGTTCGGCTTGTGAAGACCCAGGACATTGCTCCTCATCAGAAGAGATGACATTCTGATGCATGCAGAAAGAACGAAAAATGGCAGAAATTAGGACATGTAGAGACAGAAAATAGAAAATAAAGGCATTGGCTAGGATATACTCACAATGTTCAGAGTCTTGTTTCCTCCAAGGTGCTTTCGTCTTTCTGGTCTGGTTCTCTGTCTGCTGAGTAGTGACCTGAAAATGTCCACTCCCTCCCTTTATTACTTTGTATATGGGCGGTGGCTAATCAGTGTCTAGACATGTTTTCCTGTGGTGCAACGAATGCGTTCACAAACGCAAGCAAACGCATGTGCTTGTGGCCGCATGCGTTCACATAGAAACAAAAGCCTCAATAACATATTGTAAATATTACAATAGGGCCTGAAAATAGCCCATTCAAAAACAAAAAAGCAGCTAAGCAAACCAACTCCAATATATATATATATATATATATATATATATATATATATATATCACACAGAGAAAATAGGAGCCATTAGGTATAAAAATAGTAAATTTATTAATAATTCAAAAAAATCAACATGCTAAATCATATCATCCATTAAATAAAAAACAGATCTCTGCAGGAAAATGAGACAGAAAAAAAGGACCCAGCTAATTACACCTGCCCACTCTGTGCAATAATCGCATTAAATAACGTGCAAGTGCAGTAATATATTGCCCATAGAAGGTAAGTAAAAAAAACAGCCATGACTCTAAGTTCGCTCTATTAATGTACAGGCCAGAAAGTAACAAAGTGCTTACCAGAGGTAGGTAGGGTCCTAAACCGGGCGTGGACACCACATAAAACCCCGACGTGCGTTTTGCATGTCTATAGCACCGCTTTCTCAAGGGGAATGAATGCGTTCACATAGACAGCAATGCGTTTTTTTGCCGCATTCCATCCGCTAACAACCGCATACTTTTCTAGGTGGCAAATTGACGCCTCTAAAATTACTACATGTAGCATTTACCACGCCAAACCGCAGACGTGAAACGACGCATGCGTCGTCAAACGCGGCAAAACGCATCCGATTGTAGACACATGCGTCTCTAATGTTAAATATAGGAATACACAACGCATGCGGATAATTGCGGAAGAAAAGCTGTGGACACAACCGCAAATGTGAAATCGGCCTAAGTGGGGTCATAAAGTTGTAACAAAATATGGTATCTTTAGAAACCTAATTTTGTCAATAATCAAGCAATTACATGACTATAGAAAGATAATAAAGATTTAGCCCTCAGAATATCGTGATACAAAAGCAATTTTTTTTAATCTTCTTGTGGATTAGTAGCAAAATATAAAAGAAGAGCTACATTCATGGCCGAAAGTGTTGGCATCCTTGAAATTGTTCCAGAAAATGAAGTATTTCTCCTACAAAATTATGAAATTAAACATAGAACAATAGAATGTTAGAATTAGAAGGGACCTCTTGGGTCATCTGGTCCAACCCCCTGCTCAAAGCAGGATTCACTAAAATCATCCCAGATGTCTGTCCAGCCTCTGTTTGAAAACTTCCATTGAAGGAGAACTCACCACCTCTCGTGGCAGCCTGTTTCAGTCATTGATCACACTCACTGTCGAAAAGTTTTTTTTTTAATATCTAATCTGTTTCTCCTCCCATTCAGTTTCATCCAATTGCTTCTAGTCTTTCCTTGTGCAAATGAGAATAAAGCTGATCCTTCTACAATGTGACAGCCCTTGAGATATTTGTTGACAGCTATTAAGTCTCCTTTCAGTCTTATTTTTTGCAAGCTAAACATTTCCAAATCCTGTAACCGTTCCTCATAGGACATGGTTTGCAGACCGGTCACCATTCTGGTCGCTCTTCTCTGAACTTATATGTTTTCTTATATATGCTTATTTCCTTTATGTGTATTCTAACAACACAAAAAAAAACTGAGAAAAAAAGGCAAATTGGACATAATTTCACACAAAACTTGCGCCAAAAATATGTTGGCACCCTCAATTTAATATTTAGTTGTACCCCCATTGCAATAAATAACTGCAATTATCCGCTTTCTATAACCATCAACAAACTTCTTACACCTCTCAAATGGAAATTTGGACCACTCTTTTGCAAACTGCTTGAGGTCTCTCATATTTGAAGGCGCTTTCTCCCAACAGCAATTTTAAGACCTCTCCACTTGTGTTCAATGTGATTTAGATTCGGACTCATTGCTGGCCAATTCAGGCCAAGTCAGAACTTTCCAGCATTTTGTTTCATCCTTTGTTAAAGGGATCCTGTTAGCACGATTGTGCACAGTTACCTACAGAAAGTGTCAGGTCGGCGCGTTATGCTGATTAAAATGATACCTTAGGCTAGGTTCACATTTGCGGTTGAGTCTGCAGTGTCTCGTTATCATGCGTTTCCATGCTTTTTGCAATGTGCTTGCACAACCGCAAACGCATTGCAAAATGCATGGAAACGCATGATAACGCTGCATTTTTTATCCGCATCAACTTACTCTTCACCTATAAAAAACACAACGTTTTCATGCGTTCGCGTTTTTTTATGTGCATGCGTTTTATAGGAAAACATTTTTCAAGGAGAATTTCCTTGAAACAAGCCACGCCAAATGGGCGTGGCTCATAGGATTTCTCTATATAAACCCTTGTACAGATGAAATCCTCACATTTTGCTCCTGTATCCTGTGTCAAGATGGATCTTCACATGGAGAGTTTCTACTGGAATCTGGATTTGGATGTTAACTTGTTTCTTTCCTTTGCATTTGCTTGTGAGCAAGAACAGAAAAGAGAAAATCAGAGAAGACGGCGTCGGTGCTTTTGGCAGCACCCTATTTTTGAACTCCAACAAAGCCGTGGAGCCTACCACTCCTTATTCAGTGAGCTCCGTGAAAACCCAGAGAAATATTTTGAGTACACGAGGATGCGTAAAGACAACTTTATGGAATTGCTGGACCATGTACAAGGAGCCATCAGCAGGCAGGACACCCAGCTCCGTAGAGCGATTCCTGCTGAGGAACGCCTGCTAGTGACACTAAGGTAAGTAATATTTAAACATTAATGCCTGTCATAATTATTATTGTTCTGCAATGTACTTAATATTTTTCCCTTTTTTTGTTTTTGCTAAGATACTATCCTAAATATTATTGTTATAAAAGCCATGTTCTTTCTCTTTTTTTTCTTTCTTTCTCTGTTTTGCAAAACCCAGTCATACAAATTATTGTTCTGGTTTATTTTTTTCTTTCTCTTTTCGGCAGATTCCTGGCTACCAGAGAGAGCCTATCATCGCTCCATTTCCAGTTTCGGATAGGAATTTCCACACTCCATGGAATTATCGCAGACACCTGCCGGACTTTGTGGGATGTTCTTCGTGCAGAATTTACCCCCCTACCCACCACGGAAATCTGGCAGCAAACTGCAGACCAATTTTTTAAGTTTGTAATTTCCCCAACTGTTTGGGAGCAGTGGATGGAAAACATGTCAGAATTACCAAACCAGCTGGAACTGGATCCGAGTACTTTAAAGGGACACTGTCACCTGAATTTGGAGGGAACAATCTTCAGCCATGGAGGCGGGGTTTTTGGGTGTTTGATTCACCCTTTTCTTACCCGCTGGCTGCATGCTGGCTGCAATATTGGATTGAAGTTCATTCTCTGTCCTCCGTAGTACACGCCTGCGCAAGGCAATCTTGCCTTCCGCAGGCGTGTACTATGGAAGACAGAGAATGATCTTCAATCCAATATTGCAGCCAGCATGCAGCCAGCGGGTAAGGAAAGGGTGAATCAAAAACCCCAAAACCCCGCCTCCATGGCTGAAGATTGTTCCCTCCAAATTCAGGTGACAGTGTCCCTTTAATTAAAAAAAATATTTTTCCGTAGTGCTCATGGCGATTGCAACTGAGGATTGTAGGTTTGTCGCCGTGGACATTGGATCTTTAGACTGTGGTAATGACTCCCAGACATTTAAAAACTGGGAAATTGGCCAATATTGTATGGGAATCATTGTAATTTCCCCTGCCGCAACCTCTTCCCCACACTCAAGGCCCGCCAATGCTATTTGTTGTGGTTGGCGATGAGGCCTTTCAGATGTGTGGAAACCTCCTGAAACCATACTCCAGTCGGGCCTTGAACCACACAAAAAAGATTTTTAATTACAGACTGACCAGGGCACGAAGAACTGTTGAGTGTGCCTTTGGCATCCTTGTCTCAAAATGGCGCATTTTAGGGACAGCCATTAATCTGAAAATTGAGACAGTCGATGAGGTGGTGAAAGCATGTGTGGTTCTGCACAACTACATAATGGCTAAAGAGCGACCCAACATTGAAGTTGGTAAACCTGTTTGTAAGGCCGGCGTCACACTAGCGAGTTATACGGACGTATGAGAGGTGCAGAAAATACGGATTGCAAATGGTACAATGATTCTCTATGGCCCAGATCCTATCAGCCGTATTTTATTGATCCGTATTATACGGTCTTCTACGGCCGTAGAAAATCGCAGCATGCTGCGTTTGTCACAGTATTGCGCAAAAAATACGCCAATGAAAGTCTATGGGGCGAGAAAAATACAGATTACACACGGACCAACAGTGTGACTTGCGAGAAATACGCAGCGGTGTTCTATAGAAAAGCCGGCAATTCAGTGCGGTGTACAGTAAAATCACACTGACAGGTTAGAATAGAATAGCTAAAATAAATGTCTACACATAGTATAGGGGTATATATATATATATATATGTCAGTGAGGCACATATATGTATATATATTAATATTTCATACAGCGCTAGATAGCTTAAAAGCCAGTAATTCAATTGCCGGCTTTTGCTATCTCCTTCCTAAACCCGACATGATATGAGACATGGTTTACATACAGTAAACCATCTCATATCCCTTTTTTTTGCATATTCCACACTACTAATGTTAGTAGTGTGTATGTGCAAAATGTGGGCTCTGTAGCTATTATATTAAAGGGTTAAATGGCGGAAAAAATTGGCGTGGGCTCCCGTGCAATTTTCTCCGCCAGAATGGTGAAGCCAGTGACTGAGGGCAGATATTAAATGCCTAGAGAGGGTCCATGGTTATTGGTCCCCCCCCTGGCTAAAAACATCTGCCCCCAGCCACCCCAGAAAAGGCACATCTGGAAGATGCGCCTATTCTGGCACTTGGCCACTCTCTTCCCACTCCCGTGTAGCGGTGGGATATGGGGTAATGAAGGGTTAATGTCACCTTGGTATTGTAAGGTGACATTAAGCCAGATTAATAATGGAGAGGCGTCAATTATGACACCAATCCATTATTAATCCAATAGTAGGAAATGGTTAAAAAACACACACACACATTATTACAAAGTATTTTAATGAAATAAAGACACAGGTTTTTGTAATATTTTATTATTCTGGTAATCCACCTGAAGACCCTCGTCCTGTAAAAAAGTTAAAATAAAAAACCAACAATATCTCATACCTTCCGTCGTTCTGTAACGTCCCACGATGTAAATCCATCTGAAGGGGTTAACTATTTTTACAAGCAGAAGCTCTGCTAATGCAGCTGTGCTTCTGTTTGTAAAACAACAGCGAATGGAATGTAGGTCAATGACCTGTAGTTACCTTCAGTTGCGGTGATGCGCCCTCAGCTGGATGTCCTCATACGAACTCGAGCCTGGGAACTTTTCTGAATATTTTCAACAATTTCGGTTGTCAAGCCCTCACAGTTCTCTTCTCCTCTTTCTGTTCTCCATGCTTAGTGTGTCATACACAGACACAATATGCAAAGACTGAGTCAACTTCTCCCCTATTTATCTGGTTTCAGGTGTGATTTTCATATTGTCCATAGTTTGAATTAGCAGGACATGCTTGAAACCAAGTTGTTTACCCACAATTTTGGAAAGGTGCCAATAATTTTGTCCTGCTCATTTTGTTTTTGTTTTTTGTGAAATTATGTCCAATTCGCCTTTTTTCTCTGTTTTTTTTTTGTGTTGTTCCAATACACGCAAAGGAAATAAACATGCATAACAAAACGATAATAAAACTTCAATTAATTTAGCAAAAACCACAAGCCCTCATACAACTCTGTCAGCAGAAAAGTAAAAAGGTTACAACTCTCAAAATATAGAGAGGCAAAACTAATGTTTGTAAAAAAAAATGTTTAGTGTGTAAAAGTAACAAAACAAGTCTGGAATCACTATAATTGTATTGACCTGGGGAATTAACTTGTCGTATCAGTTGTACTGTATAATAAAATAAAATAATTTCTTAGACTGCTGTTTGTTGATTCTGCTTCCCAAAATTCAGAATATGGTTAGGGTCACATTTGTCCTGTGCTATATGCTGACCACTTACATCGGAGTTTCTGTCTAAATCTGCAAAAAACAGAATTCAGATGAAACTCTGACAGATCCATTCACTATAATGAGTAATTTTGGCTCCATATGGACTTCAGTCCGATGGTGTTCCATTGTTTTTTCCACGCTCAAAAGTACATCATGCTTTTGTGCAATTTTAACATAACTACAAGAGCAGAGACCAGACACAGCCAAAAGTGTAAAGCCACGAATAGCCAAGATGTAATTAAACAACCAGCTAAATGACGAGAACCAAATATCAAATTAAAATTTAAAGTTTATTAATAATAAAAATCAAAAGGTCACAAGACATAAATACAGATATACCCAGGTGGGGAACCAATGAAAAACCCTACCCAGAGATAAAGTGCAAATGCATATGAACAGCCACTAATCAGGCAAAAAATGACTACCACTATAAAAAGAGCAAATGCTCTACTCATTTAGTAACATAGATGTACCGTAATCAAATAAATAGCTTGAAGTTAGGTACAGATAATTAATACTGTGATAGAGTGCCTAAGGCATCTTCATATAAATATACCCAAATGGAAGCTCCAGACTACATAAAGGTAAACAGGACTCAAATGCCATGTTAGGAATGGTATAGAAGCATACTACCTGAATTGTGGAGCTGTAGCAGTAAGCACAGCTAAGTAACAATAATACTGGTGATCAAATGGTTCCCCTGCGCCCCGACGCGCGTTTCACCAGTAGCTTCTTCCGGGAACGTGTCAAAATAGGGTGGTAAGGTATTTTTAAATAAAGTGAGCAATGAGGTTGCTGAGATCCGCCGCGCTGCTACAAGTGACGATAATCCTCCTTAAGGCAAAGCAGCGCATGCAGTTATCATTCCTCTCCATATGGAATAAGACTTCCGGAAAGGTGCTCGCTGTACTACATGCTGGAACGCACGTCAACCCAGAGACGAGCGCTTCCGGAAGTACACGGAGAGGTGATATCATACGCATGCGCACTGTCCAGGAGGCAGGAACTGAGGTCGGATAGTGCTAAGTGTAGCGTGGCTAAAGGTCATGTGATTAATGGACGGTATGTATCGCAGAGGTGGGTGGCCCTGTGATGGAAGCCTGGGTATGTTTTGCTCAAGCAGATCTACTGCTGAGGGATTTGTTTACATTGGGAAGGCTTCCAGGTGATTGGAGAGATGGGTGGGTTCAGTCACCTACAAACCCACCCTAAGAGGCGTGTTTGAATACCTAAAATGGTTTTCTGTTGAAGGACCTGTGGTGATGTCACACTCACCTGACTGGCCATGTGACAGGTATCTGGGTGTGGTTACACTTATGTAAAGAGGTGTGTGTAGCCCATGTGGTGAGTGTGTTTGGGAGTCTGCAAGAGTGGACAGACTTCCATGTGTCCTGGCTGGACACTGCAGAGTGGCCTGTGTGTTGGACAGTTCCAAGTGGGGACAGACGTCCTGAATAGCACACAGAGACCATATTTAGGCTGGAGAGCCTACGTGCTGGACATGGCACAGCCTGTATGCCTACAGGTCTGAGAGAGAGCGGAGCTCTAATATGGACATTGAGGATTCAACTGTCTGAAGTAAGACTGTTTACCTGTTGTTCCTGTTGCTATGTGGTTTATGGAGCAATAAACCTGTGAACTTTTAATGAAATGTGCCTCCAGAGTGTCATCCGCCGCACCTGAGCGAGTACAATCCCTACATAAGAAATAATAATGACAACCGGAGGGGACCATTTTCGTAACAAATACTGACTGAACCTAAAGTGAAATTCTACTTTTACTTAATCATCAAATGTCCACATATATATTTTCTAATTGTATTCACTGGGCACTTCCATACTAATATTTTTATAATTTTTTTATCGCTCTACTATAAACCTTTATTTATTATAAAGCTTGTTATTTATAATATGTATGTGCACTGTCACTTTAATAATAATTTTTCTCCAGTTGTTCCCACATTAATTATATCAGCGATGTTATAAATTCATTTTATAATCACTTATATTTTTGTCTCCTTATAATAGTTATTCACTTGTTATTATAGATTTCACTTTAGGTTCAGTCAGTATTTGTTACGACAATGGTCCCCTCTGGTTATCATTATTATTTCTTAGCACTATCCGACCTCGATTCTTGCCTCCTGGACAGTGCGAATGCTTATGATGTCACCTCTCTGTGTACTTCCAGAAGCGCTCGACTCTGGGTCTGTGTGCGTCCAGCGAGCGCATTTCCGGAAGTCTTATTCCATATGGAGAGGAATGATAACTGCATGCGCCGCTTTGTCTTAAGGAGGATTATCGTCACTTGTGGAGGCGCTGCAGATCTCAGCAACCTCATTGGTTCCCACTCTTTAAAAATACCTTACCACCCTATTGTGACAAGCCCCCGGAAGAATCTACAGGCGAAACGCGCGTCGGGAGCAGGGGAGCCATTTGACCACCTGTATTATTGTTACTTAGGCTACTTTCACACTAGCGTCGGTACGGGGCCGTCGCCAAGCGTCGGCCCGATGTACCTATGCAAACTGCATCCGCTGCCCCATTGTAAGGTCCGGGGAGAAGGGGACAGAGTTCCGGCCGTGCATGCGCGGTCGGAAATGGCGGACTCGGCGCACAAAAAAACGTTACATGTAACATTTTTTGTGCCGACGGTCCGCCAAAACAAGACGTATCCATCACACGATGGATGCGACGTGTGGTGATACGTCGCAATGCGTCGCTAATGCAAGTCTATGGAGAACAAACGCATCCTGCAGGCAACTTTGCAGGATGCATTTTTTTCTCCAAAACGATGCATTGCGACGTCCGTCACACAACGCTAGTGTGAAAGTAGCCTTAGCTGTGCTTACTTTTAGACTGTTTCCATGGTCAAGAAACGCTGCGTTTGACGCAGCGTAGAGCCGCAGCATCAGACACGCAGTGTCCCGATGTTACAGCATAGTGGAGGGGATTTCATGACATCCCATAACCACAATGTGTTAAAAGACGCCTGCGGCAGACCCATGTAAACGGACATGTGCTGCGTCTTTTCAGAACGCATCATATCTGTTTACAATGCGGCGACGCTCCGTCGCCGCACTGTAAATTTACCATAGACATTCATTAGATGCGGTAAAACCGCATCTACTGATTAGTCACATGCGTAGTAACTGCGTAAACGCAGCTTACTATGCATGTCTACTAATTTACATAATGTCTTACCTGTCACATTGGCTGAAGTCTGCGTCCACTGCAGTTCTCGCGGTAACTTAGCATACCGCCAGAACTGCCGTGCATGTGACCGGGGGTTATCTCTGGTCACTAGTCTGGTTCTCACGGTCAGCTGATCAGCTGATTGTGAGAACACTGCAGTGTAGGTGATCGCTGCAGATTTATCTCCGGCGGTCATATACAAGCTCTGCTATGTCTGGATGTCAGGTATCCAGATGAAGCAGAGCCGGACTCGTCGTGGGACACTCGTTATTAAATGGACTACGTCGGACACAGGGAGTATACTGTTGGTTTATTTTTTATTTTTTTCCAGGAGAACGAGGGTGTCACAGGAATGAGAGTACAATAAAGATATCAAAACTGTGTGGTGTTTTAGTTCATTAAAATACTTTATTCTGCATGTGTGTGTTTTATTAACCCTTTCACTATTATAGGATTAGTAATGTTAGGTATCTTATTGAGGCCTCTCCATTATTAAGTCGGGTTAATGTCACCTTACAAAAGGGACATTAACCCCTTATTACCCCATATGCCACCGCTACAGGGCAGTGGGAAGAGAGAGGCTAAGCGCCCTAATTGGCGCATCTTACAGATGCGCCATTTCTGGGGCGGCTGGGAGCTGGTATTTGTAGCCGGGGCGGCAATATCCATGGTCCCTTCCTAGGCTATAAATATCAGCCCGCAGCTGTCTGTATAGCCTTTCTGGCTATAAATTATAGGGGGACCCCACGTCATTTTTTTGGGGGTGCCTCTATTTTTATAGCCAGTAAAGGCTAAATATACAGCTGCGGGCTGATATTCATGGCCCGAGAAGATCCATGGGTATTAACCCCTTCCAGGCTACAAACATCGGTCCCCAGTCGCTGGCTTTCCCTCTCTGGTGCAGAACCTTGCGCGGGAGCCCACGTCATTTTTGTTCACATTTTTTTTAAACAGATATTGCGTCTAAGGCCGGGGTCACACTTTCGAGAAACTTACACGAGTCTCTCGCCTCAATACCCGACACTGCTGCAGTCACTTGGGACCAGAGTGTTCACCTGCATAGAAATACATGCAGCCGCACACTCCGGTCTCGAGTGCTGGCAGCACTGTCGGGTATTGAGGTGCAAGACTCGTGCGAGTTTCTTGCAAGTGTGACCCCAGCCTAACGCAGATTTCGTGTGCGTGTCTTTTTTTAAGGCCGGGATCACACATGCAAGAAACTCGGATGAGACTCACATCTTAATACCCGGCACTGCTGCCGTCATTCGGGAGCAGAGTGTGCGGCTGCATAGAAATACATGCAGCCATACGCTCCGCTCCCGGGTGTCGGCAGCAGTGCCGGGTATTAAGATGCGAGACTCGTCCGAGTTTCTCACATGTGTGATACCGGCCTAACTCTTTATTAGCATTTTATTATGTTTATTACTAAACATTGGGCTTGGTATTATCTATCTATCTGTTATCTATTGTATCTATCTATTATCTATCAATCGATATATCTATCTAGCTATCTATAGATATAGTAGAAAAAAATGGAACAGCACAAATCCTATACTTATCTTCGGGTGCAAAGCCAAAACAACCCGTCCAATGGTTGTTTACCAATCCAGATAGATCACAAAAACAGGCAGCACTCCATATTCTTAAAGGCGATATGCAGGTGTTTATTGAGCCCACATCTCCATGCAACGTTTCGGCTCCAACTGAGCCTTTCTCAAGCAGTGAACAAACATTTTTAACACATATATATAGGGACATAACCCTACCATCCCCTAAGTGCAGCCAATCAATAAATCTCATTAGAATACATATGATTACAATATAAAGTGTATTAGTGCCAGCTGTGTACTATTAAAAACCTCATAGGACAATTCCTATACACAGGGACCATCTAATATATAATTGCCTAGAATACTACTTCCTGCAATTTGTGCCAACTTCCTGTCCGGAGCTAATGTCCGGAGCTAATGTCCGGAGCTAATGTCCGGAGATAAGTGACGTCAACAGTGTCCAGTGTCTGATTGGTTGCCGCCTGCTGCGAGCGACCAATCAGAAACGTGCCGTACTGTGACACACTCCGCCCGCCATTTTGGTGTGATTTTTGAATTTTTACCTCACAGCAAGTTTCTACTGCGTGGAGGCGGGCCCAGTGACGTTGCTCTTCAAGCTCCTGCCGAATTTCGTCAAAAAAATTATAATACCATTTACCAAAACTATATATATTTAGTTGTGAAGTGGTTCAGTGACATTTTCACACCAATTTTGAACTTTTGTTTGGTGTTTTCTCCATATACTGCCTATTATTCACTGACTGTTATACTGAGAGACTGCCGTTTATTAACCTCTTCTTTGCCACATTGGGTATATTGCTCTATTATTTGCCATATAAGGACATTGTCCATTATTGCCCAGCAATTTCTCTGCAATATAAACTGCCTATTTAATACCTGATGGGCACACAAGTATGCGCCAGTATGGGTACTAAGAGCCTTTCCACATAATAATGAAATATTTTAAAATGTCATAGAACATACCAATATACATAGTTATTGATACATATTATTTATTATTTACATTATTGTTCTTAAGCAAAGAACCGTTGTTGTGGCATTTGCCACAACACGCAAAGTTGTCGTCTGATGTCTTTCATCCCTCCCCTCATAAGCATGTTCATGGATCCTGTGTAACTGTACCTTAAATAACAAGAATTGTCAAGAGCTGGTGAGTGCAGCCATTTTTTGTTCTTTCTTACTATTATTTATTAATTGTATTATTCTTACATTTGAATAAATAAAGTATATATGGATTCTAGACTCCCGATTCTTTAGAATCGGGCTGCCATCTAGTCTATTATAAACTATCATACCTTTGGAGAGACATATCCATTAATGGAGGAAACAGCGTGTAGTCAGCGTACCCTAGCTTCTAATGCGCATGTCAGAGCGCTGCTACATGCATCACAATCACACGTCCTATAGGAGGCCAATCACAAACGCTAACGTGTGTCTGGCGTCATGCACCTGCGCACTGGCGCTTGACATCTCCATCTTGGTTGGGGAATCACAAAATGCCACTAGATTACTGCGCATGCCATAGCGCTTCTGCGTACCACACACTCACGTCGGATGTCACATCTGGACTCATATAAGTAGTGCATATTTCTGCTTTGACCCACCAGAGGATGTCTTAATTCAGACATTCACCTGGTACGCATACAGTGTCTAGAGGGTGCGCTTCACCCCTCCAGGAAGAGCGCCACAGTCCAGATGGCACATAAGGAGGAGTATAGCCTCTGTGAACCATAAGGTGATATACGGATTAAGCCGGATACTGTATGAATAACTATAATGTATTTGTACAATGAACACAACACAATAAAAGGTGTAAACGCGCATGCGCTAGTTTATTATGGAGTTACGGATATAACTCCTCCTCCTAATGCAGAGCGCTAGTGCGCATGACGCCAAATGTGAAGTAGCGTTCCGGATTGGTTTTCCATCCGACATGTGAGTGTGTGGTACGCAGAAGCGCTATGGCATGCGCAGTAATCTAGTGGCATTTTGTGATTCCCCAACCAAGATGGAGATGTCGAGCGCCAGTGCGCAGGCGCATGACGCCATACACACGTTAGCGTTTGTGATTGGCCTCCTATAGGACGTGTGATTGTGATGCATGTAGCAGCGCTCTGACATGCGCATTAGAAGCTAGGGTACGCTGACTACACGCTGTTTCCTCCATTAATGGATATGTCTCTCTAAAGGTATGATAGTTTATAATAGATGGTCCCTGTGTATAGGAATTGTCCTATGAGGTTTTTAATAGTACACAGCTGGCACTAATACACTTTATCCACCTCTCGTGTCTCCCCTTTTCCCCATAGTTTGTAAGCTTGCGAGCAGGGCCCTCATTCCTCTTGGTATCTATTTTGAACTGTGATTTCTGTTATGCTGTAATGTCTATTGTCTGTACAAGTCCCCTCTATAATTTGTAAAGCGCTGCGGAATATGTTGGCGCTATATAAATAAAAATTATTATTATTATTATTTATATTGTAATCATATGTATTCTAATGAGATTTATTGATTGGCTGCACTTAGGGGATGGTAGGGTTATGTCCCTATATATATGTGTTAAAAATGTTTGTTCACTGCTTGAGAAAGGCTCAGTTGGAGCCGAAACGTTGCATGGAGATGTGGGCTCAATAAACACCTGCATATCGCCTTTAAGAATATGGAGTGCTGCCTGTTTTTGTGATCTATCTATAGATATACAGTGGGGCAAAAAAGTATTTAGTCAGTCAGCAATAGTGCAAGTTCCACCACTTAAAAAGATGAGAGGCGTCTGTAATTTACATCATAGGTAGACCTCAACTATGGGAGACAAACTGAGAAAAAAAAATTCAGAAAATCACATTGTCTGTTTTTTAATCATTTTATTTGCATATTATGGTGGAAAATAAGTATTTGGTCAGAAACAAAATTTCATCTCAATATTTTGTAATATATCCTTTGTTGGCAATGACAGAGGTCAAACGTTTTCTGTAAGTCTTCACAAGGTTGCCACACACTGTTGTTGGTATGTTGGCCCATTCCTCCATGCAGATCTCCTCTAGAGCAGTGATGTTTTTGGCTTTTCGCTTGGCAACACGGACTTTCAACTCCCTCCAAAGGTTTTCTATAGGGTTGAGATCTGGAGACTGGCTAGGCCACTCCAGGACCTTGAAATGCTTCTTACGAAGCCACTCCTTCGTTGCCCTGGCTTTGTGCTTTGGATCATTGTCATGTTGAAAGACCCAGCCACGTTTCATCTTCAATGCCCTTGCTGATGGAAGGAGGTTTGCACTCAAAATCTCACGATACATGGCCCCATTCATTCTTTCATGTACCTGGATCAGTCGTCCTGGCCCCTTTGCAGAGAAACAGCCCCAAAGCATGATGTTTCCACCACCATGCTTTACAGTAGGTATGGTGTTTGATGGATGCAACTCAGTATTCTTTTTCCTCCAAACATGACAAGTTGTGTTTCTACCAAACAGTTCCAGTTTGGTTTCATCAGACCATAGGACATTCTCCCAAAACTCCTCTGGATCATCCAAATGCTCTCTTGCAAACTTCAGACGGGCCCGGACATGTACTGGCTTAAGCAGTGGGACACGTCTGGCACTGCAGGATCTGAGTCCATGGTGGCGTAGTGTGTTACTTATGGTAGGCCTTGTTACATTGGTCCCAGCTCTCTGCAGTTCATTCACTAGGTCCCCCCGCGTGGTTCTGGGATTTTTGCTCACCGTTCTTGTGATCATTCTGACCCCACGGGGTGGGATTTTGCGTGGAGCCCCAGATCGAGGGAGATTATCAGTGGTCTTGTATGTCTTCCATTTTCTAATTATTGCTCCCACTGTTGATTTCTTCACTCCAAGCTGGTTGGCTATTGCAGATTCAGTCTTCCCAGCCTGGTGCAGGGCTACAATTTTGTTTCTGGTGTCCTTTGACAGCTCTTTGGTCTTCACCATAGTGGAGTTTGGAGTTAGGCTGTTTGAGGGTGTGCACAGGTGTCTTTTTATACTGATAACAAGTTTAAACAGGTGCCATTACTACAGGTAATGAGTGGAGGAAAGAGGAGACTCTTAAAGAAGAAGTTACAGGTCTGTGAGAGCCAGAAATCTTGATTGTTTGTTTCTGACCAAATACTTATTTTCCACCATAAAATGCAAAAAAAATGATAAAAAAACAGACAATGTGATTTTCTGGATTTTTTTTTCTCAGTTTGTCTCCCATAGTTGAGGTCTGCCTATTATGTAAATTACAGACGCCTCTCATCTTTTTAAGTGGTGGAACTTGCACTATTGCTGACTGACTAAATACTTTTTTGCCCCACTGTATCTATAGATAGATAGATATACAGTATTTATAGATATATCGGTAGATAATAGATAGATAATTGATAGAAACGATAGATGGATACGATAGATAGATCTATCTATCTATAGGTCTATCAGCTATTATCTATCCATAGATGTATCTCTCTATTATCTATCTATCTGTGTGTATAAACATTATTCTTCAATGGAGTATGTCAATGATGAGGTTGGACAAGAAATTACATCATAATTCTTTTTTTTTTTTAATATCTTTATTTATATTACAAAAAACACACACAAATCCTTCATGAGAAAAACGCATGAAAGATGCCTCAAAAGTGCATGTAAAAACACTGGTGACCTGCCAGTGACCTCAGGTGCAGATTTTGTGCAGATTTTACCTGCATCAAATCCTGATGCAATCTTGACCGTGGAAACACACCCTTACAGCTCCACAATTCAGGTAATATGCTTCTATACCATTCCTAACATGGCATTTGAGTCCTGTTTACCTTTATGTAGTCTGGAGCTTCCATTTGGGTATATTTATATGAAGATGCCTTAGGCACTCTATCACAGTATTAATTATCTGTACCTAACTTCAAGCTATTTATTTGATTACGGTACATCTATGTTACTAAATGAGTAGAGCATTTATCCCCCATCCTCTGGAACTCTCTGCCCCAACACGTCCGACTATCAACCACAGTCGGATCCTTCAGACGGAACCTGAAAACCCATCTCTTCAGGAAAGCCTACAGCCTGCACTGACACCGCTGCTGCCTCATCACCAACGAAGCTACCGCCTCACCAACACCGGAGCTACCGCCTCACCAACACCGGGGCTACCACCTCACCAACACTGGAGCTCCTGCAACCCTCAACCTACTGTCTCCTTCCCCATAATCCTGTAGAATGTAAGCCCGCAAGGGCAGGGTCCTCGCCCCTCTGTATCAGTCCGTCATTGTTAGTTTGTTTACTGTATGTGATATTTGTAACTTGTATGTAACCCCTTCTCATGTACAGCACCATGGAATCAATGGTGCTATATAAATAAATAATAATAATAATTTGCTCTTTTTATAGTGGTAGTCATTTTTTGCCTCATTAGGGGCTCTTCATATGCATTTGCACTTTATCTCTGGGTAGGTTTTTTCATTGGTTCCCCACCTGGGTATATCTGTATTTATGTCTTGTGACCTTTTCATTTTTATTATTAATACATTTTAAATTTTAATTCGATATTTTGGTTCTCTTCATTTAGCTGGTTTCATCTTGGCTATTCGTGGCTTTATTGTTTTGAAGTGCCATTTTTTGCAATATATAGGACATTTTTTTTATATAAACAGCCAAAAGTGTATCCATATTCTCTAGGATAGGGGATAACTTTCCTATCGCTGTGGGTCCAACTGCTATGGCCTCCAGCGATATCGAGAAGATGGGCTCAATGGACGGGAGGTCGATCACGTGCACAGATGCTCCATTCAGTCTATTAGCAGTGCCAAGAATCAGCAGAGTGCAGCACTCAGCAATCTCCAGCACTTTCATTAGAATAAATGCTCCTTTAAAATCCAATGAGGTAGTATAAATCCAGCTCACAGCAAATTATGAATTAAAGTCCAAAAAATTGTATTACTTTTCTATGTATATAAAAACGTTCATTATCAATGAAGACCCCTCAGGTCAATCACTGACAACATTTAAATCTCACAATTACTGGTGCATTTGCACAATGATTCTCATCAGCCCTTGTAATGGCCCCGTTGTTGTCCTTTTAGTCCCCCTGTGAAGTTTAGCTACAGACTTGGCTCCACAGGAGAACCACAATTACAGAATATACTGCAATACACTTAGTGTATAAAGCCCTTGCCCAGCGCCATGGATGGAAAAATAGCAAAATTATAAGTCTCAAAAAAATGGTGACAAAAAAGGTTTTTTTTAAACTTTTTTTTACATGGAACTGATTTTTTTTTACATCAGGGCTGGACTGGCCATCGGGCAAATGCCAAAAGGGCCTGTCTGGTTGTGGGCCACCTTCACTGCTACATTGTTAACAGAATCGGTGTTCTCAGGGTACCCATACTGTTAAGAGTTGTGACAGAGCACAAAGTCGCTCACACCGTCACTTATCCCAGCAGCCACGGGTATCATTAGAAATATTGGTCTTGTAGTAAATCCTCCTTTCCTCCATCCAGGGTAATATTAGTGATATATCCCATCTGGTTCATGGGGACGGGGACTACATGGGCCTGTGTGATTTCACATGCCAGGGCTGAATTTCATCCCTAGTCTGTACCTGTTTTACATATATATGGTGTTGCTGTTATCGTACTGGCCTGGAGAATCATGTTTTCGGGTTATTTTTAACGCACAATAAACATCATAAAACCAAAACCTAACAAACAGTGGTGTAATTCTGTTTAATTTTTACCATTTTATGACACTTAGATTTTTTTAACTTTCAATACGTTATATGGTAAAATGTATCACATGATTCCAAACTAGAACTAGCAGAAAAAAAATCCCAAATATGCGATGGAAAAATAAAAAATCCTGGCTCTTGGAAAGAGAGGAAAAACTGAAAGTGCAAAAATGAAAATTGTCTTATAGGGTTAATCGGTATCTGTCAGTAGGATAAACCCTCCTAAGCCATCTATATTGGTATGTAGGTCATAGAAAGCTGAATAAAATGATTAATTGATGTACAGGTGATTCTCACTAAATGAGAATATCATCAAAAAGTTAACTTATTTCAGTAACAGTCCAGTTCTTTTTCTCCTTGGCCCAGGTAAGATGCTTCTGGCGTTGTCTATTGGTCATGAGTGTCTTGACACAAGGAATGAGACACTTGTAGCCCATGTCCTGGATACGTCTGTTTGTGGTGGTTCTTGAAGCAATGACTCCAGCAGCAGTCCACTCCTTGTGAATCTCACCAAAAGTTTTGAATGGCCTTTGCTCAACAATCCTCTCAAGGCTGCGATTATCCCGGTTCCTTGTGCACTTTTTTCTATCACACTTTTTCCTTCCACTCAACTTTCCATTAATATGCTTGAATACAGCACTCTGTGAACAGCAAGCTTCTTTACCAATGACCTTTTGTGGCTTACCCTCCTTGTGGAGTGTGTCAATGACTGCCTTCTGGACATCTGTCAAGTCAGCAGTCTTCCCCATGATTGTGGAGCCTACTGAAACAGACAAAGGGACCTTTTTTAAACCCTTAGGAAGCCTTTGCTTGTGTTTTGGGTTAATTATTCTAATTTACTGAGATAATGACTTTTGGGTTTTCATTGGCTGTAAGCCATAATCATCAACATTAACAGAAATAAACACTTGAAATAGATCACTCTGTAATGACAATATATATGAGTTTCACTTTTTGTATTGAAGAACTGAAATAAATTAACTTTTTGATGAAATTTTAATTTTGTGAGAAGCACCTGTATGTGATCCGATGACTTATTGCAGAGAAATCTAAGTTTTGATGAGCTGTTAAGATCTATAGGCCGGACATACTGTAGATCCAGAGACTCTACCTACAGAACTTATTTTAATGCTTTGTGACCTTACACATGAATTTTTACCTCCGTCATGAAATCTTGGGCATGTACACCCATCTGCGCTCCTGCACAGTATTATGCCCTTCTATGGACATCATTCTCGCTCCCATCTAGGTATAAGTTGGAGCCAGAGCCCGTAGGACAGAACACTGGGCAGGAGAGAGGGCAGTGGTGTTGCGTGTACGCCTGAGCGTTCATGAATGAAGCCTGATGTCACACACGCTGGTGATCAGTTTTCATACAGAGGGGTCTAAGGGGTAAGGTTTCTCCTTGTGGAGAGTGACAAGGAGAAACCTTACCCCTTAGTCCAGAGCCTCTCACCTAGCCAAATCAGCTCTCATGCTTCGCACTGATGAGGGCCAACAGCCTGAAACACCGTGTCTGCGAATTGTGATACTGATTTAGCTTTTATCCTAAGTCATATTGCAAGACTCGTTAAAGCAGTGTTCCCCAACTCCGGTCCTCAAGACCCACCAACAGGTCATGTTTTCAGGATTTCCTTGGTATCGCACAGGTGATAATTTCATTACCTGCTCAAGCATTGATTCCATCACCTGTGCAATACTAAGGAAATCCTGAAAACATGACCTGTTGGTGGGTCTTGAGGATTGGAGTTGAGTAACACTGCGTTAAAAGGTTGATTGTGACTTGTAGGATCGCTACTTCCAACAGGTGGCGCTACGGAGTTTAAGTCCTCTATTACTCTGAAGAGGCAATTTGCATACAGAGGGGTTGTTGTTTTTAAAATAAGCCAGGAGGCAGACTCCCAGGGAGATCTCTGTCACACCCAAAGATCTTAACAAATTATTTACATATCAAGAAAAACATGGATATCTCTGGAATAAGAGATCAAGATATCACTTTATTCTGCTCCTGTGACCTACATGCACACATGTAGGAGGGTCGATCCTACTGACAGATGTCCTATTAGCCTTATTAGTGACTAGATTGTGGCCCGATTCTAACGCATCGGGTATTCTAGAATATGCATGTCCCCGTAGTATATGGACAATGATGATTCCAGAATTGGCGTCAGACTGTGCCCGTCGCTGATTGGTCGAGGCAACCTTTATGACATCATCGTCGCCATGGCAACCATTATGACATCTACGTCGATACTGTGCCCGTCGCTGATTGGTCGAGGCAAATTCGCGGCAGACTGTGCCCGTCGCTGATTGGTCGAGGCAACCTTTATGACATCATCGTCGCCATGCTGTGCCCGTCGCTGATTGGTCGAGGCCTGGCGGCCTCGACCACTCAGAGACGCGGGATTTCCAGGACAGACAGACAGATGGAAAAACCCTTAGACAATTATATATATAGATGAGCGAGCATGCTCGGGTGCTGAGCAAGTGACTTCGACGTGCTCAAATACTATGTTGGAGTCCCTGCACCTGCACACCGCACGGCTGCTCATCAGCTGCAACACATGTTGGGATTGTCTAACAAACTTTCAGTCCCTGTATGGATTGTGGCTGTCATACAGCCGTGCAGGGACTCAGACATGTTATTCAAGCACACAGCAGTCACTAAATCTTCTGCCCTTTTTTTTGGCAGATCAGTCGCCCATTGGGATTTCTCAAGAACAGATGGAAAGGAGACTTTGCCTCTACTAGTTTGTAACAGATCCTTAGAGAACAGTCACACTAGCAGTATTTGGTCAGTATTTTACCTCAGTAGTTATAAGCCAGAGCCAGGAGTGGGTGATAAATACAGAAGTGGTGCATATGTTTCTATTATACTTTTCCTGATTGTGGCATACAAGTATTGGTGTAAAATACTGACCAGGTACAGATAGTGTGACTGTGGTCTTAGTGTAAACACGGCTACATCAGGCAGAACAGGCCACATAGCCAGATGTAGTCACCACCGGATGTGTGGATGTTGCTTCCTCTTTGGTCCTTTGTTTCCCCCATGAATAACATGGAGCCTCTGCTAATTACAGGGCAGCAGCCTGGCGGCCAGTAGCCATTTTAGGACTATAGGCAACTTCCTAGTCCTGCCCCCAGTATCACCAGCCGCGCCACTTCTCCCTCACTTTAGCCTATGAGTGGCGCAGCGACCATTGACAGCAGGGATACCCTCCCACATGCTGTACACACCACAACCTAACCTGCTGCCTCCGGCTGCTTTTCATTGGCATTTGTAGTGATCGACAGCAGGTTAAGCCAATAGAAATTAATGACGTCATGGCCACGCCTTAAAGTAGAAAAAATGCAGCAAGGTCCTAATTAGAGGGAAAAAAAAAACGAAGAAGTTGGTTGAGTCCCGGGGACCTCAGCGGGAGGGAAGGAGGGGAGATGACGTAAGTCAACAATGGTCACGTGTCCCCAACGCCGGCACGCTAGTGGTTGCGTGAGGCGGGGCAAGGCGTGGCCTTTGGCAAGAGGAGAAAGTGGGCGGGGCGAGAGAAGAGCGGCGGCGGTGGCGGCGGCGGGTAGCGAGTGAGCGTGCGCGCTGCTGAGCGAGAGAAGTGCGTGTGTGCTGCGGGCTGACACAAGTTTGTGCCATTAATTGCGGGGACCCCGCTCGTGTGTACGGCCAGTGTGGCTGGACGCACCATGTAAAACTACACAGAAAGCACAGTGTAAACAAGACATGACTGACGAGGTCTCTCCAGCATGAGGCGCCCCGCTAGCACTGGGGGATGTGGCGGTAGTCGGGGGGAGCGCGCCCCACAATAAGGCGGTGTGTTTACACACCCGCGGCGGTGACACGCACGGTGTGTGCTCTCCGCTGGTCGCCGTGTGACTGCCAGTGACGCTGCGTTTCCATGAAATCGTGCGGAGTGTCGCTCTCCGCCGCAGCTGTGCTCTCTGCTGCTGCTGCTGCCTCCCTCGGTGATGAGGAAAAGAAAATGGCGGCGGGAAAAGCGAGCGAGAGCGAGGAGGACTTCCCTAACCTGACGGCGGACGAGCGAGAAGCCCTGGCCGGGCTCGACAGGTTGGCGGCCTCGTTGTGTGCTTGTCCCCCGCCCGCCCGCGCTCCCCGGTCACAAGTTTGTTGGTGTTGATGGTTATTTCTGTTGTTTCCTCCCGCAGCCGACTCTACGGATTTCTCCGGCTTCATGAAGATGGCGCCAGAACGAAGGCCTTGCTGTCTAAGGTAAGCTGACGGCGCAGACAATGTGCCCCCGTCCGCGGCATGTCGGGGTGCGGGCACCGGTGGGGGCTGGGCACGCGTCTCTCCGGCCGACGCTGGCGCTATTCGCATTATTGCACTCTAAGTAGTTTGCGGCTTCTCGCCCTGTTGTACGTCCCCCACCCCCCTCTGTCATTTAGTTTTTAAGTAATGGCTGCTCCTCCCGGCCCAAGATGGCGGGACAGGGAAGAGAGGGGAGAGAAAGGAGTCACCAACAATCTAGTGACTGGCTGTACGGTGGGGCACAGCGCTGGGTACAGGGGGCGACATCTGCCATCCCCTCCATCAACCTGTAGCTGCCCGGGGAACAAAGCCTGGGCTCCTGCTGGAAAGTCCTGCGCGAGTTTGACACAGGGCAGCTGTCATGGCTGTGGGGTGACACTGGCAGGGAGCAGGCTGACGACCCATGCCATGGGGCAGCTATAGGGACTGGCTGAGTGTCAGGGCCGTGCCCGCCGTCCTGGGTTATAGGGCTCGCAGCCTTGCTCTGCGTCGAATAGGGTATTAATGCTTTCTATAGGGACATCTTTAAAATGTACATTAAGGGTTAAACCACCCAGAGCACCAAGTGCCCACAGTGCGGCTCCTAGATCTGTAGTTTAGGGCAGAAGATGTCTATCCAGGGGACGCCTGCCAGTCAGCCGCTGTCCGTGCTGCCGTGGGTACAGTGTGTGATCCCAGCGGTCCTGGTGACTGGACCCAATATGATGTGTGCTGGGCAGATTTAATGCTGATCATGAAAGGGCAAAACATGTCGCTATATGTTCAGTAATGGACTCTGGTTGTAATGAAGGTTAGAGCACCGCCTTACAGCCCGAGCGCGGCAGGAGCGTGCATGCACTACCACACTTTTGTCATCCTCGTAGCTGTGGTCTCCTGGTGACGCGGGGTCCCAACCTTCTGGTGGGAATACTGCGAACTTCTAGTTTACCACTGCGTGACTACTTCTTGGCTGTGTTCGCATGCTGCATATTCGGGTTTTACTCAGATCTTCCACCGCATTCTAAATGTTACCGGCAAAGTGAGCTTTAATGAAGCCCCATCCATATGTTGATTTTCTTTTTTTTTTGTGGAATCGATTGTTGTTTTTTTTTTTTTTTGTTTTTTTTTAATTAAATTCACGTTGTGTTCATTTCTGGAGTGTATTGTACCGATCCGTTGGATAAAGACCCTAAAGTTACAGGTTAAATTGCTGGCCTACAATTGTTGCTTTTTTATGTACTTTGGCAAGAATACGTGTGGGAAATGTTCCTGAATTGCATGGACTTACGGTAGTTTAAAAATCCCCACATGACTGCTGCACCAATTACACAACATTAGTGTTAGGCCGGGATCACACTTGCGAGAAATACGGCCGAGTCTCGCATGGTGATACCCGGCCCTGCCGCCGGCACTCAGGAGCGGAGCGTGCGGCCGCATAGCAATACATAAAGCTGCACGCTCCGCTCCAGAGACACGGCGGCAATGCCGGGTATTACCATGCGAGACTCGGCCGTATTTCTTGCAAGTGTGATCCCGGCCTTATGATGTTTACACGTCTTACGGTTGTCTTGTTTCCACTTATTTTCATGCGACCGTGTTTTGGTCAGATATTGAATTTTTAGCAAAGAAGCAATGAAGGACAGCATCCAATCCGGGTGAAATATCCCAAAAAAATTCCTTTATTTTGCCAAGTGCAACGTTTCAACCATATAGGTCTTTTTCAAGCATGGTTGAAACGTCGCACTTGGCAAAATAAAGGAATATTTTTGGATATTTCACCCGGATTGGATGCTGTCCTTCATTGCTTCTTTGGTATGTACATTTTCCATGGGGTCCAGTGGAACTAGGACTTGCATCTTTATATCTGATGTGCTGTCAGCTATCTTCTAATTTGTGGATTGAATTTTTAGCACATTGGTTTTCCACCTAGAGCTAGTCTAGTAATGGACATGGGGAATTTAAGTCATCTTGGCTGTCAGGTTCAGGTCAAGAGCCCTGTGGCCTGTCCGTACATCATGGTCTGAACTGCGATCATATTTCACGAACATCTGAATGAGGATTTACAATGTGACTCTTTGGCGTTCACCTGAATGCATGGTGTCTAATAATATACTCTGAAAGTCTGAGGATTTGTATAACTTTCAAAACATTCATAAATCTCTCCCCTTAAAAAACTGTGTATTAATAAACCTATAGGACCCAATTGGATCTTTCTCTGAGTATATAAGCAGCCATAAATGACCCCTGTGCTGTGCTAGTACTGGGAGTGCAGTCTGAGTGGATTTTGCTGGACAATCTGATGGCTTTTACATCTACGGTAAGGGATTCTGTTCTGACATCCTGTAGTATAAGGAGCATCGCCTAACACAACCCCTCCAGCATCCCCAAATTCAGTGGGGTATGTGAAAGTCTGCAGGCTGGGTGCGCATTGGCATAGGTTTATGCACAGAATTCCTATAAAATTGCAATTGTGATAGCCAGGTCCTCTTATCCAACATGAATGGCTGGCATCACAAATTCTCTTCTGGATGGACAAAAATTCCCACACACTCCAAAATCTTGTAGAAAGTCTTTTCAAGGATGGCAGCTGTTATAGCTTCAAGGTGGTGACCAGCTCCAAATTACTGCCTATGAGTTTAGAATGGGAGGTCATAAAAGCTCCTGTAGATGTAATGTGTGTATGTGTCTACTGTCCATATAGTCTATACAGCTGCTTCCATAAGGTATAAATGGCGCCAATAACTGGAAAGTTGCAGTGATTGTGCAGCCACTTTTCTGCTGTTGGGATGCAAGACCTGAGACTGATCAATGAAATATTTATGAAATATTTCTGGTGGGAAAACTACATTAGTTTGATTTTGTGTAGATATGGTACTTTCACTTTTTAGGTGTATACACGTTCATGGTTAGAAAATACAGAATGCATTAAGTTGTTCAGGATTCCTTAAAAAACCCTGCAATTCCTCTTTTGTTTTTACAACATTCACTTTGCAGTAAAATTGCCTAGTAACTTCTACAAATCAGTGATTTGATAATTTTTTTTTAGAAGAATAACAATGACATTGCTTCACTTGCCATATTCTGCGAGTCATAACTTTATTTTTTTTGGTTATGCTCTTGTGTGTTTTTCAGTTTTTATTGGTACTATTTGGGAGTCCATACAATTTTCTAATCTTTTGATTTCATTATTTAGGGCAGGGGTGGAGAGTTTGAAATTACTAACCGTTATCGTGCCCTTACGATTTTTATAAAGGAGAAAGTAGAAAAAACAAAAGCTTTATTTATAGCGCTGCTGAATGGACTCTGGACACACAAAAACAAACGGATTGTGGTTAACAAGGAACAAAACTTAGTCTGAGTAGCAACGCTGCCACCGAAATCCAAGCAAATGTTTTCGTCAGCCTGCTGCTATCATAAGCCAGTTATCCTCACTCTGGACCATGTGTGGTCAAACATACGACTTTTATTTTCGTGTTGATGATCAGCATATGGGATAAATATTTTTATTAGCTCGAGCAGCTATGCATTTCGTGATGCCAAATATATTCATTTTTATCTCCTATGAAGCTACATTACCATTGGTGTAGTAACATGGCAAATACTCCATTGGCGATCCATGGTTACGTTGCACAGAGTGGCAATTGGTGGCTTTAGAAACTGCCCCTTAATCTCTTAAATGCCATTTTCACTATTGACAGCGGCATGTAACAGATTAAGCTGTTGTGGTCTGATTACACCATTTACACTTGTGTCCTGGCAGTACATTACAGCTGGCACCCTCACTGTATAGAGCGAGTTCAGCCCATATTGTAAGTGCACACTTCCATAGCACATGTACAGAGCAAGTTTTGAAAGGGTTAAATCAACAAGACAATTCTATAAGTGCAATATCTCCAGAGTCGCACTGACCCGCAGAATAAACCTGATGTAATTTGTACCACACACTGAGCCCTGTAAAGGAACAATGGCAGATATTTGCAGCTTTTATTGCACCGCTGTTCCTTTAGGGTACCGTCACACACTGCCAATTCGATCGCTACGACGGTACGATTCGTGACGTTCCAGCGATATCGTTACGATATCGCTGTGTCTGACACGCAGCAGCGATCAGGGATCCTGCTGAGAATCGTACGTCGTAGCAGATCGTTTAGAACTTTCTTTCATCGCTGGATCTCCCGCTGTCATCGCTGGATCGGTGTGTGTGACACCGATCGAGCGATGCGTTCGCTTGTAACCAGGGTAAACATCGGGTTACTAAGCGCAGGGCCGCGCTTAGTAACCCGATGTTGACCCTGGTTACAAGCGTAAAACTAAAAAAAAAAAAACAGCACATACTTACATTCTGGTGTCCGTCAGGTCCCTTGCCGTCTGCTTCCCGCACTCAGTGACTGCCGGCCGTAAAGTGAAAGCAGAGCACAGCGGTGACGTCACCGCTGTGCTGTGCTTTCACTTTCACTTTACGGCCAGCAGTCACTGAGTGCGGGAAGCAGACAGCAAGGGACCTGACGGACACCGGAAAGTAAGTATGTGCTGTTTGTTTTTTTTTTTACGCTGGTAACCAGGGTAAACATCGGGTTACTAAGCGCGGTCCTGCGCTTAGTAACCCGATGTTTACCCTGGTTACCCGGGTACCTCGGCATCGTTGGTCGCTGGAGAGCTGTCTGTGTGACAGCTCTCCAGCGACCACACTACGATTTACCTACGATCGCGGCCAGGTCATATCGCTGGTCGTGATCGTAGGTAAATCGAATAGTGTGACGGTTCCCTTACTCTTCCACATAGATTGGCAGGTGCATGTGTATATGGTGCATGTTATGCCACAGAAGCTACTGGAGAAGTAGGATTGTAGAACCTGCAGAGCTTTAGCACCAGTCTGCTGATCCAGTTGTCACGGCTTTTTTTAATGTAGCCACATTATCTTCCAGTCTGTTGCTTGACTGAAGAAATTAATTTGGTCCAAGGTGTAAGCATAACCAAGCGGACTACTAATAGCCCCTATACATAGTTTACTGTCTATACAATATCTGCTTAATAGATTGTCTCTTAAGTTATTTAGTTGAGTTATTTAGTTGAGTAGGGTGACGGTGTACTTTCTCCTTTTGGTGTATCCTTTTCTATTGCTTGTATTTGAAGTGGATCGCAGCAGATTTCGCTACACACGTTATTACATAGATTTATGAGAATTGATGAAACTGTATATACCTTGAAAATTAGTGTACGTATATAAGGGTATATCCTTGACTTTATGGGCAAACAAAAATGTGCCTAAGCACTAACAGGCAGGTAATTGCAGCTTACCTGCCTGTTGTGCACGGCACCTGTCTTCACCGACACAAAGCAGTCACAGACCTCTCCTACCGGGGATTCCGCTGCCACGACAGGGTGGGACTTCTGCCATCATTCTGATTGACAGCTGACTCCCCCCAATTAGCAGATCCTCGCTGCCTATCAATCAAAATGACGAAGTCCTGCCTCGTCAGCGGAGCGTAAAAAGAAGCTCCCTTTATAGATGTGACATCAGCAGAGGCTTCTGAATCCCCGGCAGGAGCAGTCTGTGACCACTCTGTGCTGGGAAAGAATGGCGTCGGGCGCAACAGGCAGGTAAGCTGCAATTACCTGCCTGTTAGTGCTTAGGTACATTTTTTGTTTTTTATAAAGTCCACTGTATACCCTTTGAGTTCACATGAGTGTATAAAAATCTGTCCGTTTCATTGAGAAAAGTGGAACGATTTTTTTTTTTTCACATTTGTCATCCGTATATGGTTTTTTTTTTACATCAGCGATTACTGTATATACTCGAGCATAAGCCGAGATTTTTAGCCCATTTTTTTGTCTGAAAGTCCCCCTCTCGGCTTGTACTCAAGTCATACCCAGGGGTCGGCAGGGGAGGGGGAGCGGGGGCTGTTCAATTATACTCACCTGCTCCTGGCACGGTCCCTGCAGGTCCCTGGCTGCCCGGCGCCCCAGTTTCTTCCTGTACTGAGCTGTCACATGGTACCGCTCACTACAGTAATGAATATGCGGCTCCACCTCCCATAGGGGTGGAGCCGCATATTCATTACTGTAATGAGCGGTAACGGTGACCGCTCAGTACAGGGAGAAGCTGCAGCGCCGGGGAAGCAGGGACTGCACAGCGTCAGGAGCAGGTGAGTATAACGGGGAGCGCAGCGCTGCGTGATATTCACCTGCTCCTCGTTCCGGTGCCGCTCCGTCTTCAGCAGTGACGCTCAGGTCAGAGGGCGCGGTGACGTGGTTAGTGCACGCCCTCTGACTAAACGTCAGTGCAGAAGACGCTGAAGATGGAGCGGCGCCAGAACGAAGTCAGGTGAATATTGAAAGTGCCAGGGGCCTGAGCGACGGAGAGGTGAGTATGTGATTTTTTTTTTTATGGCAGCAACAGCAAATGGGGCAAGTGTCTGTATGAAGCAGCTTATGGGGCCATAACGTTTGTGCAGCACTATATGGGGCAGGTGTCTGTATGGGGCCATAATCAACGTTTGTGCAGCACTATATGGGGCAAATATCTTTATGGAGCATCTTATGGGGCCATAATCAAGGTTTGTACAGTATTCTATAGGGCAAATATCTTTATGGAGCATCTTATGGGGCCATAATCAACGTTTGTGCAGCATTATATGGGGCAAATATCTTTATGGAGCATCTCATATGGCCATAATTAACGTTTGTGCAGCATTATATGGGGCAAATGTCTGTATGGAGTATCTTATGGGGCCATAATTAACGTTTGTGCAGCGCTATATGGGGCAAATATCTTTATGGAGCATCTCATATGGCCATAATTAACGTTTGTGCAGCATTGTATGGGGCAAATGACTGTATGGAGTATCTTATGGGGTCATAATTAACGTTTGTGCAGCGCTATATGGGGCAAATATCTTTATGGAGCATCTTATGGGGCCATAATCAAGGTTTGTGCAGTATTATATAGGGCAAATATCTTTATGGAGCATCTTATGAGGCCATAATCAACACTTGTGCAGCATTATATTTGCCAAATGTGTCTATGGAGCATCTTATGGGGCCATTATTAACCTTTATGCAGGATTATATGGGGCATATTTTAATATGGAGCATCTTATGGGGCCATCATGAACTGTATGGAGCATTATATGGGGCTCCTGATTAAATATGGATATTCAAAAACACTTAACCTACTGATGTCTCAATCAATTTTACTTTTATTGGTATCCATTTTTAGTTTTGACATTTACCGCTTGCTGCTGCATTTCCCACCTTAGGCTTATACTCGAGTCATTAAGTTTTTCCAGTTTTTTGTGGCAAAATTAGGGGGTCGGCTTATACTCGGGTTGGCTTATACTTGGGTCGGCTTATACTCGAGTCGGCTTATACTCGAGTATATACATTTACAGGACCATTTGCAGTTTCCTATGTCATAGAATTGCAATGTATCCATAAAAGTTGGATGCTATGTGGTGGCTCAGTACCACATCCATTTTGGAGGGGGGGTTTACGCACCCATTGACTTAAGTAGTGTTTCTGATTTATGGAGGAAATGATTGCATGCTGCTATTTTGTTTTTTGTTTTTTTCCCCCACACATGCAGATTGTCAGTGAGTAAAATTGCTCATCTGCACTGCCACATTGAATATTTGTCAGTGCTGTCCTTTTTTTTTTTTTTTTTTTCCCACAGACAGCATTTACACCGAAAATACTGTTGTGAACAAGCCCTAAGAGTGGCTATATAATCCCTTTTGTAAGTTTCAATGTCTGATAATGTGCATTTTATGAGTTCAGCTCTAATTGGACTAATAAAATTCTCATTTTAATTAAGGCTTATATAACAATTCTGGCATGGATTAAATGATAGTATGAATAGCCTCATCAGGTCTGAAATCCGTGTAGTTATATATACCGTTTGTATAGGGGATATCTGGTGACAGATCATCCTTAACATTGACATATACGCAGTTGTCAATCTTTCACGTGTTAAACACGACTGTGCAGGGGTGGTTCTCTCTGCTGTCAGACTACTGGAGTGAATAGTATAGGACATCATATTTTCTGCTCCCCTCAGGTTTTTCTGGGGTCGTATTTGGATGCCACCCTAGTAAAATTCACCCATGTTTACCACTTTGAAAATTACCCTGGCTGTTAATAAAATGCAACTGCTGTACTTGTAATTGAGCTCTCCTTATAGTGAACGTGACACCATGATAGTGACACATTTTTAACCCCTTGTCTTCTCACCGCAGAATTAGTGTTTCTGTACATAATTGACGTTTATAAAACAGGAATATTGAGCTTGTTTCAAAACATTATGAAAATTGCAAGATTAAATACAATGTCTTTTTTTGTTTAAAAAATAAAATAACATTTTTTATTATGCAGCAATATGGAAAAATACAAAATCTTGAAGACAAACATGTTAATGATCAATTTTTAATGACACGTTCCCATTAGGCTCAGTCTGCAATATCATTTTGTACAGAATATGGTGAACTGGTATTGGCATGCTCCATTTGTGAGGATCTCTAATATGTATAGCTTTTTGGGTTTTTATTGTAACTGGTGCCTTTATAGGAGCCTCAAATACAGAAAAAGCATCCCTTGATGTGTCATAAGTCACTTGATGAACTGATCTGCATTTGGTAAGACACAGCAACTGTGCTGAACCCAGCATACACCCACCGATCATGCGATCACTAGGAACAATAGAAATGCCGCTTCATTTATTGAATACATAGCGGTCGCCGAGCGCTAATTGGCCACAAACAGTGGTAAGCTGCTTTTGTGGGCTCCTGGCCATCTGACAGAGACCCAACCTGCTTTTGCTAGTTTGCAGGAGCGTTAATGCTGCTAGGTCAAAGGCTACGTCTATCATCCAGTTAAGGTATTGTGTATTTCAATGAACACATTCACTCCTTGCAGTTGATACTCATCATTCAAACCTAATGGCTGTGATAATACAGTAGATATTTCTATGTGATGGGAAGGATAATGATGAGCTGCTATAAGTTTTCTATTTGTAGTGACAGGGTCCTCTCCATGGCTCTTGGAAAAAGGAATCTGTCGGCAGTTTTTTGCTGCCTAAGGCCTCTTTCACACTTCAGTCTTTTGGCGTCAGTCTAAAACCGCCATTTTTCTCAAATAGCGGATCCGCCATTTTTTTTTGGCGGATCCGCTATTTTCCCATAGACATACATTAGTGACGGATTGTGGCGGATGGTCGTCTGTTCCATCCGCCATGTGATGGATCCGTTGAGATTTGGCGGACGTCATCTAGACATTGACAGACATTATAACGTTTTTTGTCTACGCCGAAATGGCAGTTCGCGACGGATCCGTCACGTCCGCCATTCTATAGAATGGCCGCTCATGGGCGAAGGATCCGTCGCGACCGTCATTTAATAATCTTTATTTTTATATAGCGCTAACATATTCCGCAGCGCTTTACAAGTCTTTGCACACATTATCATCACTGTCCCCGATGGGGCTCACAATCTAGAGTCCCTATCGGTATGTCTTTGGAATGTGGGAGGAAACCGCAGAACCCGGAGGAAACCCACGCAAACACGGAGAGAACATACAAACTCTTTGCAGATGTTGTCCTGTCATTTCGGCGGATCCGTCGCCCCAATCCGCTTTTCCAATTGCGCATTCTCCAAAAAGTAGATACTTTTCCCTGACAACCCCCAAGTAACGGATCCGTCAAAAAAACGGATCCGTTAAAACCGTTTTCTCAACAATTGTGACGGATCCGTCGATCCGTCACTATGTCAGAGCAGACTGACACCAAACAACTGAAGTGTGAAAGAAGCCTAATCTGAAAGCAACCTGATACACGTAAAGAGAAGCTGTATCCAACGATGTGTCACATAGATCACCACTGGGTGCAGCCTCACACATAGTTTTAAGATTTAGCAATGAAGCAGAGCTGGAAAGCTGCCCATGCTCACACCAGTTTCTCCATGTACAATGTCCATACACAGCTGTTTATCACAGAAGGGGCAGTTGCTGGACCAGGAGGCACCACTTTTACAGCAATGATAAGCTCCTGGTGCTAAAACAATTATTGTAAGCAAACAAAACCTGGAGCTGTTTTAACTCCTACAGCATGACATCTTTAGCTTACATAACAAAAACTTGCTGACAGGTTCCCTTTAAGAGCTGATAAAGGTCATCTGTCAGAGTACCCCCTACATTGAAGTGATATATGTTTTGGAGAAAAAAAAATGAATTTTTTTTATATAATTAAGTTACCTGTATATATTTTTCTAATATACTTTCTATATTTAATTTCTTTTTACATAGTTTGCTTTGTCATTCAGTTGTGTCCATTCAGTGGATATAACTTTGTCCTGCTCACATAACACATTGGTCTGTTAAGGTATAATTAGAGTTGTTCTTCAGTGTCTATCAAATGACGAGGGTAGATTTATGTCCACTGAATAGAAACACAAAGGGTTTCTGTAGAATGACAGCAAGCGGAGATCTTTAAAAATGAGCACAGTTTTTGAAGATACTTTCATTATACAATTTTGTTTAATCCATTACTGACATGCGCCGTACATACATTTGCCCCATATGCTGCTTCTGCGATAAAAAAAAAAAAAAAATGACATACTCGCCTCTTGTCCTGAGCAGGCCCCCGGCACTTGTGATATTCACCTGTCCCCGTTCCACCGCCGGGCGCCGTTCCGTCTTCCGCTTCCTCTGCAGTGACTGTTTGCTCAGGCAGAGGGCGGTGTGCACACTAAACACGTCATCGCACCCTCTGACCTGAACGTCACAGGCAGAGGACTCAGACGGAGCGGCGCACGGCGGTGGAACGGGGACAGGTGATTATCGCACAATGCTCACCCTCCCTCCTGTTATACTCACCTTCTCCCGGCACATCTCTGCATGTCCCTGCTTCTCAGGTTGCCGCAGCTTCTTCCTATATTCACCAGTCACATCGTACTGCTCATTACAGTAATGAATATGCGGTTCCACCCCTATGGGAGTGGAGTCGCGTCCATATTCATTACTTTAATGAGCGGTACGATGTGACCGCTGAACATAAAAAGAAGCTGCCGCGCCTGAGAAGCAGGGACATGCAGAGATGTGCCGGGAGCAGGTGAGTATGATATGACCCCCTGGTGGTACTGCGCAAGGGCCCGGTACCACTAGTGGGTGCCATATTGGAATACCCATCACTTGAGTATTCCAATATGGCGGTCGGCTACTTCCGGTGCGGTGGATTGTGGTAGCGACACAATCGCCAGAAGCTGTGACAGAGCCGATTGGCAATTATATATTAGATAGGATGATATTCATTATGCACACTAGGGGCAGGACACTTAGGCTACTTTAACACATCAGGTTTTTGCCATCAGGCACAATCCGGCGAGTTAAAAAAGAAAAAAGGATCTGTTTTTTCCCGCCAGATCCGTTTTTTTCTCATAGAGTTGTATTAGCGCCGGATTGCGCCTGATGGCCACACGTTTCATCCGTTTTGTTGCCGGTCTAAAGTTAGTTTTCCTGCGGCCGGAGAAAATGTTCATAGGAATGTTTTTTGTGTCCGTTGAAAAAATGGACAGCGACTGATCTGGCGCCATCCGGGGTTTTAGAATGGAAGCCTGTGGAACTTCGCCGGAACCTGCCTGATGGTAAAAAACTGCTGTGTGAAAGTAGCCTTAGGCTGCCGTCACACTAGCAGTATTTGGTCAGTATTTTACACTAGATGGTGGCCCAATTCTAACGCATCGGGTATTCTAGAATATGCATGTCCACGTAGTATATTTCCCAGCCGCGCAGTATATTTCCCAGCCGCGCAGTATATTTCCCAGCCGCGCAGGTAACAGGTTAAAAAATAAAAAAAAATATACTCACCTTCTGAGGGCCCCTTGTAGTCTTGTCGCCTGTGTGCGGTGCACGCGGCAGCTCCCGGTCCCAGGGTTGGTATGAACGCAGGACCTGTGATGACGTCGCGGTCACATTACTGTGACATCATGGCAGGTCCTTCTCGCATAGCTTCCTTCGTACCGGAACCTGCCGCTTGCATTGCCGAGGACAGGGTGCGACGTCGGAGGGTGAGAATAACGGGTTTTTTTATTATTATTATTTGTAACATTAGATCTTTTTGCTATTGATGCTGCATACACCGCATCAATGGTAAAAAGTTGGTCACACAGGGTTAATAGCTGCGTAACCGGAGTGGGTTACACCGCGCTCTGGTAACGCTGGCATTAACCCTGTGTGTGAGGGCTGACTGGATTACTGGAGGGGAGTATGGAGCGGGCACTGACTGCGGGGAGGAAAGAGCGGCCATATTGCTGTGGCCGTCGCTGATTGGTCGTGGCAATAGTCGTGGGCGTTTTGCCACGACCAGTCAGCGACTTGGATTCCATGACAGACAGAGGCCGCGACCAATCAATATCCGTGACAGACAGACGGAAGTGACCCTTAGACAATTATATAGTGGATCAGTATTTTGAAAGCCAAAACCAGGAGTGGAACAATTAGAGGAAAAGTATAATAGAAACATATGCACCACTTCTGTATTTATCACCCACTCCTGGTTTTGGCTTACAAATACTGATGTAAAATACTGACCAAATACTGCTAGTGTGACGGCAGCCTTTAGGGATCAGTGACCTATCAGATGTCTGCATTATGAATTTCCAATTAGAACACCACATACACTAACACCACCTTAGGGCACGAGAATCTCATTAACAAAAAACTGAAAATATAGATTACACAACAACCACAAGACGGATTTCATCATCCAAGGTATCATTTTAATCAGTATAATGGCTCTGACCTGACAGTGTGTGTAGATAACCATGCAGAATCCTGCTGACAGGTTCCCTTTAAAGGGAATCTGCCAGGAGGTTTTTGCTACCTTATCTGAGACCAGCACGATCAAGGCAGAGAGACCCTAAATCCAATAATGTATCACTTAGTTCACTGGGTGCAGTCGTTCTGATTAGCATGAAGCAAAGCTGAGAAAGCTGCCTCCTCCCACACCAGGCTCCTTACATAGGTATATAGTCTATTGACAGTTAGCTGCTTACACAGGAGGAGGTGGAGTCAGATCAGTGCTTACGCAGCTAGCTAGTCATAATGTCCTAGTGATAAATTCACTAAGTAAATAGTACACAGCCTAATAAGTGACACATCTTTGAAATCTGTGTTTTAACCCCTACCTCATGCTGTCTTCAGATTACATGGCAAAAACGTGCTGACAGATTCCCTTTAATACCTTTACTAGCTAGCCAAGCAGTGCAGCACTTTGATGCATGTGTTGGAGCACACTGCTTGAAGTGTCATTGAAAAATTCAGTCGCTTCACGTCCTTTATTCTTTGGCAGTTAATCTGCGTCTTTTTTTTTTCAACAGTTTTGCCAACTTGCTGATTATTTGCAGCAAAACTTTTAATGGTTTTGTGATCATCCCCAATGCCTTAGCAATTTCAAGAGTTATGCATCCCTCTAAGGCCTCTTTCACACTTGCGTTGTTTGGCATCCGTCGTTATGGCAAAAAACCGGATCCTGCAAATGTGCTCGCAGGTTGCGTTGTTTTCCCATAGACTTGTATTAGCGACGGATGGCCACACGTCGCATCCGTCGTGCACTGGATGCGTCGTGTTTTGGCGGACCGTTGGCACGAAAAAACGTTCATGTGAACGTTTTTGTCCGTCGCGTCTGCCATTTTTTATTGCGCATGCGCGGCCGAAACTCCGCCCCCTCCTCCCGGACTTCAGAATGGGCAGCGGATGCGTTGAAAAACTGCATCCACTGCCCACGTCGGGCACACATTTCACAACGTGCGTCGGTACGTCGGCCCGACGCATAGCGAAGGACCCATACCGACGCAAGTGTGAAAGTAGCCTAAGACTAACAATTTTTGACCTAGGAGTCAGGTAAATCTTCTGCACAACTTGATAAGGAATATTGATATCCTTAGGCCTCACCCTCTGTTGTTATACAAATACACCACCTGATCTGCATCATCCAAAACACATTAAAGTTTATATAGCTTGGAGTTAGAACATATGAGTAAAAATGATTATATGGTCAAATACTCACTCGCCTGATAGTTCTGTACCCAGTACAGAAAGAGACCATGATTCCAGCTGTCACTTGCTTGGCTAAACTCTATTATAACTCTGCCGCATCACTTGTACTTTTCTGCCTATGTACAGTGTACACAGTAAGCTGCCAATCAGGGGTGTTGGGGTTATTCAGAGCTCACCATTCAGGGAACTGGTAGAACCACAGCAAGCAGTCCAGTAAGTGATACATGGCTGGAATGGGCTTTTCCCTTACATGCTGATGTCAGGTGGGGTACAAAAAGGTGATATATACCTGTTATAAGGGAACCAGCTGAGGGTTTGTTTTTTGCAGTCGTGTTTGTTCCACTTTAACCCCTTCACCTCCCAACCCTGTTTTCATTCCCATGATCAGGCCAAATTTTACAACTCTGACCAGTGTCAGTGGTAATAACTCGGGAATCGTTTTATCGAATCCAAGTTGTTCTGAGATTGTTTTTTCATGACATTGAATTCATGATAGTGGTAAAATTTGTTCAATATGACTTGCATTTCTTTGTGAAAATATCATAAATTTGAAAATTTAGCATTTTTCAAATTCTTATTCTTTTAAACAAGAGTTTTATCACACCAAATGGTTAATAAATAACATTCTGCATAATTCTTGAGACATTTTTTTTTGTTAGGTGTACACCTAATATTTTATTGAGGCCATCCAGTTGTTGCTTTCAAGGGTGTATAGATGACCCTGCTTATAGTTTTGGCCAGGCTTTGCACTGTGCAGAACTTTTGAGTGTAGGAGTAGTACATCTTTACTTTGCTCACAATATTTGAAAGGGTGTATGGATGACCCTGCTTGTAATTTTTGGAAGGCTTAGTGCATAGCCTTTGAGTGTGGAAGTACCACTAGATGACAGTTTGAACAGAATGTGTATGAGACCCTCCTTTGTCTAATACAGGGTGTATCTGAGTTATCTTGCATCACATTTTTGGCAGTTCTTGCTTCATTCATAAATTACACTGACATTTCCAATTTTGTAATAAAAATTTCAATTTTCGTTTACTTTCTTTGTAATTCTTTTTAAATTGTGCCTTATACAAGTCATCATACAGGAAAGCGTTTTCATGTAAACTCCAATTTCTTGTAGATTTTGAATGTTTTATTGTCAGTCCTTAAAGTGGAATAAAAGTGTGACACCATTGCTCTCAGCAGCGACCTGGGAGTCAGAGATGCTGAGAACAATGGCCCCCATGTCTGGAACAATATGGTGAATTAAAAAAACACAAAAACTGAAGACCTGGGAGCAGCGGGAATAAAATAAATGCAAAAACTGGCCACTTGGGACCTAGTGACAGGGCCTCTAAACTTGTTTCAGACATTTGCAGTATATATACGTCGCGGCGATCTCTCACGCACAGGAGGCTTTGTGCGGGCCATCACCGCTGGGTGTCAGCTGATTCTGATAGCTCGCACCTGGCATCTTAACCCACTAAATGCTGCGATCGATATCAATCACAGCATTTAGCGAGCAGGCAGAGGTAGAAAGCCTGTCATTTCGGGGGGGGGGGGGGGTGTGATCATTGCCATGGTGACCTGATGTCGTCATAATCACATCCGGGTCACCAGAACTAGCAAAGTTGCTAGATCATGCTCAGTGCATGATCTAACAAGCTTGTCAGTGCAGCGCTGACAGTTTATAAGGCATAGGAAAGCTCCTTCATTCCGATATACTATATAATTGTCTAAGGGCCACTTCCGTCTCTGTCCTTCTGTCTGTCTGTCACGGATATTCATTGGTCGCGGCCTCTGTCTGTTATGGAAATCCAAGTCGCTGATTGGTCGCGGCAAAACAGCAACGACTAATCAGCGACTGGCACAGTCCGGAAGAAAATGGCCGCTCCTTACTCCCTGCAGTCAGTGCCCGACGCCCGTATACTCCCCTCCAGTCATCGCTCACACAGGGTTAATGCCGGCGGTAACGGACCGCGTTATGCTGCGAGTAACGCACTCCGTAACCGCTGCTATTAACCCTGTGTGTCCCCAACTTTTTATTATTGATGCTGCCTATGCGGCATCAATAGTAAAAAAAAAAATGTAGTGTTAAAAATAATTTAAAAAAAAAAACAACAAAAACCTGCTATTCTCACCCTCCGTAGACTGCCGAGCCACTCGCGCTGGCCGCCATCTTCCGTTCCCAGCGATGCATTGCAAAATTACCCAGAAGACTTTTTTTTAACAGGGATATGGTGCCCACACTGCTGTATACTACGTGGGCTGTGTTAGATAACGCATGGCTGCTATATACTACATAGGCACTGTTATATAATATGTAGGCTGTGCTATATACTGCGTGGCCACTGTGCTATATACTGCGTGGCCACTGTGCTATATACTGCGTGGCCACTGTGCTATATACTGCGTGGCCACTGTGCTATATACTGCGTGGCCACTGTGCTATATACTGCGTGGCCACTGTGCTATATACTGCGTGGCCACTGTGCTATATACTGCGTGGCCACTGTGCTATATACTGCGTGGCCACTGTGCTATATACTGCGTGGCCACTGTGCTATATACTGCGTGGCCACTGTGCTATATACTGCGTGGCCACTGTGCTATATACTGCGTGGCCACTGTGCTATATACTGCGTGGCCACTGTGCTATATACTGCGTGGCCTGTATTAACGCATCGGGTATTCTGCAATATGTATGTATATATACTGCGTGGCCAGTGTTATATACTGCGTGGCCAGTGTTGTATACTGCGTGGCCAGTGTTGTATACTGCGTGGCCAGTGTTGTATACTGCGTGGCCAGTGTTGTATACTGCGTGGCCAGTGTATACTGCGTGGCCAGTGTTGTATACTGCGTGGCCAGTGTTATATACTGCGTGGCCAGTGTTATATACTGCGTGGCCAGTGTTATATACTGCGTGGCCAGTGTTATATACTGCGTGGCCAGTGTTATATACTGCGTGGCCAGTGTTATATACTGCGTGGCCAGTGTTATATACTGCGTGGCCAGTGTTATATACTGCGTGGCCAGTGTTATATACTGCGTGGCCAGTGTTATATACTGCGTGGCCAGTGTTATATACTGCGTGGCCTGTATTAACGCATTGGGTATTCTGCAATATGTATGTATATAGCAGCTGCATAATATATAGCACAGGCCCCGTAGTATTTGTCTGCTATATACTACATGGCTCCTATATTCTATGTGGCCTGTGCTATATACTATGTGGCTGCTATATACGTATATGTACATAAATACATATTCTAGAATACCCGATGCGTTAGAATCGGGCCACCATTTAGTCCTTTATAAGTGATCAGGATGAAAAAAGTGAAAGTCCCATAGAGGGACAAAGTAGAAAAGTGAGCAAACAATTGTAAAAAATTATATATAAAATTTTAAATCCCAAAACAATATAGTGTACCCATAAATAAACATTTTTATGAAAAAATATAAAATAAACAAAGTACATATTTGCTATCGCTGCGTCTGGAACGACCCCATCTATCAAACTCTCACTAGTTAACCCTGTAAAAAATAAAAAAGGCAAAAAACAATGCTTTATCATACCGCTGAGCAAAAAGTAGAATAAAATGCAATAAAAACGTCAAATGTAAAGAAATATGGTATCTCTGAAAACGTCATCTTGTCCTGCAAAAACCAAGCCACCATACAGCTCAATTAGCAGAGAAATAAGTTATAGCTCTCAGAATAAAACGATGCAAAAATAATTAGTTTTTCCATAAGTTTTTTGCTTAACCGCTTCCCGACCTCCGCCGTACTATTACAGCGGAGGTCGGGTCCCCTGCTTTGATGTGGGCTCTGGCGCTGAGCCCACCTCAAAGGCGGGACATGTCAGCTGTTTTGAACAGCTGACATGTGCCCGCAATAGCGGCGGATGAAATCGCGATTCACCCACCGCTATTAACCAGTTAAATGCCGCTGCCAAACGCTGACAGCGGCATTTAACTGGCGCTTCTGGCCGCACGGCCAGAAATGATCGCATCACCGACCCCCGTCACATGATCGGGGGTCGGCGATGAGTCAGGATGGTAACCATAGAGGTCCTTGAGACCTCTATGGATACTGTTGCCGGCCTGCTGTGAGCGCCACCCTGTGGTCGGCGCTCATAACAAACCTGCAATTCAGCTACATAGCAGCGATCTGATGATCGCTGCTATGTAGCAGTGCCAATCCAGTTGTGCCAGCTTCTAGCCTCCCATAGGGGCTATTGAAGCATGGCAAAAGTTAAAAAAAAAGTTTTAAAAAATATGAAAAAAATAAGTTTAAATCACCCCCCTTTCACCCCATTCAAAATAAAACAATAAAAAAAATCAAACCTACACATATTTGGTATCGCCACGTTCAGAATCGCCCGATCTATCAATAAAAAATGATTAACCTGATCGCTAAACGGCGTAGCGAGAAAAAAAATTCGAAACACCAGAATTCTGTTTTTTTGGTCGTTGCGACATTGCATTAAAAAGTAATAACGGGTGATCAAAAGAACGTATCTGCACAAAAGTGGTATCATTTAAAAATGCCAGCTCGGCACGCAATAATAAGCCCTCACCCGACCCCAGATCACGAAAAATGGAGACGCTACGGGTAACGGAAAATTGTGCAATTTTTAAAAATTTTTTTTAGCAAAGTTTTTTTTTCCCCACTTAGGCTACGTTCACATTAGCGTTCTGCCGGGCTGCATCGGGCGCAGCCGCAGCGAAGCATACGCCTTCCGCTCCTATATTTAACATGGGGGCGCATGAACATGCGATGCATGCATCTTTTTTGCCGCAAGCGTTAGGGCGCAGAGGACGCAGCAAGATGCATTTTTTTGCGTCCAAAATCCGGCAAAAAAAAGACGCATGCGTAGCAAAACTATGCGTTTTGCATGCGTTCTTGTTTGCGTTGTGCGTTGCGTCGCCAACGCAGCAGCGCACAACGCAAATGTGAACATAGCCTTAGATAAAACGAAACCTAGACATGTTTGGTGTCTATGAACTCATAATGACCTGGAGAATCATAATAGCAGGTCAGTTTTAGCATTTAGTGAACCTAGCAAAAAAGCCAAACAAAAAACAAAAAAACAAGTGTGGGATTGCACTTTTTTTGCAATTTCACCGCTCTTGGAATTTTTTTCCCATTTTCTAGTACACAACATGCTAAAACCAATGATGTCGTTAAAAAAGTGCAACTTGTCCCGCAAAAAACAAGCCCTCACATGACCATATTGACGGAAAAATACAAAAGTTATGGCTCGGGGAAGGAGGGGAGTGAAAAACGAGAACGCAAAAACGGAAAAGGGCAAGGTCGTGAAGGGGTTAAAAGCGCCAAAACACAGAAAGCTATACTGATGTGGTATCGCTGTAATCGTACTGACCCGAAGAATTAAGCTTCCTTATTAATTTTACCACACACGGAATGGCGTAACCTCCCCCCAGAAAACAGCTCCTGAATTGCTGGCTTTTGTTCATTCTGCCTCCCAAACATCGGAACAGAAAGTGATTAAAAAAATATCATCTGAAAATAGTACCTATAATAACGACAACTCGTCCCGCTAAAAACAGTCACATGACTGTCTGCCGAAATATGGAAAAATTATAACGCTTAAAATATGGCGATGCAAAAACTCATTTTTGCAAAAAGTCTATCTGCCCACATTTGTGGAATAGTGTGCGGATTTTTCCACACCGTTTTTTAAAAATCCGCAGGTAAAATGCACTGCTTTTTACCTGCGTATTTCCTGCGTTTTTTGTGCGGATTTCACCTGCGGATTCCTATTGAGGAGCAGATGTAAAACGCTGCGGAATCCGCACAAAGAATTGACATGCTGCGGAAAATAAACCTTAGCGTTTCCGCTCGGTATTTTCCGCAGCATGGGCACTGCGGATTTGGTTTTCCATAAGTTTACATGGTAGTGTAAACCATATGGAAAACTGCTGCGAATCCCTTAGTTTTTAGTGTGTGACAGCAGCCAAAACTAAAAACCCAATATAAGGCTTCTTTTACACATACAGTAACAATTACCGTTTACATGGGCCGCAATAATTTCACGGTGTGCCGTTTGGCCATGAGGGCCGTATTTTCGGCCATAAAAAAAGATGAAGCCTGCTCGATCTTTTTCACGGCTTACGGACACGACCTTTATTGAAAATCAATGGGGCCGCAAAAACAGAAGGTTGTTTTTGCGGTGCACTGTAACTTGCAGTTTTGCGGAACGACATTTTTCCCCCAATACTTTTGCTATAGTATTGAGAACCCGAAAAACGGCGATCCGCAAGTTTTTGCCATCCGTTATTGCGGCAGACCATGAAAATTGCAGCAATATGGCCCGCAAAAAACCCGTTGAGTGTAAAAGCCTAAATCTGGTATTGCTGTAATCACACCGACCTGAAGAATAATCTAATCACTTATACCACATGAGGAATGGCGTAAAAAATAAATAAAAACAATTCTTCACCTGCTGCTGTTTTGTTCACTCTGCCTCCGAAAGATCAAAGTACGCTGAGCGCTCACACTGGGGTTTCCGTTTAAATCTCTGAAATACGTGATTCAGATTGAACCCCTGATTGAAGATTCCTTATAATGACGCAGATGAGGCACTGTGTTCCGGCGGTGTCAGTCTTTTTAGGCGTGCATAAAAGTGCCGTCGACCACAGTATTGTGTACCTCTGAAAAAAGGACACCACTGAACAGAGGCCTGACAGCCTTTCATCTGAATCGTGTCACTCTGAGATTTAGATGAAAACTGAGTGCTCAGAGCAGAGTGCCGGATAAAGGTAATCCCAAATGTTATGAAACATGTTTTTAATAACCGCTTCACATCAATCCCCCCCCCCCCCCAAAACAAGTCCCCACTCAATTCTGTTATAGGGGTGTCCAAGTTCTGGGTAGCACAAAGACCCTGGAAAAGCGCTATCGCTTATCGCCCTCCAAATCCCCCCTACCCTCCCCCCAAAAAGCAAATTCTTACCTCCCCAAATCCAAATGCCCCCCTCCAGTGTGCGTAAACCAAAGTTAGTGTCCACATTTTTGGCATTCCTGTAGTGATGAGAAGACCTAATTTATGGATGCGAGTCTCCAGAAGCATGTACTTGTCTTGTCATTACAATGTACTGGTCACTACAATGGCAGTTTTCAATTTTCTCTCAGCAACGGCCACTGCTGCTTGTTTCTGGAAAACACCCATGGAGTCAATCCTCACTACACCTGTAGATAAAGTCCTAGAGGGGTGTAATTTTCAAAATGGGGTCACATGAGGGGGTATTCTGCTGTGTAACACACTTGGGGGCTTTGTATATGGGGTCTGCATACTATTCTAGAAAAATATGTGCACCAGGAGGCAAATAGCGCTCCGTCCCTCCTGAGCCTCGCCGTGTGGCTAAGCAGTACTGTACAACCACACATGGGGTATTTCTACATTGAACAGAAATTGTGGGACAAATCGTGGAGCCATTTTTACCCATTTCCCAGTGTGAAAATGTAAACTCTTGGGCTAAAAAACAAATAAAAATTTGGACGGGAAAAATTAATTAATTTTTTTCACTGTCCAATGGTATAAAATTCTGTGACACCCGCCTGTGTCAATATAACTGCACGCCTAGATGAATACATTGAGAGGTGTAGTTTGTATAAATGTGTGTCTTATGGGGGGTTCTGCTGCCCTCAATCCAGTCCAGTAAAATCTGAACTCCAATATGGTGCTTCTTCCCTTCTGGGCTTTGCATTGCACTGCTTACACAGGAGAAACTGCAAAACAAATTTTGGGGCCAATGTTTTCCTGCTATCCTTGTGAAAAAAAAAAAAGAAAAAAAAGTGACAAAGAAAATTTTTGTGGGAAAAATATATTTTTTTATTTTCACATATTCACGTTGTAAAATTTTGTGAGGCACCTCAAGGTTCAAGAGGCTCACCACACATCTTATTAAATTCCTTGAGGGCTCTAGTTTCCAAAATTGGGTTACTTGTGAGTTTTCCGCTGTTTAGATACATCAGTGGCTTTCGAAACACGACTTGGCACCCGCAGACCATTTAATCAAAGTCAGGGTTGCAACACACATGAGGTATCGGTGTACTCAGGAGAAATTGCACAACAAATTCCATTTTTTCCTGTTACTATTGTGAAAAATTTGGGTCTCAATTAAAATTTTTGTGAAAAAAGTTAATTTCAGCTTCTTCTTCCACATTGCAAAAATATCTGTGAACCACCTGAAGGGTTAATAAACTTATTGAATGTGGTTTTCAGCACCTTGAAGGGTGCAGTTTTTTTGTTTTTTTTTTTGAATGGTGTCACTTTTAGGTATTTTATGTCGTTTATACCTCAGTTACTTCAAATGTGATCCCTTAAAAAAAAAAAAAAAGTATGGTTTTGTAAATTTTGTTGAAAAAATTTGAAATTGCTGGTCAACTTTTAACCTTGATAACTTCCAGACAAAAAAAATTGTTTAAAAAATTGTGTTGATGTAAAGTAGATATGTGGGAAATGTTATTTATTAACTATTTTGTGTGACGTAACTCTGATTTAAGGGCATAAAAATTAAAGTTTAAAAATGTCAAAATTTTCGCTAAATTTTTGTTCACAAATAAACGCAAGTCATATCGAATATATTTTACCACTATCATAAAGTACAATGTCACGAGAAAACAGTCTGTGTCAGTGAGATCCGTTGAAGCGTTCCAGAGTTATCTCATGAAGTGATAGTGGTCAGAATTGTAAAATTTGGCCTGGTCAGGAAAGTGAAAACAGGCACTTGGGTGAAGGGGTTAAAACTGCTGTCTGATTAAGAGCAGTATTTAAATTGTTTTTTGCCTAGCAGCGACTGTTTTTCCACCTTTATTGCTCGCTTTGCAGGCTATTGATTTTTTGATGTTGAAGCCAGGGGCCAACTGAAGTCCACATTGCTGCCATTTTGGCCCTTTTACAAAACCCCGCCTGTGGTGCGTTCATTCTATAAAAATGTTAAACTAATTAATCCAAAACTGTAAACTGTCCAAAGGAAAAAACAAAAAACAAAAAAAAAAACCCTCACCATTCAAACAAGCCTTTTGTTGGCGGAAACAAAGTTATGGGTATTGAAGATCTTTACACGTTTGAGGAAACCATGCTGCCAGGTGAGTTTTACTTAATGAATGCCATAAAAATTATTAAAAAATAAATGGTGGAATTGTCCACCTCCCCCAATCACCACCAATTAAAGGGAACCTGTCACCCCCAAAATCGAAGATGAGCTAAGCCCACTGTCATCAGGGGCTTATCTACAGCATTCTGTAATGCTGTAGATAAACCCCCGATGTAAAGGTACCGTCACACATAACGCACACACATTTTGTGACGTAGCAACGATATCGTTAAGGAAATCGTTGTGTGACAGCGACCAACGATCAGGCCCCTGCTGGGAGATCGTTAGTCGCTGGGGAAAGTCCAGAACTTTATTTTGTCGCTGGACCTCCCGCAGACATTGCTGAATCGGCGTGTGTGACGCCGATCCAGCGATGTCTTCACTGGTAACCAGGGTAAACATCGGGTTACTAAGCGCAGGGCCGCGCTTAGTAACCCGATGTTTACCCTGGTTACCAGCGTAAACGTTAAAAAAACAAACACTACATACTTACCTTCCGTGTCTGTCCCCGGCGCTCTGCTTCCCTGCACTGGCTGTGAGCGCCAGCCAGCCGGAAAGCACAGCGGTGACGTCACCGCTCTGCTTTCCGGCTTGCCGGCGCTGACAGTGCAGAGGAAAGCAGAGCGCCGGAGGACAGACACAGAAGGTAAGTATGTAGTGTTTGTTTTTTTTACGTTTACGCTGGTAACCATGGTAAACATCGGGTTACTAAGCGCGGCCCTGCGCTTAGTAACCCGATGTTTACCCTGGTTACCCGGGGACTTCGGCATCGTTGGTCGCTGGAGAGCTGTCTGTGTGACAGCTCTCCAGCGACCAAACAGTGACGCTGCAGCGATCGACATCGTTGTCTGTATCGCTGCAGCGTCGCTTAGTGTGACGGTACCTTAACCTGAAAGATGAGAAAAAAACAGGTTATATTATACTCACCCAGGGGCGGTCCCGCTGCGGCCCGGTCCGATGGGCGTCGCGATCCGATCCAGCACCTCCTATCTAAATACGATGATGACCTCTTCTTGTCTTCACGATGCGGCTCCTACGTACTTTGTCTGCCCTGTTGAGGGCAGAGCAATTTATTGCAGTGCGCAGGCGCTGGGCCTCTCTGACCTTTCCCTGCGCACCGCAGTACTTTGCTCTGCCCTCAACAGGGTAGACAAAGTATGCCTGCGCCGGAGCCGCAGCGTGAAGACAAGAAGAGGACGTCATCCTATGAAGATAGGAGGCACCGGACCGTGACCGCGACACCCATCGGACCAGGACCGCCCCTGGGTGAGTATAATCTAACCTGTTTTTCTCATCTTCCAGGTTACATCGGAGGCTTATCTACAGCATTACAGAATGCTGTAGATAAGACCCTGATGCTGGTGGGCTTAGCTCATCTTTGATTTTGGGGGTGACAGGTTCCCTTTAATCTCACTTGGAATGATAAAGTGGTTTCTGTCAAATCTACAACTTCTTCCACCAAAAAACACGCCCTCACACACCTATGTTGCCAATAAACAAAGTACTAAAACTAAAAATGTCTACAATCTAAAGGGATTAAAGGATTTGTCCCACAAATATTTTCTAGTTTTTTTGTATTAACCGTTATTTAAAAAAAAAAAAAAAAGTTCATCTCCAATCATTCAAGAGATAATGTTAGATTGGCGACCCCCGCTGTTGGTATTAGGCCTCTTTCACACTTCAGTTTTTTGCCATCAGTCACAAGTCGAATTTTGAAAAAATTGATTCGTCACAGATTGTGAAATACTTATGCGCCGCATCAGACTAGCTGATCCGGCTAATTGGATCCTAAAAAAAAATCGGAGCATGCTCAGTTAAAAAAAAACGGAATCCGTCGCCAGATTCCATTATTTGACGGACCCGGCACCATTGGGTTCCATTCTATAGCAAACGACGGACAGTGACAAACGACACAGGACAGTTTCAATCATGTTTTTCCGGATCCGTCGCTGTCCGTTTTTTTTGACGAACACAAAATATTACTATGTCAGTTTTCTCTGGCCGCCGGAAAAACTATTTTCGACGGATCTGGCAAAAAACGGATAAAACTTGAGGCAATCCGTTGCTAATACAAGTCTATAAGAAAAAAACAAAACAGATTCGGTGGCAACCTTTGCCGGATCCGTTTTTTTCAAAATTCGCCAGATTGTGACTGACGGCAAAAAACTGATGCGTGAAAGCAGCCTTAGTCTGTGTCCACACTGCTCAGATTATGCAAATGCTCGGTCTTTTTCTTCTGCCTCATTGGTTGTATTGAGGGATCCCTGGTGTGGCGAGCCATCTTGTCAGAGGAAATGCTATATAAGTGCAGTTTTAAACTACTTTCACACATCAGTTTTTTGGTTTCAGGCAGAATACGGCAAATGTTTAAAAAAACGGATCCATCGCAAATAGTGAAAAACTGATGCGCTGGATCCGGTTTTGTTTTTTTATCCCGAGAGAGTGTGAGTGGACACTCCAAAGTGGACACAGTAAAGGATGATTAAAAAAAACTCGCTTGAGTGCGGTTCTATCGTTATTCCTTGGATTTGTGGTGCTAGTGACCATTCATTAGCAGATCAAAAGTTACATTTCCAGTGTCTAGTAAAAAGTCCTTTCTTGCAGTAAATGTTACTGAATCCTCTGTGGACAGGTATAGAATGAGGTGGCAGAAATGTCTCAAATTAAACCAAATGTTTATTAACCCCTTCAAGACCCAGCCTATTTTGACCTTAAAGACCTTGCCGTTTTTTGCAATTCTGACCAGTGTCCCTTTATGAGGTAATAACTCAGGAACGCTTCAACGGATCCTAGCGGTTCTGAGATTGTTTTTTCGTGACATATTGGGCTTCATGTTAGTGGTAAATTTAGGTCAATAAATTCTGCATTTATTTGTGATAAACACGGAAATTTGGCGAAAATTTTGAAAATTTCGCAATTTTCACATTTTGAATTTTTATTCTGTTAAACCAGAGAGATATGTGACACAAAATAGTTAATAAATAACATTTCCCACATGTTTACTTTACATCAGCACAATTTTGGAAACAAAATTTTTTTTTGTTAGGAAGTTATAAGGGTTAAAATTCGACCAGCGATTTTTCATTTTTACAACGAAATTTACAAAACCATTTTTTTTAGGGACCACCTCACATTTGAAGTCAGTTTGAGGGGTCTATATGGCTGAAAATACCCAAAAGTGACACCATTCTAAAAACTGCACCCCTCAAGGTACTCAAAACCACATTCCAGAAGTTTATTAACCCTTCAGGTGCTTCACAGAAGCAGAAGCAACATGGAAGGAAAAAATGAACATTTAACTTTTTAGTCACAAAAATTATCTTTTAGCAACAATTTTTTTATTTTCCCAATGGTAAAAGGAGAAACTGAACCACGAAAGTTGTTGTCCAATTTGTCCTGAGTACGCTGATACCTCATGTGGGGGTAAACCACTGTTTTGGCGCACGGCAGGGCTTGGAAGGGAAGGAGCGCCATTTGACTTTTTGAATCAAAAATTGGCTCCACTCTTTAGCGGACACCATGTCACGTTTGGAGAGCCCCCGTGTGCCTAAAAATTGGAGCTCCCCCACAAGTGACCCCATTTTGGAAACTAGACGCCCCAAGGAACTTATCTAGATGCATAGTGAGCACTTTGAACCCCCAGGTGCTTCACAAATTGATCCGTAAAAATGAAAAAGTACTTTTTTTTCGCAAAAAAATTCTTTTAGCCTCAATTTTTTCATTTTCACATGGGCAACAGGATAAAATGGATCCTAAAATGTGTTGGGCAATTTCTCCTGAGTACACTAATACCTCACATGTGGAGGTAAATCACTGTTTGGGCACATGGTAAGGCTCGGAAGGGAAGGAGCGCCATTTGACTTTTTGAATGAAAAATTATTTCCATTGTTAGCGGACACCATGTCGCGTTTGGATAGCTCCTGTGTGCCTAAACATTGGCGCTCCCCCACAAGTGACCCCATTTTGGAAACTAGACCCCCCAAGGAACTAATTTGGATGCCTAGTGAGCACTTTAAACCCTCAGGTGCTTCACAAATTGATCTGTAAAAATGAAAAAGTAATTTTTTTTCACAAAAAAATTCTTTTCGCCTCAATTTTTTCATTTTCACATGGGCAGTAGGATAAAATGGATCATAAAATTTGTTGGGCAATTTCTCCCGAGTACGCCGATACCTCATATGTGGGGGTAAACCACTGTTTGGGCACTCGGCAGGGCTCGGAAGAGAAGGCGCGCCATTTGACTTTTTGAATGGAAAATTAGCTCCAATTGTTAGCGGACACCATGTCGCGTTTGGAGAGCCCCTGTGTGCCTAAACATTGGAGCTCCCCCACAAGTGACCCCATTTTGGAAACTAGACCCCCCAAGGAACTTATCTAGATGCATATTGAGCACTTTAAACCCCCAGGTGCTTCACAGAAGTTTATAACGCAGAGCCATGAAAATAAAAAATAATTTTTCTTTCCTCAAAAATGATTTTTTATCCTGGAATTTCCTATTTTGCCAAGGATAATAGGAGAAATTGGACCCCAAATATTGTTGTCCAGTTTGTCCTGAGTACGCTGATACCCCATATGTGGGGGTAAACCACTGTTTGGGCGCACGGCAGGGCTCGGAAGGGATGGCACGCCATTTGGCTTTTTAAATGGAAAATTAGCTCCAATCATTAGCGGACACCATGTCACGTTTGGAGAGCCCCTGTGTGCCTAAACATTGGAGATCCCCCAGAAATGACACCATTTTAGAAACTAGACCCCCAAAGGAACTAATCTAGATGTGTGGTGAGGACTTTGAACCCCCAAGTGCTTCACAGAAGTTTATAACGCAGAGCCATGAAAATAAAAAAAAAAATTATTTTCTCAAAAATGATCTTTTAGCCTGCAATTTTTTATTTTCCCAAGGGTAACAGGAGAAATTTGACCCCAAAAGTTGTTGTCCAGTTTCTCCTGAGTACGCTGATACCCCATATGTGGGGGTAAATCACTGTTTGGGCACATGCCGGGGCTCGGAAGTGAAGTAGTGACGTTTTGAATGCAGACTTTGATGGAATGCTCTGTGGGCGTCACGTTGCATTTGCAGAGCCCCTGATGTGGCTTAACAGTAGAAACCCCCCACAAGTGACCCCATTTTGGAAACTAGACCCCCAAAGGAACTTATCTAGATGTGTGGTGAGCACTTTGAACCCCCAAGTGCTTCATAGAAGTTTATAATGCAGAGCCGTGAAAATAATAAATACGTTTTCTTTCCTCAAAAATAATTATTTAGCCCAGAATTTTTTAATTTTCCCAAGGGTAACAGGAGAAATTTGACCCCAATATTTGTTGTCCAGTTTCTCCTGAGTACGGTGATACCCCATATGTGGGGGTAAATCACTGTTTGGGCACATGCCGGGGCTCGGAATTGAAGTAGTGACGTTTTGAAATGCAGACTTTGATGGAATGCTCTGCGGGCGTCACGTTGCGTTTGCAGAGCCCCTGATGTGCCTAAACAGTAGAAACCCCCCACAAGTGACCCCATTTTGGAAACTAGACCCTGAAAGGAACTTATCTAGATGTGTGGTGAGCACTTTGAACCCCCAAGTGCTTCATAGAAGTTTATAATGCAGAGCCGTGAAAATAATAAATACGTTTTCTTTCCTCAAAAATAATTATTTAGCCCAGAATTTTTTATTTTCCCAAGGGTTACAGGAGAAATTGGACCCCAAAAGTTGTTGTCCAGTTTCTCCTGAGTACGCTGATACCCCATATGTGGGGGTAAACCACTGTTTGGGCACACGTCGGGGCTCAGAAGGGAAGTAGTGACTTTTGAAATGCAGACTTTGATGGAATGGTCTGCGGGTGTCACGTTGCGTTTGCAGAGCCCCTGGTGTGCCTAAACAGTAGAAACCCCCCACAAGTGACCCCATTTTAGAAACTAGACCCCCCAAGGAACTTATCTAGATATGTGGTGAGCACTTTGAACCCCCAAGTGCTTCACAGACGTTTACAACGCAGAGCCGTGAAAATAAAAAATCATTTTTCTTTCCTCAAAAATTATGTTTTAGCAAGCATTTTTTTAGATTCACAAGGGTAACAGGAGAAATTGGACCCCAGTAATTGTTGCGCAGTTTGTCCTGAGTATGCTGGTACCCCATATGTGGGGGTAAACCACTGTTTGGGCACACGTCAGGGCTCGGAAGTGAGGGAGCACCATTTGACTTTTTGAATACGAGATTGGCTGGAATCAATGGTGGCGCCATGTTGCGTTTGGAGACCCCTGATGTGCCTAAACAGTGGAAACCCCTCAATTCTAACTCCAACACTAACCCCCCCACACCCCTAACCCTAATCCCAACTGTAGCCATAACCCTAATCACAACCCTAACCCCAACACACCCCTAACCACAATACTAACCCCAACACACCCCTAACCCTAACCACAACCCTAATTCCAACCCTAACCCTAAGGCTATGTGCCCACGTTGCGGATTCGTGTGAGATATTTCCGCACCATTTTTGAAAAATCTGCGGGTAAAAGGCACTGTGTTTTACCTGCGGATTTTCCGCGGATTTCCAGTGTTTTTTGTGCGGATTTCACCTGCGGATTCCTATTGAGGAACAGGTGTAAAACGCTGCGGAATCCGCACAAAGAATTGACATGCTGCGGAAAATACAATGCAGCGTTTCCGCGCGGTATTTTCCGCACCATGGGCACAGCGGATTTGGTTTTTCATATGTTTACATGGTACTGTAAACCTGATGGAACACTGCTGCGAATCCGCAGCCAAATCCGCACCGTGTGCACATGGCCTAATTCTAAAGGTATGTGCACACGCTGCGGGAAACGCTGCGGATCCGCAGCAGTTTCCCATGAGTGTACATTTCAATGTAAACCTATGGGAAACAAAAATCGCTGTGCACATGCTGCGGAAAAACTGCACGGAAACGCAGCGGTTTACATTCCGCAGCATGTCACTTCTTTGTGCGGATTCCGCAGCGGTTTTACAACTGCTCCAATAGAAAATCGCAATTGTAAAACCGCAGTGAAATGCGCAGAAAAAAACGCGGTAAATCCGCCATAAATCCGCAGCGGTTTAGCACTGCGGATTTATCAAATCCGCAGCGGAAAAATCCGCAGAGGACCAGAATACGTGTGCACATTCCTAACCCTAACCCTAGCCCTAACCCTACCCCTACCCCTAACCCTAACCCTACCCCTAACCCTACCCCTAACCCTAACCCTAACCCTACCCCTACCCCTAACCCTAACCCTAACCCTATTCTAACATTAGTGGAAAAAAAAAAATTTCTTTATTTTTTTTTATTGTCCCTACCTATGGGGGTGACAAAGGGGGGGGGTCATTTATTATTTTTTTTATTTTGATCACTGAGATAGATTATATCTCAGTGATCAAAATGCACTTTGGAACGAATCTGCCGGCCGGCAGATTCGGCGGGCGCACTGCGCATGCGCCCGCCATTTTGGAAGATGGCGGCGCCCGGGAGAAGACGGACGGGACCACGGCTGGATCGGTAAGTATGATAGGGGGGGGGGGGGGGATCGGAGCACGGGGGGGGGAATCGGAGCGCGGGAGGGGTGGAACGGAGCGCGGGGGGCGTGGAACGGAGCACGGGGGGGCTGGAATGGAGCACGGGGGGGTGGAACGGAGCACGGGGGGGGGGTGGATCGGAGTGCAGGGGGGGTGATTGGAGCACGGGGGGGTGATTGGAGCACGGGGGGAGCGGACACGAGCACGGGGGGGAGCGGAGCACAGGACGGAGGGGAGCCGGAGCAGTGTACCGGCCAGATCGGGGGGGTGGGGGGGCGATCGGAGGGGTGGGGTGGGGGCACACTAGTATTTCCAGCCATGGCCGATGATATTTCAGCATCGGCCATGGCTGGATTGTAATATTTCACCCGTTATAATGGGTGAAATATTACAAATCGCTCTGATTGGCAGTTTCACTTTCAACAGCCAATCAGAGCGATCGTAGCCACGAGGGGGTGAAGCCACCCCCCCGGGCTAAACTACCACTCCCCCTGTCCCTGCAGATCGGGTGAAATGGGAGTTAACCCTTTCACCCGATCTGCAGGGACGCGATCTTTCCATGACGCCGCATAGGCGTCATGGGTCGGAATGGCACCGACTTTCATGACGCCTACGTGGCGTCATGGGTCGGGAAGGGGTTAAACTGAAGGTTGTAATTTACTCTGGCAGTGGTCTTCCCTAATGTACCATATAACTGACTGGCTTGTTATGTAAAGAAAATGTGTACAATTATTTTTTCCCGTCTCCCATGACAGCACACATGAGAGAGGGATCCGCCCAGTCGGGACAGGAAACCTACTGATATAAAAGGGCGGTACCTCTCCCTTGCTTCAGTTGGGTTTCCTGTCCTGATGGGAACCCTTGTGCTGAACCACGGCGGTACTTTTTTGTTTTTTATTTTTTTGTTGATTGAAGATCCACTTACCCACTCCCGTCCCGGCACTTGAAGCGCAGGCAGGACGCCTGTATGTCGGCCTTCGGGATGCTGGTAGCGCCGTCCGCAGATCCTTCGGGCTCTCGCGCACGTGCGGGCGTCGGTCCAGCGCAGTCCGGATCTCTGGAGCCATTCTGCGGCTGCCATGCCGCTCTCTCCCCCTCTGCTGGGCGACTTCCGGGTGCGCGGCTGGCGTTCAGCGCAGAGCACGCTGGGAATGGGCGTACCTGCGTGACGTCAGAGAGGCGCGCCGGATCCAAGATGGCGGCGCCCATGGATTCAGAACGCCGGTAATAATCTAAACTTTCCGGCGGTATTCTGGAGGGGGAGAGGAGCGATATTGGTACCGGAAGAGGCGGGGAGTGCTGCGGAAAGACCCCTTATTAAGGGGGTGGCCACACAAGATCGCTGCTCGTTTCCATACAATCCAGAGATGGAAGATATGGAGCAGCAGCAGCTATCACAGCAGCAGCAGCAGCAGCAGCAGCAAGAGCCCTTGTCAGGTGATACGCCTGCCCACCATCATGCTAAGAAAGACAGCCGCTCAGGTGGAAAGGGCAGCGGTCGTCGGACGTCTCACGACTCTTCGGCATCCAGGAGGAATGTTCCCCGTGCTCTCAGTCCGCCTCGGAATCCGATACCCTTTTATGGTCAGCGGGTGGTGAGTGATCTACGTGAATGTCACCCTGGTGGTAATGGGCTACATTTTCTGTTTACTTGGCAGGTGCCGAGGAAGGCTAGCTCCAAGGCAAAGAATAAGGAATGTGCCCTCTGTAGAGTTCCATTGTCAGTCCAGTGGCAGAAAAGTCTGTGTACAGATTGCATTCAAAAGACTATCCAGGAAGAGACCCCTGACTTTGCCTCTAGTCTTAGAGCAAAAATCAGAGCCGAAGTGCAGGACTCTGTTAAAGCAGCCCTTAAGAAAAAGGGTAGTAAACACCCTGAACCAGTTTCAGCTTCTGAAGTATCTCCTTCTGAGGAGGAATATCAAGAGGAACCGTTATCTCCCTGCTCCTCTTCCTCTAAATCCTCGGGCTCCTCTTCTGATAGTGATGTGGGGGGCCGTCCGTGCTTTCTTACTGAGAACACGGACAAGCTAGTAAAAGCTGTTAGAGCTTTGATGGGCCTCAAAGATGAGAAAGCGGCCAAGTCCCTGGAGGACATAATGTTTGGGGGTTTAGAGGAAAAGAGGAAGCGCACCTTTCCAGTGAATTCCAGAATAAAGGCCCTTATAGAAAAAGAGTGGAGGAAGCCAGAAAAATCGGGTAATCTTCTCTTAGCTTCTAAAAGACGTTACCCCTTTTGAGGATAAAGATTCAGAGACTTGGGATAAGGTTCCGAAAATTGATGGTGCGGTCGCTAGATCGTCTAAAAAGTTGTCCCTTCCCTTAGAAGACTCTGGGGTATTAAGGGATCCCTTAGATAAAAAAGCGGATGGATTCCTAAGACACACCTGGGAAGCAACCGCAGGGGGCTTGAAACCAGCAATTGCAGGGACCTGTGTGTCTCGCTCCCTTATCGTCTGGCTGCAGCAGATAGAGGAGCAACTGAAGTCTAAAGCCCCGAGAGATGAAATTCTAACGAATGTAACTTTGGCTAAAGGTGCAGCTGCCTTCGTAGCAGATTCCTCAGCAGACTCCGTAAGGCTGGCAGCTAGGGCCGCAAGTTTATCCAACGCGGCTAGACGTGCTCTCTGGTTGAAGGGGTGCCCGGGTGATTTACCTTCAAAAAATAGACTTTGTTCTATACCATGTGACGGCCATTTCCTCTTAGGTCAAAAGTTGGAAGATATTTTAGAAAAAGCAGGAGACAGGAAAAAGGGGTTTCCTCGTTTTCCTGTGGACTTTAGAAGGCCTTATTTTCGGAGGGGCAAATTTAATAAGGGCCGCCCCCCCGGGAGATAGAAGAAATTGGGACTCCAGAGACAGGAAGGGATCTGGATATATGTTTAAAGGTCCCTCAACATCGGCAAAAAAGCCCTCTCAATGACGCCAGGCCGGAGGTGGGGGGAAGGCTTTAATCTTTTCTCCCAGCCTGGGTAGACATCTCCCCCAGCCATTGGACTCTAAAAGTCATCGAACATGGCCTAAAAATAGATTTTGTTTTTCCACCGCGACAAACTTTTGTTTTAACGCCCCAAAGAAAAACCCCGGAGGAACAGCTGGCCTTGGAGACAGAAGTATTGGAGCTCGTGTCAAAACGGGTTCTAGTGGAGGTCCCGGGGGAAGAGCAGGGAAAAGGTTTTTACTCCCCTCTTTTTTTGGTACGAAAACCGGACGGGTCTTTAAGAACCATTGTCAATTTAAAAAATCTAAATCGGTCAGTAGTAAACTGCTCCTTCAAAATGGAGTCAGTAAACACGGCAATAAAACTTTTGTTCCCAAATTGCTTCATGGCAGCCATAGACCTAAAGGACGCCTATTACCACGTCCCAATTCATCAAGACTACCAAAAATTCCTAAGAGTGGTGGTTTATGTCCAAGGTTGTCTCAGGCACTATCAATATGCTGCTCTACCATTCGGCCTATCAATAGCACCGAGAATTTTTACAAAGCTGATGCCAGAGGTCATGTCCTTCCTCCGCTCTCAGAATGTAGTTATTGTTCCGTATCTGGACGACTTCCTTATTATAGGGAACTCTGCACCACATTGCCTGACACAAATAAAAGCAGTCATAGCGACGCTAGAGCGGTTGGGGTGGAAAATAAATCTTGCCAAGTCAAGGTTGACGCCGGAGCTAGTGCAATCTTTTCTGGGCTTAGTTCTAGACTCCAGGCGTCAGCTTTGTCTTCTACCAGAAAACAAGCTGGTCAAAATTCAAAATCTTGTAGAGCTGGCAATTCATCACCCCGTAATGACGTTGAGAAAGGCAATGTCCCTGTTGGGTTCTCTTACGTCCTGTATACCCGCAGTAAGATGGGCTCAGTTCCATCTGAGACAGTTACAATGGGAGGTCCTCTCAGCGCAGAGGTGGTTAAAAGGGCATTTAGAGGGGAAGCTACTCCTTTCATTAGAGGTAACAAGTTCCCTAAAATGGTGGACCGTGAGAGATCATTTGGCGTCGGGGGTTCAGTGGATAACTCCAATAGATCAGCTCATCACCACAGATGCAAGCGGTTCAGGATGGGGAGCTCATTTGGGGACACTCTCAGTTCAGGGATGATGGTACCAATCGGAATCTCAACAAGCATCAAACCTAAGAGAGTTATGGGCTGTAGAGAGAGCTGTAAAACATTTCCTTCCCATCCTTCAGGGCCATCATATCAGGGTGATGTCAGACAATCACGCAGTAGTTGCATATATCAATCACCAAGGGGGGACGAGATCCCCTTCCCTGATGAAGTCAGCGTCTGTCCTCCTACAACTAGCGGAGGGCCACCTACTATCCCTCTCGGCTCTCCACATAAAGGGAGTCGAGAATACGAGAGCAGACTACCTAAGTCGCAAGACACTGAAACAAGGAGAGTGGTCTTTGAATCCCCAGGCGTTTCAACAAATAGTGCAGGCCTGGGGCTTACCTGTGATAGATTTATTTGCCACCCTAGACAACAGGAAAGTAGAGAGCTTCTGTTCATTAAACCCAAGAGAAAAACCTTTCGCGGTAGACGCTCTCCAAATACAATGGAATTTCAGTCTCGCGTATGTGTTTCCACCAATAGCGATGATTCCGACAGTAGTAAGAAAAATCAGAATGGAGCAGGCGAGAGTAATTTTGATTGCTCCATTTTGGCCAAAAAGACCTTGGTTCTCCCTCCTGAGACAAATGTCAGTGACCGATCCATGGATTCTGCCAGAAATTCCGGACCTGCTTACTCAGGGTCCAATATGCCACTCTCAAGTGAAGGGCTTCTATCTTGCAGCCTGGAATTTGAGAGGGCATTACTGAGTAGGCAGGGGTTTTCACCAGGGTTAGTCTCCACCCTGTTGAAAAGTAGAAAACCAGTTAAGGATATACGGCAGAACATGGAAAAAGTTTCTAGATTTTTCGGGGCAACCTTTAGGGGACAAGGCTCCTGTGGGTACTATTTTAGAATTTTTACAGGCAGGGTTGCAGTTGGGATAAGCAACTAATACGCTCAAGGTACAAGTGTCGGCATTAGGAGCCTTGTATAACTGTAATCTGGCCTCCAATAGATGGGTGTCCCGCTTTATTAAATCGTGTAGTAGGTCTAGACCAGTGGTAATTCAGAGGGTTCCTCCATGGGATTTAAATCTGGTGTTAGAAGCTCTGACTAGTGTTCCGTTTGAACCCTTGCAGGAGTCATCAATAAAAATACTTACACTTAAGACAGTACTTCTGGTAGCATTGACATCAGCCCGTAGGGTGAGTGACTTGCAAGCCCTGTCCATCTCCCCTCCTTACACACAGATATTTGATGACAGAGTAGTGCTCAGACCGGATCCGGCGCATCTGCCGAAAGTAGTTCTTAAATTCCATAGGAGTCAAGAAATTGTGTTGCCCTCTTTCTGTGATAATCCCAAGAACCCAGGGGAAGAGAAATTTCATACGCTTGACGTAAGAAGAGCTATTTTGAAGTATATATCTCTGACTAGTCAGTGGAGGAAGGATCAATCCCTATTTATAGCTTTCCAGGGTAGCAGGAAGGGATATGGGGTATCCAAGGGTACTATTGCTAGGTGGATTAGGGAGGCCATTTCCTTATCCTATGCTTCTCGTGGTGCCCCGATCCCTGAAGGCATCAAGGCTCACTCCACCAGAGCCGTGGCTACTTCCTGGGCAGAAAAAGCAGAGGTATCGATTGATCAAATTTGTAAGGCCGCTACCTGGTCCTCACCGTCTACCTTCTTTAGACACTACCGACTAGATCTATCCTCCTCAACTGACCTTACCTTTGGTAGAAGGGTGCTGCAAGCGGTGGTCCCTCCCTAAGGTGTTTCTTTCTCCAAAAATCTCTCATGTGTGCTGTCATGGGAGACGGGAAAACACCAAGGTTACTTACTGGTAGCCGGTTTTTCCGGAGCCCATGACAGCACCTGTATATTCCCTCCCTTTTTTCACCCTTTGGTGTGCACTTTTAGTTGGGTGTTTTTGTTATTATTATAATGTGGTGGTGGTTTACCATGTGTACTAACCAAGGAGGCCTCTCATGCTCTGAAAACCAACTGAAGCGAGGGAGAGGTACCGCCCTTTTATTTCAGTAGGTTTCCTGTCCCGACTGGGCGGATCCCTCTCTTATGTGTTCTGTCATGGGCTCCGGAAAAACCGGCTACCAGTAAGTAACCTTGGTGTTTTTGGCCCAACTTTTAGCCGGTCTCATCTTATACCATTTACTGAAACTTTGGTAGCGATTCCAGGATGATCTAAAAATAGCACAGATATATTTTTTGCCTGCTGCACCACTTTTGGTGCTTTTTTTTAATAGAAGCGTGTCTTAATATGTATGAAATATACTTCCAGCTCAATTTTATTCTGCAAATACAAATAAAATATACCGTATTTCTCAATAAAATGGTGACAATCGGTCTGTACTGGTTTAAATTACAAAACAAATTGAACAAATTACTGTAAGGCTTTTTTCACACTAGCGTCGGAATCTCCCCGTCGAAATGAGAGATTCCGACGCTAGCGTTTGCTGCATTGCACAATGGGTGCAGCGGATGCATTTTTCCGGCGCATCCGCTGCCCCATTGTAAGGTGCGGGGAGGTGGGGGCGGAGTTCCGGCCGCGCATGCGCGGTTGGAAAAAGCGGTCCGTCAGGAGAAAAAAAAGTTACATGTAGCGTTTTTTGCTCCCGACGGTCCGCAAAAGCACGACGCATCCGTCACTCGACGAATGCGACGTGTGGCAATCCGTCGCAAATGCGTCATCAATGCAAGTCTATGGGGAAAAAACGCATCCTGCAAGCACTTTTGCAGGATGCGTTTTTTCTGCAAAACGACGCATTGTGACGGATTGCAGAAAACGCTAGTGTGAAAGTAGCCTTAGTCTACTTTTTCACCTGCATATGTAACATCTCGGCGGATATTTTCTTGCAGCTATAGAATTGCTGCATTGTATGACCTAAATTTAGAACATATGTCATCCCTGCCTGAAAAGGTAGGATAAAAGGATAACTTGTGTTTAAAAATATTATATTAAGTTAAACAACGATAACCTCATGTTCACTTGTGACTGCAGCTCATGGCTCATGCAGCTGGATTGTCCAGGAGAGTTGGGCAATGTTTACACGCTTTGTTTTTGCAGCATCTTTCCTTCAGGCAATACCTTACAAAATCAGATTTTGCTGAGTTTCTGCTGCTTTTTCTGTTGCGTATTGTGTGACATTTGTCTACAGTGCATGTTTAATAAAGTTCAGCAAAAATGTGTGTTTGAGTTTTTTTTGTAGTCTTTTTAGCACTTATTCATTGTGCTCTATGGTGAAAAAAACGCTGACTTGCTGCAGATTTTTTTTCTTTAACCCCTTTACCCCCAAGGGTGGTATGCACGTTATGGATCGGGCCAATTTTTACAATTCTGACCACTGTCCCTTTATGAGGTTATAACTCTGGAACGCTTTAACGGATCCCGGTGATTCTGACATTGTTTTCTCGTGACATATTGTGCTTCATGATAGTGGTAAAATTTCTTTGATATTACCTGCGTTTATTTGTGAAAAAAACGGAAATATGGCGAAAATTTAGAAAATTTCGCAATTTTTCAACTTTGAATTTTTATGCAATTAAATCACAGAGATATGTCACACAAAATACTTAAGTAACATTTCCCACATGTCTACTTAACATCAGCACAATTTTGGAACCAAAATTTTTTTTTGTTATAGGGAGTTATAAGGGTTAAAAGTTGACCAGCAATTTCTAATTTTTACAGCACCGTTTTATTTTAGGGACCACATCTCATTCATTTGAAGTCATTTTGAGGGGTCTATATGATAGAAAATACCCAAGTGTGACACCATTCTAAAAACTGCACCCCTCAAGGTTCTCAAAACCACATTCAAGAAGTTTATTAACAATTCAGGTGTTTCACAGGAATTTTTGGAATGTTTAAATAAAAATGAACATTTAACTTTTTTTCACAAAAAATTTACTTCAGCTCCAATTTGTTTTATTTTACCAAGGGTTACAGGAGAAAATGTACCCCAAACCTTGTTGTACAATTTGTCCTGAGTACGCCGATACCCCATAAGTGGAGGTAAACCACTGTTTGGGCGCATGACAGAGCTTGGAAGCGAAGGAGCGCCATTTGACTTTTTAATGCAAAATTGACTGGAATTGAGATGGGACGCCATGTTGCGTTTGGAGAGCCACTGATGTAGCTAAACATTGAAACCCCCCACAAGTGACACCATTTTGGAAAGTAGACCCCCCTAAGGAACTTATCTAGAGGTGTGGTGAGCACTTTGACCCACCAAGTGCTTCACAGAAGTTTATAATGCAGAACTGTAAAAATAAAAAATCATTTTTTTTTTCACAAAAATTCTTTCCGCCCCCAATTTTTTATTTTCCCAATGGTAAGAGAAGAAATTGGAACCAAACAGTTGTTGTACAATTTGTCCTGAGTACGCTGATACCCCATATGTGGGGGGGAACCACCGTTTGGGCGCATGGGAGGGCTCGGAAGGGAAGGAGCGCCATTTGGAATACAGACTTAGATGGAATGGTCTGCAGGCGTCACATTGCGTTTGCAGAGCCCCTAATGTACCTAAACAGTAGAAACCCCCCACAAGTGACCCCATATTGGAAACTAGACCCCCCAAGGAACTTATCTAGATGTTGTGAAAACTTTGAGCCCCCAATTGTTTCACTACAGTTTCTAACGCAGAGCCGTGAAAATAAAAACTTTTTTCCCACAAAAATTATTTTTTAGCCTCCAGTTTTGTATTTTCCCAAGGGTAACAGGAGAAATTGGACCCCAAAAGTTGTTGTCCAATTTGTCCTGAGTACGCTGATACCCCATATGTTGGGGGTAAACTCCTGTTTGGACACACGGGAGAGCTCGGAAGGGAAGGAGCACTGTTTTACTTTTTCAACGCAGAATTGGCTGGAATTGAGATCGGACGCCATGTCGCGTTTGGAGAGCCCCTGATGTGCCGAAACAGTGGAAACCCCCCAATTATAACTGAAACCCTAATCCAAACACACCCCTAACCCTAATTCCAACAGTAACCCTAACCACACCTCTAACCCAGACACACCCCTAACCCTAATCCCAACCCTATTCCCAACCGCAAATGTAATCCAAACCCTAGCCCTAACCCTAGCCCTAACCCTAGCCCTAGCCCTAACCCTAACCCTAGCCCTAACCCTAGCCCTAACCCTAGCCCTAACCCTAGCCCTAACCCTAGCCCTAACCCTAGCCCTAACCCTAGCCCTAACCCTAGCCGGAAAATGGAAATAAATACATTTTTTTAATTTTTGTATTTTTCCCTAACTAAGGGGGTGATGAAGGGGGGTTTGATTTACTTTTATAGCGGGTTTTTTAGCGGATTTTTATGATTGGCAGCCGTCACACACTGAAAGACGCTTTTTATTGCAAAAAATATTTTTTGCGTTACCACATTTTGAGAGCTATAATTTTTCCATATTTGAGTCCACAGAATCATGTGAGGTCTTGTTTTTTGCGGGACGAGTTGACGTTTTTATTGGTAACATTTTCGGGCACGTGACATTTTTTGATCACTTTTTATTCCGATTTTTGTGAGGCAGAATTACCAAAAACCAGCTATTCATGAATTTCTTTTGGGGGAGGCGTTTATACCGTTCCGCGTTTGGTAAAATTGATAAAGCAGTTTTATTCTTCGGGTCAGTACGATTACAGCGATACCTCATTTATATCATTTTTTTAATGTTTTGGCGCTTTTATACGATAAAAACTATTTTATAGAAAAAATAATTATTTTTGCATCGCTTTATTCTGAGGACTATAACTTTTTTATTTTTTTGCTGATGTTGCTGTATGGCGGCTCCTTTTTTTGCGGGACAAGATGACGCTTTCAGCGGTACCATGGTTATTTATATCTGTCTTTTTGATCGCGTGTTATTCCACTTTTTGTTCGGCGGTATGATAATAAAGCGTTGTTTTTTGTCTTTTTTTTTTTTTCTTCTTACGGTGTTTACTGAAGGGGTTAACTAGTGGGACAGTTTTATAGGTCGGGTCGTTACGGACGCGGCGATACTAAATATGTGTACTTTTATTGTTTTTTTTTTTGTTTTTTTTTATTTAGATAAAGAAATGTATTTATGGGAATAATATTTTTTTTTTTCATTATTTAGGATTTTTTTTTTTTTTTTTTTTACTCGTAAAATTTTTTTTAAACTTTTTTACTTTGTCCCAGGGGGGGACAATACAGATCGGTGATCTGCCAGTTTGCACACACTCTGACAGATCACCGATCTGTCTCAGAGCGCTGCAGTGTTACCAAGTGCCTGCTCTGAGCAGGCACTTGGTTAGTCACCTCCCTCCCTGCAGAACCCGGATCCGCGGCCATCTTGGATCCGGGACTTGCTACAGGGAGGAAGGTAGGAGACCCCCGGAGCAACGTGATCACATCGCGTTGCTGCAGGGGTCTCAGGGAACCCCGCAGGGAGCCCCCTCCCTGCGCGATGCTTTCCTGCACCGCCGGCACATCGCGACCATGTTTGATCGCGGTGTGCCGGGGGTTAATGTGCCGGGGGCGGTCCGTGACCGCTCCTGGCACATAGTGCTGGATGTCGGCTGTGATAAGCAGCTGACACCCGGCCGCGATCGGCCGCGCACCCCCCGTGAGCGCGGCCGATCGCCTGACGTACTATTCCATCCTTGGGAAGTAGGGCCCACCCCACATGGACGGAATAGTACGTCTAATGGCAGAAAGGGGTTAAAAGCAGCAGTTTTCCTGTTCTGTCAGGGAAAATAAAGCAATAGTGTGCATGAGATTTTTGAAATCTCATAGCTTTTGCTGGTGCTGTAAAACGCAGCTTTTAAATTGCATAATGGAGCAGCAAAAATGCAAAATGTGAACATTGCCCTATGGCCAGAGCCTAAAGGTACTGTCACACTGAACGATATCGCTAGCGATCCGTGACGTTGCAGCGTCCTGGCTAGCGATATCGTTGTTTGACAGGCAGCAGCGATCAGGATCCTGCTGTGCCATCGTTGGTCGGCGCAGAAAGTCCAGAACTTTATTTCGTCGCTGGACCTCCCGCAGACATCGCTGAATCGGCGTGTGTGACGCCGATTCAGCGATGTCTTCACTGGTAACCAGGGTAAACATCGGGTTATTAAGCGCAGGGCCACGCTTAGTAACCCGATGTTTACCTTGGTTACCAGTGTAAATGTAAAAAAAAAACAAAAAACTACCTACTTACATTCTGGCGTCTGTCCTCTCCGGCGCTCTGCTTCTCTGCACTGTGTAAGCGCAGCGGCCGGAAAGCACAGCGGTGACGTCACCGCTGTGCTCTGCTTTCCGGCCGGCGCTTAGTATATTTAGTATTGCCGCGTCCATGACGACCCGACCTATAAAACGGTCCCACTAGTTAACCACTGCAGTGAACACTGTAATAAAAAAAAAAAAACCTAGGCAAAAAACAATGCTTTATCATATCGCCGAACAAAAAGTGGAATAACACGCTATCAAAAAGACAGATATAAATAAACATTGTACGTCCGAAAACGTAATCTTGTCCCGCAAAAAACGAGCCGCCATACAGCGACATCAGCGAAAAAATAGTTATAGCCCTCAGAATAAAGCGATGCAAAAATAATTCTTTTTTCTATAATAGTTTTTATTGTATAAAAGCGCCAAAACATAAAAAATGATATAAATGAGGTATCGCTGTAATCATACTGACCCGAAGAATAAAACTAAATTATCAATTTTACCAAACGCGGAATGGTATAAACGCCCCCCCCCCAAAAGAAATTCACTAATTGCTGTTTTTTGTTCATTCTGCCTAACAAAAATCGGAATAAAAAGCGATCAAAAAATGACATGTGCGCGAAAATGATACCAATAAAAACATCAGCTCGTCCCGCAATAAACAAGACCTCACATGACACTGTGGACCAAAATATGGAAAAATTATAGCTCTCAGAATGTAGTAACGCAAAAAATTTTTTGTAATAAAAAGCGTCTTTTATTGTGTGACAGCTGCCAAACACAAAAACTCGCCATAAATAGTAAATCAAACCCCCCATTATCACCGCCTTAGTTAGGGAAAGATAATAAAATAAAAAAAAGATTTCCATTTTCCCATTAGGGTTGGGGCTAGAGTTGGGGTTGGGGCTAGAGTTGGGGCGGGGGCTAGAGTTGGGGCGGGGGCTAGAGTTGGGGCGGGGGCTAGAGTTGGGGCGGGGGCTAGAGTTGGGGTTTGGGTTTGGATTACATTTACGGTTGGGTTAGGGGTATGGTTCCTTGGGGGGGGGTCTAGTTTCTAAAATGGGGTCACTTGTTGGGGGTTTCTACTGTTTAGGTACATCAGGGGCTCTGCAAACGCAATGTGACGCCCGCAGACCATTCCACCAAAGTCTGCATTCCAAAATGCCAATTCTTCCCTTCCGAGCTTTGCCATGCACCCAAACAGTAGTTTTCTCCCACATATCGGGTATCTGCGTACTCAGAACAAATTGCACAGCAACGTTTGTGGTCCAATTTCTCCAAATACCCTTGGGAGAATGCAAAATTGGGGGCTAAGGCTACGTTCACATTTGCGTTGTGCACCGCTGCGTCGGCGACGCAACGCACAACGCAAATGAAAACGCATCAAAAGGCACGCAAAAATGCTGCGTTTTGCAACGCATGCGTAGTTTTTTGCCGAAATTTGGACGCAAGAAAAATGCAACTTGTTGCGTTTTCTTGGCCCGACGCTTGCGGCAAAAAAACGCATGCGTCGCACAACGCATCACACAAAAACGCATGCGTCCCCCATGTTAAATATAGGGGCGCATGACGCATGCGTCGCCCGACGCAAACACGCAAAACGCTAATGTGAACGTAGCCTAAAAAATAATTTTTGTGGAAAAAAAAAAAAGATATATTTTTTTTTAATTTTCACGACTCTACATTATAAACTTCTGTGAAGCACTTGGGGGTTCAAAGTATTCACCTCACATCTAGATAAGTTCCTTAGTGGGTCTATTTTCCAAAATGGGGTCACTTTGGGGTGGGGGGGGGGGGGGAAGAGGTTCCACTGTTTAGGCACATCAAGGGCTCTGAATTCCAGCCAGTTTTACATTGAAAAGTCAAATGGCGCTTCTTCCCTTCTGAGCTCTGCCATGCGCCCAAACAGTGGTTTACCTCCACATATGGGGTATCAGCGTACTCAAGACAAGTTGCACAACAACGTTTGCGGTCCGATTTTTTCTGTTAACCTTGGGAAAATAAAACAAAATTGGATCAGAAGTAAATTTTTTGTGAAAAAAGTTAAATGTTCATTTATTTTTTTAAACATTCCAAAAATTCCTGTGAAACACCTGAAGGGTTAATAAACTTCTTGAATGGTGCACCTTGAGGGGTGCAGTTTTTAGAATGGTGTCACACTTGGGTGTTTTCTATCATATAGACCCCTCAAAGTGACTTCAAATGTGATGTGTTCTCTAAAAAAAAAAAAAAAAAATTGGTGTTGTAAAAATGAGAAATTGCTGGTCAACTTTTAACCCTTATAACTCCCTAACAAAAAAAAATGTTGGTTCCAAAATTGTGCTGATGTAAAGTAGACATGTGGGAAATGTTACTTAAGTGTCAATCACCGGGAACCGTTGAAGCGTTCCCAGGGGCGCCGCAATATCAGCCGGTCATCCCTGCACCCGCAGAGCAGCACACCACATATTGGCTGCTCTGTGCAAACAGGACCTGTGATGAGGTCACAGGAGGGGAGGAGTCAGGGGTCACATGATCGGGACCTCCATGGATTGCAGACTCTGATGTGCTGGTTGCCATGGTAAGTGTGTGTATGAGGTGTATGGAGCAGAGCCGTGAGTGTATGAGGTGTATGGAGCGGAGCCGTGTGTGTATGAGGTGTATGGAGCGGAGCCGTAGGTGTATGGAGCGGAGCTGAATGTGTATGAGGTGTACGGAGTGGAGCAGTGTGTGTACGAGGTGTACGGAGCGGAGCTGAATATGTACGAGGTGTATGGAGCAGAGCCGCGTGTGTATGAGGTGTATGGAGCAGAGCCGCGTGTGTATGGAGCAGAGCCGCGTTTATATGAGGTTGTACGGAGCGGAGCCGGGTGTGTGCGAAGTGTATGGAGCGGAGCCGCCTGAGTATGGAGTGGAGCCGTGTGTGCAAGGTGTACGGAGCGCAGCCGCGTGTGTAGGAGTAACTATCTGTGGCCATTATACAGTATGGAGCATCATGTGGGCCCATTATACAGCATGGAGCATCATGTGAGGCCATTATACAGTATGGAGCATTAGGTGTGCCCATTATACAGTACTAGATGGTGGCCCGATTCTAACGCATCGGGTATTCTAGAATATGCATGTCCACGTAGTATATTGCCCAGCCACGTAGTATATTGCCCTGCCACATATGTAACAGGTTAAAAAAGACTTAAAATAAAAAATAAACATATACTCACCTTCCGAGGGCCCCTTGTAGTCCTGATGCTTGTGTGCGGTGCTCGTGGCAGCTTCCGGTCCCAGGGTTGGTATGAGCGCAGGATCTGTGATGACGTCGCGGTCACATGACCGTGACGTCATGGCAGGTCCTTCTCGCATAGCATCCTTGCCACCAGAACCTGCCGCTTGTACTGCCGAGGAGAGGGCGCAACGTCGGAGGGTGAGAATAACGTATTTATTATTATTATTATTATTATTATTATTAATAATATTTGTAACATTAGATCTTTTTACTATTGATGCTGCATAAGCAGCGTCAACAGTAAAAAGTTGGTCACACAGGGTTAATAGCTGCGTTAATGGAGTGCGTTACACCGCTGGCCATTAACGCTGGCATTAACCCTGTGTGAGGGCTGACTGGAGGGGTGTATGGAGCGGGCACTGCGGGGAGGAAGGAGCGGCTATTTTGCCGCCGGACTGTGCTCGTCACTGATTGGTCGTGACAATGGTCGTGGGCGTTTTGCCACGTCCAATCAGCGATTTGAATTTCCATGACAGACAGAGGCCGTGACCAATGAATATCCAGGACAGACCGAAAGACGGAAGTGATCCTTAGACAATTATATAGTAGACTAGCTGAAGAGCCCGGCGTTGCCTGGGCATAGTAAATATCTGTGGTTAGTTATAGCTCCTCACGTCTCTTATTTTCCCATCATGCCTCTCATTTTCTCCCTTACACCTCTCATTTTCTCCGTTACACCTCTAATTTTCCCCCTCACTCCTCTCATTCCCCCCTAACACTTGTCATTTCGACCTCACATCTGTCATTTTCCGATCACTCCACTATTTTCCCTCACTCCTCTCATTTTTCACTCACACCTTTTCATTTTCACCTCACACCCCTCATTTTCACCTCAGTATATACATGTTTGTCATCTCCCTTATATATAGTATACACCTGTATGTCTTCTCTTGTATATATATATACCTGTATGTCATCTCCCCTGTAAATAGTATATACCTGCTGTATGTCATCTCCTCCTGTATATATTATATACCTGTATGTCATCTCTTCTGTGTATACTATATACCTGTCATCTCCTCCTATATATAGTATATACTTGTCATCTCCTGTATATAGTATATACCTGCTGTATGTCATCTCCTCCTCTATATACCTATGTGTCATCTCCTCTTTTATATAGTATATACCTGTATGTCATCTCCTCCTGTATATAGTATATACGTGTGTCATCTCCTCCTGTATATAGCATGTACCTGAGTCATCTCCTCCTGTATATAGTATATACCTGTGTATCATCTGCTCCTGTATATAGTATATACCTGTCATCTCCAGTATATAGTATATACCTGTATGTCCTCTCTTCCTGTATATAGTGTATATACCTGTCATCTTCACTGTATATAGTATATACCTGTCATCGCCCCTGTATATAGTATGTACCTGTATGTCATCTCCCCTGTATATAGTATATACCAGGTTGTCATCTCCTCCTGTATATAGTATATACGTGTCATCTCCTCCTGTATATAGTATATACCTGTGTCCTCTCCTCCTGTATATAGTATATACCCGTATGTCATCTCCTCCTCTATATAGTATATACGTGTGTCATCTCCTGTATATAGTATATACCTGTGTCATCTGCTCCTGTATATAGTATATACGTGTGTCATCTGCTCCTGTATATAGTATATACCTGTGTCATCTGCTCCTGTATATAGTATATACCTGTGTCATCTCCTCCCGTATATAGTATATACGTGTCATCTCCTCCCGTATATAGTATATATCTGTGTGTCATCTCCTCCTGTATTAGACCGCGTTCACACGTTATTTGGTCAGTATTTTTACCTCCGTATTTGTAAGCTAAATTGGCAGCCTGATAAATCCCCAGCCAACAGGAAGCCCTCCCTCCTGGCAGTATATATTAGCTCACGCATACACATAATAGACAGGTCATGTGACTGACAGCTGCCATATTTCCTATATGGTACGTTTGTTGCTCTTTTTATTTTTGAAGGATAATACCAGACTTGTGTGTGTTTTAGGGCGAGTTTCATGTGTCAAGTTGTGTGTGTTGAGTTGCATGTGGCTACATGCATATAGCGACTTTTGTGAGATGAGTTTTGTGTGGCGACATGCGTGTAGCAACTTTTTGTGTGTCGAGTTGCATGTGACAGGTTAGTGTAGCAAGTTGTGTGCAGCAAGTTTTGCGCGTGGTGAGTTTTGAGCTGCGAGTTTTGTTTCGACTTTTATGTGGCGAGGTTGGTGTATGTGTGGTGAAATGTGTGCTGAGAGTGGTATATATGTTCAAGCACGTGGTAGTGTGTGGCGCCTTTTGTGTGTGTGTTCATATCCCCGTGTGTGGCGAGTATCCCATGTCGGGGCCCCACCTTAGCAACTGTACGGTATATACTCTTTGGCACCATCGCTCTCATTCTTTAAGTCCCCCTTGTTCACATCTGGCAGCTGTCAATTTGGCTCCAACACTTTTCCTTTCGCTTTTTCCCCATTATGTAGATAGGGGCAAAATTGTTTGGTGAATTGGAACGCGTGGGGTTAAAATTTCGCCTCACAACATAGCCTATGATGCTCTCGGGGTCCAGACGTGTAACTGTGCAAAATTTTGTGGCTGTAGCTGCGACGGTGCAGATGCCAATTCCATACATACATACATACATACATACATACATACATACATACATACATACATACATTCAGCTTTATATATTAGATTAGATGGTGGCCCGATTCTGACACATCGGGTATCTATATACATAATTGTCTAAGGGGTACTTCCGTCTCTCTGTCCTTCTGTCACGGATATTCATTGGTCCTGGCCTCTGTCTATCATGGAAATCCAAGTCGCTGATTGGTTGCCGCAAAACAGCCACGACCAATCAGCGACTGGCACAGTCCTGAAGAAAATGGCCGCTCTATACTCCCCGCACTCAGTGGCCGGCGCCCGCTCCCCGCAGTCAGTGCCCCGGCGCTCCGCTCCCCGCAGTCAGTGTCCCCACCGCTCCGCTCCCCGCACTGTGTCCCCGCACGCTCCATACTCCCCTCCGGTCACCGCTAACACAGGGTTAATGCCGGCGGTAACACATTCCGTTACCACCGCTATTAACCCTGTGTCCCCAACCTTTTACTATTGATGCTGCCTATGTGGCATCATTAGTAAAAGAAAGTAATGTTAAAAATAGTACAAAAACAAACCTGCTATACTCACCCTCCGTTGTCCGCTGAACCGCTCGCGCCTGCCGCCATTTTCCTTTCCCAGCGATGCTTTGCGAAATTACCCATAAGACCTAGCGGTCTCGCGAGACCGCTAAGTCATATGGGTAATTTCGCAAATCATCCTGGGAACGCAAGATGGCGGCAGCCGAGCGCCCATCTGCACAGGATCCCACAAGGCGGAGACACAGGACGCTGAGGAGCAGCGACAAGAATGGTGAGTATTACAAGGGGCCCTCGGATCGTTAGGTGAGTATGTTTATTTTTTGAAGCTGTGACATACGTGGCTCGGTAATATAGTACGTCACTGGGCAATATCCTACGTGCCTCTGTGCTGTATACTACAAGGCTGGGCAATATACTACGTGGCTCTGCAATATACGACGTGGCTCTGTGCTGTATACTACGTGGCTCTGTGCTGTATACTACATGGCTGGGCAATATACTACCTAAATGGGCAATATACTACTTAACTGGGGCAATATACTACGTGGCTGGGCACTATACTACGTGGACATGCATACTCTAGAATACCCGATGCGTTAGAATCGGGCCTCCATCTAGTTCTAGTATATGTATGTATGTATATAGCAGCCACATAGTATATAGCAGAGGCCACGTAGTATATAGCAAATACTACGTGGCCTGTGCTATATACTATGTGGCTGCTACATACATACATACATACATACATACATACATACATATTGTAGAGTACCCGATGCATTAATACAGGCCACCCAATATATAACACAGCCCAAACAGTATATAACACAGCCCACATACTATATAACACAACCCACACAGTATATAGCAGCCATCCAGTATATCACACAGGCGACGCAGTATATCACACAGGCGACGCAGTATATCACACAGCCCACGTACTATATAACACAGCCCACGTACTATATAACACAGCCCACGTACTATATAACACAGCCCACGTACTATATAACACAGCCCACGTACTATATAACACAGCCCACGTACTATATAACACAGCCCACGTACTATATAACACAGCCCACGTACTATATAACACAGCTCACGCAGTATTTAACAGTGTGGGCACCATATCCCTGTTAAAAAAAAATAATTAAAATAAAAAATAGTTATACTCACCCTCTAGGAGCCAGCAAAACTCTGGCCATGCGCGCGCAGCTGCCGCCATCTTCCGTTCCCAGGATGCATTGCAAAATTACCCAGATGACTTGGCGGTCTCGCGAGACCGCTAAGTCTTCTGGGTAATTTCGCAATGCATCTCTGGGAACGGAAGATGGCGGCCGGTGCGAGCGCATTGTCCGACGACGGAAGGTGAGAATAGCAGGTTTTTTGTTTTTTTATTTTTAACATTACATCTTTTTACTTTTGATGCTGCATAGGCAGCATCAATAGTAAAAAAGTTGGGGACACAGGGTTAATAGCAGCGGTAATGGAATGTGGTACCTGCGGCCCGTTACCGCTGGCATTAACCCTGTGTGAGTGGTGACTGGAGGGGATTACGGTGCGGGTGCCGGGCACTGACTGTAGGGGAGGGACTAATCGGACTGTGCCCATCGCTGATTGGTCGCGGCAGCCATGACAGACAGCTGGCGAGACCAATCAGCGACGCGGGATTTCCGTTACGGCCCGGTCATTAACATGTAAACCACCCTTGGGGGTAAAGGGGCTAAATATCAATTCTGATTCCACCCCAAAATGTATTGGCTGATTCATGGATCCAACACTTGTTATGAATTTTGTCATTAAGCCCCTTGTTAGGCTAGTTTCACGTTTGCAGTTGAGTCCGCGTCTTGTCCGCAAATGCATGCTAACAAAGCGGTTTTTATTTGCATCAGCTTACGCGTGACGAAAAAAACCCACTGCATTTGCGTTTTTGCGCCTGTTTCCGCTTTTTATGCGCATGCGTTCCATATTTCCAGGAGGGCGTGTCTCAGTGGGCATCTCTAAATCAGTTCCTGGACATGCGCAGTCCAAAGTACGCAAGTGCAGCGAACGCATACGTACACAAATACATGCATACGCATGTGTTCCCATAGGCAGTAATGTGTTTTTTATAACACACTCATCCGCATGCCTGCGCATATTTGATGGAATTTTGCCGCCTCAAAAATTGCAACATGGTGTGGTACCGCGCCCCACCGCACACTGCAAAAAGATGCATGCGTCGCATGAACTTGCATCCACAATGTAAAAGATATGAAATCAAAAGACATGCCGATGTATGCGTCAGAAACGCTGGAGACACAACCGCAAATGTGAAACTGGCCTAAGGCTATGTGCCTGTGATCAGGAATGCGTTTTGGACGCTGAGTGCTATATTACAAGCACAGTGGATGTAATTTATAGAATCCCATGTCCACTGTTCTATTTAATGTTGTGTAAAGTCACCAGCGGTGCGGGTTTGCAAGCTGCATCATGTCAATTTCTGTAGCGGAAACCGTCTCTGCTGCTTATTTTGACCAATAAAATCTCTTAACATGCCGTAAATCTGCGTCTACTATAAAACGAGTGCAGTAAAAACATTTTGGTCTCGGCTAAAATACGCTGCGTCCAAAGTTACTATTCCTAATTGTAGGCATGTAGCCTTAAAGAATTGCAAGTTGTGCAAAAAGTACTGAAAATTTGAACAGTTGGACATGTCCATCACTGTATTCAAAGTTTAGAGACGATCACATTAAAGGGAATCTGTCACCTCATGTTGGCCCTATAAAATGCTGCCACCGCCATCAGGGGCTTATCTACAGCATTATGTATTGCTATAGATAAGCCCCCAATGTATCCTGAAAAGATAAGAAAAACAAGTTAATTATACCCACCCAGGGGCGGTCCCGGTTCGGGTCCGATGGGCGTCGCAGGTCTGGGTCCAGCTCCTCCCATCTTCATACGATGTCATCCTCCTTGCTTCTGTCGCGGCTCCTGGGCAGGCGTACTGATTTACCCTGTTGTGGACAGCGTAAAGTACTGCAGTGCGCAGGCGCCAGGCCTCTCTGACAGGGCAGAGAATTATGCCTGTGCAGGATCGGACAGCCCCCCCCCAAGGTGGTTTTGCACGTTAGTGACCAGGACCATTTTTATAATTCTGACCACTGTCCCTTTATTATATAACTTTAGAACGCTTCAAATGGATCCCACTGAAATTTTTTTTTTCGTGACATATTATACTTCATGATAGTGGTGTAATTTTGATATGACTTGCATTTATTTGTGAAAAAATGTAAATCTGGTAAAAATTGTCATTTCTTTAAATTTTCTAACTTTTAATTCTTATGCCCTAAATCCGAAAGCTGTCGCACAAAATAGTTAACACAAAACATTTTCCACATGTTATACATCAGCACAATTTTTGAAACATATTTTTTTTTTTATTAGGAAGTTATGAGTTAAAAGTTGACCAGCAATTTCTCATTTTCCAACAAAATTTACATAACTTTTTAACCCCTTCATGACCCAGCCTATTTTGACCTTAATGACCTGGCCGTTTTTTGCAATTCTGACCAGTGTCCCTTTGAGGTAATAACTCAGGAACACTTCAACGGATCCTAGCGATTCTGAGATTGTTTTTGCGTTTATTTGTGGAAAAAAATGGAAATTTGGCTAAAATTTTGAAAAATTCGTAATTTTCAAATTTTGAATTTTTATTCTGTTAAACGAGAGTTATGTGACACAAAATAGTTAATAAATAACATTACCCACATGTCTACTTTACATCAGCACAATTTTGGAAGCAAAATTTTTTTTGCTAGGAAGTTATAAAAGTCAAAGTTTCACCAGCGATTTCTCATTTTTACAATGAAATTTACAAAACCATTTTTTTTAGGGACCACCTCACATTTGAAGTCAGTTTGAGGGGTCTATATGACTGAAAATACCCAAAAGTGACACTATTCTAAAAACTGCACCCCTCAAGGTACTCAAAACCACATTCAAGAAGTTTATTAACCCTTCAGGTGCTTCACAGCAGCAAAAGCAACATGGATTGTTGTCCAGTTTGTCCTGAGTACGCTGATACCCCATATGTGGGGGAGAGCCACTGTTTGGGCACACATCGGGGCTCGGAAGGGAAATAGTGACGTTTTGGAATGCAGCCTTTGATGGAATGGTCTGCGGGCATCATGTTACGTTTGCAGAGCCCCTGATGTGCCTAAACACACGTGCTTCACAGAAGTTTATAACGCAGAGCTGTGAAAATAAAAAATAATTTTTCATTCCTCAAAAATAGTTTTAGCAAGCAACTTTTTATTTTCGCAAGGGTAGCAGGAGATATTGGACCCCAATAATTGTTGCCCAGTTTGTCCTGAGTATGCTGGTACCCCATATGTGTTCACATTGCGTTAACAGCAGCCCGTTCAACACATGCGTTAACGGCTGCTGTTAATGCAAGTGCCGATGTGTCATCGCGCTAGCGCAGATAGAGCTAGCAGTTGCTCTATCTGCGCTAGCGGTGATGGACCTGGAAACGCTGCAGCCCGCATCCCAGGGTCCATCACTCAATGACTGCACATCGCTAGCGCACGCCCTTTGTGGGCATGCGCTAGCGATGCGTCCGACATTTGACTCTATGGCGGCGTTAACGGACTGCGTTACACCGCGTTATGCCGCGGTGTAACGTAGTCCATCTAACTGACGCCAGTAACGTAATGTGAACCCAGCCTTAGGGTACCGTCACACTATAACATTTCGATCGCTACGACGGTACGATTCGTGACGTTCCAGCGATATCGTTACGATATCGCTGTGTCTGACACGCAGCAGCGATCAGGGATCCTGCTGAGAATCGTACGTCGTAGCAGATCGTATGGAACTTTCTTTCATCGCTGGATCTCCCGCTGTCATCGCTAGATCGGTGTGTGTGACACCGATCTAGCGATGCGATCCAGCGATGCGTTCGCTTGTAACCAGGGTAAACATCGGGTAACTAAGCGCAGGACCGCGCTTAGTTACCCGATGTTTACCCTGGTTACAAGCGTTAAACTAAAAAAAAACAAACAGCACATACTTACATACTGGTGTCCGTCAGGTCCCTTGCCGTCTCTGCTTCCCGCACTGTGACTGCCGGCCGTAAAGTGAAAGTGAAAGCACAGCGGCTGTGCTTTCACTTTCACTTTACGGCCGGCAGTCACTGAGTGCGGGAAGCAGACTGCAAGGGACCTGACGGACACCAGATGTAAGTATGTGCTGTTTTTTTTTTTTTTTAGTTTAACGCTTGTAACCAGGGTAAACATCGGGTAACTAAGCGCGGTCCTGCGCTTAGTTACCCGATGTTTACCCTGGTTACCCAGGGACCTCGGCATAGTTGGTCGCTGGAGAGCTGTCTGTGTGACAGCTCCCCAGCGACCACACTACGATTTACCTACGATCACGGCCAGGTCATATCGCTGGTCGTGATCGTAGGTAAATCGTATAGTGTGACGGTACCCTTAGGGTATGTGTCCAGGGGCCGGATTAGCTGCCGATTGAACGCTGCGTACAGCTTGGTGGTCGGTGCTCATAGCAAGTCGGCAATTCTGCTACATACAGACGATCTGATCATCGCCTGTATGTAGCAGAGCCGATCGTGTTATGGCAGCATCTAGTTTCCCATAAAGACTATTGAAGCATGCCAGAAGTTAAAAAAAAATAAATAAAATGTTTTTAACCCCCGGAGTTTTTTTCGGTTTTGCGTTTTCGTTTTCCGCTCCCCTCCTTCACAGAGCCATAACTTTTTTTTTTTTTTTTTCCTTTTTCAGTCAATATGGCCATGTGAGGGCTTATTTTTTGCGGGACGAGTTGTACTTTTGAACAACACCATTGGCTTTCTTATATACATCTTGTAGATATGGCCCCATCCTGGTCCTCATCTGGTAGTAACGTCCCCATCCTGGTCCCATTCTTGTCGTTATGTCTCCCATCCACGTACCCTTATTGCAGACATGTGCCCCATCCAGGTCCCCCCATATATTGCAGAGAGGTCCCTATCCAGGTCCCCCTCATAGACATAACAGAGAAGAAAAAAAAGATTCTTCTCACCTGTCCTCCGTTCCCTTGGCGTCCTTTCTGATCCTGTGGTCCGCAGGCACATAGACCCCTTGATGATCGCAGCTCGGTCCAGGAGTTGCCGACATACGCGCTGTAGTGCAGTGTATTGCCGCGCAGAGACCGGCTCTCGGCACAGCAATATTAGTGTCAGCCACCGGCCTATCAGAGGCACGCAGCTGACATCTGCGTCCCGGCGCAGTGGCGTATGATGTCACTGCCATGCGCAGATGTCAGCTGCGTGCCTCTGATAGGCTGGCGGCTGACACTAGTATTGCTGTGCCGAGAGCCGGTCTCTGCGCGGCAATACACTGCACTACAGCGCGGATGTCGGTGGCTGCTGGAACGAGCGCGATCGTTACGGGGTCTATGTGCCTGCGGGCTGCATGAAGGAGCTGGAGGGGCCGCGTGTTTGAGACCCCTGGTCCATTCAGTAGGACTATCAGCTGTGTATCCACCAGACTTCTGCACAACACAACTGATGGTCCCAACACCATTTATAAGGCAAGAAATCCCACTTATTAAACCTGACAGGGCACACCTGTGAAGTGAAAACCATTCCTGGTGACTACATCTTGAAGCTCATCAAGAGAATGCCAAGAGTGTGCAAAGCAGTCATCAAAGCAAAAGGTGGCTGCTTTGAAGAACCTAGAATATAAGACATAATTTCAGTTGTTTCACACTTTTTTGTTAAGTATATAATTCCTCATGTGTTAATTCATAGTTTTGATGCCTTCAGTGTGAATGTACAATTTTCATAGTCATGAAAATACAGAAAAATCTTTAAATTAGGTGTCCAAACTTTTGGTCTGTACTGTATATCTATCCACATATCTATCTATAGATATATCTATGGATAGATGTAGATAGATTTATGGATAGTTAGATGGATATATGGATAGTTAGATATATGGATAGATATAGATATATCTATCCATATATCTATATATCTACATCTATCCATAGATATATCTAGAGATATATGAATAGATCTATATCTATCTATCGATAGAAGGAATGAGATAGATAAATAGATGATAGATATAATAGAAGGAATGAGATAGATGATAGAATAGATAAAAGGAATGAGCTAGATAGATGATAGATCTATAGATAGATCTATAGAAAGATAATATCTTTTGATCTATGTATAGATCTATCTGTTATCTATCTAGCTATTTCCATCTATATCTATTATCTGTCTGTCTATCTGTGTGTACTGGAGTGTGGGTTGGACAAGAAATGACATCACAAATCTTTTTTTGGGTTTTTTTTGTTCAGTAATACATCTTTATTTAGCTTTCAAAAACACATACAAAAACGCTTCAAAAAACGCATAAAAAATGTATCAAAAACGCACCTGCTTTTTCTGCCAAGAAATGCAGATTCAGTGCAGAAAAATCCGCAGGCAAATCTGCAACGTGTGCACATAACCTTACCAGTGCACTCTCGCTCATCACTAGGGTGGATCAGTAAAACTCTTTGGGTTCATGTGCTGTCTGAGGAAAACTCCCACCATGTTTCTCCAAAAATAAGTCGAGGTCTTAAGGTACCTTCACACATAACGATATTGTTAACGATCTCGTTGCTTTTTGTGACGTAGCAACGATATCGTTAATGAAATCGTTGTGTGACAGCGACCAACGATCAGGCCCCTGCTGGGAGATCGTTGGTCGCTGAATAAAGTCCAGAACTTTATTTCGTCGCTGGACTCCTGCTGACATCGCTGGATCGGCGTGTGTGACACCGATCCAGCGATGTCTTCACTGGTAACCAGGGTAAACATCGGGTAACTAAGCGCAGGGCCGCGCTTAGTAACCCGATGTTTACCCTGGTTACCATCCTAAAAGTAAAAAAAAACAAACACTACATACTTACCTACCGCTGTCTGTTCCCGGCGCTGTGCTCTGCACTCCTCCTGTACTGGCTGTGAGCGTCGGTCAGCCGGAAAGCAGAGCGGTGACGTCACCGCTCTGCTTTCCGGCCGCTGTGCTCACAGCCAGTGCAGGAGGAGTGCAGAGAAGCAGAGCGCCGGAGGACAGACGGCTGTAGGTAAGTATGTAGTGTTTTTTTTTTTTTACTTTTAGGATGGTAACCAGGGTAAACATCGGGTTACTAAGCGCGTCCCTGCGCTTAGTTACCCGATGTTTACCCTGGTTACCGGCATCGTTGGTCGCTGGAGAGCTGTCTGTGTGACAGCTCTCCAGCGACCAAACAGCGACGCTGCAGCGATCGACATCGTTGTCGGTATCGCTGCAGCGTCGCTTAATATGAAGGGGCCTTTATAGTTTTGGATATGAAGAAAAAGAAAGTGGCAGCACTCACCGATCTTCTTATGCAGGTGTATTTATTTGGTAAAAGTCTTCACGGCACAGGGGTGTGTAACATAGGGATGCGGGAGCAGAACGACGGCCGTTTCGCGCCGGTCTGGCGCTTCAACGGGTTCAATGGGGGATCGGACGTGACGCCTGAAGTAGTGTGAGCTGACATAGCTCCTCCTTACAATCTCACTCTTCCCCCCCACGGTACAAACTTAGATTAAAAAAACATTAAAATCAAAGGTACATGCAGACAAGTGTACATAAACGTTGCAATTGAAATGGCATCTTAACTGTACCTAAAGCATATAGTGAGCAACAGAATACAGCAACATTCAATACTGAACACATAAACCTTATATCCTTATGATAAAGACTGTTAGCGCTTACACTCACTTATACTCTATATTTCACTATTTTTACTATTTTTCCTATTATGACTCCTTCTTTTCCTCATATATAACTCTATTGATAATGTCTTATCCAACTACACTAGCGAGATAACAGACCCAAGATAGACCATATTGTCCCTATATGAGACATATCAATTAGGTAAAGGATCATACGGAAAACTAGAGAAGCGTGTTTTATACCTAAAATGAGGATAACGGTCACAAAAATATGGACATGTCTATTTTGTCGTTAAGACCAGCGGGGCCCATGGCTCCCGTTTTCATGATCCAAGTCGCCTCACACCTTAATAGTGTATTGTGATAATCACCTCCTCGTGTGGGCGGTTTAATCTGTTCTATCCCTGCGAATGACAATACACCCGCATTACCTCCATGTTCTTCCCTTATATGTGTTATAAGCCTGGGTGCACCTTTTTCTGTTATAACGGATCTGCAATGTTCTCTGAACCGCACTGAAAGGCATCTAATGGTCTTCCCTATGTAGAAACGCTCACATGGGCAGTATATCACATAAACCACGTGTTTAGTTTTGCAAGTTATAAATTGCATCACTTTGTGTTTGACTGGTCCAATATGCAAAATCCTGTCTGTGACATGCTGTTGACAATACTTGCAATGTCCACATCGATGATTCCCTAAAGCCTTTATAGTTTTATTTGCTTCACAAGAGCAAGTGCGCTAGGGCTTATTTTCAGGAGATGTTGTTTTTTTTGTTTTTTTTTCCATTTGACAACAATTCACTTTTATTTTTGAATAAAAATTTTTTATTCACATATAATCATGTCATTACATTCTGGAACATCAACAAACACTAGAAACACTGAATTCCATCACAAATTTCTTCAAATCTTATTTTCCATCTACAACAATAGACTTTTTACAAAGGCTAATGAAGAATGATGGGGTTAGAACAGAAGGATATATATTTTGTACTGTTAGCAAGTGGATAGAAAAATAATTAAGATGTGAGAGTCTTCGGTGGTTGAAACCTTTTAGGCTGTGTGCACACGTTGCAGTTTTTTCGCGGTTTTTCCCGATAAAAACGCTATAAAACCGCAAAAAAAAAAAAAAAACCTGCCTACAATAAGCATCCCATCATCTAGAATGAATTCCGCATTTTTTGTGCACATAATGCGTTTTTTTCCACGAAAAAAACGCATCGCGGTAAAAACCGCAGCATGTTCATTAAGGCTGTGTGCACACGTTGCAGGTTTTTCGCGTTTTTTCCCCGATTAAAAACGCTATAAAACCGCAAAAAAACGCATACAATAAGCATCCCATCATTTAGAATGAATTTTGCATGTTTTGTGCACATGATGCGTTTTTTCCGTGAAAAAACGCATCGCGGTAAAAACCGCAGCATGTTCATTAATTTTGCGTTTTTTGCGGATTTCCCACTACAAAATGCATTGAGAAGTGTCCGGAAAAAAACGCGGCAAAGATGCGTCAAAACCGCGGCAAAATCGCTGCAAAAACGCATGCAGTTTTCTTGCGGATTTCTTGCAGAAAATGTCCGGTTTTTCTCAGGAATTTTTTGCGAGAAATCCTGAACGTGTGCACATAGCCTTAATGGCTAACTGAAAAGATGGTAACAAATTGCAAGCTTTGAAGACTACTCGGGACTCTTCATCAGGCATAGACTAATACAAAATCTGAACAATCACATATTTATACGCAATGGGACAAAGAAATAATGCAAAAGATAAAACAAGTGACATGAAGTAGAACGATCATTATGGGAGTGGGATAAACAGTTGTAGCTGTAAATATTGGAACAGTTCATATTTATAATTTTATTATTATTATAAGGAGTGAGAAAGTTTTATTGTCCTGTGATTGAGGTCTGGTTGGGCTGTGAAGCCCCCACAAGGTATGAGGAGAGCACATTCCTTATTTGATATAGAAAAATGCAAATGATCTCTTCAGAGAGGAAGAGGACTAGAACTCTAGCACAGTCGATAGGAAGTAGCAATTTATTTTTAGGATTGCTACTTCCTATAGGTGGCACTAGAGTTCTAGTCTTCTTCCTCTCTGAAGAGACAATTTGCATATTTCCCAGAGGAACATTGTGGATTTAAGTCTCATCTCGGCATGCTTAACATGTCACTCTCCGCAAGGAGAAACATTACCCCTTGGATTTTGATACAGAAAGACATAAATCCATGTGACACATTCATTCCTGAACTGAGTGTGTCAAAGGTTACCATAAGTTTGTACTCAGACTCTTCTCGTGCTGAGACTTGAAGTTACCTGCTAATACTAGTAATTTTTTGTCCAAGGGGCTGTTAATTGTGTGACAATGAGAATTTATCCTTGTTCTAAGTTTTTGCCCTGTCTCCCCTACATACAGACCCCCATCTGTTCATTTTGTACATACAATTACCGTATATACTCGAGTATAAGCCGAGATTTTCAGCCCAAATTTTTGGGCTGAAAGTGCCCCTCTCGGCTTATACTCGAGTCATGGTCGGCGGGTGAGGGGGAGAGAGGTCTGTCGCATACTCACCTGCTTCCGGGGCTCCTGGCGCTGTCCCTGCCTGTCCCATGGTCTTCGGGTACTGCAGCTCTTCCCCTGTTCAGCGGTCACATGGGACTGTTCATTAAAGTTATGAATATGGACTCCACTCCCATAGGGGTGGAGCCGCATATTCATTCCTGTAATGAGCGGTGCCAGTGACCGCTGACAGAGGAAGAGGCTGCGGCACCCGGAGACCATCTGTCCGGGATAAGGCGCCAGGTACGCCGGGAGCGGGTGAGTATTACATATTTACCTGTCCACGTTCCACCCGCCGGGCGCCGCTCCGTCTTCCCGTCTTCTGCACTGACTGTTCAGGTCAGAGGGTGCGATGACATACTAATCTGCGCGCCGCCCTCTGCCTGAACAGTCAGTGCGGAGAGACGCCGAGACGGGACGCTGAGGAGCTGCGGGCAGCAAGAGAGGTGAGTATGTCATTTTTTTTTTTTTTTTATTGCAGCAGCAGCAGCATTATATATTGCACAGCTTTATATGGAGCATCTATGGGGCAATAATGAACGGTGCAGATCATTCCATATGGCACAGCTTTATATGGAGCATCTATGGGGCCATAATGAACGGTGCAGAGCATTCTATATGGCACAGCTTTATATGGAGCATCTTAAGGGGCAATAATGAACGGTATGGAGCATCTATTTTTATTTTTGAAATTCACCGGTAGCTGCTGCATTTCCCACCCTAGGCTTATACCCGAGTCAATAAGTTTTCCCAGTTTTTTGTGGCAAAATTAGGGGGGTCGGCTTATACTCGGGTCGGCTTATACTCGAGTATATACGGTAAGTACACTGCATTAGATGTGATGCGTTTGAAAGTACCTGACATCTTGTAGTCCTGATATAAGTTTGGGATCTTTAACCCCTTAGCGACCGCCGATACGCCTCTTAACGGCGGCCGCTAAGGGTACTTAAACCACAGCGCCGTTAATTAACGGCGCTGTGGAAAAAGTAAATAGCGCCCCCCAGAGTAGGATTTTCTCCGGAGTCTCGGCTGCCGGGGGTAGCCGAGACCCCAGAGAACATGATTCGGGGTTCCGCCAAAACACAACTGATCCAGTGCACGACGGACGCGACGTGTGGCCATCCGTCACGATCCGTCGGCAATAGAAGTCTATGGGCAAAAAAACGCATCCTGCGGGCACATTTGGAGGATCCGTTTTTTGTCCAAAACGACGGATTGCGACGGATGCCAAACGACGCAAGTGTGAAAGTAGCCTTAGGGCTAGGGTTAGAGTTGGGGCTAAAGTTAGGGTTAGATTTGGGGTTAGGGTTTGGATTAGAGTTGGTATTAGGGTTAGGGTTGGCATTAGGGTTACGCTTGGGATTAGGGTTAGGGTTGTGATTAGGGGTGTATTGGGATTAGGGTTAGGTTTGAGGTTAGGGTTGAGATTAGGATTAGGGGTGTGTTGGATTTAGGGTTTTGATTAGGGTTATGGTTAGGGTTGACATTAGGGTTGTTTTGGGGTAAGATGGAGTTTGCATCTCGGCTTCAGGAAAATGGCCGCCGCGATCTCCATCTGCGCACGCGCGGCATCCCGCGGCCATTTTACTGAAGCCCCGTGCAGCAGAGCACTCCATCTGCGCACGCGCGGCCTCAGGAAGATGGCCGCCCCCACCGATGACAAGGGTAATAGCGCAGATCGCGCACTTTTTCTTCACCTGCGCGCAGTGGATTTGGCACTTGGACATGCGCACACCACTACGCCACCAACGGAAAGCTGGGGAAGAAACAGCGATGTCCCCACGCCCACCCGACCTGACCAGCCTGATTGACAGGCGAAAACGGCGACTTTGGTAATGTATTTCGCAGCATAGGTGGGGAATAAGGGTACACTACATACACTATTGTAACGCACAGCGCAGGCCCTATTTGACAGTATTTTTATCTCAATCTGAAAAAACGGGGTGACAGGTTCCCTTTAATGATGGTGTCCTAAGTTGATGGTGGGATGAAATTGATTAAACTGTTCATAGAACGTCTTTAGTTGTTGCTCAGACTCCGTCCAGATGATTAAAATATAGTCGCTTTCAAGCTTGGCCATGCAAACTGGGGAGCCATTTTACTTCCCATTGCTGTACCAGTCTGTAGATATATCTTATTATTAAATTCAAAGTAATTGTGGGTGAGGATGAATTCTGTAAATTTCACCACAGAATCGGCATCTGTCCCTGTATTTTCCATGAAGACTTTGCAATCATTTAATCCATTCTTGTGTAGGATATTGGAATACAAAGATTGCACATCCATGGTGGCCAGGGTGGTTCCTTCTGGTAAAGGACTTATTGCTGATACAGTAGTTTATTCAATAGGTCAGTTGTGTCCTGAATGCAGCTGGGTGTATCCTCTACCCAGAAACCTGCTCGGATGCCCACACATTAAATAATTTGTGCATTGTGGGAAGCATGTAGCATGTCCCTATTCTAGAAGACTCTGGTCTCAGGTCATCGCCTCTTATGGATTTGTCAAGAAGACAACATGAACTTGATTAGTTCCTTGTAATAAACCTGTGTAGGGTCAGACTCCAATTTTTTTATAGTAGTGTCTGTCTTCAGTTGTCAGTTTGCTTTTTTAATGTAGTCTGATGTCTTCATCGTGACTATTGCACCTCCTTTGTCAGTAGGTTTAATGATCATTTCTTTGTTGGTGTTCAAAGACTGTGTGGCCTTTCTCTCCTGTGCACTGATGTTGGATGCTTGTGTCTACAAAGGTGGATTTTGTCAAATGTTTGGGTCTGTATAGTTATCCAAATGAGGGTTGCGTTCAGATGGAGGTGTCCATTTTGACCTCCTTTTGGTTGACAAGATCCCTCTTCCTTCAGTCTGTATCATTGAAATAATCTCAGCCGCAGTCTTCTGAAATAATTTTCCATATCAGTACAGAGTTCAGTGTTATCTAGGGCCTTAGTCGGACAAAGAGAGTCCTCTGGAAAGCACAGCCACTGCACTTTGTTGGACTTACAATCTGAGAAAATGGTGATTAGATGATTTTTACGGTCACTGATCGAGCGATCATTCTGTCCCATACATATCATGTTACTAGCAGCACATCTCCCATTTACACTTGATGATGTGCTAAAGAGAACAATGGCCCTGATTTCATTAACCCCTTAATGATTGCTGATATGTCTTTTAACGGCGGCAGTTAAGGGTACTTATGCCTCAGCACCACCTTTTAACGGCGCTGAGAAATAAGTGCCCTGCCTGACCCCCCCCCCCCCCCCCCGAACATTGGAAAATCTCCGGGGCCTCGGCTACCCTCGGTAACATGATTCAGGTCGGTTTTTACCAACCCCAGTGTTGCAACCACCGTTATTCATGGAATAACGGCGACCGCAAAGAAAAAAAAAAAACTATTTCCTATTTATTCCTCTCTCCTCTGATATGATCTAGCACATCAGAGGAGAGAGAAATGGGGTCACCCAAGCTCCCACGGTACCTCCGGCACCTCCTGTATTCCCCTGGTGATGTCCCCCGGCGTTTTCCCTCTGGGAAGAAAATGGCAGGGGCGTGTCAGTGCGCCCGACAAGATCTGCCATCCGGCACCCGGCAACAATAGGAAATGTTTCCTATTGGTTCATTTTGATCACTGTGAGAGACCCTATCACAGTGAACAAAATAAAAAAAATAGTAAATCAAACCCCCCTTTATCACCCCCTAAGGTAAAATTAATAAAATGGCTAAAGTTGCGGGTTGGGAATGTGGTCTGTTAGGCTACGTTCACATTTGCGTTGTGCGCTGCTGCGTCGGCGACGCAACGCACAACGCAAACAAGAACGCATGCCAAAACGCATAGTTTTGCAACGCATGCGTCCTTTTTTTGCCGGATTTTGGACGCAAAAAAAAAAGCATCTTGCTGCGTCCTCTGCGCCCTACGGTTGAGGCACAAAAGACACATGCATCGCAAAACGCATGTCCATGCGCCCCCATGTTAAATATAGGGGCGTATGTGTCGCCGCGGCTGCGCCCGGCGCAGCCTGGCAGAACGCTAATGTGAACGTAGCCTTAGAGATGGATATTGGGGGGGGGGGGGGGAGGGTTCCACTGTTTAGGTACATCAGGGGCGGCATGGCGCCCGCCATTGATTCCGGCCAATTTTGCGTTCAAAAAGTCAAATGGTGCTCCCTCCCTTCTGAGCCCTGCCATGCGCCCAAATAGTGGCTTTCCCCCACATACGGGGTATCGGCGTACTCAGGAGAAATTGCACAACAAATTTTGTGGTTCATTTTCTCCTAATTCCCTTGTGAAAATAAAAAATTTTGGTTCAAAAGTAAATTTTTTGTGAAAGTAAAATGTTCATTTTTACCTTACACATTGCCTTAGTTTTCCTGAAACACCTGAAGGGTTAATAATCTTCTTGAATGTGGTTTTGCCACAAAAAGAGAAAACACAGTAGTTTAACTATAAATGGCTTCACCCAACCACTAACCATGAGTGGAGGAAAAATTTAGGTGTTATCATTAGAGATGAGCGAGTATACTCGTTGTTCGGGTGGTCTCCAAGTATTTGGATGTGCTCGGAGATTTAGTTTTCCTTGCCGCAGCTGAATGATTTTGCGGCCACTAGACAGCTTGATTACATGTGGGGATTCCCTAGTAACCAGGAAACCCCCACATGTACTCAGGCTGGCTAGTAGCTGTAAATCATGCAGCTGTGTCAACAAAAACTAAATCTCCAAGCAGTCACAAATACTCGGAGATCACCAGAGCAACGAGTATACTCGCTCATCACTAGTTATCATTCATATTCTCTGAAAGAAGGCCAAGAAAGCAAACATTCTGCCGGGGTATGTAAACTTTTGAGAACTATATATTCATATGTGATAATGCTATTACACATTATTGGTCAATAATATAACATGTTAGGGCATGTTGGGTTAGGCTATGGGTTGAACTAGATGGACTTATAGTCTTCCTTCAACCTCAATAACTATGTAACTATAATATTGTTTGCACTTTACCTATTAGCATATACTGTATATCACTTGCACTTTATTTGGTTATATCATTTTTTGTGGGTTTATATACACTACTATATACTTTTCTGCATCTGATTTGTGGATTCATATTGAAATGTATTGTATACATAATTATATTTCCTTGATTTATTGGAGATCAATATTGTGTATATTTTGGTTTTAATTTGTGTTAATTATGATATAATATTTCTTGTGAATAAAGTTTATATTATATATATGTACTCCTTGTTACACTCTGAGGGAAAAAAGCGCACAACACGTGTAGCACGGATGTATGAATGCACTGTTATGCTGAAAGTGGCTTTATAAACCCCTATATAGAAATAAATGAGCACAGCTGAGCAATCTGATCTGCTACATGTTTATGGGTAAGTTAGGAGATGACTATTTTGCAAATGACCAGTATTATTGAGTGCTTTCATTTGGTGGCCCCATGCACTATCTATATATATAATTGTCTAAGGGTTTTTCCGTCTGTCTGTCTGTCTTTCTGTCTGTCTTTCTGTCTGTCTGTCCTGGAAATCCCGCGTCTCTGATTGGTCGAGGCCTGGCGGCCTCGACCAATCAGCGACGGGCACAGCGACGATGATGTCATAATGGTTGCCATGGCGACAATGATGTCATAAAGGTTGCCTTGACCAATCAGCGACGATGATGTCATAATGGTTGCCATGGCGACGATGATGTCATAAAGGTTGCCTCGACCAATCAGCAACGGGCACAGCGACGATGATGTCATAATGGTTGCCATGGCGACGATGATGTCATAAAGGTTGCCTCGACCAATCAGCGACGGGCACAGTCTGCCGCGAATTCTGGCATCATCATTGTCCATATACTACGGGGACATGCATATTCTAGAATACCCGATGCGTTAGAATCGGGCCACAATCTAGTCTACTATATAATTGTCTAAGGGTCACTTCCGTCTGTCCTTCTGTATGTCTGTCACGGATATTCATTGGTCGTGGCGTCTGTCTGTCATGGAAATCCAAGTCGCTGATTGGTCGTGGCTGTTTTGCCGCGACCAATCAGCGACGGGCACATTCCGGAAGAAAATGGCCGCTCCTTACTCCCCGCAGTCAGTGTCCAGCACCCGCATACTCCTTTTTGGTCACCGCTCACACAGGGTTAATGCCGGCGGTAACGGACCGCGTTATGCCGCGGGTAATGCACTCCGTAACCGCTGCTATTAACCCTGTGTGTCCCCAACTTTTTACTATTAATGCTGTCTATGCTGCATCGATAGTAAAAAAAAAAAAAAAATGTAATGTTAAAAATAATAAAAAACAAAAAACCTGCTATTCTCATCCTCTGTAGTCCACCGAGCCGCACGCGCCTGCCGCCATCTTCCACTCCCAGTGATGCATTGCAAAATTACCCAGAAGTCTTAGCAGTCTCGCAAGACCGCTAGGTTATCTGAGTAATTTCGCAATGCATCCTGTGAACGGAAGATGGCGGCAGCTGTGCGCGTATCGCCGGAGCTTCGCTGGATCCCAGAGGGTGAGTATATAACTATTTTTTATTTAAATTATTTTTTAACAGGGATATGGTGCCCGCACTGCTTTATACTACGTGGGCTGTGTTAGATACCGCGTGGCTGCTATATACTATAGGCAGTGTTATATACTATGTGGGCAGTGTTATATACTATGTGGGCAGTGTTATATACTACGTGGCTGTGCTATATACTACGTGGTGGTGCTATATACTACGTGGCCACTGTTATATACTGCGTGGGCAGTGTTATATACTACGTGGCTGCTATATACTGCGTGGGCAGTGTTATATACTACGTGGCTGCTATATACTGTGTGGGCAGTGTTATATACTACGTGGCTGCTATATACTGCGTGGGCTGTGTTATATATTACGTGGTCAGTGTTATATACGGCGTGGCCTGTGTTATATACTACACCGCCTGTGTTATATACTGTGTGGCTGCTATATACTGTGTGGGCTGTGTTATATAGTACGTGGCTGTTATATACTGTGTGGCCACTGTTATATATTGCGTGGCCTGTATTAACACATCGGGTATTCTACAATATGTATGTATATAGCAGCCACATAGTATATAGCACAGGACACATAGTATTTGTCTGCTATATACTACATGGCTCCTATATACTACGTGGTCTGTGCTATATACTATGTGGCTGCTATATACATACAGAAATACATATTCTAGAATACCCGATACGTTAGAATCGGGCCACCATCTAGTTATTTATAACCTCCGTAGCACAGCTAACATGAAACTGCGGAGATGCAGTATTGTGTATGACAGGTTATTTAAAACACCCTTTTTTTCTTCAATTTTAGGCTGTCCGATGCTATGAAGCTCTAATCCTAAAATCTGAGGGTAAAGTAGAGTCCGATTTCTTCTGTCAGTTAGGCCATTTCAACCTATTGTTGGAAGACTATCCAAAAGGTAAGAATATAAGCAAGTATTTTTGTGATGGCTTTTTCTATATTCCATTTTGTGATGGGGTATATAACTATATTGCAGGCTGAATTGAACACATTCCTTCTTTTCTTTGAAGGCTTGTACCAAATTGATGCTCGGATCGCAGCAGAGCGGGAGCCGAGGGTCATTAGCATATCTCATCCGATGCTCTCGCATTAGATGTGATACGCTAGTGGGACCCCGGCCTAATAGGAAGACAGGAAGATTCAAATTTGAGTATATGCCTCGAATGTATACCCAAGATGTTGTTTTTTTTGTTTTGTTTTTAATTGCCTTTGTTTTTTTTTTTCTTTACAGCATAAGTAGACTTTAAGACCGCATTCACACATCTGTGTTGTTTTCAGATTATGGATGCAAGCTCAACAGTCACATAATTACACACGAGGCTGTTGAAGGGAACCTGTTAGCAGGTTTTTAGACCCTGAAGTAACCTTATCACAGTAAAGTACCTGTAATGATAAATACTTCCATACATTTTAATTTCATATCTGTGTCTCTGATGTCTTGTAATCCATCAGAAAATGTTTATGCAAATTAACTTGAAAGTGCTGGTATTTGGTCTTCAGTTACAGCTCTTTGGATTCTTCAACCTCTTTTTTTTCTGCTCCTGGCTCAGCCTCCTGGCAGTGATTGATAGGTCACTCTTCTGTCACCTGCATTCCATATTTCATGCAATCACCATCATTTTGGAGAGTAACATATGCTCACTAACATCCTGATGAAGTTGTGAGAGCCAGAATATCCATCTGCGTGTGCAATGCCCTCCGAGAATAATGGCGAGTGCACTGGATGTCTATTTCTATGACCTGCTAACCCACCAACATTCCCAGCATGACCAAAGGATGCTCTGTCTTTCATAACATCATTAAAAAATTACGCATGAGCATTCTCCAGAATATCTTCGTAAAATGTTGGTTAGGAGAGCAGGTCTCTGACCATCAATCACTGGCAGGAGGCCATACTAACTAGTCATAACATTGTAGTTGTAGGCAAACGCCTTTAACACCTTCCCAACATGTGGCGTAGTAGGGTGATAGTGTATGGAGCAGACTCAAAATCTGAGCCCATATCATACCTGGGAAATCCCAGTTCAGCCAGTATCTTTAATGGCAGCGAGCAAAGCTTACTTGACCACTGCTATATAACAATGTAAGTAGTGTAATTGATGGTGTACACCTGCCCCAATGAGTGTGCAGCCCATGTGGCTGCGATCTTAGTCCTTCTGTGAATCTCAGCATGTGGCCGTGCTTCATAGCAGAGCATCAATTTAACTGTGTACTGAAATCCACTAATATATTAGTTTAATCACAGGTTCATGTAAAAGTAAAGTGAAAAAAATATATAAAAATTCAAGTTATCTTTATTTCATGTTTAATAATTAACCCCTTAATTCCATTGGACGTACTATCCCGTCAAGGTGACCTAGGACTTAAATCCCAGGGACGGGATAGTACGTCCAGTGCGATCAGCCGCGCTCACGGGGGGAGCGCGGCCGATCGTGGCCGGGTGTCAGCTGACTATGGTAGCTGACTATCGTAGCTGACATCCGGCACTATGCGCCAGGAGTGGTCACGGACTGCCCCTGGCACATTAACCCCCGGCACAATGCGATCAAACATGATCGCAGTGTTCCGGCGGTATAGGGAAGCATCGCGCAGGGAGGGGGCTCCCTGCGTGCTTACCTGAGACCCTCAGAGCAACGCAATGTGATCTTACCACCTCCTCCCTGCAGGCCCGAATCCAAAATGGCTGCGGGGCTGCATCTGGGTCCTGCAGGGAAATAGCTTACCAGCGCCTGCTCAGACCAGGCACCGGGAAGCCTCCCTGCTGTGCTGTGTGATCACTGATCTGACACAGTGCACAGCAAAGTGTCAGATCAGCGATCTGTCAATATAATGTGATGTCCCCCTGGGGAAAAGTAAAAAAAAAAAAATTCCTAAATAATAAAAAAAATATATATATTGTTCCAATAAATACATTCCTTTATCTAAATAAACAATAAAAGTACACATATTTAGTATCGCCGCGTCCGTAACGACTGGATCTATAAAACTGTGCCACTAGTTAACCCCTTCATTGAACACCGTAAAAAAATTAAAAAACGAGGCAAAAATCAACCCTCTATTATCATACCGCCGAAGAAAAAGTGGAATAGCACGCGATCAAAAAGACCGATATAAATAACCATGGTACCACTGAAAACGTCATCTTATCCCACAAAAAACGAGCCACCATACAGCATCATCAGCGAAAAAACGCGGAATGGTATAAACGCCTCCCTTCCCCCCCCCCTTCCAAAGAAATTAATGAATAGCGGGTTTTTGGTCATACTGCCTCACATAAATCGGAATAAAAAGCGATCAAAAAATGTCACGTGCCCGAAAATGTTACCAATAAAAACGTCAACTCGTCCTGCAAAAAACAAGACCTCACATAACTGTGGACCAAAATATGGAAAAATTATAGCTCTCAAAATGTGGTAACGCAAAAAAATATTTTTTGCACTAAAAAGCGTCTTTTAGTGTGTGACGGCTGCCAGTCATAAAATTCCTCTAAAAAACCCGCTATAAAAGTAAATCAAACCCCCCTTCATCACCCCCTTAGTTAGGGAAAAGTACATTTTTAAAAAAAAAAATGTAATTCCATTATCCCATTAGGGTTGGGGCTAGGGGTGTGGTTAGGGGTGTGGTTACGGGTGTGGTTGGGGTAATGGTTGGTATTAGGGTTAGGGGTGTGTTTGGGTTAGGGTTTCAGTTATAATTGGGGGTTTCCACTGTTTAGACACATCAGGGGCTCTCCAAACGCGACATGGCGTCCGATCTCAATTCCAGCCAATTCTGCGTTGAAAAAGTAAAACGGTGCTCCTTCCCCTCCGAGCTCTCCCGTGGGCCCAAACAGGGGTTTACCCCAACATATGGGGTATCGGCGTACTCAGGACAAATTGGACAACAACTGCTGGGGTCCAATTTCTCTTGTTACCCTTGGGAAAGTAAAAATTTGGGGGGCTAAAAAAACATTTTTGTGAAACAAAAATTATTTTTTATTTTCACGGCTCTGCGTTATAAACTGTAGTGAAATACTTGGGGGTTCAAAGTTCTCACAACACATCTAGATAAGTTCCTTGGGAGGTCTAGTTTCCAATATGGGGTCACTTGTGGGGGGTTTCTACTGCTTAGGTACATTAGGGGCTCTGCAAACGCAATGTGACGCCTGCAGACTATTCCATCTAAGTCTGCATTCCAAATGGCGCTCCTTCCCTTCCGAGCTCTGCCATGCAGTGTACTTAAAACAAATTGCACTACAACTTTTGGGGTCCAATTTCTCCTGTTACCCGTGGAAAAATACAAAACTGGGGGCTAAAAATAATTTTTGTGGAAACAAAAAAAAGAATTTTTATTTTCACAGCTCTGTGTCATAAACTGTAGTGAAATACTTGGGGGTTCAAAGCTCTCACAACACATCTAGATAAGTTCCTTAGGGGGTCTACTTTCCAAAATGGTGTCACTTGTGGGGGGTTTCAATGTTTAGGCACATCAGTGGCTCTCCAAACGCAACATGGCGTCCCATCTCAATTCCAGCCAATTTTGCATTGAAAAGTCAGACGGCGCTCCTTCCCTTCCGAGCTCTGTCATGCGCCCAAAAAGTGGTTTACCCCCACATATGGGGTATCAGGGTACTCAGGACAAATTGTACAACAACTTTTGGGGTCCATTTTCTCCCGTTACCCTTTGTAAAATAAAACAAATTGGAGCTGAAGTAAATTTTTTGTGAAAAAAAATATTAAATGTTCATGTTTTTTCAAACATTCCAAAAATTCCTGTGAAGCACCTGAAGGGTGAATAAACTTCTTGAATGTGGTTTTGAGCACCTTGAGGGGTGCAGTTTTTAGAATGGTGTCACACTTGGGTATTTTCTATCATATAGACCCCTCAAAATGACTTCAAATGAGATGTGGTCCCTAAAAAAAAATGGTGTTGTAAAAATGAGAAATTGCTGGTCAACTTTTAACCCTTATAACTCCCTAACAAAAAAAATTTGTTTCCAAAATTGTGTTGTTGTAAAGTAGACATGTGGGAAATGTTACTTATTAAGTATTTTGTGTGACATATCTCTGTGATTTAAGGGCATAAAAATTCAAAGTTGGAAAATTGCGAAATTTTCAAAATGTTCGCCAAATTTCCGTTTATTTCACAAATAAACGCAGGTAATATCAAAGAAATTTTACCACTATCATGAAGTACAATATGTCTCAAGAAAACATTGTCAGAATCACTGGGATACGTTGAAGCGTTCCAGAATTATAACCTTATAAAGGGACAGTGGTCAGAATTGTAAAAATTCGCCCGATCATTAACGTGCAATCCACCTTCGGGGCTTAAGGGGTTAAAAATAAGCTTAGTTGGCATTAATATACTCTGAGCTAAAAATTACCCCGTACCATAAAACGCGGTAAAAAGGAAAAAAGGGAAAATACCTATAAAAGCAATACAGTGTGATCAGGATGTCGTATGTACTCAAGAAATGGCATCAATAAAAAAAAAATGTCCACTTGCATGCAAAAAATTCCCAAGCATGAACATCAACCCATCGATAAAAAAAAAAATTAGGCATGAATCTCAGAAAAATGGCAACACAAATTAAATTTCTTGCCACTGAAGTTTTAATTAGGGTATGTTTCCACGTGCAGGAAACGCTGCGTGTCTGACGCTGCATAGAGCCGCAGCGTCAGACACGCAGCGTCCAGATGTTACAGCATTGTGGAGGGGGTTTAATGAAATCCCGTCTCCACTATGTGTGGTAACACGCACGCGGCGGCCCTGCGACTCCGGACATGCTGCGCGTCTTTTCAGATCGCAGCATGTCCGTATATCTTGCGGCGACGTTGCGTCGCCGCAAGGTATAGCACAGGGCCCTATGCGATGGGTGCGATGATGCCGGATAAGGGGACGGGGCTTACCGCAGAGCGGCAAAGCCGCTCCGACGATACTGCCGGCCATCCTGATCGTGGACACGCAGCCTAAGAATTAAAAATTCTTGTTTGGTATCGCCTTACTCATACTGACCTTGGAAATCATGAACACCATAAAAAATATGCAATCACATTTTTCCCGTAATTTCACAGTTCTTGGCTTTTTTTCAGTACACTGATAAAATGAATGTCATTCAAAACTACAACTCATCCCGCCGAAATACCGCTGATGACTGTGTGGACTATAAACATAACCCTGTGGATTTGATTTGTCGCACATTTTCCTCCAGAATTCATGTGTATAAAGCTTTAAAAAAGTCACAATTTTGGTGTAATTCAAGGCTGCTTTAAAATTTTGCGACTGCTGGCATTCTCACACCATTTCTGCACAGTACTGACAAATTGGGTGCAGCTGGGGCAGGATGAGGATATATTTCCTAAAATAGAGGAAAGATGAAATCACAAAATTTGGTTTTCGTAAAATTTGCTGCTTTGTGTTTTTTTTTTTTTTGTTCAAATGTTTAAGTTACTGCAGTAAAATTATAAGCATTTCATAAGTTTTTAAAACTTTTATTGTCAAAAATATGCAAGATTTTGAAAAGACTGCAGTGTCGACCGTTTTCTGAGATATTTTTTGCAATTCACCCCAGCAAGCTAGATATACTCTCCTGTGCAAATGTGTAACTGATTACATTGCATTCTTGTGTAATCAGTGCCTGGAGATTATCACAATTTCAGTGTATTTATTTGTCCACTTTTTGAGAATTAACCACAGGTTTTCAATGGGATTGAAAATGTCGACTTTTTGTTCACGAAGCTACTTGGTTATCACTTGTGACATGTTCTCCATCACGCTGGCAAAAGTATTGCTTATCCCAAAATTTCTTTTTGATGGTTGGGAGAATCTTGGAGGATGTTTAGATCACATCCTTTCGTCATAGCGGTGAAGTAAAAATTGTGAGTGTGCGTAGTTGTGTGTTGATTGTGACCACTATCAGTTTTGTAATTTTGTATCCTAGTATTAATATATTTCAGATATTGTACTTCTGCAGATACCCTTTATGGTTATATAGTTGTTGCTGTATTATTTCTGCCTATAAAAATGAAATATAAATGCCCACAACCAAAGGTTTCCTTTCCATTTTTATTCCAAGTCGAAGGTATAAGAAGTACGGTAATTTTTCTCCTTGTGAAGAGTGACATATCAAATCTGTCATGACAACTGGTTGCGCTGTACAGTTCAAGTCCTCTTCCTTTCTAAAGAGGCAATTTGCATATTAAATTCCAAGTCTCGGAATCCTTGGTGAGGTAATGTCAGCAGCAGCATCATTCTTTCTCCAGAGTTAAAGGGATTGTCCACTACTGAGACAATCTCTTCTTACATACTGTTCCCCAGTGAAAATTAAAAAAAATCACCTACACTCCCCCCTTTCACCACCGCTGCCGTTCCAACGATGTCTGCGCGGGGTCTCACTCGCATGATCATATGGCTCGTGAGCACTGTAGGTAATCAGTGGCCACTATTGGGCTGCAGGTCCCAATTTCCTTTTGATGAAACCTTTTTCAAATGTGACCATTTTTTTCACATTTTCCAGTACAATTGGCAAAATGAATAACGTGATTCAAAACTAAAAGTCCTATAGGGAAAAAAAAAGCCCACATATGGCTGTGCAGACAGAAAAGTATAAAAAATTATGGCTCTTGGAACAAAAAATTAGAAATTCCCAGGTCATTAAGGGGTTAAACCATAAGGCATTTTAGGATTTCACGTTCACTTAGTTTTCTGGTGGTGCTGTTAAGATTGGGTTGACAAGTAGCAAACAACGCCTTTAAGGCCATGTTCACACAGTGCGTTTTTTACTGCGGAACCGCAGCGTTTTTGCCGCTGCGGTTCCACAGCTGTTTTCCATGCAGGGTACAGTACAATGTACCCTATGGAAAACAGGAACCGCTGTGCACATGATCCTGAATTTTCAAAAAAAAAGCCGCGCTGAATAGCTGCGGGAAAAAAGGAGCATGTCACTTCTTTTTTCGGAGCCGCAGCGGTTCTGCACCCATAGACCTCCATTGTGAGGTCAAACCCGCAGTAAAACCCGCAGATCAAAAATATATCTGCGGGTTTTATTGCGGTTTGTGGTGCCGAACCGCTGCAGCAGGAAGTGCAGGGAAGCGGGCGGAAGTGCGTGGGCGGAGTGTGGCTGCCCCGATCCCACCCCCCATGCTCCGATGCCCCCCCGTGCTCCGATGCCCCCCCCGTGCTCCGATGCCCCCCCGTGCCCTAATCTCCCCCCCCCTTATACTTACCCGGCCTCCCGGTGTCCGTACGGCCGTCTTCTCCCTGGGCGCCGCCATCTTGCAAAATGGCGGGCGCATGCGCAGTGCGCCCGCCGAATCTGCCGTCCGGCAGATTCGTTCCAAAGTGCATTTTGATCACTGAGAGAGGTTATATCTCAGTGATCAAAATAAAAAAATAGTAAATGACACCCCCCCCTTTGTCACCCCCATAGGTAGGGACAATAAAAAAATTAAGAATTTTTTTTTTTTTCCCCACTAAGGTTAGAATAGGGGTAGGGTTAGGGGTAGGGTTAGGGTATTTTCAGCCATTTTAACCCTAAAAAAAACTTCCTAGAAAACACACACTCTGCATAGAAAACTGCATAAAAAAAAGGATCAAAAAACGCACCAAAAAAACTCAAAAAAAGGACCAAAAAAAGGACCTGCGTTTTCTGCCAAGAGCTGCGGTTTCAGTCCTGAAAAAAAAAAAGGATGGAAATCAGGAACGTGTGAACATACCCTAACTCTTTAGGTATCACTATTGAAATCTAGAGCAGAAATCTTTTTACAGAAGTGTGTGGTCTGTTGCCTATAGTACCCCTGTGATGTGACCACAGCACCAGAAAGAAAGCTGTCTAGGGTCACCTTAGGGTTATCAATTTATACCAAATTGCCAAAGACAAAGATGGACTCCAAAGAAAACTTAAAGGGCCACTGTCACCCCCCTGCAGCCGTTATAAACTAAGAGCCACCTTGTGCAGCAGTAATGCCGCATTCTAACAAGGTGGCTCTTTTAGTTTTGTGTTCAGGTATTACTAAAATAAAGCGCTTTGAAACTTTGCAAAAATACCCATCTTTGTCCACGGAGGCGGGTCCTCAATCCCCAGTTTGAAGGGTATTCTGCCGTCACTCACATCTTCAGGGGCTTTCGGCGCTGCCCCCTCCGCGCTGTTTTCTTTTCAAATCCGGCGCCGGCGCTGTGTAAATGTTTGTGGGGCAGGCGCAGTAAGCTCTGGCGGTCTGACGTCCCAGCCAGGCTTGCAGACAGCGCCTGTGCTGGCAGTGCGGCCGCCCACCTCGGGAATCCCTGCCCCGCACTGTGTTATGCATTGTGCACAGTGCGGGGCTAGGATTCCTGGGCATGCGCACTGCGTGTGTCAGACTGTCACCCAGGTCCCCCGCCTTACAGCGTCTTTATACTGTAATCAGCTGATCGTGCCTCCTCCTTCTCTCACTAGCAGTCGCCGGGAAAGAACCAACATTGGCAACTTGCCTGCTAGCTGGTGTGTGTTTTTTCTAGGTGTATTCTTTAGGTGTATGGAGGAGGCACGATCAGCTGATTACAGTATAAAGACGCTGTAAGGCGGGGGACCTGGGTGACAGTCTGACACACGCAGTGCACATGCCCAGGAATCCTAGCCCCGCACTGTGCACAATGCATAACACAGTTCGGGGCAGGGATTCCCGAGGTGGGTGGCCGCACTGCCCGCACAGGCGCAGTCTCCAAGCCTGGCTGGGACGTCAGACCGCCAGAGCTTACTGCGCCTGCCCCACAAACATTTACACAGCGCCGGATTTGAAAAGAAAACAGCGCGGAGGGGGCGGTGCCGAAAGCCCCTGAAGATGTGAGTGACGGCAGAATACCCTTCAAATTGGGGATTGAGGACCCGCCTCCGTGGACAAAGACAGGTATTTTTGCAAAGTTTCAAAGCGCTTTATTTTAGTAATACCTGAACACAAAACTAAAAGAGCCACCTTGTTAGAATGCAGCATTACTGCTGCACAAGGTGGCTCTTTTAGTTTATAACGGCTGGAGGGGGGTGACAGTGGCCCTTTAACTTTTAATGGTGTGATAAGTAACAGAAACAAAAGGTCTTTAAAAACGCATGACACTTGATTAGAACAGTCAGTCATAGGTTTAGTAAAGTGCTCATGCTAGTATATTAACTATCTCTTGGCAGCAAAGTGCCGTATCAGAGAGACTGATCACTCTACTCGTACATATAGCTTTCTATTGCCTTCACCACTATATTGCTGGTAGGCAACGGTTGATTACTAATGTGGCTGCAATCATTCATAGTCAGTTATATCAACTCTATATGGTCGGCAGGCTCATTATCAATGGCTCTGTCAATACTTCCTAAAGTAATTAAATGAGCATACCAAGCATGCTGCTTGTTTCTTGTTAGTTATAACAGAATCGGCAGGCTCATTGTCAACGGCTCTGCCAAAACAGCCTTAACCCCTTAACAACCACCAATACACCTTTTAATGGGGGCAATTAATGGTACTTATTCCTCAGACCCCAGAGAACGTGATTCGGGTCGGTTTTTACTGACCCCAGTGTTGCCCCCGCAGAAAAAAAAAGTAAATTTCCCATTTAATTTCTCTGTCCTATAATGTGATTGCGCATCAGAGGAGAGAGAAATGGGTGCCCACACAGAAAATTGCCCACACAGAAAATTGCCCACACAGAAAATTGCCAATTGCAGTATCACAAAGTTTCAGATCTGTGATATTTGAGGTGAAAGGTGAGGATGTTCACATGATATGTGATCAACTTGTGATTTACAGCTGACCTAGTGCAAAACTGCAAAAATGAAGATCTGTGGTTTGTAGCAGTCTCGTTATCAGCAATAGATAGATCTAGTCTGCTCTCATCTCTCACTGATTCTGCCTTACTACTCTCACCATCCCAAAAGAGCAGCACGTGCAGAACCAGCAGCAGTGTGATCCAGAGGAGCTATCAGTGCTCACAAAAGAATCACTATTATATGTGGAGTTACATGGGACTGCAGGTCACATCTAATACATTATCATCTCAGTCCCACCAAAAGCAGGGTGCTGCTGGCAGAGATAGTTGGTCCTGGAAGCCCAGAAGGCACAGCAGAAAACACACACACACCTCACACACACACACACACCTCACACACGCACACACACCTCACACACGCACGCACGCACACACACCCCACACATGCACACACCCCACACACGCACACACCCCACGCACGCACACCCCACGCACGCACACCCCACGCACGCACACCCCACACACGCACACCCCACACACGCACACCCCACACACGCACACCCCACACACGCACACTTTTCTCTTCATCAGATGTATGGGCTCCTGTAGCCTTTTAAATTCTATAAAGACTTATGAATTTCACCCCTCCCCCTTCATTATGTAGTAATGTCCCCCATCCTGGTGACTCTGTCCACATCCTGGTGTATATATGCCAATGCTGGTATATATGGTTCCCATCCTGGTATGTATGGTCCACATGGTCTCCATTCTGGTATATATGCCCCCTTCCTGGTATATATGTCCCCAATCCTAGTGTGTGTCCCCGTTCTGCCCTTAATGCATAATTAAAAACAAAAACATTCTACTCACCTTTCCTCTTCTCTCACGTCGCCCAGTGTCTTTTGCAGCCACCACACAGCCCGGCAGCTAAAGCTACTTTCACACTGGCGTTTTTTGCAATGCGTCGTTTATGGCAAAAAACGCATCCTGCAAAGTTGTTTGCAGGATGCGTTTTTGCCCCATAGATTAACATTAGCGACGCATTGCCACACGTAGCAACCGTCGTGCGACGGTTGCGCCGTGTTGTGGCGGACCGCCGGGAGCAAAAAACGTTAAGGCTACTTTCACACTAGCATCGGATTCGGCCCGTCGCATTGCGTCGGGCTGAGATTCCGACGCTAGCGTTTGATGCGCCGCACAACGGGTGCAGCGGATGCATTTCTCCGGCGCATCCGCTGCCCCTTTGTGAGGTGCGGGGAGGTGGGGGCGGAGTTCCGGCCGCACATGCACGGTCGGAAAAAGCGGTCTGTCGGCAGCAAAAAACATTACATTTAACGTTTTTTGCTCCCGGCGGTCCGCCACAACACGGCGCAACCGTCGCACGACGGTTGCTACGTGTGGCAATGCGTCGCTAATGTTAATCTATGGGGCAAAAACGCATCCTGCAAACAACTTTGCAGGATGCGTTTTTGCCATAAACGGCGCATTGCGACGTATTGCAAAAAACGCCAGTGTGAAAGTAGCCTAAATGTAACGTTTTTTGCTGCCGACGGACCGCTTTTTCCGACCGCACATGCGCGGCCGGAACTCCGCCCCCACCTCCCCGCACCTCACAATGGGGCAGCGGATGCGCCGGAGAAATGCATCCGCTGCACCCGTTGTGCGGCGCATCAAACGCTAGCGTCGGAATCTCGGCCCGACGCATTGCAACGGGTAGATTCCGACGCTAGTGTGAAAGTAGCCTTACATCGTAGTGTGCGCCATTTTCATGTGCCGCTCCCTGTGGCTGCACCTCCGACTTCAGCTCACAGCCACTGCGCTGCCGGCAGCGTGTATCGCAGTGCAGGGACCCGACAGATCTCTGCAACACAATGCATGTCATACTTAAGGAGAATAGCTAATTTGCAGTAAAATGGCTAATTTGCAGGTATGCAATGATTGTTTACTAAACCGGAGTTATTATTAGACCTCCTTAATAAACTGTTCTTAATAAACTTGTGGGTACCGTAATTTTCTGTGTGGGCAATTTTCGCTGACATTCTTCTGTGCTCCAGAGCATCTCACCTATAACACTATACTATTCTCCTGCCCGGCAGAGCATCTCACCTATAACACTACTATTCTCCTGCCCGGCAGAGCATCTCACCTATAACACTATACTATTCTCCTGCCCGGCAGAGCATCTCACCTATAACTATATTTCTCCTGTCCGGCAGAGCATCTCACCTATAACACTATACTATTCTCCTGCCCTGCAGAGCATCTCATCAATAACTCCATACTATTCTCCTGCCCTGCAGAGCATCTCACCTATAACATTATACTATTCTCCTGCCCTGCAGAGCATCTCACCTATAACACTATACTATTTCCCTGCCCTGCAGAGCATCTCACCTATAACGCTATACTATTCTCCTGCCCTGCAGAGCATCTCACCTATAACATTATACTATTCTCCTGCCCTGCAGAGCATCTCACCTATAACATTATACTATTCTCCTGCCCTGCAGAGCATCTTACCTATAACACTATACTATTTCCCTGCCCTGCAGAGCATCTCAGCTATAACATTATACTATTCTCCTGCCCTGCAGAGCATCTCACCTATAACACTATACTATTTCCCTGCCCTGCAGAGCATCTCAGCTATAACATTATACTATTCTCCTGCCCTGCAGAGCATCTCACCTATAACTCTATACTATTCTCCTGCCCTGCAGAGCATCTCAGCTATAACATTATACTATTCTCCTGCCCGGCAGAGCATCGCACCTATAACACTATACTATTCTCCTGCCCTGCAGAGCATCTCACCTATAACTCTATACTATTCTCCTGCTCTGCAGAGCATCTCACCTATAACTCTATACTATTCTCCTGCCCTGCAGAGCATCTCACCTATAACATTATACTATTCTGCCCTGCAGAGCATCTCACCTATAACTCTATACTATTCTCCTTCCCGGCAGAGCATCTCACCTATAATTCTATACTATTCTGCCCTGCAGTGCATCTCACCTAAACCATACTATTCTGCCCGGCAGAGCATCTCACCTACAATTCTATACTATTCTCCTGCCCTGCAGAGCATCTCACGCATAGGGTAGAGGCACACTAATGCGTTATCGGAGTGATTTTGATGCATGACAGACGTGCGAGTGCTTTCCGTATGGTCATACGAGTGTGATGAGATTTCGCTTTTTTTTTTCTCCGCTAACATCAGTGTAACATCCGTCTGACATCTGTGTGGTGTCCGTGTGCAATGCGTTTTTAACATGGTCTTTCCCATGCTGTATAAAGTTCCAAAAGAGAAGACAGATGGAATAGATAGATTAAATAGAATAGACAGATAAATGCTAAAAAAAGGTAGATTGGGCTTACCAGTCTCCCGACCATTAAGCCTCTTGCATAGTCATTGCATTGACTGGCATATTCTGTCTTGCAGAGCATCTCGCCTATAATTCTATATTATCCTGCCCTGCAGAGCATCTCACAAATGTCTGTATACTATACCCCTGTCATGAAGAGCATTTAACCTGTAATTCTATACTACTCTGCCCTGCAGAGCATCTCACCTATAATTCTATATTATTCTCCCGCCCTGCAGAGAATCTCACCTATACCTGTATACTATTCCCCTGTCCTGCAAATATATCTTAGGCTGGGTTCTCATTGCGTTTAGGTCGTCCGTAAGACGGACTGTTACACCGTGGCATAATGCGGTGTAACGCAGTCCGTTAACGCCGCCATTACTTCCTATGTCGGCCAGCGATGTGCCGTCATTGAGTGACGGACCCTGAGCTGCAGCGTTTCCGGGTCCGTCACCGCTAGCGCAGATAGAGCTAGCAGATGCTCTATCTGCGCTAGCGCGCTGCAAAACCAGCACTTGCGTTAACAGCAGCCCGTTAACGTATGTGTTTAACGGGCTGCTGTTAGGCTACGTTCACATTAGCGTTGCGCCGCCCTGCGTCGGCGACGCAACGCGCGACGCACGGAAAAACGCGCGCGTTTTGCGACGCGTGCGTCGTTTGACGAAAATCGGACGCACAGAAAATGCAACTTGTTGCATTTTCTTGCGTCCGACGCTAGCGTCGGAAACGACGCACGTGGCGAAAAACGCCACCCAAAAAACGCACGCGTCCCCTATGTTAAACATAGGGGCGCGTCGCCGACGCAACAGCGGCGCAACGCTAATGTGAACGTAGCCTTAATGCAATGTGAACCCAGCCTTACCTATACCTGTATACTATCCCCCTGTCCTGCAGAGCATTTAACCTATAATTCTATACTATTCTCTGTCCTGCAGAGCATATTATCTATAATTCTATATTTTTCTGCCCTGCAGAGCATCTCACTTATACCCTCATACTATCCCCCTGTCCTGCAGAGCATTTAACCTATAGATCTACACTATTGTCATGCAGAGCATCTCACCTATACCTGTCTACTATCCCCCTGTCCTGCAGAGCATCTCACCTATAATTCTATTATTCTCCTGCCCTGCAGAAAATCTCATGTGTACCTGTATTCTATCCCCCTGTCCTGCAGAGCATTTAACCTATAATTAAATACTATTCTGTCCTGCAGAGCATCTCGCCTAGAATTCCATATTTTTCTACCCTGCAGGGCATCTCACCTATACCTACATACTATTCCCCTGTCCTGAAGAGCATTTAACCTATAGATCTATGCTATTCTGCCCTGCAGAGCATCTCACCTATACATGTATACTATCCCTGTCTTGCAGAGCATCTCACCTATAATTCTATGTTATTCTCCTGCCCTGCAGAACATCTCATGTATACCTGTATTCTATCCTTGTCCTGCAGAGCATCTCCCCTATAACTCTACTGTTTTCCTGTGGGTGTTCATGCCTGTGGGCATTTTTCACATATTATGTGAACATCCTCACCTTGCACCTCAAATATCATAGATCTGAAATGTGATGCTGCAATCTTCAATTTTCCGTGTGGGCATTTTTCTCTTCACGTGTGAAGTCCAGCTGCCAGCGACGACTTCTTCTGGGAAGAAAATGGCGGACGCATGCGCAAGTGCGCCTGCTGAGATCTGCTGGCCGACAACCAGCAACAATATGAAATATTTTCCTTTTGGTTCATTTTGATCACTGTGATAGGTTCTATCACAGTGATCGAAATAAAAAAAATTAATAAATCAACCACCCGTTATCACCCCCTTAGGTAAAAATAATAAATAAAGTATTTATTTCCATTTTTCCGTTAGGGTTGGAGCTAGGGTTAGGCTAAAGTTAGTGTTTTGGTTATGGTTAGGGATGTGTTAAGGTTAGGGTTGAAGTTAGAATTGGGGGTTCCACTGTTTAGGTACATCAGGGGGTCTCTAAACGAAACATGGCACCACCATTGATTCCAGCCAATTTTACGTTCAAAAAGCCGTGCGCCCAAACAGTGGCTTTCCCCCACACACGGGGCATTGGTGTACTCAATTTTACAACAAATTTTGTGGCACATTTTCTCCTGATAAAATTGGTTCCAAAGTAAAAAATTTTGTGAAAAATGTAAAATGTTCATTTTTTCCTTCCTCATTGCTTTAGTTCTTGTGAAGCACCTGAAGGAAGGGTGAATAAACTTCTTGAATGTGGTTTTGCGCACCTTGAGAGGTGCACTTTTTAGAATGGTGTCGCTTTTGGGTGTTTTCTGTTATATTGACCCCCCCCAACTCACTTCAAATGTGAGGTGGTCCCTTAACCCCTTAATGACCGCCAGTACGCCTTTTAACTGACCTGACATATAAGAGAATGGCCTCCCCATACAGATGACAATCCAGCATCTGTTGGTTGTACACTATAGCTGACAACTTGCTGTATCAGCCATGATCAGTATTTGCACCTTCTAAATCTGTTTAACCCCTTAGATGCTGCTGTCAATAGTGACTACATCATTATAAATGGTTAACAGAGTGTGGGGGCTTCTTCTTTATCCCAATTGGTGCCCTCAGATCATGATTTTGTTGTCCTGATGTTTGCGATGGCAATTCATGACCAAATAGTGGCCTTAGAGTCTGATGGATGTAGTAATCTGTTTAGAAGTTAGCAACATTTAGGTGGTAAAAATACACATTTTCATTTCTGTCATGTCACTTTGCATTAATTCCTGTAAAGCACCTGAAGGGTTAATAAACTACCTGACAGCAGTTTTCAATATGTTTAGGGGTGCTGTTTTTAAAATGGTATCACGTTTGGGGGTTTCCCAATATATGGGACCCCTAAAGTCACTTCAAACATGGATAAGTCCCTAAAAAAATAAATGTGGTAAATTTCTTTGAAAAAATGAAAAATTGCTGCTACATTTTTAAACCTCCTAAAATGCTAACAAAATAAAATAACATTTTACAAATGGTGCTGATGTAAAGCCGACATGTGGGAAATGTTATTTATTAATGGTTTGCTGTTGTATGACTATCTGGATTAAAGGGATAATCATTCAAATTTAGAAAATTGCTAATTTTTTAACATTTTTCTCACATTTTTTATATTTTTTATAAATAAACACAAAAAATGTTGAACTAAATTTACCATTATCATAAAGTATAATGTGTCACGAAAAAACAATCTCAAAATCACTGGGATTTGTTGAAGCCTTGCAGAGTTATTACCACATAAAGTGACACTGGTCAGATTTCAAAAATTTGGCTCGGTCACTAAGGGGTTAAAATGGTTTTGTGAATTTTGTTGGAAAAATGAGAAATCGCTTTTCAACTTTTAACCCTTATAAAGTCCTAGCCAAAAAAATTGTTTCCAAAATTGTGCTGATGTAAAGTTGACATGTGGGAAATGTTATTGATTAACTACTTTGTGTGACTCAACTCAGATTTAAGGGTACAAAAATTAAGCCCGATGTTTAGTAATAAACATAATAAAATGGTACATAAAGAGTTTAATAAAGAGTTTAATAAAGACACACACACACACACACACACACACACACACACACACACACACACACACACACACACACACACACATACACACATACACACACACACACATACACACACACACATACACACACACACATACACACACACACACACACACACACACACACACACACACACACACACACACACATACACACATACACATACACACACACATACACACACACACATACACACACTATCTGTGTCAGTCTGGGGTCACACTTGCGAGAAACTCGCACGAGTCTCACACCTCAGTAACCGGCGCTGCTGCCGGCACTCGGACCAGAGCGTTCAGCTGCATATAAATTCATGCAGCCGCACACTTCGGTACCAAGTGCCAGCGGCAGTGTCTGGTATTAAGGTGCGAGACTCGTGCGAGTATCTCGCAAGTGTGACCCCAGCCTTAAAACAATATCTGTTAAATTAAAAAAAAAAAAATGAAATGGTGTGGTTTCCTGCGCAATTTTCTGCGCCAGAGAGGGAAAGCCAGCGACTGGGGGTCGATGTTTATAGCCTGGGAAGGGGGTAATACCCATGGATCTTCCCATGCTATGAACATCAGTCCGCAGCTGTGTATTTAGCCTTTACTGGCTATTAAAATAGGGCAGCCTCCCCCCAAAAAAACTACGTGGGGTCCCCCTACAATTAATTGGAAGGGGCCATGGATATTGCCCCCACCCCCGGCTACAAACGCCAGCTCACAGCCGCCCCAGAAATGGCGCATTATAAGGTGACATCCAGTCCGCCTTAGTAATGGAGAGGTGTCAATAAGATACCTAGCCAATACTAATCCTATAGTTAAAGGGTTATATAAACACAGCCAGAATAAAGTATTTTATGAAATAAAACACTAAAAAAGTTTGCCATCTTTATTGTAACTACTAATCCATACGACGCCCTCGATCTCCTGTAAAAAAATAAAAATAAAAAATAAACCAACAATGTACTCCCTTTTCCGATGTAATCCATTTAATGAGTGTCCCACGCGATCTCCCCTATAGATCAGTCACATCATGAGATGTGACCACTCTACAGGGCCTCCAGTGACACACTGACAGGAGATAATGGCTTCTGCAGTGTTATCACTTAGGGTTCACTGGAGTTCATGCTCTCACTTTAGGACACTGCTGCGTGAGAATTTTCCCACGCAGCGGTGCCACAAGTGACAGCTTGAACTCCAGTGACCTCTGACGGCGGAGTGATCTACTGCGGGAGGATACCTGCCGTCGTATCACCGTAGGCCCCAGGAGAGCGGTCATATCTGTTGATGTGACAGCTCTACACGGGAGATCGTCGTGGGACACTAGTTATTAAATGGATTACATTGGATCAGGGAGTATACAGTTGGCTTATTTTATTTTTTACAGGTGATTGAGGCATCGGAGATTAGCTGTATGGCGAGTATGTACTGCATATGTGTATTTTTTTTTTCTTTTTTTACACTAGCCGGATGATTGGATGGCTAGCTGTCACATCATCGGCTAGCTGTCCCTGTAGCAGGCATAGCCGGATGGGACTAGTAGTCCCATTGGATGGTTCCTGCCTACATACAGTCGCACGCACACGCACACGCACACGCACACGCACACGCACACGCACACACACACACACACACACACAGCTTCTCCGCTCACAGTCTCCACCCACACACTCTTCCTCCCGATCTGCAGCGTTTCTCGCAGGCAACTCTGCAGCAAAACTGCAGATCTTTTTAAACCTGCGGATTTGCCTGACTCCATGGTAGTCAATGGGTGCAGAAACGCTGCAGATCTGAAAAAACAATTGACATGCTGTGGAAAATAAAACCCTGCAAATCCGCTCGTTTTATTTCCGCAGCATGTGCACCCCAGTTCTCAATTTCCCATTGACTAACATTGGTGGTGCACTACACTGCGGATGCAATTTCGCGCGTCCAAAATCTCTGCGGAAACGCATCAAAATCCACAACGTGTGCACATAGTCTTGGGATGGAGTCCTCCATGCATTGTGAGGAGATTTTGTCTTCACATACGCAGCTTCCATATCTTCTTTTGGCCAGCACACTATTCCAGCAGGGTATCTGATAACTGGCAGGGCATATGTATGGATGGCGCAGATTTTATTCTTCCCATTGAGCTGGCTCTTCACGATCTGTCTTACCCTTTGATGGTATTTGGATGTTGCTGCTTTCCTTGCCTCCTCATCATGGTTACCATATCTCTGTGGGATGCCAAGGTACTTGTAGCTTGTCTATATATCTCCTACGTGCCCTGCTGGTAATTCCACTCCATCAGTCGTTACTACCTTGTCTTTCTTTATTACCAACTGGCCACAGTTCTCCAGTCCAAAGGACGTCCTGATGTCTTTGCTGTAGATTCTTGTCAGGCAGATCAGTGAATTGATGTCTCATTCGTTTTTTGTATACAGCTTGATGAACGTTTCGAGAGTCTCTTCCTCAGAAACGCGCGTCAAGGGGTACACTGGAGCTGCCTGGACCCTGGATAATTATTTGCACCCTCTAGCTTGCATATCTGATTGTGTTATTATGCACCTGCTATTATCTCCATTATCCTGAGCTATGGTGTGCAAAGAAATCCTTATTTGTTTTTTGGATTCTCCGATTAAATGAATTTTTTTTCACTTATTCTTTCTATACTTTGTGTATATTTTTTAAGGAGTTTCCTACCCAGCAAAGTCCAGTCTATATATTTGTGTCCTTGCTTACATCCAGCGATTTGTACCTTGTACTTTATCCCTCCATATTTAAGCATATTCACTTTTATATACTATCTCAGGGTTCATCTTTGTAAGCTGTTGTATTTTTCATGCATAATTTTGGACATAATTTACCTATGTGCTCAGTGTTGGCTTGTTTTCCATTTTTTGTTCAGTTTGCATCTCCTCTTTAAAAATTATCTTTTAATCCTGTTTCAATAACATTATTTACGGTACTTTTTATATAAAATTTTATTGGAGGACACATTTTTGTAAAGCTTCTTTTTGCATATTAGGGCATCTGAAAATATATAAAGCATTGAAGATTGCAGCCTAGAGTTTACAGACCACATGCATACATACATCTCCCAGTCCATGGTTTACTGATCGCCCACAAGTCTCCTGTCTCAAACTAAACAACCTCACATACAGTAGGACACTTTCAGTCCATACTATGACTGACACACGGATGTGTGAATTCAGCTTAACATTGAGATAAAGTTGCACCAAAGTGTATGTAAAAAAAAAAAAAAAAAAAAAAAAAAATATATATATATATATACACATATATATATATATATATATATATACACATATATATATATATATATATATACACATATATATATATATACACATATATATATATATATACACACACATATATATATATATATATATATATATATATATATATATATATATATATATATATATATATATATATATATATATATATATACACACACACACACATATACATACACATATACATACACACACACACACACACACACATTCATTCATATTCTATGCCGAAAGGTGTCGCAGGCCTAATATGTTAGTAAGGTGAAGTTGTTTTGCACATGGTACATTTTCTTGTAAGTCATGCTTGTCGCTCTTGTTTTGTCTTTCTAGCATTATCTGCATACCAGAGGTACTACAGTTTACAATCAGACTACTGGAAGGTGAGTGGGACTTTATCAAGCATTTCTTCCAAATGTTTGCAGGCATCAGAATATGCATCGAATTATGTCAGTTCCAGAAGAGCAGTGTTATAAATATACCATATTTTTCAAGCTATAAGACAAACCTTTTTCCTCCAAAGATGTGGAGAAAAATGGGGGGTGCGTCTTATAGTTCGTATGTACCGGCTCTGGCTGTGGTGGGGATGTGGGGGAGTGTCATCGGCGAGCAGTGGGTCACATGACAGGAGCTGGCGGCTAACTCCTGTGCCTATAAGAACCAGACAAAGAAGAAACAGCATGCCCATATAATTGAGAAACACCCAGGCTCATTAAACTTGAATATTTAGTTCAATACAAAAAATCATCAAAACACACAGGACACAGTGACAATAAAAACATTTAAAAACAAATTGTGAAACTCAATAGTCATGCCTAATAATACAGAACTTGACCTACCGCAACTGCCAACTCAAACTCACAATTGGTCAATATGGCCTCCAAAGCATGTGTATAGAAAACACTTGATAGCAGCAAAACTACGTGTAGCAACAGGCCTGTTATATAATATTATTATACAAGTTATAAACACATGTGAAAAGGTAAAAAGGCCTAACTATTCACAGCACCATATAGAAATTCAGTAAAAAAGATAGACCTGACGAGTCCTGAATACCTAGAATGGGACTAACCCAATATGCCCACATCTATACGAGTTCACTAGTATGGAACAAGTCTAATGGCCGTATCAGCTAGTAAACCCAGGCTGAATGACTCTACATGCAATGTAATAATATACGAAACCTGTTTTCAGCGGAGGCAGGGAAAAGAAGCCCAAAGCTCAAAGTCCACAATCTGGGCATGAACAAAAACAGTATAGAGCCATGAGAGCTGAGAGCAGAAGCAGGTGAGCACCCCACGCGTATTGCCACCACAGTTGTGGCTTCTTCGGGGGAAGAACATGAAAGTAACTCCTGTGCCTGCTACTAAAGAGAAATGGATATTCAGTGCATTCCACGCCCACAAGGGCAATGAATATTCATTTATTTTTAAGAGTGTCTTGGTATGACTTGCCCCCACCCCCATCCTGGTATGTATGGCCCCATCAAAAAACATAAAAAAAAGAAAATATTACACATCCTGGCGCTCCCTCACAGCATCTTGTTCCGATGCAGCGCATGGCAGGGGCGTCATGTGTTGCTTGCAAGCCAAAGGGCAGCTGCTGGAATACTCACTGACTGTTGGGCTCTCCATGCTTGTGTAGTGACTGTCACAGAGCCGCGACACAAGCAGCTGCGGTGCTGATCAGCCGGAGCGATCCAGGTATCCGGGTTCCCTCTGCAGCTTATTCTGTAAGCGCTATAGCTTGTCCAATAAACCCTGACCCGATCACATTCACTCATCTCTACTCAACACACCGTGTGCGCACTGTGAGGCGCCCAAACTTTATCTTGATCTCCAAGTTTTAGTCTGAAGTATGCAAAGTATTCTTTGTGAAAAAAAAGTCTGCAATATTCAGCTGTTAATTAAACATAAATGGTCAGGCGAATTAATACACTTCCGCAAAGCCATAACAATAATTTGGGGAAACACGGTTGATGAATGAAATTCCAATAAGTTTCTTGAAAGCATAAGGACCTTTCATTATGTCACTTACCACCTGACTGCCAACAGCCAATCACGCAGTTCCTATTGATGATAATGGGGAAAGAAAATAAGCTGCCAACCGATGAGTCACACCAGAGTTTGCAGAAGAACCTGTAGGTTTGTGGCAAGTCCTGACATTTAGGGGTTTTTTTCAATATTTTTTTTAATCAAAACTCCAAAATACATGGAAATTATATGAACATAATCAAACAGCTTTTTAGTCACAGACCTGTGTAAGTAATTAGGACAGGTAGCAAAGCCTCCACAGCTTGAAATTTTGTCCTCCTACACCATCTCCTCATTTTCAACAGACTTGCCCTCCCATCCTGAACAGCAACATTGTTGCATCCATCCACCTTCCTCATTCTTTTCATTCTTGATGGGTAAAGCTCTGTCAGGCCGTTTTATAGCTTGAGACCCAGGGTGACAAAATCCATACATTTTGCTGTGCATCAAGCAGCAAAAATCGCACGCTGAATGGCTCCCTGTAAACTGCAACCATTCCATTTCATCTGAACCAATGCAATTTTCCTTTGTTTTGTTTTCTCCTTTGATATTGACATTTTGTTCTCTGGTAATAGTGTGTTATAGACTGCAAAATGTGACGAAAAAAAAATTCTATATGCTTTATTTTATTTAAATGAATTTTCAGTTTTGAAAAAAATTTGATTTTCTGTGTTGCATGTCTTTACGTTTTTCTTCATAAGCTCAGGCCAGAACCAAGGTAAACAGGAAAAACACCATTCCACTCAACTGTACAGGCTTCCATCTGATACATCACAAGAGTATCTTAATATTTTACCCATGCGGACCAAACTGCAACATTTTGAAAGGCATTTCCCAAAAATTATATTATATAAAATTTTCAAAAAATTGACATGCGCCTCCTATGCTCCTAGCCACATCTGTACCAAAATTCATGTTGGGATGTCAAAGGGATCATCCTTGAAAAAAGTAACTACCGTATTTTCTGGTGTATAAGATGACTAAGCGTATAAGACAACCCCCAACTTTTCCATATAAAATATGGAATTTGGGATATGCCCGCCGTATAAGACGGGGGTCATCTTATACGCCCAGTCATCTTATACGGCGTGTGGTTCCCAGGGTCTGGAGGAGAGGAGACTCTCCTTCAGGCCCTGGGATCCATATTCATGTAAAAAATAAAGAATAAAAATAAGAAACATGGATATACTCACCCTTGGACGGCCCCTGGCTCACAGCGCTGCTAACGTCTGCCTCCGTTCCTAAGAATGCAGTGAGTGAAGGACCTTCGATGACGTCGCGGTCACGTGACTGGTCATCTGACCGCTCATGTGACCGCGACGTCATCGAAGGTCCTTCACTCTCTGCATTCTTAGGAACGGAGGCAGATGCTAGCAGCGCTGTGAGCCAGGGGCCGTCCAAGGGTGAGTATATCCATGTTTCTTATTTTTATTCTTTATTTTTTACATGAATATGGATCTCAGGGCCTGAAGGGGAGTCTCCTCTCCTCCAGACCCTGGGAACCACACGCCGACATCCAAGATCGCTCCCTGCACACGCCGTACCCGGCGTATAAGATGACCCCCTACTTTTGGGACAATTTTTAGGGGTCAAAAAGTCGTCTTATACGCCAGAAAATACGGTATATGAACAGTGTCAATTTGAAAATCTCGAGTTCAGATCTGTTCAGCCTGTGATCTAAGAGTAGGATCTGTTCTTCAAATAAAAAAGAAAGTTTAATGACTTGTCCTGATCCTAAACCAGGCAAATAATTAGTTAAATATATAATGAATGCAGAGACCGTTTTTTTTTTTTTTTTTGTTTTTTTTTTTTACAAAAGTGATGAAGTGAGCCTAATTATACCTGGTAAGAAAGAATGTGTATGAAAGTGAACAGTAAGAAAACTCATGTTCAAATGAGGCCGATTCTTGGCAATTTGAAATAGGCCCATGAACTAATAAAAAAAAAAACAGCTGAAACAGGATTTTCAAACTTTCCTGACCTACAACCTACGAATGTTGTCCTGGCTGATGATAGTGGCACACTCCGTGTACGTACAGCACGCCAGAACACTAAGGCTGTGTGCACACCTTGAGTTTTTTTCGCTATAAAACGCATAAATAATGCATACATTATGCATCCCATCATTTAGAATGCATTCCGCAATTTTTGTGCACATGATGTGTTTTTTTCTACGAAAAAAACGCATCGCGGTAAAAAACACAGCATGTTTATTAATTTTACGGATTTTTCAAAAAACTCGCAAAAAATGCGAAAAAACTGCATGCGGATTTCTTGCAGAGAATATCCGGTTTTGCTAAGGAAATGTCTGCAAGAAATCCTGAACGTGTGCACATAGCCTTAAGCTTAAAATTGAAGGAGGTAAGCAAAAAAATATTTTCCGATTTGGAGAGTCCAACTTTGGTGATTACAAAGTATCTGTCTCAAATAATGGAAGCCACCCCCTCCCCCATCCATAGCCAGCATAGAATGGGAGTTCTCATGGTAACACAGATCCTGTTAATAATTTTTAATATAGCTAATGTACATTTGGGTCATGATGTTGTTCTCATACTCACTGTGAATATACTTACCAAATTAAAAGGTCATTCAGTCCGCTGTGAGTTTTCACGAGGAAGTTCAATCTGGTTCCGTTTGGTTGTATTTGATGGTCTTTTTCAAGGTTTTTGATTAAGTACCTGTGAAAAAGCGGGAAGATTAACCCCTTAATGACCAGAGGTAATTTTTGGTTTTGCACTATCATTTTTTGCTCTGCTTTTTCCCAGAGCCATAACTTGTTTATTTTTTGGTCAAAAAGGCCATCTGAGGGATTGTTTTTTGCGGGATGAGTTGTACTTTTGAATGACACCATTGGTTTCAACTCTTAACAACCGTCGATATGCCCCTTTTAACAACGGCAGTTAAGGGTACTTTAACCACAGCGCCGTTAATTAACGGTGCTGAGAAAAAAGTGTATAACACTCCCCAGAGACAGAATTTCTCCTGGGTCTTGGCTGCCGGGGGTAGCTGAGACCCCAGACAACATAATTCAGGTGGTGTTTTTACCGACCCCGAGGTTGCGATCGCCGTTAACCGTATAACGGCGACCGCAAAAAAAAAAAATACAATTTGCCATTTAATTTCTCTCTTTTGTGATGTGACCACACATCAGAGGATAGAGAATAATAGGGTCCCCCATCTCCCCTCCCCCCTCGAGTTCCTCCCGGTGTTCCTGGGTCCTCCTGTTTTCCCCCCACGGCCACCAGCACCTTCTTTCGGTAAGAAAACGGCAGGCACATACGCAGTGTGCCCAGCGAGATCTGCCGACCGGCACCTGGCAGCAATAGGAGATTTTTCCTGTTGGTTCATTTTGATCACTGTGATAGGTTCTATCTAAAAAAAAATAGTAAATAAAACCCCCTTTATAACCCCCTTAGTTAGGGAACAATAATGAAATTTAAATTTTTTTTTTTCCATTTTTCAATTAGGGTTAGAGTTGGGCAAAAGTGAGTTGGGCTAAAGTTAGGGTTAGGTTTGGGAGCTAAAGTTAGGGTTGGGGCTAGAGCTAGTGTTAGGGCTAAAGTTAGGGTTGGGGTTAGGGGTATGTCAGGGTTAGGTTTGTGGATAGGGTTATGGTTAAGGGTGTGTTGGGGGGGGCTAAGGGTGTGTTGGGGGGCAAGGGTGCGTTGGGGGGGCTAAGAGTGCGTTGGGGGGGCTGAGGGTGCGTTGGGGGGGCTGAGGGTGCGTTGGGGGGGGGGCTAAGGCTCGAGTTTGAATTGGGGGGTTTCCACTGTTAAGGCACATCAGGGGATCTGCGACCTGAACATGACGTCCACAGATCATTCCATCGAAGTCTGCATTCCAAAATGGCACTCCTTCTCTTTTGAGCTCTGCCATGCCTCCAAACTGTGGTTCTCCCCCACCCCAAATTGCACAACTTTTGTGGTTCATTTTCTCTTTCTACATTTGTGAAAATAAAATAACTGGTTCTGAAATAAAATGTTTGTGAAAAAAGTTAAATGTTCATTTTTCTCCTTCCACATTGCTTCAGTTCATGTGAAGCACGTAAAGGGTTAATAAACTTATTGAATGTGGTTTTGAGCACTTAGAGGGGTGTAGTTTTTAGAATGGTCTCACTTTGAGTATTTTCTGTCATGTACAATCAAACTGACTTCAAATGTGAGGTGGTCCCTAAAAAAAATGGTTTTGTAACTTTTGTTGCAAAAATGAGAAATCGCTGGTCAACTTTTAACCCTTATAACTTCCTAACAAAATTTTTTTTTTCTAAAATTGTGCTGATGTAAAGTAGACATGTGGGAAATGTTACTTATTAACTATTTTGTGTGACATATCTCTGAATTAAGGGCATAAAAATTCAAAGTTTGAAAATTGCTAAATTTTCCAAATTTTCACCATATTTCTGTTTTTCTCATAAATGAAAGTCTTATCGAAGACATTTTGTCACTAACATGAAGTACAATAAGTCATGAAAAAACAATCTCCGAATCACCGGGATCCGTTGAAGCGTTCCAGAGTTATAACCTCATAAAGTGACAGTGGTCAGAATTGTAAAAATTGGATTGGTCACTAACCCCTTCACGACCCTTTTCAGGTTTTTTCCGTAATTCTGGCGTTTTGAATTTTTTTCTTGCTACTCTGTTTAGCAATCAGGTTAATCCTTTTTTTTTATTTATTGGGCGATTCTGAACGCGTCGATACCAAATGTGTAGGTTTGATTTTTTTTTTATTTTTTATTTTATTTTGAATGGGGCGAAAGGGGGGCGATTTAAACTTATATTTTATTTTTTTCATATTTTTTTAAACTTTGTTTTTTTTTTTACTTTTGACATGCTTCAATAGCCTCCATGGGAGGCTAGAAGCTGGCACAACTCGATCGACTCTGCTACATGGGAGCGATCATCAGATCGCTCCTATGTAGTTGAATTCCTGCATTGCTATGAGCGCCGACCACATGGTGGCGCTCATAGCAATCCGGCATCAGCAACCATAGAGTTCTCAAGGACCTCTATGGTTACTATGCAGACGCATCGCTGACCCCCGATCATGTGACGGGGGTCGCCGATGCGCTCATTTCCGGCCCAATGGCCGGAAGCGACGATTAAATGCCGCCGTCAGCATTTGACAGCGGCATTTAACTACTTAATAGCGGCGGGTGAATTGCGATTTCACCCGCCGCTATTGCGGGCACATGCCAAGTGTTCAAAACAGCTGACGTCCCGGTTTTGAGGTGGGCTGAGAATTTCAGGACAACTAACAAATGGTTGATATATGGGATGGAAATCACTATAATTCTCTCCTGAAAGACTGATTTATTTTTAGAATGAGGAATAAACGCCTTGTCTATGAGACTTAACAGTTGTCATGAAGATAACTTCTCTAATAAAAATTAAATTCTGAACTTCGCAGCCATGATTTGTGACCTTTTGTAAAAGCTGATTTTTTTTTTTTATACGTCTTTTAGTAGTAGTCAATTAAGTCTACGGAGTCCTGGGCTCTAAAATGTTCTTTCTGTATGGGGAACGCGTTGGTCTGCATTGCTGGTCTTTAATGGGTTACGCTAATCATTTTAATTATATGCTTTAATGAATTCAGCAGTGCAGTGTTTGTAAATGTACCTAATATCCCAGGAATTTACTGATTAGAGATGAATTCAGTCTGATTTACCATTGTTAACTGGAGTGCTCGCACTTGAAAACACAATACTAGAAAATCAGATTTCTCCGTCTGTTAAATGGCAGAACAGTGAATGTGACACAAGCGTTTCTACTGAAAAGGCAATCATCTCTTATTTACAGTATGAATCGCGTACCAATTACTCGCGTGCACCCTTCTGCTGTCACCTTGCTAGCAGATAACACTCTATGGATAAACTGGAGGGTTCACTTTTTACTTTTTTTTTTCTTTTTTTATAGGAATTGCCAGTATTGTTACTAAATAGTTTTTTTTCTCCCAGATTAACTTTAAGGCTGCTTTTACACATCAGGTTTTTGCAATCAGTCACAATCCGTCGAATGTTGAAAAAAATTGATCCATCGCAGATTGTGAAAAACTGATGCTACGAATCCGATTTTTCGATAGATCCGACTAGCTGATCCAGCTAATTGGATCCTAAAAAAATCGGAGCATGATCAGTTATTCCATCATTTGACAGAACTGGCGCCATAGGGTTCCATTCTTGCAAATGACGCTGTCCGTTTGTTCGTCGGACACAAAAAAACTTTACTATGTCGTTTTCTCCGGCTGCCGGAAAAACAATTTTCGACGGGTCCGGCGAAAAATGTATGAAACATGAGGCCATCCGTCGCGAATACAAGTTTATGAGAGGAAAAACTGATCCGGAGGCAACTTTTGCCGGAACCGTTTTTTTCAAAATTCGATGGATTGTGACTGTGGCAAAAAACTGGTGTGAAAGCAGCCTTAGGGTATGTGCACACGTAGAAATGGTCCACTGCGGATTTTTCTGCAACGGATTTGATAAATCCGCAGTGCAAAAGCACTGCTTTTTTTACTGCGGATTTATCGCAGATTTTGTGCGGTTTCCACTGCGGTTTTACACCTGCGGTTTTCTATTATGGAGCAGGTGTAAAACTGCTGCGGATTCCCCACAAAGAATTGACATGCTGCGGAATGTAACCCGCTGCGTTTCCACACGTTTTTTTCCACAGCATGTGCACTGCGGATTGTACTGTAAACGCATGGGAAACCGCTGCGGACCTGCAGCTGCGGAAACGCTGTGGGTCTGCAGCAAAATCCGCAGCGTGTGAACATAGTTTTTTTTCCAGGCTACCTTTAAGGCTATTTGGGAACAATACCGGCAATTCCTATAAAAAAAAAAAAAGCACAAACAAGTGAAAAGGCAAAAACTGGTGTGTGAAAGCAGCCTAAGGGCAGTCCCACACGTCCAGATAATTCCGGTACTGGAAAAATCGGTACCGGAATTGTCCGTGTGCCCGTGCGTTTCTGTGGCACATCAGTGTGGCACACGTGTGCCGACTGGGTACCACACGCACCGTGCAGGAGACGGCGCTAGAGATAAGCGCTGTCCCCTGCATCTGGTGCTGAAGCTGCCATTCATATCTTCTCTGCAGCAGCGTTTGCTGTAGAGAAGATATGAATAATCCTTTTTTTGTTTTGTTTCTCGTGTTTAAAATAAAGATCCATGTCCCCACCCCCTGTGCGCCCGCCCACTGTTATTAAAATACTCACCCGGCTCCCTCGCTGGCGCTGCTTCCTGTCCTGGCCGCACCTTCTACTGTATGAGCGGTCACGTGGTGCCGCCCATTACAGAAATGAGTATGCGGCTCCACCCCTCTGGGGTGCAGCGGATTGGCCGCGGATTTGCAGCGGAATTCGCAGCAGTTTTCCATCAGGTTTACAGTACCATGTAAACCTATGGAAAACCAAATCCGCTGTGCCCATGGTGCGGAAAATACCGTGCGGAAATGCTACGTTGTATTTTCTGCAGCATGTCAATTTTGTGCGGATTCCGCAGCGTTTTACACCTGTTCCTCAATAAGAATCCGCAGGTGAAATCCGCACAAAAAACACTGGAAATCCGCTGTAAATCCGCAGGTAAAACGCAGTGCCTTTTACCTGTGGATTTTTCAAAAATCGTGCGGAAAAATCTCACACGAATCCGCAACGTGGACACATAGCCTTAGGGTTAGGGTTGGAATTAGATTTAGGGTTGGAATTAGGGCTAGGGTTGGAAATAGGGTTAAGATTAGGCTTGTGGTTAGGGTTAGGGGTGTGTTGGGGTTAAAGTTGTGGTTAGGGTTGGGATTAGGGTTAGGGTTGTGATAAGGGTTATGGCTACAGTTGGGATTAGGGTTAGGGGTGTGTTGGGGTTAGTATTGAAGTTAGAATTGAGGGGTTTCCACTGTTTAGGCACATCAGGGGTCTCCAAACGCAACATGGCGCCACCATTGATTCCAGCCAATCTTGCGTTCAAAAAGTCAAATGGTGCTCCCTCCCTTCCGAGCCCCGACGTGCGCCCAAACAGTGGTTTACCCCCACATATGGGGTACCAGCGTACTCAGGACAAACTGGGCAACAACTATTGGGGACAAATTTCTCCTGTTACCCTGGCGGAAATAAAAAATTGCTTGCTAAAACATAATTTTTGAGGAAAGAAAAAATATTTTTTATTTTTACGGCTCTGCGTTATAAACTTTTGTGAAGCACTTAGGGGTTGAAAGTGCTCACCACATCTATATATTTAATTGTCTAAGGGTTTTTCCGTCTGTCTGTCCTGGAAATCCCGGCTCTCTGATTGGTCGAGGCCGCCAGGCCTCGACCAATCAGAGACCGGCACAGCGACGATGATGTCATAAAGGACGTAGAAATCCCACGTTTCTGATTCACCGACAGGCACAATATCGACGTAGATGTCATAATGGTTGCCATGGCGACGATGATGTCATAAAGGTTGCCTCGACCAATCAGCGACGGGCACAATCTGCCGCGAATTCTGGAATCATCATTGTCCATATACTACGGGGACATGCATATTCTAGGAAACCCGATGCGTTAGAATCGTGCCACAATCTAGTATCTAGATAAGTTCCTTGGGGGGGTCTAGTTTCCAAAATGGGGTCACTTGTGGAGGGTTTCTACTGTTTAGGCACATCAGGGGCTCTGCAAATGCAACGTGACGCCCGCAGACCATTCCATCAAAGTCTGCATTTCAAAACGTCACTACTTCCCTTCTGAGCCCTGATGTGAGCCCAAAGTGCTCACTATGCATCTAGATAAGCTCCTTAGGGGGTCTAGTTTCCAAAATGGGGTCATTTGTGGGGGAGCTCCAATGTTTAGGCACAAAGGGGCTCTCCAACGTGACATGGTGTCCGCTAAAGATTGGAGCCAATTTTTCATTGAAAAAGTCAAATGGCGCTCCTTCCCTTCAGAGCCCTGTCGTGCGCCCAGACAGTGGTTCCCCCCCACATATGAGGTTTCGGCGTACTCAGAACAAATTGTACAATAACTTTTGGGGTCCAGTTTCTCCTTTTACCATTGGGAAAATAAAAAAATTGTTGCTAAAACATCATTTTTGTGACTAAAAAGTTAAATGTTTAATTTTTTCCTTCCATGTTGCTTCTGCTGCTGTGAAGGGTTAATAAATTTCTTGAATGTGGTTTTGAGTACCTTGAGGGGTGCAGTTTAAAGAATGATGTCACTTTTGGGTATTTTCAGCCATATAGACCCCTCAAACTGACTTCAAATGTGAGGTGGTCCCTAAAAAAATGGTGTTGTAAAAATGAGAAATCGCTGGTCAAATTTTAACCCTTATAACTTCCTAGCAAAAAAAATGTTTCCAAAATTATGCTGATGTAAAGTAGACATCTGGGAAATGGTATTTATTAGCTATTTTGTGTCACACTGGTACACAAAATGAGAATGCTTGGTCTGGGGGAAATTGTGTGTAAATGGGTTAGTAACTGGCTTAGTGATAGAAAGCAGAGGGTGGTTATAAATGGTATAGTCTCTAACTGGGTCGCTGTGACCAGTGGGGTACCGCAGGGGTCAGTATTGGGACCTGTTCTCTTCAACATATTCATTAATGATCTGGTAGAAGGTTTACACAGTAAAATATCGATATTCGCAATTTTCCAACTTTGAATTTTTATGCAATTAAATCACAGAGATATGTCACACAAAATACTTAATAAGTAACATTTCCCACATGTCTACTTTACATCAGCACAATTTTGGAACCAAAATTTTTTTTTGTTAGGGAGTTATAAGGGTTAAAAGTTGACCAGCAATTTCTCATTTCTACAACACCATTTTATTTTAGGGACCACATCTCATTTGAAGTCATTTTGAGGGGTCTATATGATAGAAAATACCCAAGTGTGACACCATTCTAAAAACTACACCCCTCAAGGTGCTCAAAACCATATTCAAGAAGTTTATTAACCCTTCTGGTGCTTCACAGGAATTTTTTGAATGTTTAAATAAAAATGAACATTTAACTTTTTTTCACAAAAAATTTAATTCAGCTCCAATTTGTTTTATTTTACCAAGGGTAACAGGAGAAAATGGACCCTAAACATTGTTGTACAATTTGTCCTGAGTATGCCAATACCCCACATGTGGGGGTAAACCACTGTTTGGGCGCATGGCAGAGCTCGGAAGCGAAGGAGTGCCATTTGAATTTTCAATGCAAAATTGACTGGAATTGAGATGGGACGCCATGTTTCGTTTGGAGAGCCCCTGATGTGGCTAAACATTGAAACCCCCCACAAGTGACACCATTTTGGAAAGTAGACCCCCTAAGGAGCTTATCTAGAGGTGTGGTGAGCACTTTGACCCAACAAATGCTTCACAGAAGTTTATAATGTAGAACCGTAAAAATAAAAAATCATATTTTTTCACAAAAATTATCTTTTCGCCCCCAATTTTTTATTTTCCCAAGGGTAAGAGAAGAAATTCGACGCCAAAAGTTGTTGTACAATTTGTCCTGAGTACGCTGATAGCCCATATGTGGGGGTAAACCACTGTTTGGGCGGATGGGAGAGCTCGGAAGGGAAGGAGCGCCGTTTGACTTTTCAATGCAAAATTGACAGGAATTGAGATGGGACGTCATGTTGCGTTTGAAGAGCCACTGATGTGCCTAAACATTGAAACCCCCCACAAGTGACACCATTTTGGAAAGTAGACCCCCTAAGGAACTTATCTAGAGGTGTGGTGAGCACTTTGACCCACCAAGTGCTTCACAGAAGTTTATAATGTAGAACCGTAAAAAAAAAAAAATTTTCCCACAAAAATTATTTTTTTAGCCCCCAGTTTTGTATTTTCCTGAGGGTAACAGGAGAAATTGGACCCCAAAATTTGTTGCCCAATTTGTCCTGAGTGCGATGATACACCATATGTGGGGGGAACCACTGTTTGGGCACATGGGAGGGCTCAGAAGGGAAGGAGTGCCATTTGAATGCAGACTTAGATGGAATGGTCTGCAGGTGTCACATTGCGTTTGCAGAGCCCCTAATGTACCTAAACAGTAGAAACCCCCCACAAGTGACACCATTTTGGAAAGTAGACCCCCTTAGGAACTTATCTAGATGTGTGCTGAGCGCTTTGACCCACCAAGGGCTTCACAGAAGTTTATAATGGAGAGCCGTAAAAATAAAACAAAAATTTTTTCCCACAAAAATTATTTTTTAGCCCCCAGTTTTGTATTTTCCCGAGGGTAACAGGAGAAATTCGACCCCACAATTTGTTGTCCAATTTGTCCTGAGTGCGCTGATACCCCATATGTGGGGGGGAACCACTGTTTGGGCGCATGGGAGGGCTCGGAAGGGAAGGAGCTCCATTTGGAATGAGGACTTAGATGGAATGGTCTGCAGGTGTCACATTGCATTTGCAGAGCCCCTAATGTACCTAAACAGTAGAAACCTCCCACAAGTGACACCATTTTGGAAACTAGACCCCCTAACGAACTCATCTAGATGTGTTGTGATAGCTTTGAACCCCCAAGTGTTTCACTACAGTTTGTAACGCAGAGCCGTGAAAATTAAAAAAAAAAATCTTTCCCCCCAAAATTATTTTTTAGCCCCCAGTTTTGTATTTTCCCGAGGGTAAGAGGAGAAATTCGACCCCAAAAGTTGTTGTCCAATTTGTCCTGAGTACGCTGATACCCCGTATGTTGGGGGAAACCACCGTTTGAGCGCATGGCAGAGCTCGGAAGGGAAGGAGCGCCATTTGGAATGCAGACTTAGATGGAATGGTCTGCAGACGTCACATTGCGTTTGCAGAACCCCTAATGTACCTAAACAGTAGAAACCCCCCACAAGTGACCCCATATTGGAAACTAGACCCCCCAGGGAACTAATCTAGATGTGTTGTGAGAACTTTGAACCCCCAAGTGTTTCACTACAGTTTATAACGCAGAGCCGTGAAAATAAAAAATCTTTTTTTTTCCCACAAAAAATGTTTTAGCCCCGAGTTTTGTATTTTCCCAAGGGTAGCAGGAGAAATTGGACCCCAAAAGTTGTTGTCCTATTTGTCCTGAGTATGCTGATACCCCATATATTGGGGTAAACCCCTGTTTGGGCACACGGGAGAGCTCGGAAGGGAAGAAGCACTGTTTTACTTTTTCAACGCAGAATTGGCTGGAATTGAGATCGGACGCCATGTCGCGTTTGGAGAGCCCCTGATGTGCCTAAACAGTGGAAACCCCCCAATTATAACTGAAACCCTAATCCAAACACATCCCTAACCCTAATCCCAACAGTAACCCTAACCACACCTCTAACCCTGACACACCCCTAACCCTAATCCCAACCCTATTCCCAACCGTAAATGTAATCTAAACCCTAACTGTAACTTTAGCCCCAACCCAAACTGTAACCCTAACCCTATCCCTAGCCCTAACCCTAGCCCTAACCCTAGCCCTAACCCTAGCCCTAACCCTAGCCCTAACCCTAGCCCTAACCCTAGCCCTAACCCTAGCCCTAACCCTAGCCCTAACCCTAGCCCTAACCCTAGCCCTAACCCTAGCCCTAACCCTAGCCCTAACCCTAACCCTAGCCCTAACCCTAGCCCTAACCCTAACCCTAGCCCTAATGGGAAAATGGAAATAAATACATTTTTTTAATTTTTCCCTAACTAAGGGGGTGATGAAGGGGGGTTTGATTTACTTTTATAGCGGGTTTTTTAGCGGATTTTTATGATTGGCAGCCGTCACACACTGAAAGACGCTTTTTATTGCAAAAAATATTTTTTGCGTTACCACATTTTGAGAGCTATAATTTTTCTATATTTTGGTCCACAGAGTCATGTGAGGTCTTGTTTCTTTGCGGGACGAGTTGATGTTTTTATTGGTAACATTTTTGGGCACGTGACATTTTTTGATCGCTTTTTATTCCGATTTTTGTGAGGCAGAATGACCAAAAACCAGCTATTCATGAATTTCTTTTGGGGGAGGTGTTTATACCGTTCCGCGTTTGGTAAAATTGATGAAGCAGTTTTATTCTTCGGGTCAGTACGATAACAGCGACACCTCATTTATATCATTTTTTTATGTTTTGGCGCTTTTATACGATAAAAACTATTTTATAGAAAAAATTATTTTTGCATCGCTTTATTCTCAGGACTATAACTTTTTTATTTTTTTTCTGATGATGCTGTATGGCGGCTAGTTTTTTGCGGGACAATATGACGCTTTCAGCGGTACCATGGTTAGTTATATCTGTCTTTTTGATCGCGTGTTATTCCACTTTTTGTTCGGCGGTATGATAATAAAGCGTTGTTTTTTGCCTCGTTTTTTTTTTTTTTTTTCTTACGGTGTTTACTGAAGGGGTTAACTAGTGGGCCAGTTTTATAGGTCGGGCCGTTACGGACGCGGCGATACTAAATATGTGTACTTTTATTGTTTTTTTTTTTTTTATTTAGATAAAGAAATGTATTTATGGGAATAATATTTTTTATTTTTTTTCATTATTTTGGAATATTTTTTTTAATTTTTTTTTACACATTTGAAATTTTTTTTTTTTACTTTTTTACTTTGTCCCAGGGGGGGACATCACAGATCAGTGATCTGACAGTTTGCACAGCACTCTGTCAGATCACTGATCTGACATGCAGCGCTGCAGCCTTCACAGTGCCTGCTCTGAGCAGGCTCTGTGAAGCCACCTCCCTCCCTGCAGGACCCGGATCCGCGGCCATCTTGGATCCGGGGCTGGAGGGAGCAGGGAGGGAGGTGAGACCCTTGCAGCAACGCGATCACATCGCGTTGCTGCGGGGGGCGCAGGGAAGCCCGCAGGGAGCCCCCTCCCTGCGCGGTGCTTCCCTGTACCGCCGGCACATCGCGAACATCTTTGATCGCGGTGTGCCGGGGGTTAATGTGCCGGGGGCGGTCCGTGACCGCTCCTGGCACATAGTGCCGGATGTCAGCTGCGATAAACAGCTGACACCCGGCCGCGATCGGCGGCGCTCCCCCCGTGAGCGCTGCCGATCGCATATGACGTACTATTGCGTCCTTGGGAAGTAAAGCCCACCCCACATGGACGCAATAGTACGTCTAATGGCAGAAAGGGGTTAACAGAATAAAAATTCAAAATTTGAAAATTGCGAAATTTTCAAAATTTTAGCCAAATTTCCATTTTTTTCACAAATAAACGCAAAAATTATTGATCTAAATTTACCACTAACATGAAGCCCAATATGTCATGAAAAAACAATCTCAGAACCGTTAGGATCCGTTGAAGCGTTCCTGAGTTATTACCTCATAAAGGGACACTGGTCAGAATTGCAAAAAACGGCCAGGTCATTAAGGTCAAAATAGGCTGGGTCATGAAGGGGTTAAGAGCAGGGCTGTGGAGTCAGTAAGCCAAACCTCCGACTCAATTTCCATGACACAGACTCAGACTCCACCAAAATGGGTTCTGACTCCACAGCCCTGGTTAAGAGAGTATAATATAAGGATGTGTAATTCCCAGGCAGTCACCATGAGCACACATGACCCAAATTGAAGAGGAAATAAACAAGAATTTTCAGCTATAAAAGAACTGGATGTATTTCATATATGGTATTTAGAATTTAATTGCAGAAAAAATGTTTTAAAAAAATATCTGGTTTGCTTTATTCAGTGTTGCATAGACTGTTAATATTTATTTCCACTCTTCTTGTTTTTCAGAATGCTGCCTTTCTTTATGGCCTTGGATTGGTCTACTTCCATTACAATGCATTTCACTGGTAGGTATTCTAACTTTAATGTTTTAGAATTTACTGATGTTGTGGGCCCTAAAATGCTTGGGTGTATCTAGTAGTAATCCATCATAGTCTCTCTAAACCTAACTCTGAATGGCAGATACCTAGGTAAACTGCACCCTTTGAAGGGACTTTCCAGTCCAAATCAACATTTTTAACTATAGGATTGGTGTAGAGTTCCGGTGCCCTGTCTGGCCACAGCCTGTCTGAGACAAGCCTACACTGCCCTCTACAAGGAACAGCATAAACTATGGTCAAAAAGGGGGCCTTTTCTCAGGCTTTTCTGGACACTCCATGAGACTTCGGTGATCTTTTTGGGAAGAAGCAGATGATGGACAAGAGCCCTGCAACTTTGGCAATCACTTTCTAGCAAAATGAAATGATAATAAATACGCGTCCTGTGCAGGTTGTGGCGACTGTATTGCTATAGAAAACAAAGAAATTCAACCACACTCTGTGCGTAACTACTAGTGATGAGCGAGTATGCTCCTTACTTGGGTTTTGAATATTTGGATGTGCTCGGACATTTAGTTTTCGTCCCTGCAGCTGCATGATTTGTGACTGCTAGACAGCTTGAATACATGTGGGGGTTGCCTGTTTGTTAGGGTATTCCCACATTTGTTCAGCCTGTCTAACAGTCGCAAATCATGTAGTTACAGGGCCGAAAACTAAATCTCCGAGCACATCCAAATACTCATGCTCGGGGAAACCCAAGTAAGGAGCATACTCGCTCATCACTAGTAACTACTACTAAACTGAACATTAATTTTATGAATTTTACTCTACATTAATACTATATAGGTTATACTATTGGAGGGGCTTAGCGCATATTTGAGCAAATTGTGTGCGTCAATTTCTAATAGGGAACCTACATTATCAGACCTACTTACAAATGTAATTGGCAGGTAGGATCCTGCTCTTATTTATAGCAATCTGGGACACATTAGAGGAGCCAACATTAGTTATTTTTCTTTAGTTACAACTGGATCTTACAAGTATTTAGAGGGGTATTCCAATTCCCCACTCTATCATGTGCTGGTCATGCCTCACTTGTCTTGATATTTTGGAATTCCTTATTGGCTAGAAACATTTATTTTGGGCTGAAATCTCCCTACGTTATTGATTTAAAAAAATTTTCTAAAATCTATCGACAGACTCGTACCCTTATAATCGCTTTTTCGGTTTTCCACTGGCTACTCGGGATTCAATTTTTCTTTTGTCTACTGGCTAACACTATAAAATATATATAAATATTTCTTCACCTCTGTGTAATTCTTATGCATTTCAATTATCACTGTCAATAAAATATTTTCAATTTTCATTGTTATTTTAGGGCAATTAGAGCATTTCAGGAAGTGCTTTATGTCGATCCCAGCTTTTGTCGCGCCAAGGAAATCCATTTACGACTTGGACTTATGTTCAAAGTGAATACGGACTATGAGTCAAGTTTAAAGGTAATCATATTATTTTGGGGAGCTGTTCACTGTTCTTGAACCCCCAGCAGCTGGGGCTTTGTATGTTTAGATGTTGCTCGTATTGGACAGTGTGTGTGTTCTGCATGCAGATATTGCAGATTTGGTCAGTATTTTAAAGGAACCAGTCACATTCCCAAATGTTATTAACCTGCATGTGTAAGGTTGATCTGCAGATTACAATGCTGTCTGGCAACTTTACTTCAATTGCAGATACTGGTAGAAAATTAACTTTATTCCATCCAGGACTGTTCGCTTTTCAGTCACTGAGGTGTGCAAGGAGCAGCTTCACCCGTTGCTCCTAGCATTGACTGCAGCAGCTTTGGGCACACCTATGACACAATGCCTCTTGTCTTTTAGGGAGAAATGAAGTTAATTTTCTCCTGGTAGCCACGCTTTCAGTAAGGTGCCGGACAAAGTTGGAATGCTATTTATCTGCAGATTAATAGTGTTTGGCGGCAATCTTTGCAGAAATTTCCTGACAAAAAACGGACTTTTTTCCATAGGAAATCCGTATGCGTTTTTTGCGCGTTGTTTTTGCGTTTTTCCAGAGCTTCCCCAATTGAATAATATAGAGGGAAAAATGTGAAAAATCCGCAAAATTTAATGAACATGCGGTTTTTCCCGTGATGCATTTTTTTCCGCAAAAAAAAACGCAACATGTGCACAAAAATTGTGAATTGCATTCTAACTATAGGATGCTTAATGGATGTTTTTTTTCCACGGTTTTATCGCGTTTTTATAGCGGGAAAAAACGCAAATAATCCGGAACATGTACACATAGCCTAAGTCTGCACTGTGTGAATTGAGCCCTGAGAAAATCTACTATACAATTGTCCATGGGTCACTTCCGTCTTAATGTCTGTCCTTCTGTCTGTCTGTCACGGATATTCATTGGTCACGGCCTCTGTCTGTCATGGAAATCCAAGTTGCTGATTGGTCGTGGCAAAACACCCACGACCATTGCCACGACCAATCAGCGACGGCCATAGTCTGGCAGCGAAATGGCCGCTGCTTTACTGCCCTGCAGTTAGCGCTGAACCCTCACACAGGGTTAATGCCAGCATTAACAGACCACGGTGTAACGCACTCCGTTAACGCAGCTATTAACCCTGTGTGACCAACTTTTTACTATTGATGCTGCGTATGCAGCATCAATAGTAAAAAGATCTAATGTTACAAATAATAATAAAAAGGTTATTCTCACCTTCCGACGTGGCGCGCTGTCCTCGGCAGTGCAAGCGGCAGGTTCCGGTGCCAAGGATGCTATGCGAGAAGGACCTGCCATGACGTCATCACAGGTCCTGCGCTCATACCAACCCTGGGACCGGAAGCGGACGCGTGCATCGCACACAGGCGCCAGGACTTCAAGGGGTCTTCGGAAGGTGAGTATATGTTTATTTTTTATTTTAAGTCTTTTTTTAACCACGCATATAGTGCCCACATTGCTATATACTACGTGGGCTGTGTTACATATTGCGTGGGCTCTATTATACTAGCTATTGAACCCGTTCTACGCCCGGGTGGTGAGCATTTATATTGGTATATGGTCTCCATCCTGGTATGTGCTGCTCCATCCTGCTTCCCCATCCTGTCATGTGCTGCTCCCATCCTGTGTCCCCATCCTGACATGTGCTGCTCCCATCCTGCACCCCCATTCTGACATGTGCTGCTCCCATCCTGCGCCTCCATTCTGTCATGTGCTGCTCCATCCTGCGCCCCCATCCTGTCATGTACTGCTTCATCCTGCGTCCCCATCCTGTCATGTGCTGCTCCCATCCTGCACCCCCATTCTGTCATGTGCTGCACCCATCCTGCGCCCCCATCCTGTCATGTGCTGCTCCATCCTGCGTCCCCATCCTGTCATGTGCTGCACCCATCCTGCGCCCCCATTCTGTCATGTGCTGCACCTATCCTGCACCCCCATCCTGTCATGTGCTGCTCCATCCTGCGTCCCCATCCTGTCATGTGCTGCACCCATCCTGCGCCCCCATCCTGTCATGTGCTGCTCCATCCTGCGCCACCATCCTGTCATGTACTGCTTCATCCTGCGTCCCCATCCTGTCATGTGCTGCTCCCATCCTGCACCCCCATTCTGTCATGTGCTGCACCCATCCTGCGCTCCCATCCTGTCATGTGCTGCTCTCATCCTGCGCCCCATCCTGTCATGTGTTGCTCCCATCCTGCGCCCCCATCCTGTCATGTGCTGCTCCCATCCTGCGCCCCCATCCTGTCATGTGCTGCACCCATCCTGCGTCCCCATCCTGTCATGTGCTGCTCCCATCCTGCGCCACCGTTCTTTAATTTGCTGCTCCCATCCATATGCCCCATACGCTGCTCCATAAAGGTTTATGGCCCCCATAAGAAGCTCCATAGTATATGCCCCGTACACTGCTCCATAAAGGTTGATTGCCCCCATAAGATGCTTCATAGTATATGTCCCCGTACGCTGTTCCATAAAGGTTTATGGCCCCCATAAGATGCTCCATGGTATATGCCCCAGTATACTGCTCCATTATGGTTTATGACCCCCATAAGATGCTCCGTGGTATATGCCCCCGTACAATGCTCCATTATGTTTTATGGCCCCCATAAGATGCTCCATAGTGTATGCCCCCGTACACTGCTCCATTATGGTTTAAGGCCCCCATAAGATGCTCTATAGTATATGCCCCGTACATTGCTCCATTATGGTTTATGGCCCCCATAAGATGCTCCATAGTGTATCCCCCCGTACACTGCTCCATTATGGTTGATGGCCCCCATAAGACGCTCCAGTGTGTATGCCCCCGTACACTGCTCCATTATGGTTGATGGCCCCATAAGATGCTCCATTGTATATGCCCTGTATGCTGCTGCAATATATGAAAAAAAAAAATAAATACCATACTCGTCTATGGTCGCTGGGCGCCGAGTTCTGGGGGGGCCTGAGCAGGCGGGGACACCGTCGCGCTGTGGGGGTCAGGTGCTGGAGTCGCCGCTAGTTCAGGTCCCCCAGCACTTGCTATATTCACCTGGCCCCGTTCCACCGCTGCGCGCCCCCATCTTCCGGCTCCTCTGGCTGTGACTGGTCAGTCAGAGGGCGACGCGCATTAAGCGCGTCATCGCGCCCTCTGAACTGAACGTCACAGGCAGAGGACCCGGAAGATCGCGGCGCGCAGCGGTGGAATGGGGCCAGGTGAATATAGCCGATACTTACCCTCCTGGCGGTCCCTGCTTCTCTGTTGGAGATCGCGGTGTGTGTTCAGTGTTTACGCATACCGCGATCTCCTGGGAGCGTCACTCTGTGGGGGCCAAACTGCGCCGTTGCTTGCGCAGTCTATAAAGGCTTCGGACAGAGTGACGCTCCCAGCGTTATATTATAGATACTACATCTCTGTGCTATTTACTATGTAGCTGGGCAATATACAATGTGACTGTGCAATATACAATGTGACTGTCAAATATACTACATGGCTGTGCAATATACTACGTGCTCTATGTTATGCTATATACTACGTGGCTGACCAATATACTACATACCTGTGCAATACACTACGTGGCAATGTTATATACAACGTTGCTGTGTTATATACTACGTAGCTCTGCTATATACTACGTACACTGTGTTACATGCTACATACTACGTAGCTATGTTATATACTACGTCGGTTGTAACATAGTAATATAGTTAGTAAGGCCGAAAAAAGACATTTGTCCATCCAGTTCAGCCTATATTCCATCATAATAAATCTCCAGATCTACGTCCTTCTACGGAACCTAATAATTGTATGATACAATATTGTTCTGCTCCAGAAAGACATCCAGGCCTCTCTTGAACCCCTCGACTGAGTTCGCCATCACCACCTCCGATACGTTAGAATCGGGCCACCATCTAGTGTGTGTGTGTGTATGTGTATATATATATATACATATATATATATATATATATATATATATATATATATATATATATATATATATATATATATATATATATATATATATATATATATATATATATATATATATATATAAAATATATGTCTCTAAGAGGTACTTCTGTCTGTCTGCAACTTCCGTAACGGAAATGTCATGGCTGCCGCAAGCAATCGTCGACGGGCACAGTCCGATTAGTCTCTCCCTACTCCCTTGCAGTCAGTGCCCAGCGCCCGCATACTCCCCCCAGTCACCGCTCACACAAGGTTAATGCCAGCGGTAACGGACCGCGTGATGCCGCGGGTAACGCACTCTGTTACCGCTGCTATTAACCCTGTATGTCCCCATCTTTATACTATTGATGCTGCCTTTGCAGCATCAATAGTAAAAAGATGTAATGTTAAAAATAATAAAAAAACAAAAAACCTGCTATGCTCACTTTCCGTAGTCCCACGATGCGCTCGCAGGTGCCGCCATCTTGCATTGCGAAATTACCCAGAAGACTTAGCGGTCTCACGAGACCGCTAAGTCATCTAGGTAATTTCGCAATGCATCCTGGGAACGCCAGAGCTTCGCTGGATCCCGGCGGGTGAGTATATCATTATTTTTTATTTTAATTATCTTTTTTTAACAGGGATAATGTGCACACACTGCAATATACTACGTGGGCTGTTATATACCGCGTGGCTGCGTTATATACAGCGTGGCTGCTATATACTATGTGACCAGTGTTATGTGTTATGTGGGCTGTGTTGGATACTATGTGGGCTGTGTTATGCACTGCGTGGGCTGTGCTATATATTACGTGGCCAGTGTTATATACTGCTATATACTGCGTGGGCTGTGTTATATATACTGTATTAACGCATCGGGTATTCTACAATATGTATGTATGTTTATAGCAGCATAGTATGTTTATACATAGTATATAGCACAGCCACATACATATTCTAGAATACTCGATGCGTTAGAATCAGGCCACCATCTAGTTTTATATATGCTCCTAGATTAAGACTTGTTTCCTGGTGATTCTTCTCGTGGGCCAAAATTAGTGGCTTGTTTAAAATGGACCAATAAGTAACCTTTCTTTACAAATTCTCAGAATGCTGATTGCCGTACCAACACATTCTGCATGGGAAAGCCCAGGGGAATTACAGGGGCTCGTTCTCCTGTGGATCAACTGGCACATCCTTTGAAAATCTGCATCCAATTTGACTATAGCAAATCCTGAAGGTGTTGCCATCAATTTATAAGGAAATATTCATTTTTTCTATTATTGTCCACAATGTTCTACTGGATTAGGTGATCAGAATTGATCAAGATCGCTGATCAGCTTACTGATATTCTTTGTGTTCTTATTAATGAAGAATGGCGAAGACAGGAGGAAGTTTTCAGTTGACAACAAATGCTTTATAGTAAACTACCATAAACCTTCCATAGGATCCTAATACTTGTAAATATATAGTACAAAAAAAAAAATAGTTCCTCAATATATTTCTAAGCTGGCAATATTACTGTAGGAATATACCCTGCTCTGACTTTTGTATACCTATTTAAGTGTTCTGCGTTCTGCTAGGCTTATATGATATGATTGGTAGCTTCTATCTCGTGAGTCTCACAGACTTACACCAGTAAAACAGATAAGTGGCACTGAAAACTGGAGAAGATGGCTATCTGTGAGCATTTTAAAGGGGTTGTCTGGTCTAAAGCTTCATAGTGACTGCAGACTTGTGAAGCCTCACGGTGCCCTCATTACAAGGATTCTCCAGTGTCGGGAGTGACTATCATGTGACTGCGAGTATGTGATTTGCATACAAGTTCAGACTAGATGGCTGTAACACGTGCATGGAGTGAGCCTGCGCCTTTCTAGTTGGATTGTAGTCGGGAATATGCACATCACATACACGCGGTCACATGATTGCCCTTCCCAGTGCCAGCACCGAAGTCACATAGTGACTGCAGACTTTTAGCTTTAGACGGGACAACCCCTTTAATAGTGCACCAGCATGGAAGCATGTCGTTCTTTGCAGCCATCTGTGCACCGCACCATGGTTATGGGTTGCCTTTATAGCCGGGAGTCTGTGGAAGACCTCCATGCCGTCCATTCTGAACCCCCATTGGAACCTAGCCTTTGACCAGGCTTCAAAGGAGACTGATTTTTACTGTATACAGTAATACTAAAGTCCTACATCATATAGTACAAGCAAATGGACGATCGCAGGCTCGATTTTTTTTTTTTTAAATTTCTGCTCAAATTCTTCCAATAGCCATAACTTTTTTTTAATTTTTCCGGCCATTTAAGTGTAGGAGGGTTTGCTTTTTATGGGAGGCGAGTTGTATTTTTGAATGACACCATTCGTTTTACCATATAGTTTACTGGAATAAGGAAAAAAATTGAATTTGCAAAAAAAGTGCAATTTCACAATAATTTTTAGGGTTTTAACCCCTCTGTGACCTTAGACGTACTATCCCGTCGAGGTGCCCTGGGCTTATCTGACCCTGGACGGGATAGTACGTCATAGCCGATCGGCCGCGCTCACGGGGGGAGCGCGGCCGATCGCGGCCGGGTGTCAGCTGCTTATCGCAGCTGACATCCGGCACTATGTGCCAGGAGCGGTCACGGACCGCCCCCGGCACATTAACCCCTGGCACACCGCGATCAAAGATGATCGCGATGTGCCGGCGGTGCAGGGAAGCACCGCGCAGGGAGGGGGCTCCCTGCGGGCTTCCCTGAGACCCCCGGAGCAACGCGGTGATCGCGTTGCTGCGAGGGTCTCACCTCCCTCCCTGCTCCCTCCAGCCCCGGATCCAAGATGGCCGCGGATCCGGGTCCTGCAGGGAGGGAGGTGGCTTCACAGAGCCTGCTCAGAGCAGGCACTGTGAAGCCTGCAGCGCTGCATGTCAGATCAGTGATCTGACAGAGTGCTGTGCACACTGTCAGATCACTGATCTGTGATGTCCCCCCCTGGGACAAAGTAAAAAAAAAAATTTCCAAATGTGTAAAAAAAATAAAAAAATATATTCCAAAATAATGAAAAAAAAAAAAATATTATTCCCATAAATACATTTCTTCATCTAAATAAAAAAAAAAAACCCAATAAAAGTACACATATTTAGTATCGCCGCGTCCGTAACGACCAGACCTATAAAACTGTCCCACTAGTTAACCCCTTCAGTAAACACCGTAAGAAAAAAAAAAAAAGAGGCAAAAAACAACGCTTTATTATCATACCGCCGAACAAAAAGTGGAATAACACGCGATCAAAAGGACAGATATAAATAACCATGGTACCGCTGAAAGCGTCATATTGTCCCGCAAAAAACGAGCCGCCATACAGCATCATCAGCAAAAAAATAAAAAAGTTATAGTCCTGAGAATAAAGCGATGCAACAATAATTATTTTTTCTGTAAAATAGTTTTTATCGTATAAAAGCGCCAAACCATAAAAAAATTATATAAATGAGGTATCGCTGTAATCGTACTGACCCGAAGAATAAAACTGATTTATCAATTTTACCAAACGCGGAACGGTATAAACGCCTCCCCCAATAGAAATTCATGAATAGCTGGTTTTTGGTCATTCTTCCTCACAAAAATCGGAATAAAAAGCGATCAAAAAATGTCACGTGCCCGAAAATGTTTTCAGTAAAAACGTCAACTCGTCCCGCAAAAAGCAAGACCTCACATGACTCTGTGGACCAAAATATGGAAAAATTATAGCTCTCAAAATGTGGTATTGCAAAAAATATTTTTTGCAATAAAAAGGGTCTTTCAGTGTGTGACGGCTGCCAATCATAAAAATCCGCTAAAAAACCCGCTATAAAAGTAAATCAAACCCCCCTTCATCACCCCCTTAGTTAGGGAAAAATAAAAAAAAAATGTCTTTATTTCCATTTTCCCATTAGGGCTAGGGTTAGGGCTAGGGTTAGGGCTAGGGTTAGGGTTAGGGTTAGGGTTAGGGCTAGGGTTAGGGTTAGGGCTAGGGTTAGGGCTAGGGTTAGGGCTAGGGTTAGGGCTAGGGTTAGGGCTAGGGTTAGGGTAGGGGCTACAGTTAGGGTTGGGGCTAAAGTTAGGGTTAGGGTTTAGATTACATTTACATTTGGGAATAGGGTTGGGATTAGGGTTAGTAGTGTGTCAGGGTTAGAGGTGTGGTTAGGGTTACCGTTGGAATTAGGGTTAGGGGTGTGTTTAGATTAGGGTTTCAGTTATAATTGGGGGGTTTCCACTGTTTCGGCACATCAGGGGCTCTCCAAACACGACATGGCGTCCGATCTCAATTCCAGCCAATTCTGCGTTGAAAAAGTAAAACAGTGCTCCTTCCCTTCCTAGCTCTCCTGTGTGCCCAAACAGGGGTTTACCCTCACATATGGGGTATCAGCGTACTCAGGACAAATTGGACAACAACTTTTGTGGACCAATTTCTCCTGTTACCCTTGGGAAAATACAAAACTGGGGGCTAAAAATAATTTTTGTGGGAAAACAAAAATATTTTTTATTTTCACGGCTCTGCGTTATAAACTGTAGTGAAATACTTGGGGGTTCAAAGCTCTCACAACACATCAAGATGAGTTCCTTAGGGGGTCTACTTTCCAAAATGGTGTCACTTGTGGGGGGTTTCTACTGTTTAGGTACATTAGGGGCTCTGCAAACACAATGTGACGCCTGCAGACCATTCCATCTAAGTCTGCATTCCAAATGGCGCTCCTTCCCTTCCGAGCCCTCCCATGCGCCCAAACGGTGGTTCCCCCCCACATATGGGGTATCAGCGTACTCAGGACAAATTGGACAACAACTTTTGGGGTCCAATTTCTCCTGTTACCCTCGGGAAAATACAAAACTGGGGGCTAAAAAATAATTTTTGTGAAAAAATGATTTTTTATTTTTACGGTTCTGCATTATAAACTTCTGTGAAGCACTTGGTGGGTCAAAGTGCTCACCACACCTCTAGATAAGTTCCTTAGGGCGTCTACTTTCCAAAATGGTGTCACTTGTGGGGGGTTTCAATGTTTAGGCACATCAGTGGCTCTCCAAACGCAACATGGCGTCCCATCTCAATTTCTGTCAATTTTGCATTGAAAAGTCAAACGGCGCTCCTTCCCTTCCGAGCTCTCCCATGCGCCCAAACAGTGGTTTACTGCCACATATGGGGTATCAGCGTACTCAGGACAAATTGCACAACAACTTTTGGGGTCCATTTTCTCCTGTTACCCTTGGTAAAATAAAACAAATTGGAGCTGAAGTAAATTTTTTGTGTAATAAAGTTAAATGTTCATTTTTATTTAAACATTCCAAAAATTCCTATTAAACAACTGAAGGGTTAATAAACTTCTTGAATGTGGTTTTGAGCACCTTGAGGGGTGCAGTTTTTAGAATGGTGTCACACTTGGGCATTTTCTATCATATAGACCCCTCAAAATGACTTCAAATGAGACGTGGTCCCTAAAAAAAAATGGTGTTGTAGAAATGAGAAATTGCTGGTCAACTTTTAACCCTTATAACTCCCTAACAAAAAAAAAAATTGGTTCCAAAATTATGCTGATGTAAAGGAGACATGTGGGAAATGTTACTTATTAACCCCTTCATGACCCAGCCTATTTTGACCTTAAAGACCTTGCCGTTTTTTGAAATTCTGACCAGTGTCCCTTTATGAGGTAATAACTCAGGAACGCTTCAATGGATCCTAGCGGTTCTGAGATTGTTTTTTCGTGACATATTGGGCTTCATGATAGTGGTAAATTTAGGTCAATAAATTCTGTGTTTATTTGTGATAAAAACGGAAATTTGGCGAAAATTTTGAAAATTTTGCAATTTTCACATTTTGAATTTTTATTCTGTTAAACCAGAGAGTTATGTGACACAAAATAGTTAATAAATAACATTTCCCACATGTCTACTTTACATCAGCACAATTTTGGAAACAAAATTTTTTTTTGCTAGGAAGTTATAAGGGTTAAAATTTGACCAGCGATTTCTCATTTTTACAACAAAATTTACAAAACCATTTTTTTTAGGGACCACCTCACATTTGAAGTCAGTTTGAGAGGTCTATATGGCTGAAAATACCCAAAAGAGACACCATTCTATAAACTGCACCCCTCAAGGTACTCAAAACCACATTCAAGAAGTTTATTAACCCTTCAGGTGCTTCACAGCAGCAGAAGCAACATAAAAGGAAAAAATGAACATTTAACTTTTTAGTCACAAAAATGATGTTTCAGCAACAATTTTTGTATTTTCCCAATGGTAAAAGGAGAAACTGAACAACGAAAGTTGTTGTCCAATTTGTCCTGAGTACGCTGATACCTCATATGTGGGGGTAAACCACTGTTTGGGCGCACGGCAGGGCTTGGAAGGGAAGGAGCGCCATTTGACTTTTTGAATGAAAAATTGGCTGCACTCTTTAGCGGACACCATGTCACGTTTGGAGAGCCACCGTGTGCCTAAAAATTGGAGCTCCCCCACAAGTGACCCCATTTTGGAAACTAGACGCCCCAAGGAACTTATCTAGATGCATAGTGAGCCCTTTAAACCCCCAGGTGCTTCACAAATTGATCCGTAAAAATGAAAAAGTACTTTTTTTTCACAAAAAAATTTTTTAGCCTCAATTTTTTCATTTTCACATGGACAACAGGATAAAATGGATCCTAAAATTTGTTGGGCAATTTCTCCTGAGTACACCAATACCTCACATGTGGAGGTAAACCACTGTTTGGGCACATGGTAAGGCTCGGAAGGGAAGGAGCGCCATTTGACTTTTTGAATGAAAAATTATCTCCATCGTTAGCGGACACCATGTCGCGTTTGGAGAGACCCTGTGTGCCTAAACATTGGAGCTCCTCCACAAGTGACCCCATTTTGGAAACTGGACCCCCCAAGGAACTTATCTAGATGCATACTGAGCACTTTAAACCCCCAGGTGCTTCACAGAAGTTTATAATGCAGAGCCATGAAAATAAAAAATAATTTTTCTTTTCTCAAAAATGATTTTTTAGCCTGGAATTTCCTATTTTGCCAATGGTAATAGGAGAAATTGGACCACAAATGTTGTTGTCCAGTTTGTCCTGAGTACGTAGATACCCCATATGTGGGGGTAAACCACTGTTTGGGCGCACGGCAGGGCTCAGAAGGGAAGGCACGCCATTTGGCTTTTTAAATGGAAAATTAGCTCCAATCATTAGCGGACACCATGTCGCGTTTGGAGAGCCCCTGTGTGCCTAAACATTGGAGATCCCCCACAAATGACCCCATTTTGGAAACTAGACCCCCAAAGGAACTAATCTAGATGCATACTGAGCACTTTAAACCCCCAGGTGCTTCACAGAAGTTTATAACGCAGAGCCATGAAAAAAAAAAAAAAAAAATTTCTTTTCTCAAAAATGATTTTTTAGCCCGCAATTTTTTATTTTCCCAAAGGTAACAGGAGAAATTTGACCCCAAAAGTTGTTGTCCATTTTCTCCTGAGTACGCTGATACCCCATATGTGGGGGTAAACCACTGTTTAGGCACATGCTGGGGCTCGGAAGTGAAGTAGTGACGTTTTGAAATGCAGACTTTGATGGAATGCTCTGCGGGCGTCACGTTGCGTTTGCAGAGCCCCTGATGTGGCTAAACAGTAGAAACCCCCCACAAGTGACCCCATTTCGGAAACTAGACCCCGAAATGAAATTATCTACATATGTGGTGAGCACTCTCAACCCCCAAGTGCTTCACAGAAGTTTATAACGCAGAGCCGTGAAAATAATAAATACGTTTTCTTTCCTCAAAAATAATTTTTAGCCCAGAATTTTTTATTTTCCCAAGGGTTACAGGAGAAATATGACCCCAATATTTGTTGTCCAGTTTCTCCTGAGTACGGTGATACCCCATATGTGGGGGTAAACTACTATTTGGGTACTTGCCGGCGCTCGGAAGTGAAGTAGTGACGTTTTGAAATACAGACTTTGATGGAATGCTCTACGGGCGTCACGTTGCGTTTGCAGAGCCCCTGATGTGACTAAATAGTAGAAACCCCCCACAAGTGACCCCATTTCGGAAACTAGACCCCGAAATGAAATTATCTACATATGTGGTGAGCACTTTCAACCCCCAAGTGCTTCACAGAAGTTTATAACGCAGAGCCGTGAAAATAATAAATACGTTTTCTTTCCTCAAAAATAATTTTTAGCCCAGAATTTTTTATTTTCCCAAGGGTTACAGGAGAAATTGGACCCCAAAATTTGTTGTCCAGTTTCTCCTGAGTACGCTGATGCCCCATGTGTGGGGGTAAACCACTGTTTGGGCACACGTCGGGGCTCAAAAGGGAAGTAGTGACTTTTGAAATGCAGACTTTGATGGAATGGTCTGCCGACGTCACGTTGCATTTGCAGAGCCCCTGGTGTGCCTAAACAGTAGAAACCCCCCACAAGTGACCCCATTTTGGAAACTAGACCCCCCAAGGAACTTATCTAGATATGTGGTGAGCACTTTGAACCCCCAAGTGCTTCACAGACGTTTACAACGCAGAGTCGTGAAAATAAAAAATCATTTTTCTTTCCTCAAAAATGATGTTTTAGCAAGCAATTTTTTATTTTCTTAAGGGTAACAGGAGAAATTGGACCCCAGTAATTGTTGCGCAGTTTGTCCTGAGTATGCTGGTACCCCATATGTGGGGGTAAACCACTGTTTGGGCACACGTCGGGGCTCGGAAGTGAGGGAGCACCATTTGACTTTTTGAATACAAGATTGGCTGGAATCAATGGTGGCGCCATGTTGCGTTTGGAGACCCCCTGATGTGCCTAAACAGTGGAAACCCCTCAATTCTAACTCCAACACACCCCTAACCCTTATCCCAAATGTAGCCGTAACCCTAATCACAACCCTAACCCCAACACACCCCTAACCACAACCCTAACCCCAACACACCCCTAACCCTAACCACAACCCTAATTCCAACCCAACCCTAACCCTAAGGCTATGTGCCCATGTTGCGGATTCGTGTGAGATTTTTCAGCACCATTTTTGAAAAATCCGCAGGTAAAAGGCACTGCGTTTTACCTGCGGATTTACCGCGGATTTCCAGTGTTTTTTGTGCGGATTTCACCTGCAGATTCCTATTGAGGAACAGGTGTAAAACGCTGCGGAATCCGCACAAAGAATTGACATGCTGCGGAAAATACAACGCAGCGTTTCCGAGTGGTAATTTCCGCACCATGGGCACAGCGGATTTGGTTTTCCATATGTTTACATGGTACTGTAAACCTGATGGAACACTGCTGCGGATCCGCAGCGGCCAATCCGCTGCGGATCCGCAGCAAAATCCGCACCGTGTGCACATAGCCTAATTCTAAAGGTATGTGCACACGCTGCGGAAAACGCTGCGGATCCGCAGCAGTTTCCCATGAGTTTACAGTTCAATGTGAACCTATGGGAAACAAAAATCGCTGTACACATGCTGCAGAAAAACTGCACGGAAACGCAGGGGTTTACATTCCGCAGCATGTCACTTCTTTCTGCGGATTCCGCAGCGGTTTTACAACTGCTCCAATAGAAAATCGCAGTTGTAAAACCGCAGTGAAATGCACAGAAAAACCGCGGTAAATCCACGATAAATCCACAGCGGTTTAGCACTGCGGATTTATCAAATCCGCTGCGGAAAAATCCGCAGAGGACCAGAATACGTGTGCACATCCCTAACCCTACCCCTACCCCTAACCCTACCCCTACCCCTAACCCTAACCCTACCCCTAACCCTAACCCTAACCCTAGTTCTTACCCCAACCTTAGTGGAAAAAAAAAATTCTTTATTTTTTTATTGTCCCTACCTATGGGGGTGACAAAGGGGGTGGGGGGGGTCATTTACTATTTTTTTTATTTTGATCACTGAGATAGGTTATATCTCAGTGATCAAAATTCACTCTGGAACGAATCCCAGGGAAGAAGACGGACGGACCCCGGGTGGCTAGGTAAGTATAAGGGGGGGGGGAGATCCGGGCACGGGGGGGGGGAGATCAGGGCACGGGGGGGTGGATCGGAGCCTGGGGGGGTGGATCGGAACACGGGGGGGGGTGGATTGGAGCACGGGGTGGGGGATCGCTGTGCAGGGGGGTGGATCGGAGCACGGGGGGTATCGCTGTGCGGGGGGGGATCGCTGTGCGGGGGGTGTGATTGTAGCACGGGGGGTGGGATTGGAGCACGGGGGGAGCAGACAGGAGGACGGGGGAGCGGAGCACAGGACGGAGGGGAGCGGACCACCGATCGGAGGGCGATCGGTGGGGTGGGGTGGGGGCACATAAGTGTTTCCAGCCATGGCCGATGATATTGCAGCATCGGCCATGGCTGGATTGTAATATTTCACCAGTTTTTTAGGTGAAATATTACAAATCGCTCTGATTGGCAGTTTCACTTTCAACAGCCAATCAGAGCGATCGTAGCCACGAGGGGGTGAAGCCACCCCCCCTGGGCTAAACTACCACTCCCCCTGTCCCTGCAGATCGGGTGAAATGGGAGTTAACCCTTTCACCCGATCTGCAGGGACGCGATCTTTCTGTGACACAGCATATGCGTCACAGGTCGGATTGGCACCGACTTTCATGACGCATACGCTGTGTCACAGGTCGGGAAGGGGTTAAGTATTTTGTGTGACATATCTCTGTGATTTAATTGCATAAAAATTCAAAGTTTGAAAATTGCGAAATTTTCTAAATTTTCGCCAAATTTCCGTTTTTTTCACAAATAAACGCAGGTACTATCAAAGAAATTTTACCACTATCATGAAGTACAATATGTCACGAGAAAACAATGTCAGAATCACCAGGATCCGTTGAAGCGTTTCGGAGTTATAACCTCATAAAGGGACAGTGGTCAGAATTGTAAAAATTGGCCTGGTCATTGACGTGCAAACCACCCTTGGGGGTAAAGGGGTTAATTTACCTTGTTCACCAGCTGATAAAACTGAACTGGCAATAGGATTCCCCATGTCAGTACGCTGACCATTTAAGTGGTGAAAAAAAATTCAGAAATTTGTAAGAAAATCTTTTTTGCTTTTGTCCCTATTTTCCGAAACCTATAGACCGCTTCAGTTCTTCAGGATCTGGGGCTGGGTGATGTTTTTTTTTCTGCCTGAGCTGATGTTTTTACTGATACCAATGGTATAAACAATGTTTTGATCGATTCTTATCGCATTTTACTGCATTTCTAAACCCAGCAATGCCAAATGTGTATTTTATTTTTTTCTATTATTCTCTTTTTCAATGGGGCAAAAAAAAAATTTATATTTTTTTAAAAACTTTATTTTTTTTTTTACTATTATCATACCTAAAAGCTGCGATCATCCACCGACAGTTCTATACATAGCACTGCTTCAGTACTGCTATGTGTGACGTGTCACCCAGGGGAAAGGGGTGTGTCAACTTCACTCCCCTCCGGGGAGGGGAGAGAAGGACCCAGCAGGGATCGGCTCTATGGCGCTACCACTCACCCCAGGTCAGCCAGGGAACTGCACCGAGGGCAAATAATAGCTGGAAAGGCTTCCCTTGTAGGTACGAGTTATTGAGGCGCTCCCAGTGAGGGGTATATACATCACCAGTCCAGTCTGGGGGCATATGATATGGCTATCACTGTCAGGGCTCCTCACTAACACAGTACGGTATACTGCTACCAGTTCCTCGTTCGATATAAGTCCCGTCCGACAGCAGGCTTATATCGGGTCAGAAACCAACCCCAGGTAGTGTATAATAACCAACTGAGCGTGCTGACATGGGGATTCATGAATAGAGATAAGAGCAGCCCAAGATTAATTTAACAGATATGCGAGTGTACATTCAGGAGTGTAGTACAAGGGTAGGGTATAGATAGGTTGCAATTACCGTGTTATGTAGCATGTGACCACAGGGAGGCGCTAATGGATCTTTGTTATGTGATTCCCTGGTTGGGTCAGCTAACCGGCCTCCTGCCAGTAGAATGACAGAGTCCAAAATGAGGAGCTGCCTTTTATCCTCTAGACTGCCCCCTCCTACACGCTGTTCCCACCCCTGGGCTTGTGCAGCCTCTCTCCTCCCATATCTGAGAGTATGGTTTTCTGTCCAGAACCATGAATGCTCATAACTTTCTGCCTGAGGGTCTAACTAAGACACCAATGGATTCTGGATTTTATGTCTGCAGGAAGACTAGATATGCTTACCGTATGTAATTCCTGGTAGCTATGCTTTATAACTCAACGCAGAGTTCTAGAGGCGGCTGTATGGGCTTGTGGGGAAAGGAATGCAGATTCTGATTATGTGCTCATCTAGGCTCAGATATATTGCATTCTTTTATTATAGGTCATTTTCTAGTTTTAATAGCCTTGTGCTGGTCTGGGATCTGTAGTACCACGATGTCTGCTTGCGTCAAACAAAGGACTCAAGTTGGCTGCCATCATAACCAATCAACGCCCCACAATCACGTCACTGGCACGCTGATGGAGTAGGAAGTGATTAAATCGGCCTTGTGTTGCCGGGAAAGCTGTGGGTTTGACATGTGTGCCCACAGAAAGAAGGGGGGCAGATGATATCTCGCTCACTTTTCGGTCTCCTGTGCTGTCTTTTCTTCATTGCCTTCTTATCACCTTTTTTCTCTTGCTGTTTGATTTTCCCTTGCTGGCAGTGCAGTCTCTGGAGATTTGTGAGAGAGGTGTGGACTGGGCCCTGTCTGACACTGCAGCTGTGGGAGAATACAATTGGGGTAGCATGTGAAGAGGACAGGGTATTCGTCCTGTGACAGTGGTAGGTGCAAAAGACCGAGGAGTAGAGCTGTGACAGCAGCACTTTCTGCTCTTTGGTCTCTCCTTTCAAATGAAACTTTACTCAGAGGAAGGAGGCGCTCACTGGACATTCTCTTTTGCACCCAGCTTGTCACCGATAACAGATGATTGGACAGCTTGATTGATGATTGGTTGGGTTGAGACAGGGCGTGGTCTCTGTTGTGATGTTACGTCCAGTCTGACGGGCAGGAAAACTCTAGACGGTGTGTGACCAGTTCCTCCAGAAGCGGGAGTGAGCTGGTCACATGCCGAAGTGAGGTATCTGTGCAACCATGCAGAATGCAGGAAGTATATTGCACATTGTCAGCATACCGCAACCTAGGTACACACATACAATATTGAAAAGCCCGGACAACCCCTTTTTAGTATTATTCTTATATGGTGTACACCCTGCCCACCAACAGATAAGCATGGCTGATGTGACCGTTCCACATCTATCCCTGACCAGGCCAGTTTTTCTTTTTGTCTCCCAAGAGCCTCAGTTGTTTGCATCTGTATAGCTGTATGAGGGCCTCTTTTTTTTTTTTTTTTTTTGCAGAACAAATTGAGGTTTTGAGTGATGACATTCGCTTTAGTTCATTACCATACACATCAATTCAGCATTCATTATGCAATAAATATAAGCTGCTAATTTTATTCTCCAGATCAGTAGAATTAAGATAATACAAATGTATATAATTTTAAGTAATTAAAATATTTTTAAAAAATCGGAATTTTTGTTAACATTTTAATTTTTTTCCCTGTTTTCTAAAACCCATGTTTTCAATTAGGATTTGTTTTTTGTACAATGAGAAGTAATTTTTGTTTTTGACTTTTTTGTAAGGTGTGGCGACTCCTCCCCCAAAAATTACCTGTTGATACCAAGTATCTTTAAGTTTGGGAAAGGGTGTTTATTTTTTTAAATTTTTGTAATTTTTTTGCCTTACATTTAAGTTCAGGTATACTATAAGGGGCTGAAAGCCCCTTATAGTATACCTGAACTTGCGATCTTTTGTGCAATACCCTAGAGTAATTTAGTACTGCAGTATATTGTATATCTTCTAATCTCCTATGAAGCTAGCCTATGGACTTAGGAATATCAATATGGCGCGTCCTCTGCCATGTTAACCCATCATGGTGACCGGACAGGCGGGTAATTACACTTCCTCTTATCCCCACATGTGCCATCTTCTGTCAGCAGGTGCCAGTTATATTATATCCAAGTCGGTACATTTATATGGAACATGCTCTGCTCCTGATGTAGTTTATTTACTTGATACAGTGAAGGGGTTAATAAGTGTAATAGCACGGTGTCCATCTGCTCTTCATAAGACTTTTATCTAGCGCTGAATAGCCCCGTCATAGAAGTCACTATGATTATTGAGTCACAGTGCGTTTTTGATGTGTTTTCTCTGTGCTTAAATGGGCCAAAAACGCTATGGAATCCTCATGCAAGCTAATTCATTGACAATCCTGAAGTGTTGTGCACATGATCAGTAATTTTCCTTCAGTATTTGCAGTGCGTTTTTTTCCTGCAGCATGTCAATTCTTTGTGCGTTTCTGCAGCGTTTTTCACCCATTGACTTCAATTAAGTTTGTCAAATCTGCAGCAAAAACGCAGGTATAAAAATGTTTGTAGATTTTCTGAGTTTTTGTTTGCATTTTACCAGCTTCCTATGGTGTTTCCCACACTGTCATCTGTGTGACAGCGTGGGAAACACCGGTGTGGTGGTTCTTACCGGCGGTAACAGTCGGTCTGAGCACTGCGGGATCATGCTGTCTGATGTCAGCGTTACCCCGCAGCTGTGACTATGACCTGCAGCGGTGATCTGTGGTAAAAAGCTTACCGCAGTTCAGCAGGCGTGGGCTGATGAGACTACTGCTCCCATCGGCCTACATCTGCTGCAGCAGGTGCTCGTCTAACACCAAATCCCCAACGCACTTGTCTCCTAGAAATAATGTAAAATAAACCAACATATAATACTCCGTCGGAGTCCACGTAATCCTGAGTGTCCCACGGCGATCTCATCTGTAGAACAGTACCGCCCTACTCAGCCACCAGCGATACACTGACAGGAGGTAATTGCTCCTGCAGTGTATCACTGAGCGATCGAGAGAGAATGCAGCGGAGTTCATCTCCTGATCAGCTTCGGTGCTGTCTCTTATTGTACCGCTGTAACATGTAAATCCTCACATTACGTTCTATGTCCTGAGAGCTGAATCCTTCTGCTACTGGATTCTGTGGGTTGTCATGGAAACTTCTGTACCCAGTAATGATGCCATGGTGTACCCTGCAGCAGAGATGGCTAGAAGGCATGCAGGAGGGGACTGGCTTCCGTGCTTCTTGTATGCAGATCTTTATATTATGTCACTGTACACACTTACATGCAGAAACTGAGGGACAGATTTATGAAAACTGTCTGTATTACCCATAGGAACCCATTATAGACTGTGAAATGAGCTGCTCTGTTTGTAACTGTTTCATATGGCTCACACACTGTGTGATTAAATAATGAAGGCTTATTACAAAATATGTGGAGAATACACAGTGACCTGTAATTTCAATTTTACCTTACTATCTGGCAGTCACTAAATAGCGATTTGTCTGGTCACTGATTTTTGGTTATTGAAAAAAATGACTTGTCAAGACATAAATACAACTTTTTTCAGTTTCCAGAAGGATTTGACAGCCTTCCCACTTTTAAATATTGTTGTACAAGTCTAGTGGTGAAAGTATCTCCTCCAGTTTACAGTCTGGAGTCACTCTATGTAACCGAAAGACTTGTGAATCCTTACATCGCATGTACTGCACACTGTGACGATTCTCCGGTGTCTGCAACAGGCAGTCATGTGACCGACAAGTATACTCTCGGCCACATTCCTACTAGACTGTTTTTCGCCTTACTCAATATACTTGCATTTTGTTAGACTGCGTCCATCTAATTGGAATGTGGCCTACAGTGTGCATATCACATACTTGCGATTACATGACCGCTGCTCTCAAAATGGCCATATGAGGGCTTGTTCGTTTTTGTTTAAAAATAAAAAAAAAAAAAATAAAAAAAAAATTGAGCCATTTTCCGAGACCCGTAGCGTCTCCATTTTTTGTGCCGATCAGCCGTTTTTATTTCTACAATATTGGTGTAGATACAATGTTTTGATCGCCCGTTATTGCATTTTATTGCAATGTAGCGACGACCCAAAAAATAAATTCTGTCTCTTTTAATTTTTTTTTTTCGTTACGCTGTTTAGCGATTGGATTAATTTTTTATATCGATAGACTGGAGGATTCTGAATGTGGCGATACCAAATGGTCTATATTAGATTTTTTTTTTTAACATTTTGAATGGGGCCAAAGGGGGATGATTTGAACTTTCAGATTTTTTTAACATTTTTTAAAACTTTTTTTAATTACTTTTTCATGCTTCAGTAGCCTCTGTGGGAGACTAGAAGCTGCAGTACTTTGATTGCCTCTTCTATACACAGACGATGATCAGATCGCCTGTGTGTGGCAGAAATGCTCACTTGCTATGACTGCCGACCACGGGGCAGCGATCATGCAATCTGGCAATAGCAACCACAGAGGTCTGCTGCAGATCTCTGGTTGTCATGCTGACCCATCGGCGACCCACGATCATGTATCGGGGGTCATCGATGGGCGGGATTAGTGATGCAATTCCTGTAAGCACGAGTTAAATGCAGCTGTCAGAGATTGAAAAATATTTACAATTGAGAGTCCTCAGTGATTGATACCTTTTAATGGCTAACTGAAAAGATGGTAACACATTACAAGCTTTCGAGACTACTCAGGTCCCTTCATCAGTCTATGCCTGTGATGACCGCTACGTCATCACAGGTCATTGCTCGCAAGGCATTACTGGGAACGGGAGCTGCCGGCAGCATCGGGAAGGCCACGGGGGACAAAGGAAGGTAAGAATATCACGATTTTTTAAATTATTTTTAACCTGGCTTGTGTATGCGTTTTTGCAGCGGAAAAACGCGGCGAATACGCATACACAACGTGTGCACATAGCCTCGACAGATTCATAAAAAAAAACGGACCTAGTGCGCCAGTTTTTTACAATCTGCACAGGATCCGTCTTTTCAACATTTTGACGGATTGTGACTGATTGTAAAAAAACGGAAGCGTGAAAGAGGCCTAACACTGTACAAAGATATATATCTTTCCTGCTGTCAGAGATTGACAGCGGCATTTAACCAGATCCACCCGCGGCTGTTGCGGACACATGTCAGCTGTATAGATTAGCTGTCATGTGCCCGGAATGGTGCGGATTCAGGGGGAGTCCGATATGTGTGCACTATTACGCCACATGTTGGAAAAGGGTTTAAAAAAAAAAAAAAAAAAATCAAGGTTTGATCTTTACCAGACTTCAAAGAGTTACAAAGGAACAACTGAAGTCCTCTTTCGCTTTAGATAATGTTCATGAGTCCACCCTTCAGGAGTACACTGAAGCTAAATGGTGTGTCTCTGCAGTTTGCTATAGATCACCTGGACAAGCTAGAAGGCTGTGGTTTCAGTGTTTTGTGGACAGATTACATTAAAGTAGAGCTTTTTGGTTTAAATGAGAAGGGTTCTATTTGGAGAAAGAAAACCCCCATTATCTGTGAAACACGGTGGTTGTAGTATCATGTCTTGGGTCTGTTTTGCGGCATCTCTGTCAGAATAACTTGTCATCATTAAACGGGACCTGTCACCTCCTTAAAGGGAACCTGTCGCCCCGAAAATCGCGGGTGAGGTAAGCCCACCGACATCAGGGGCTTATCTACAGCATTCTGTAATGCTGTAGATAAGCCCCCGATGTTACCTGAAAGAGGAGAAAAAGAGGTTATATTATACTCACCCAGGGGTGGTCCCGCTGCTGGTCAGGTCGGATGGGTGTCTCTGGTCCGCTGCGGTGCCTCCTATCTTCATTACAAGACGTCCTCTTCTGATCTTCAGCCACGGCTCCGGCGCAGGCGTACTTTGCTCTGCCGTCTTGAGGGCAGAGGATAGTACTGCAGTGCGCAGGCGCCGGAAAGGTCAGAGGCCCGGCGCCTGCGCACTGCAGTACTTTGTCTGCCCTCAACAGGGCAGAGCAAAGTACGCCTGCGCCGGAGCCGTGGCTGAAGATCAGAAGAGGACGTCTTGGAATGAAGATGGGAGGCGCCGCAGCTGACCGGAGACGCCCATCCGACCTGACCAGCAGCGGGACCGCCCCTGGGTGAGTATAATATGACGTCTTTTTCTCCTCTTTCAGGTAACATCGGGGGCTTATCTACAGCATTACAGAATGCTGCAGATAAGCCCATGATGCCGGTGGGCTTACCTCACCCGTGATTTTCGGGGTGACAGGTTCCCTTTAATTTCACAAAAAAACAAAATACAAGAAAACTGGTGGCACCTTCCCTTTATACTGGCCTCAGTGTGGTGTTAGTGATGCAATGCTCATCACTAACATGTTTTTGTCAAAGAAAAGCTCCAAGTATTGTTTAAAAAACATGTTATATCGTTAGGCGATTCCCTCACATAACTTTTCTTTCAGTCATTTGGAGTGGTGATTTTATTTTTTCAGTCTAAGCTGCTGCAATGCACATCACCATGGGGTTAAGCGACATGAGAAGACTTACACTACCTTTATACTTGGAGGTACTGGTATTTACTAATATTCTTATTACACCTTCTGCATATTGGGGTAGCATCTTGGTGATGGGAATACCCCTTTAATGGAACAAATGATAGAACATCTGTTCTTGAGCTGAATCTCAAGAGAACTTGGGTCATGCAGCAAAACAATGACCCAAAACACCCAGGTCAAGTCGTTCAACAAAAATGTTAAAGAAGAATACGCATAAAGTTTTAAAATGGCAAGGTTTAAAGGGAACCTGTCGGGAGGATTGTGCTGAGTAACATGCAGAGAGTGTCGGGTCAGCGCTGTTATGCTGATTAACCCCTTTACCCCCAAGGGTGGTTTGCACGTCAATGACCAGGCCAATTTTTACAATTCTGACCACTGTCCCTTTATGAGGTTATAACTCCGAAACACTTCAACGGATCCTGGTGATTCTGACATTGTTTTCTCGTGACATATTGTACTTCATGATAGTGGTAAAATTTCTTTGATAGTACCTGCGTTTATTTGTGAAAAAAACGGAAATTTGGCGAAAATTTTGAAAATTTTGCAATTTTCAAACTTTGAATTTTTATGCAATTAAATCACAGAGATATGTCACACAAAATACTTAATAAGTAACATTTCCCACATGTCTCCTTTACATCAGCATAATTTTGGAACCAAATTTTTTTTTTGTTAGGGAGTTATAAGGGTTAAAAGTTGACCAGCAATTTCTCATTTTTACAACACCATTTTTTTTTAGGGACCACGTCTCATTTGAAGTCATTTTGAGGGGTCTATATGATAGAAAATGCCCAAGTGTGACACCATTCTAAAAACTGCACCCCTCAAGGTGCTCAAAACCACATTCAAGAAGTTTATTAACCCTTCAGGTGTTTAATAGGAATTTTTGGAATGTTTAAATAAAAATGAACATTTAACTTTTTTACACAAAAAATTTACTTCAGCTCCAATTTGTTTTATTTTACCAAGGGTAACAGGAGAAAATGGACCCCAAAAGTTGTTGTCCAATTTGTCCTGAGTACGCTGATACCCCATATGTGGCAGTAAACCACTGTTTGGGCGCATGGGAGAGCTCGGAAGGGAAGGAGCGCCGTTTGACTTTTCAATGCAAAATTGACAGGAATTGAGGTGGGACGCCATGTTGCGTTTGGAGAGCCCCTGATGTGCCTAAACATTGAAACCCCCCACAAGTGACACCATTTTGGAAAGTAGACCCCCTAAGGAACTTATCTGGATGTGTGGTGAGCACTTTGACCCACCAAGTGCTTCACAGAAGTTTATAATGCAGAACCGTAAAAATAAAAAATCATATTTTTTCACAAAAATTATATTTTTGCCCCCAATTTTTTATTTTTCCAAGGGTAAGAGAAGAAATTGGACCTCAAAAGTTGTTGTCCAATTTGTCCTGAGTACGCTGATACCCCATATGTGGCAGTAAACCACTGTTTAAGCGCATGGGAGAGCTCGGAAGGGAAGGAGCGCCGTTTGACTTTTCAATGCAAAATTGACAGGAATTGAGATGGGACGCCATGTTGCGTTTGGAGAGCCACTGATGTGCCTAAACATTGAAACCCCCCACAAGTGACACCATTTTGGAAAGTAGACCCCCTAAGGAACTTATCTGGATGTGTGGTGAGCACTTTGACCCACCAAGGGCTTCACAGAAGTTTATAATGCAGAGCCATAAAAATAAAACAAAATTTTTTTCCCACAAAAATTATTTTTTAGCCCCCAGTTTTGTATTTTCCCTAGGGTACCAGGAGAAATTGGACCCCAAAAGTTGTTGTCCAATTTGTCCTGAGTACGCTGATACCACATATGTGAGGGGGAACCACCGTTTGGGCGCATGGGAGGGCTCGGAAGGGAAGGAGCGCCATTTGGAATGCAGACTTAGATGGAATGGTCTGCAGGCGTCACATTGCGTTTGCAGAGCCCCTAATGTACCTAAACAGTAGAAACCCCCCACAAGTGACACCATTTTGGAAAGTAGACCCCTCAATGAACTTATCTAGATGTGTTGTGAGAACTTTGAACCCCCAAGTGTTTCACTACAGTTTATAACGCAGAGCCGTGAAAATAAAAAATCTTTTTGTTTTCCCACAAAAATTATTTTTAGCCCCCAGTTTTGTATTTTCCCAAGGGTAACAGGAGAAATTGGTCCACAAAAGTTGTTGTCCAATTTGTCCTGAGTACGCTGATACCCCATATGTGAGGGTAAACCCCTGTTTGGGCACATGGGAGAGCTCGGAAGGGAAGGAGCACTGTTTTACTTTTTCAACGCAGAATTGGCTGGAATTGAGATCGGACGCCATGTCGTGTTTGGAGAGCCCCTGATGTGCCGAAACAGTGGAAACCCCCCAATTATAACTGAAACACTAATCTAAACACACCCCTAACCCTAATTCCAACGGTAACCCTAACCACACCTCTAACCCTGACACACCCCTAACCCTAATCCCAACCCTATTCCCAACTGTAAATGTAATCTAAACCCTAACCCTAACTTTAGCCCCAACCCTAACCCTAGCCCCAGCCCTAACCCTAGCCCTAACCCTAACCCTAGCCCTAATGGGAAAATGGAAATAAATACATTTTTTTTTATTTTTCCCTAACTAAGGGGGTGATGAAGGGGGGTTTGATTTACTTTTATAGCGAGTTTTTTAGCGGATTTTTATGATTGGCAGCCGTCACACACTGAAAGACGCTTTTTATTGCAAAAAATATTTTGAGAGCTATAATTTTTCCATATTTTGGTCCACAGTCATGTGAGGTCTTGTTTTTTGCGGGACGAGTTTACGTTTTTACTGAAAACATTTTCGGGCACGTGACATTTTTTGATCGCTTTTTATTCCGATTTTTGTGAGGAAGAATGACCAAAAACCAGCTATTCATGAATTTCTATTGGGGGAGGCGTTTATACCGTTCCGCGTTTGGTAAAATTGATAAAAAAGTTTTATTCTTCGGGTCAGTACGATTACAGCGATACCTCATTTATATCATTTTTTATGGTTTGGCGCTTTTATACGATAAAAACTATTTTACAGAAAAAATAATTATTTTTGCATCGCTTTATTCTCAGGACTATAACTTTTTTATTTTTTTGCTGATGATGCTGTATGGCGGCTCGTTTTTTGCGGGACAATATGACGCTTTCAGCGGTACCATGGTTATTTATATCTGTCCTTTTGATCGCGTGTTATTCCACTTTTTGTTCGGCGGTATGATAATAAAGCGTTGTTTTTTGCCTGGTTTTTTTTTTTTTTTTTCTTCTTACGGTGTTTACTGAAGGGGTTAACTAGTGGGACAGTTTTATAGGTCGGGTCGTTACGGACGCGGCGATACTAAATATGTGTACTTTTATTGGTTTTTTTTTTATTTAGATGAAGAAATGTATTTATGGGAATAATTTTTTTTTTTTTCATTATTTTGGAATATTTTTTTTTATTTTTTTTTTACACATTTGGAAAAATTTTTTTTTACTTTTTTACTTTGTCCCGGGGGGGACATCACAGATCAGTGATCTGACAGTTTGCACAGCACTCTGTCAGATCACTGATCTGATATGCAGCGCTGCAGGCTTCACAGTGCCTGCTCTGAGCAGGCTCTGTGAAGCCACCTCCCTCCCTGCAGGACCCGGATCCGCGGCCATCTTGGATCCGGGGCTGGAGGGAGCAGGGAGGGAGGTGAGACCCTCGCAGCAACGCGATCACATCGCGTTGCTGCGGGGGACTCAGGGAAGCCCGCAGGGAGCCCCCTCCCTGCGCGGTGCTTCCCTGCACCGCCGGCACATCGCGATCATGTTTGATCGCGGTGTGCCAGGGGTTAATGTGCCGGGGGCGGTCCGTAACCGCTCCTGGCACATAGTGCCGGATGTCAGCTGCGATAAGCTGATAAGCAGCTGACACCCGGCCGCGATCGGCCGCGCTCCCCCCGTGAGCGCGGCCGATCGGCTATGACGTACTATCCCGTCCAGGGTCAGATAAGCCCAGGGCACCTCGACGGGATAGTACATCTAAGGTCACAGAGGGGTTAAAATGATACCTTGATATCGAAAATAAAGATTAATGATATGCTCGTGGTCTGGGGCAGCCTGTGGGGGGTCTTCATGTGGTGCTCTGATTAGGTATTCATACTGATGGCTTCTGACTGGTCACTGATCCCTCACTGACCTGCCCCCTAGTTTACATATGAATATTCTATATCATTAAAAAAAGATTACCTTCTGCAGGCTGGCGTTGGTGCCTGCGCTACAGCATGATCGTATCTATAGTGTGTATATACCCGAGTGTACATCATACAATATTTTACAACAAATTGTCAGTTGAGGTCCCATTGAAATCCGTTGGGAGCAAGTGCCATAAATGAACTCGCCAGAATAGTTGCCATCTTTACCATGCCGGTCATTACTTCGACCAGGAGAATGGTAAGTGCCTTGTGATGGTGAATTGCTCTGTTGGGACTCTTGTCAGGTTTTCCATTGGAATCCTGTCTTCTGGAGATTCTGATGGCTAACAAGTCGCAGTGCTCAGCGGAGAGCACTGTGAGTGTGAACTTGGCCTTAGTTGGTTTGGCTGATTTTAGTGTGTATGGAGGCCTTTGCTCTGAGCGTGCCAGGGGCAAGTGTGTAGCCTGGCTCCTGGGCTAGTGTGCATGGTGGAAGCCAGCCTAGTCTGTAGCGCTAAGCTTTAGATGCTCTGACATGTGTGCCTAACCATTCGCAACAGTTCACAAAGACATTTGGCGCCAAGTTACAGAGGAGGGCGAAGCTCAGACATTGAACAAATCAGTGTATTTACAAAAATTCTTACATATCTGATCCCGAACCCCATTATGTGCTAAAATTAGAAATAAAGAAGTGGAAAGTAAAAATGGCCTGGCATTCTGGTGACATGAGATTAACCATGTCCTATGTATAATGGAAATCTGTATCATTCTTCCAGACTCTTTCTCTTTAAGATTCAGGGCTGCGCTTTCTAGGTAAATCCTCTTACTGTGAATTTCTATAGTCTGCTGTCTGCCTTGAGGTATTGTGTGCAGCCCGTGAACTGCAGTGGCCTCTCCTGCATAATAACCATCTCACACAGCAGTAGCCAGCTTCAGTACCGCAATATTTGGATGAGGTGCAGATGTTTCCTAGCCGCCGCTGCTTGTTGCAGGCACCCATCTCAGATTAGCCAGGCTTTTCTTGCATTTTTCGCCATTGGTGAGTGTCTTCCTCGTTCTTTCATTGTGTTGCAGTTTCTCATTACATTTACCTATCACTTCGCTGTCTCTGTAGCAGGAAGATATTGAGCGTATTTCTGGTAATGGAGCTGAGACAGGATTGCTGCTTTTTTGTCTTGTGTATTTTAATGCTTTTTCTATCGCCAGCCATGAGTATCAATCTGTCATTGGACCTTGCAAAATGTATGAATGTCTTTTCCTAGCATTAGATTATTATGTAGTGTATATGAGCTGGAAGGGTTTTTAGTGTAATCTTTTATTTTTACTGTAATTGTGTATTTAGGGCGTATAGTTGGAAATGTAGTAATGTGAGCGCAGGATATTTCCATCATTCATGCCACCATAATATTTGGTGCGGAGGGTCCTCTAGCAGAATGTGCTTCCGTTATCTGACTGCTATTATTTACTTCATATTTAGTCATTTTCTAAATTCCCCAAGTAACATTTCCATGGTAACGGCCCCATATCAAGCTGATATAGTCATGTACATATATGCAGCAAGGGTACATGAATTTGTACAGGTTGTGTGCATTGAATCTGCAAATTATTGTTACAAATGTAGGGGGGAAATGCCCCCATCCCCCCCCCCCATGACTAAGGCCTGAAAGCTGTCAAGTTATAAAGCATGAAGAAACTGGCTACTCCTTCCTGAATCTTAGGTTTCTATATCTACATTATGAAATCATTAGAATACTGCAGCCGCCTTCCTTTATGGGGGAATATTAACTGATTTCCGTACGTGTCTTTCATGCTCTATATTGTTTGGATGCATGTAGAAATGCTACCACTATTACTTTTGCAAAAGTGTTTTCAGGTAATCTGTGTAGCATTGTTTGGTTGTTCCTCTTCATATACATGTCTTTTTTTCCCCACAGCATTTTCAGTTGGCTTTGATTGACTGCAATCCCTGCACTTTGTCCAAAGCTGAAAGTAAGTACATTTCTGTTTGTGTCCATTGGGCAAAGCTTATGTTATGGTGTCATTGATATGTTCTTACTCCATAACTGCTAGAGATGGCTGTGATCAGCTCTCGGCTGTCTCCTGCAGTCCCATAGAGCATGAATGGAGCGAAAGTGCTGAAGAGCGATATCCTGAATGTTGTCTTTCCCAACTATCTGACCCCCAGCGATCAAAAAGTTATCACCTATAATAGATTAACCCCTTAACAACCAGGGGTATTTTTGGTTTTGCATTTTCACTTTTTGCTCCCCTTCTTCCCAGAGCCATAACTTTTTTTTTATTAGTCAAAATGGCCATGTGAAGGCTTGATTTTTGCTGGATGAGTTGTGCTTTTGAACGACACTATTGGTTTTACCATGTCGTGTACTTGAGATCGGGGGAAAAAAAATCCTAGTGTGGTGAAATTGCAAACCGTTTTTTTGTTTTGCTTTTTTTTTTACTATGTTCATTAAATGGTAAAACTGACTGATTCTTCAATTCTCCAGGTCATTATGAGTTCATAGACACCAAACACATATAGGTTTGTTTTATCCGAAGTGGTGAAAATTTTTTCCAAACTTTAAAAAAAAAAAATATATAAAAAATTCCGATACCCGTGGCGTCTTCATTTTTCGTGATCTTGGGTTGGGTGAGGGCTTATTTTTGGCGTGCCGAGTTGACTTTTTTAATGATAACATTTTGATGCAGATCGCCGGCTTATTGCATTTTAATGCATTGTCACGGCGACCAAAAAAACCATAATTCTGGCGTTTTTCATCTTTTTTTCTCGCTACACCGTTGAGCGATCAGGTTAGTCCTTTTTTTATTGATAGATCGGGCGATTCTGAGCCTGGCAATACCAAATATGTGTATATTTGATTTTTTTTTTATTACCGTATATGCTCGAGTATAAGCCGACCTGAGTATAAGCCGACCCCCCTAATTTTGCCACAAAAAACTGGGAAAACGTATTGACTCGAGTATAAGCCTAGGGTGGAAAATGCAGCAGCTACCGGTGAAATTCAAAAATAAAAATAGATGCTCCATACCGTTCATTATGGCCCCATAGATGCTCCATATAAAGCTGTGCCACATATAATTCTCCATACATTTCATTATTGCCCCATAGATGCTCCACATAAAGCTGCCCCATATATAATGCTCTGCACTGTTCATTATGGCCCCATAGATGCTCCATATAAAGATGTGCAATATATAATGCTCTGCACCGTTCATTATGGCCCCATAGATGCTCCATATAAAGATGTGCAATATATAATGCGCTGCACCGTTGATTATTGCCCCATAGATGCTCCATAGAAAGCTGTGCCATATATAATGCTCTGCACCGTTGATTATTGCCCCATAGACGCTCCATATAAAGCTATGCAATATATAATGCTGCTGCAATAAAAATAAAAATGCCATACTCGCCTCTCTTGCTGCCCGCAGCTCCTCAGCGTCCCGTCTCGGCATCTCTCCGCACTGACTGTTCAGGCAGAGGGCGGCGCGCACACTAGTACGTCATCGCGCCCTCTGACCTGAACAGTCAGTGCAGAGGACGCGGAAGACTGACCGGCGGGTGGAACGTGGACAGGTAAATATGAGATACTCACCTGCTCCCGGCATCCCTGGCTCCTTATCCCGGACAGATGGTCTCCGGGTGCCGCAGCCTCTTCCTCTGTCAGCGGTCACTGGCACCGCTCATTAGAGAAATGAATATGCGGCTCCACCCCTATGGGAGTGGAGTCCATATTCATAACTTTAATGAGCGGTACCATGTGACCGCTGAACAGAGGAAGAGCTGCAGCACCCGAAGACCATGAAACAGGCAGGGGGAGCGCCAGGAGCCCCGGAAGCAGGTGAGTATGCGACAGACCTCTCTCCCCCTCACCCGACGACCCCACCGCTGATCATGACTCGAGTATAAGCTGAGAAAGGCACTTTCAGCCCAAAAATGTGGGCTGAAAATCTCGGCTTATACTCGAGTATATACGGTATTTTATTTTAAATGGGGTGAAAGGGGGGTGATTTGAACTTTTATATTTCTTTGTTTTTTAGATTTTTAAAAACATTTATTTTTCACTTTTGGCATGCTTAAATTGTTTCTATGGGAGACTACAAGCTGCCATAACCCGATCGCCTCTGCTATATGTAGGCGATGATCAGATCGCCTGTATGTAACAGAATTACTCACTTGCTATAGCAATCCAGAAGTGACACCCATTGAGGTCTTCAGGAGACTTTTGATTGTCATGCCAACCCATCGGTGACCCGCGATCACGTGACTGGGTCACCGATGGGTGGATTTCCGGCGTGATTGCCGGAAGTGCATGTTAAATGCCGCTGTTCATGTTGACTGTAGCATTTAATGGGATAATAGCCACGTGTGGAACGCGTTTCCTCCCGCGGCAGTTAGCGGCACATGTTAGCTGTTCAAAACAGCGGACGTGTGCTGGCAAAAATGTGGGCTCACCGCTGGAGCTTTCATCAAAGGGAGGGTGCCTTTAACTCCTCAACCCCCGGAGATTTTGTTTTTTTTTTGTTTTTCACTCCTCCTCTTTCAAGAGAATTAACTTTTTAATTTTTCAGTCTATTTGGCCATGTGAGGGCTTGTTTTTTGCGGGACGAGTTGTACTTTGGAACAACACCATTGGTTTTAGCATGTCGTGTACTAGAAAATTGGAAAAAAAATTCCAAGTGCGGTTGAATTGCAAAAAAAAGTGCAATCCCACACTTGTTTTTTGTTTGTATTTCTTGCTAGGTTCACTAAATGCTAAAACTGACCTGCTATTATGATTCTACAGGTGATTGAGTTCATAGACTTCAAACATGTCTAGGTTCTCTTTTATCTAAGAGGTGAAAAAAATTCCAAAGTTTGCTGTAAAAAAAATTGCGCAATTTTCCGTTACCCGTAGTGTCTCCATTTTTTGTGATCTCAGGTTGGGTGACGGCTTACTTTTGTGCAGATCCTTTTTTTTGATCGCCCGTTATTGCATTTTAATGGAATGTCGCGGCGACCAAAAAAAGGAATTCTGGCATTTTGATTTGTTTTCTCGCTACGCCGTTTAGTGATCAGGTTCATCCTTTTTTTTATTGATAGATCAGGCGATTCTGAACTTGGCGATACCAAACGTGTGTAGGTTTGATTTTTTTTTTTTACTTTTGCCATGCTTCAATAGCCTCCATGGGATGCTAGAAGCTGGCACAACTCGATTGGCTCTGCTACATGGGAGCGATCATCAGATCGCTGCTATGTATCTGAATTCCTGCATTGCTATGAGCGGCAACCACAGGGTGGCGCTCATATCAATCCGGCATCAGCAACCATAGAGTTCTCACGGACCTCTATGGTTACTATGCAGATGCATCGCTGACTCCGATCATGTGATGGGGTCGGCGATGCTCTCATTTCCGGCCCGATGGCTTGAAGCGCTGGTTAAATACCGCCGTCAGCATTTGACAGCGGCATTTAACTAGTTAATAGCGGCGGGTGAATCGCGATTTCACCCACCGCTATTGCGGGCACATGTCAGCTGTTCAAAACAGCTGACATGTCTCGGCTTTGAGGTGGGCTCAGCGCCAGAGCCCACATCAAAGCAGGGGATCCGACCTCCGCAGTAATAGTACGGTGGAGGTCGTGAAGGGGTTAATAGGCGTGAGCGGATCACTATTCCACTGGCGCCTATTGCTGGCATGTCAGCTGTTCAAAACAACGGACATGCCGCAGCTTTAAGGTGGGCTCACCGCCGGAGCCCACCTCAAAGCGGGGGATACTGCCAGCTGACGTACTATTCCGTCAGCTGGCGGAAAGGGGTTAAAGAAGCACTCCTCCTCCCATCAATATGTTTATCCTCTCAATATATTGCAGTTATCATATATAGCACTGTGTACTTGCTCATTTGGCCTTTGTACCTATCTAATTCTTTTTCCATTAGGTCTATGACATCACGTGATTAAAAACTGAGTAGCTGAACTCTTCTAAGCTCTATGTAGAAACAGTAGATCAATTTTCCCTCTGAGTCCATCAGTCACTGCAAAAGTCAATGACTGGGGGAGGGAGGCTGGGTAAGAAGTTGAAGAAAGGAATGATTTCTGCAGGGGCAAGAAACATCCGGATTATAAATGGAGCAGAGAAAATAGATTTAGCTGGGTAAAACGGCTGAATGAGCAATTGTATACTGTGCTATATAATAAGATTATAATATATTAAGAGCATAAAAACTTTGAGAGGAGTGCTTCTTTAAAGAAAACCAGTCAGCATGATTTTGTTAAGTAAAGACATGGCTGTAATTGCGCTGTAATACCGAATAAATTGATACATTTGATGGAGAAATTCGCTTTGCGATTCTGCAATCGCCATTTGGCGTTTCACTCCCCTTCTTCCCAGAGCCATAACTTTTTTATTTTTCTGTCAATATGGTCATGTTAGGGCTTGTTTTTTGCGAGACGAGTTGTACTTTTGAACGACACCATTGTTTTTACCATGTCGTGTACTAGAAAACAGGAAAAAAATTCCAATTGTGGTGAAATTGCAAACAAAAGTGCAATCCCACACTTGTTTTTTGTTTGGCTTTTTTGCAAGGTTCACTAAATGCTAAAACTAACCTGCCTGTATGATTCTCCAGGCCATTGCGAGTTCATAGACACCAAACATGTCTAGATTATTATTTTTTTTTTATCTTAAGTGGTGAAAAAGAATTCCAAAGTTTGCTTAAAAAAAAAACTACGCAGGTTTCCGAGACCCATAGCGTCTCCATTTTTCGAGGTCTCTGGTTGGGTGAGGGCTTATTTTTTGCGTGCCGAGCTGCCGTTTTTAATTATACCACATTTGTGCAGACACTTTTTTTTGATCGCCCGTTATTGCCTTTTAATGCAATGTCGCAGTGATGAAAAAACATAATTCTGGTGTTTCGATCTTTTTTCTTGCTACGCCGTTTAGTGATCATGTTAATCCTATTTTTATTGATTGGGCAATTCTGAACGCGGCGATACCAAATATGTGTAGGTTTTTTTTATTGTTTTATTTTGAATGAGGCAAAAGGGGGGTGATTTTTTTTCTCCATATTTTTTAAAATAATTTTTTTGATACTTTTGGCATGCTTCAATAGTCTCCATGGGAGGATAGAAGCTGCCACAACTTGATCGGCTTTGCTACATAGAGGCGATGCTCAGATCGCTTCTATTTAGCAGAATTACTGCATTTCTATGAGCGCGACCACAGGGTGGCGCTCATAGCAATCTGTCATCAAAAACCATAGAGGTCTCTGGTTGTCATGCTGACTCACCGATGACCCCCGATCAGGTGACTTGAAGTGCTATAATGTTGATGCTATCCGTGATTTACAAGGAACCACAGACTTTTGAGTCATTTTGATCTGTTCAAAAATAAACATCTTTGTGCTATTTTTTAAATTTTTTTTTGAGCACCACACTGCCTGCAAAAAAGACGTATTTTTAAAAAAACCATAGAATATTACAGGTACGTGTTCTGCCCATTATAAACACATAAAAAGTACATGTCTCAAGGACGTCTGAATGATGCCTTACCCATAGTCTTTAGATACCGCTGACCAGATCCAGGGGCTGTTGCTGCTGGATGTGTAGGTAATATCTGATCTACCAGCATTATATGAAATTGTGGGAGCTGCTGAGCAGTGATCGGTTTTTAGGCAAAATATTTAGTATAACTTTTTTTTTCTTTAATAAATCCCTGCTCTTTCTCTGCTTGGGAGTCCGGTGGGCGGTCCTAATTAGCGATTGACATCCTTCCTTGTATGAATCTGCACACATATATCACTAAATAGTAACTCGCTCCGGACCTCGAAGCATAAAACGAGGTGAATTGACATTCATAGGTTGGCCATTTTTTGTGAAGAAAATGTTACTTTTCAACTCTGAAATCGGCTTTTGTTATGGTCGTTGGCTGTCAATTGTGCTGAAGATATGCAGAGATCTACTTTGTGTGACTGATTTATGGAGTGCATGTCAAAACGACAAGAAGTCATCCATCATTTTTCCTTTTTAAAACCCCTTTAGTGACTTAGTCCCTTACATTTTTTATTATTACTCTGGTGTTAATCCAGTAGATTCAATTCTCTCTTGTAATTTATTTTTTTCTTTCTCTTCATACAGTCCAGTTTCACATTGCTCACTTGTACGAAACGCAGGTAACAAGGCTTTATATTAAAATGTATTATTTTCCGTGGGAAACTTTGTACTGTTTCAACTGTTGAAATCTCATGTATTTACAGATTTTGGGGCTTTGTGTTACAATCCTTGATAAATGCAATATTCTGTTTGATATTCTGACTAAGTAGAAAAAAAAACTTGCTGATGGCATCAGAGAGCACACAGTTTGGTCTAGGGTTTTGATGATGTCTCTGGTCCGACCTGTAAATAAGGCAAAAGAAAGCTGAGGAGTCTGGCGCTCCTGCAAAAAGAATTAGACGAACCTCCTAAAAATTTACAGTTTTAGGCTGTGTGCACACGTTGCAGATTTTTTGCATTTTTTTCTTTATAAAAACTCGAAAAAAAACGCATACATTATGCATCCCATCATTTAGAATGCATTCCGCAATTTTTGTGCAAATGATGCGGTTTTTTCCGAGAAAAAAAAACATCACGGTGAAAAACGCAGCATGTTCATTAATTTTGCAGTGTTTTTGTGGATTTCCCACTAAATTATTGCATTGGGAACCTCCGGAAAAATCCGCAAAAAAAAAAAAAAAAACGCACCAAAAACGCGAGAAACACGCATGCAGATTTCTTGCAGAAAATGTCCTGTTTTGCTCAGGAAATTTCTGCAAGAAATTCTGACGTGTGCACATAGCCTTAGGATTGGTGCTAAAGTTAGGGTTGGGATTAGGGGTAGGGTTAAGGTACTGTCACACTAGACGATATCGCTAGCGATCCGTGACGTTGCAGCGTCCTCGCTAGCGATATCGTCCAGTGTGACCGGCAGCAGCGATCAGGCCCCTGCTGGGAGATCGCTGGTCGGGGAAGAAAGTCCAGAACTTTATTTCGTCGCTGGACTCCCCGTAGACATCGCTGAATCGGCGTGTGTGACACCGATTCAGCGATGTCTTTGCTGGTAACCAGGGTAAACATCGGGTAACTAAGCGCAGGGCCGCGCTTAGTAACCCGATGTTTACCCTGGTTACCAGCGTAAAAAAACAAACAGTACATACTTACATTCAGCTGTCTGTCCCTTGCCGTCTGGTTCCTGCAATGACTGCTGGCCGTAAAGTGAAAGCAGAGCACAGCCACAGCGGTGAGTCACCGCTGTGTGACTCACCGCTGTGCTGTGCTTTCACTTTCACTTTACGGCCAGCAGTCAGTGCAGGAACCAGACGGCAAGGGACAGACAGCTGAATGTAAGTATGTACTGTTTGTTTTTTTACGCTGGTAACCAGGGTAAACATCGGGTTACTAAGCGCGGCCCTGCGCTTAGTTACCCGATGTTTACCCTGGTTACCGGGGACCTCGGGATCGTTGGTCGCTGGAGAGCTGTCTGTGTGACAGCTCTCCAGCGACCAAACAGCGACGCTGCAGCGATCCGGATCGTTGTCGGTATCGCTGCAGCGTCGCTTAGTGTGACGGTACCTTTAGGATTAGTGTTGGGATTGGGGTAGGGTTAAGATTAGGGTTGGGATTAGGGGTAGGGTTGGGATTAGGGGTAAGGTTAGGATTAGGGTTGGGATTAGGGGTAGGGTTGGGATTAGGGGTAGGGTTAGGATTAGGGTTGGGATTAGGGGTAGGGTTGGGATTAGGGGTAAGGTTAGGATTAGGGTTGGGATTAGGGGTAGGGTTGGGATTATGGTTGGGATTAGCGTTCGGATTAGGGGTAGGGTTAGGATTAGGGGTTGGCATTAGGGGTAGGGTTGGGATTAGGGGTAGGATTAGGGGTAGGATTAGGGTTAGGGGTGTGTTGGGGTTAGGGTTAGAGTTAGAATTGGGAGGTTTCCACTGTTTAAGCACACCAGGGGCTTTCCAAACGCGACATGACGCCCGCAGACTGTTCCATCAAAGTCTGCATTTCAAAACGTCACTACTTCCTTTCCGAGCCCTGACGTGTGCCCAAACAGTGGTTTACCCCCACATATGGGGTTTCAGTGTACTCCGGACAAACTGGACAACAACTTTTGGGGACCAATTTCTCCTGTTACCCTTGTGAAAATAAAAAATTGCAGGCTAAAAATCATTTTTAAAGAAAAAAAAAAAAAAAGATTTTTTATTTTCACGGCTCTGCTTTATAAACTTCTGTGAAGCACTTGGGGGTAAAAAGTGCTCACCACACTTCTAGATAAGTTCGTTGGGGGTACTCAGAAGAAATTGGCCAACAAATTTTAGGATCTATTTTATCCTGTTGACCATGTGAAAATGAAATAATTGAGGCTAAAAGAAAATTTTTGTAAAGAAAAAGAAAAAAAGTACTTTTTCATTTTTACAGATCAATTTGTTCCTGGGGGGGGCGGGGGGGGGGGTCTAATTTCCAAAATGGGGTCACTTGTGGGGGAGCTCCTATATTTAGGCACACAGGGGCTCTCCAAACGCGACATGGTGTCCGTTCCGATTGGAACTAATTTTCCATTCAAAAAGTCAAATGGCGCTCCTTCCCTTCCGAACCCTGCCATGCGCCCAGACAGTGGTTTACCCCCACATATGAGGTTTCGGCGTACTCGGAACAAATTGGACAACAACTCTTGGGGTCCACTTTCTCCTTTTACCCTTAAGAAAATAACAAAATTGTTGCTAAAAGATCATTTTTGTGACCAAAAAGTTAAATATTCATTTTTTCCTTCCACATTGCTTTAGTTCTCGTGAAGCACCTGAAGGGTTAATAAACTTCTTGAATGTGGTTTTGAACACCTTAAGGGGTGCAGTTTTTAGAATGGTGTCACTCTTGGGTATATTCAGCCATATAGACCCCTCAAACTGACTTCAAATGTGATGTGGTCCCTAAAAAAAATGGTTTTGTAAATTTTGTTGTAAAAATGAGAAATTGCTGGTCAACTTTTAACCCTTATAACTTCCTAACAAAAAAAAAAATGTTTCCAAAATTGTGCTGATGTAAAGTAGACATATGGGAATTTTTTGTGTCACATAACTCTCTGGTTTAACAGAATAAAAATTCAAAATTTAAAAATTGCGAAATTTTCAAATTTTTCGCCAAATTTCCAATTTTTTTTCACAAAAAAAAAACGCAAAAATTATCGACCTAATTTTACCTCTAACATGAAGGCCAATATGTCACGAAGAAACAGTCTCAGAATCGCTAGGATCCGTTGAAGCGTTCCTGAATTATAACCTCATAAATGGACACTGGTCAGAATTGCAAAAAATGGCCAGGTCATTGAGGTCAAAATAGGCTGGGTCATGAAGGGGTTAATGAACATGCATTATAAATGATAGGATGCATATGTGTGTGTTTTTATCGCAAAAGAAAGGCGAAAAATCCTGAACGTGTGCAAACAGCCTAAATCGACATTGATAAAAACTAGTGCAGTGAAAGCACAAAGCATCTGCCCCAAAAAAGGTGCAGATTTTATGTATTAAAGGATTTCTGAAAAATTAGTTCTCTTTTAGACATGCCAGACATGTATTGACGTTGGCAATATTTTAAGAAAAGTTCATATATGTTTCTTTTTAGCTGCTGCCAATGCATTGTGCACCGTTTATTATTTCACTTTTGTGGCATATAATTTTTGTTTCTATTAACAGAGAAAGTACCACTCTGCAAAAGAAGCATATGAGCAACTTCTGCAGACTGAAAACCTTCCTATCCAAGTAAAAGCAACTGTTTTACAGCAGTTAGGTATGAAAGCTATGCTGTCTTCCCTGCAAATTCATTGTCCTATGGATATGGTTGTGAGCGGTCTGCTTTGTTACAAGGGGATGTGTTGAAGACTTTCTCTACATACATCTGTAATCGCAAACCATTCTTTTCTAGTCATCTTTGTACTTATTTGGGGTTCACTCAATTTCTTAACTTTGCTTATATCCAGCTTCGTTCCCATGGATCATGAGAAGCAGTGGGTCAGCACAGAATGGTGTGGTCTCCTCTTGAAATGTGTATAAATGTAGTTCTGCTAGATTTTATAACATCCAGTAATGGGTGGGTGATCATAAACCCTTTTCATATAGAATATGGTAAAAGCAGAAAATACTTAAGATTTTTGTTCTACAAGACCACAGTCCAGTTCTCGTGGTGGATATGATTGCAGTTCTGCCAGTTTTCCATATGTTTTTTTTTTAAACTGATTATCTTTTATATTTCACTAGGATGGATGCATCACACTATTGATCAGTTGGGAGATAAAGCCACAAAGGCCAGCTATGCTATTCAGTATCTGCAGCGATCATTAGAAGCAGATCCCAACTCTGGTCAGTCCTGGTATTTCCTTGGAAGGTAATCCTATTCAATTTTTATTAATATAACTGTTCTTGTTTTTTATTGCCATTATTTGTGTAACGTTCTTAAAGGGGTACTCTGGAGAGATTAAAAAAAATTGCACTGTCCCTGCCCTCATAATCTATAATGATGAGATGTCCAGTGCAGTTCTATTATTTTTAGAACGCTCTTAATTCTGTGGGACAGGAGCTGCTCCTCATTGCTCCCCCCTCATGTCTCAGCCAATACGTCACTCAACAGTGTGACTCTCCCCACACTCAGCAGTCTGACTATCCTCACTGAGTAACAGCCAGTCTGAGAAGAGGGGGCATGGTTAGGGTGGGATCTGATTCCCCCCCCCCCCCCCCCCCCCCACTCTGCCTGGCAAGCCCTATGATGATCCCATCACTGCAGGGCTACTAGCAGAGAGCTGGCCACGCCCCCTAACCTTGGACTGTAGACAGGGAGACCTTTATCAGGGGATGGTGAGACGGGAGCTGCTCTTCACTGCTCACCCCTCCGTTTGGGACATTGCAGCAGTGTGCAGCTCCATGCTGTTACCATCAGCAAGTCTTCTGATTAATAGCGGTTTCTCTGCAAAGAACAGGGGGCATAGCCAAACACCTCTTCTCAGACTGGTTGTTACTTACAGGGGTAAGGTGCACATTGATGTGTGACGTATTTGTCACAGACAATTACAAGTGTTAGGCTACTTTCACACTAGCGTTTTTTTTTAATACGTCGCAATGCGTTGTTTAGGGGAAAAACGCATCCTGCAAAGTTGTTTGCAGGATGCGTTTTTGCCCCATAGAGTAACATTACCGACGCATTGCGACGTATTGACACACGTAAATGTAACGTTTTTTGCTGCCGGCGGACCGCTTTTTCCGACCGCGCATGCGCGACTGGAACTCCGCCCCCACCTCCCCGCACCTCACAATGGGGCAGCGGATGCGCCGGAGAAATGCATCCACTGCCTCCGTTGTGCAGCGCATCAAACGCTAGCGTCGGAATCTCGGCCCGACGCATTGCGACGGGCCGAATCCGGCGCTAGTGTGAAAGTAGCCTTATAAAGATAAAATAATTTCACTGGGCAACTCATCTTTATAGTTTGAGGGTAGGGACAGAACAATTTTTCTCCCCGGTGTACCTATTTAAATTCTGACTGGTGGGTAATGCTGTTTAAGAATCCATAAACTACTGCCAAATATTTACAGAACTTTACTCACTATAGTACTTTATCACATATCTCTAGGATTCGCTGTCAATTCCTAATTGGTGAAGTTCTAATTGCTGAGACCCCACAATCCATTTTGTCAAGGAGCAAAGCTGTCCTTCACTATTTGCATAGAAAGCAATGCTTCTTGCCAACTTCTGTGCAAGCAGTTATGCTGCAGTTATCCTGCACAGTAGGTGGCTGAGAGCATCCATATGTGAAAAAATGCTGTAGTGTTTTTAGAATTGACTTGGGCCTAGCAGTTAGTCCAATACATATTTTATCTCACCTATTTTAGACCATACAATAAGAAATTGTGAATGTACCTCTAACAAATGTAAGTAATGCTTTTTGATTTGATAGGAACATTTTAAAGTTTTTGCGATTTGGTGTTTTTCTTGATTGAGCACAGCACTAAATCGTTTTTAGGTAACAGAATTTAGGGGTTTGCTTCCATGCCTTATAATATCTATTTCTTCTGTTGAAAGGTGCTACTCCAGTATTGGCAAGGTTCAGGATGCCTTTATATCGTACAGGCAATCTATCGATAAGTCGGAGGCGAGTGCGGACACATGGTGTTCAATAGGGTATGTTAGACCTCTGTTATTCTCTTGCTTATGTTTGGAATATACACAATACAAATTTTGAACTATATTTTTTGTCTAGAGCTTCTTTTCTCTTTAAATGTGTGTTCTGGGAAATAGAAAAAATATATATACAAAATGTCAGTATAAATGCTTTAAGAAACTCCTGCTGTGTCGTGGAGAAAACCTACACCATCTAGCCAATCTACCGGGCACAGTAGCCACTCTGCATTCAGTAAGGCAGACTGGATATAAGCGTGAGCAGCAGCCTCTTATCTCAGCTCTCCTGATATCTCCAATATTAGATCAGACACAGGATGGTCAGCAGTGTAAGCAGCCTCTTCTTACCTCCGCACTAGTGATGAGCGAACGTGCTTGGATAAGGTCTTATCTGAACACTCGTGGATGTTAACAGTGTGTCTTCGGCGTGCTCGAAAAATATGCAATCTCTGCATGTGTTGTGGTTGTCGAACATCCGCGAGACATGCAGCCGTGGGGTCGCTTAACATATTTTTCGAGCATTCCAAAGACACTTAGCACCAGAGCATGCGCTCGGATAAGACCTTATCCGAGCACGTTTGCTGATCACTACTCAGCACCCCTGTTATCTCAAGTGTTAAATCAGACAGGGTGGACAGGAGTGTGAGCAGCCTCTTCTTACCTCAGCACTGCAGGTTTCTCTCGTATCAGATCAGGGTGCATAGGAGCTGTGGGCAGCATTTTCCTGCTCTATCCATAAGGGAGAGGTCTAAATAAGTAGTCATTATGAGTGACGTCCATGAGAAGCTTATTTTTGTGCTAAGGATTTTCTTTTACTGCTGTTCAGTTTATTCATGGTAAATTTATTTCAATGGGGTACCAACTGTAGATAAAAATGCAGCAGTTCTTATGCAGCATCACAACTATGTTCATTCAATTTTATTTGCCCCTACATTCTCAGTGTTGCCGTTTTTTGGAGCCAACATACTTTGTAGTAGAAATGGAATAAGCTGCTGCCGGACACTTTTGGTGGCAGCTATAGTTCCTGGAGTACAGGGGGTGGTAAGGTTTGTAGCTATCCTACATGCTTGATGCTTCTTTACCCAAACATTTGCCATGCCCCAGTTCTGCAGTTGTTTATCTGATATACAGGTGCTTCTCACAAAATTAGAATATCATCAAAAAGTTCATTTATTTCAGTTCTTCAATACAAAAAGTGAAACTTGTATGTTATAGAAAATCATTACAATCCGAGTGATCTATTCCAAGTGTTTATTTCTGTTAATGTTGATGATTATGGTTTTCAGCCAATGAAAACCCAAAAGTCATTATCTAAGGAAATTAAATCTGAAATGTTGGCCTACTGAAATGTATATTCAGTAAATGCACTCAATACTTTGGTCGGACTCCTTTTGCATCAATTACCGCATCAATGCGGCGTGGCACAGAGACGATAAGCCTGTGGCACTGCCGAGGTGTTATGGAAGCCCAGGTTGCTTTGATAGCAGCCAACAGCTCATCTGCATTGTTGGGTCTGGTGTCTCTCATTTTCCTCCTGACAATACCCCATTGATTCCCTATGAGGTTAAGGTTAGGCGAGTTTGCTGGCCAATCAAGCACAGTGATACTGTTGTTTTTACATCATGTATTGGTACTTTTGGCAGTGTGGACAGGTGCCAAGTCCTGCTTTAGAATGAAATTTCCATCTCCCAAAAGCTTGTCTGCAGAGAGAAGCACTCTCGCTCTGCGTGTCTGTGTCTCTCACTCTGCGTGTCTGTCTCTCGCTCTGCGTGTCTGTCTCTCGCTCTGCGTGTCTGTCTCTCGCTCTGCGTGTCTGTCTCTCGCTCTGCGTGTCTGTCTCTCGCTCTGCGTGTCTGTCTCTTGCTCTGCGTGTCTGTCTCTCGCTCTGCGTGTCTGTCTCTCGCTCTGCGTGTCTGTCTCTCGCTCTGCGTGTCTGTCTCTCGCTCTGCGTGTCTGTCTCTCGCTCTGCGTGTCTGTCTCTCGCTCTGCGTGTCTGTCTCTCGCTCTGCGTGTCTGTCGCTCGCTCTGCCGGTCTGTCGCTCTGCCGGTCTGTCGCTCTGCGCGTGTCTGTCGCTCGCTCTGCGTGTGTCTGTCGCTCTGCGTCTGTCGCTCTGCTCGTCTGTCTGTCGCTCGCTCGTCTGTCTGTCGCTCGCTCTGCGTGTCTGTCGCTCTGCTCGTCTGTCTGTCGCTCGCTCTGCGTGTCTCTCGCTCGCTCTGCGTGTCTGTCGCTCTGCTCGTCTGTCTGTCGCTCGCTCTGCGTGTCTCTCGCTCGCTCTGCGTGTCTGTCGCTCTGCTCGTCTGTCTGTCGCTCGCTCGTCTGTCGCTCGCTCGTCTGTCTGTCTCTCGCTCGCTCTGCGTCTGTCGCTCGCTCGTCTGTCGCTCGCTCGTCTGTCGCTCGCTCTGCGTGTCTGTCTCTCGCTCTGCGTGTCTGTCTCTCGCTCTGCGTGTCTCTCTCGCTCTGCGTGTCTCTCTCGCTCTGCGTGTCTGTCTCTCGCTCTGCGTGTCTGTCTCTCGCTCTGCGTGTCTGTCTCTCGCTCTGCGTGTCTGTCTCTCGCTCTGCGTGTCTGTCTCTCGCTCTGCGTGTCTGTCTCTCGCTCTGCGTGTCTGTCTCTCGCTCTGCGTGTCTGTCTCTCGCTCTGCGTGTCTGTCTCTCGCTCTGCGTGTCTGTCTCTCGCTCTGCGTGTCTGTCTCTCGCTCTGCGTGTCTCTCTCGCTCTGCGTGTCTGTCTCTCGCTCTGCGTGTCTGTCTTTCGCTCTGCGTGTCTGTCTCTCGCTCTGCGTGTCTGTCTCTCGCTCTGCGTGTCTGTCTCTCGCTCTGCGTGTCTGTCTGTCTCTCTGCGTGTCTGTCTCTCTGCGTGTCTGTCGCTCTGCGTGTCTGTCGCTCTGCTCGTCTGTCGCTCGCTCTGCGTGTCTGTCGCTCTGCGTGTCTGTCGCTCTGCGTGTCTGTCGCTCTGCGTGTCTGTCGCTCTGCGTGTCTGTCGCTCTGCGTGTCTGTCGCTCGCTCTGCGTGTCTGTCGCTCGCTCTGCGTGTCTGTCGCTCGCTCTGCGTGTCTGTCGCTCGCTCTGCGTGTCTGTCGCTCGCTCTGCGTGTCTGTCGCTCACTCTGCGTGTCTGTCGCTCGTCTGTCTGTCGCTCTGCGTGTCTGTCTGTCGCTCGCTCTGCGTGTCTGTCGCTCGCTCGCTCTGCGTGTCTGTCGCTCTGCGTGTCTGTCGCTCTGCGTGTCTGTCGCTCTGCGTGTCTGTCGCTCTGCGTGTCTGTCGCTCTGCGTGTCTGTCGCTCTGCGTGTCTGTCGCTCTGCGTGTCTGTCGCTCTGCGTGTCTGTCTGTCTGTCGCTCGCTCTGCGTGTCTGTCGCTCGCTCGCTCTGCGTGTCTGTCGCTCTGCGTGTCTGTCGCTCTGCGTGTGTCTGTCGCTCTGCGTGTCTGTCTGTCTGTCGCTCGCTCTGCGTGTCTGTCGCTCGCTCGCTCTGCGTGTCTGTCGCTCGCTCGCTCTGCGTGTCTGTCGCTCTGCGTGTCTGTCGCTCTGCGTGTCTGTCGCTCTGCGTGTCTGTCGCTCTGCGTGTCTGTCGCTCTGCGTGTCTGTCGCTCTGCGTGTCTGTCGCTCGCTCTGCGTGTCTGTCGCTCGCTCTGCGTGTCTGTCTGTCTGTCGCTCGCTCGTCTGTCTGTCGCTCGCTCGTGTGTCTGTCGCTCGCTCGCTCTGCGTGTCTGTCGCTCTGCGTGTCTGTCGCTCTGCGTGTCTGTCGCTCTGCGTGTCTGTCGCTCTGCGTGTCTGTCGCTCTGCGTGTCTGTCGCTCTGCGTGTCTGTCGCTCTGCGTGTCTGTCGCTCTGCGTGTCTGTCGCTCTGCGTGTCTGTCGCTCTGCGTGTCTGTCTCTCTGCGTGTCTGTCGCTCTGCGTGTCTGTCGCTCTGCGTGTCTGTCGCTCTGCGTGTCTGTCGCTCTGCGTGTCTGTCGCTCTGCGTGTCTGTCGCTCTGCGTGTCTGTCGCTCTGCGTGTCTGTCGCTCTGCGTGTCTGTCGCTCTGCGTGTCTGTCGCTCTGCGTGTCTGTCGCTCTGCGTGTCTGTCGCTCGCTCGTCTGTCTGTCTGTCGCTCTGCGTGTCTGTCGCTCTGCGTGTCTGTCGCTCTGCGTGTCTGTCGCTCTGCGTGTCTGTCGCTCGTCTGTCTGTCGCTCTGCGTGTCTGTCGCTCGTCTGTCTGTCGCTCTGCGTGTCTGTCGCTCTGCGTGTCTGTCGCTCTGCGTGTGTCTGTCGCTCTGCGTGTGTCTGTCGCTCTGCGTGTCTGTCGCTCTGCGTGTCTGTCGCTCTGCGTGTCTGTCGCTCTGCGTGTCTGTCGCTCTGCGTGTCTGTCGCTCGCTCGTCTGTCTGTCTGTCGCTCTGCGTGTCTGTCGCTCTGCGTGTCTGTCGCTCTGCGTGTCTGTCGCTCTGCGTGTCTGTCGCTCTGCGTGTCTGTCGCTCTGCGTGTCTGTCGCTCGTCTGTCTGTCGCTCTGCGTGTCTGTCGCTCTGCGTGTGTCTGTCGCTCTGCGTGTGTCTGTCGCTCTGCGTGTCTGTCGCTCTGCGTGTCTGTCGCTCTGCGTGTCTGTCGCTCTGCGTGTCTGTCGCTCTGCGTGTCTGTCGCTCTGCGTGTCTGTCGCTCTGCGTGTCTGTCGCTCGTCTGTCTGTCGCTCTGCGTGTCTGTCTGTCGCTCGCTCGTGTCTGTCGCTCGCTCGCTCTGCGTGTCTGTCGCTCTGCGTGTCTGTCGCTCTGCGTGTCTGTCGCTCTGCGTGTCTGTCGCTCTGCGTGTCTGTCGCTCTGCGTGTCTGTCGCTCTGCGTGTGTCTGTCGCTCTGCGTGTGTCTGTCGCTCTGCGTGTGTCTGTCGCTCTGCGTGTGTCTGTCGCTCTGCGTGTGTCTGTCGCTCTGCGTGTGTCTGTCGCTCTGCGTGTGTCTGTCGCTCTGCGTGTGTCTGTCGCTCTGCGTGTCTGTCTGTCGCTCTGCGTGTCTGTCGCTCGCTCGCTCTGCGTGTCTGTCGCTCTGCGTGTCTGTCGCTCTGCGTGTCTGTCGCTCACTCTGCGTGTCTGTCGCTCTGCGTGTGTCTGTCGCTCTGCGTGTGTCTGTCGCTCTGCGTGTCTGTCTGTCGCTCTGCGTGTCTCTGTCGCTCTGCGTGTCTGTCGCTCGCTCGCTCTGCGTGTCTGTCGCTCTGCGTGTCTGTCTGTCTGTCGCTCGCTCGTCTGTCTGTCGCTCGCTCGTCTGTCTGTCGCTCGCTCGCTCTGCGTGTCTGTCTGTCGCTCTGCGTGTCTGTCGCTCTGCGTGTCTGTCGCTCGCTCGCTCTGCGTGTCTGTCGCTCTGCGTGTCTGTCGCTCGTCTGTCTGTCGCTCTGCGTGTCTGTCTGTCTGTCGCTCGCTCGTCTGTCTGTCGCTCGCTCGTGTGTCTGTCGCTCGCTCGCTTTGCGTGTCTGTCGCTCTGCGTGTCTGTCGCTCTGCGTGTCTGTCGCTCTGCGTGTCTGTCGCTCTGCGTGTCTGTCGCTCTGCGTGTCTGTCGCTCTGCGTGTCTGTCGCTCTGCGTGTCTGTCGCTCTGCGTGTCTGTCGCTCTGCGTGTCTGTCGCTCTGCGTGTCTGTCGCTCTGCGTGTCTGTCTGTCGCTCTGCGTGTCTGTCTGTCGCTCGCTCGCTCTGCGTGTCTGTCTGTCGCTCGCTCGCTCTGCGTGTCTGTCTGTCGCTCGCTCGCTCTGCGTGTCTGTCTGTCGCTCGCTCGCTCTGCGTGTCTGTCTGTCGCTCGCTCGCTCTGCGTGTCTGTCTGTCGCTCGCTCGCTCTGCGTGTCTGTCTGTCGCTCGCTCTGCGTGTCTGTCTGTCGCTCGCTCGCTCTGCGTGTCTGTCTGTCGCTCGCTCGCTCTGCGTGTCTGTCTGTCGCTCGCTCGCTCTGCGTGTCTGTCTGTCGCTCGCTCGCTCTGCGTGTCTGTCTGTCGCTCGCTCGCTCTGCGTGTCTGTCTGTCGCTCGCTCGCTCTGCGTGTCTGTCTGTCGCTCGCTCGCTCTGCGTGTCTGTCTGTCGCTCGCTCGCTCTGCGTGTCTGTCTGTCGCTCGCTCGCTCTGCGTGTCTGTCTGTCGCTCGCTCGCTCTGCGTGTCTGTCTGTCGCTCGCTCGCTCTGCGTGTCTGTCTGTCGCTCGCTCGCTCTGCGTGTCTGTCTGTCGCTCGCTCGCTCTGCGTGTCTGTCTGTCGCTCGCTCGCTCTGCGTGTCTGTCTGTCGCTCGCTCGCTCTGCGTGTCTGTCTGTCGCTCGCTCGCTCTGCGTGTCTGTCTGTCGCTCGCTCGCTCTGCGTGTCTGTCTGTCGCTCGCTCGCTCTGCGTGTCTGTCTGTCGCTCGCTCGCTCTGCGTGTCTGTCTGTCGCTCGCTCGCTCTGCGTGTCTGTCTGTCGCTCGCTCGCTCTGCGTGTCTGTCTGTCGCTCGCTCGCTCTGCGTGTCTGTCTGTCGCTCGCTCGCTCTGCGTGTCTGTCTGTCGCTCGCTCGCTCTGCGTGTCTGTCTGTCGCTCGCTCGCTCTGCGTGTCTGTCTGTCGCTCGCTCGCTCTGCGTGTCTGTCTGTCGCTCGCTCGCTCTGCGTGTCTGTTAAATTCAAATGAGCTTTATTGTCAGGACTAAGTACATGTTAGCATTGCCAAAGCAAATGGTAAAAATAGGGGGACAGGGGTAGGGTGGCATATAGCGGTCCAGGATATATCAGGCTCTCTTTAGAGGATAGAGGCATGTCCAAGGTGGGGTATAGGAGTCCATGACATATCGGGCTCTTTAGTTGGGGGATAGGGACGTGTACAGGGTGGGGTATATTGGTCCATAATATATCAGTTTAGTCTGTGGCAGGCACTGACGTATTCTGCTGCTGTGGTCGCTGCACTTTCCTCTTCTCCCAGTATTTTCGGGAGTTTTTCTTCCTCCTCCATGGAGGTGAAGTCTGGGGGAGATCAGTCAGTCCTCTTGAAGTGAGTGTCCCTCACTGCGGAGTATTTGGGGCACCTCAGCAGGAAGTGTGCCTCATCCTCCACGGCCTCCTGGGGGCACTGCTGGCAAAGTCTGCTCTCTCGGGGCTTTTAGTTCTGTCGGTGCCACCCAGATTTGATGAGTAGGCTGTGGGCGCTCAGTCTGTACCGGCTCAGGATATGTCGCTCTTTGGGGTTTTCTAGTTTCTCTAGATATGGGGCCAGTTTGTACTCCCTATGTAGGTTCTGGTATCTATCTATCGCTCTTTTTATCTATTTCACTTTCCCTCCCACCTTCTGGAATACATCGTCACAATGTGCTTTAGTAGCGACCAGCACATGTGGTGTGTACAGATGAAGGACAAGTCACTGTGCCACACATCGTTCGCCTAAGCATTCCCATCTGTATTACTGTATTAAGAAATTCTGTGTAACATATATATATATATAACCAACATTAAATGATTAACAATGTACAGAGTGTATTTCTCAATGTGGTAAATGACTTCTAGCTGCAAACGTCTGGTTTGTAATGCAATATCTTCATAGGTGTATAGAGGCCCATTTCCACCAACCATCACTCCATTGTTCTTATTGTACTTTGTGTTTGCTAATTGTGTAAGAAGGCTAATGGATAGTCATGAGAGAGTATACTCATTGCTCGGGTGAAGAATTTGTGAGTGCTCGGAGGTTTAGTTTTTGTCCACGCAGCTGCATGATTTACGGCTGCTAGCCAGCCTGAGTACGTGTGGGGGTTACCTGGTTACTTGGGAATCCCCACATGTATTCAAGCTGTCTAGCAGCCATAAATCATGCAGCCGCGTTGACCAAGCTAAAGCTCCGAGCACTCACAAATACTCAGAGATCATCCAAGCATGCTCGGGGAGACCCGAGCAACAATGCTATTCGCTCATCACTATTAATCGATGGTTAGAATATCCTTGAAAACCCTTGTGCAAGTATGTTAGCACAGCTGAAAACAGTTTGGCTGATTAGAGAACATATAAACCTGACCTTCCTTTGAGCTAGTTGAGAATCTGGAGCATTACATTTTTTGGTTCCATTAAACTCTCAAAATGCCCAGAAAAAAAGAACTTTCATGTGAAACTCGACAGTCTATTCTTGTTCTTAGAAATGAAGGCGAGAAATTGCCAAGAAACTGAAGATTTCCTACAACTGTGTGTACTACTCCCTTCAGAGGAGAGCACAAACAGGCTCTAACCAGAGTAGAAAGAGAAGTGGGAGGCCCCGCTGCACAACTGAGCAACAAGACAAGTACATTAGATTCTGTAGTTTGAGAAATCGACGCCTCACATGTCCTCAACTTTCAGCTTCATTAAATAGTACACACAAAACGCCAGTGTCAACGTCTACAGTGAAGAGGCGATGCTGGCCTTCAGGGCAGAGTGGCAAAGAAAAAGCCATATCTGAGACTGGCTAATAAAAGGAAAAGATTAATATGGGCGAAAGAGCACAGACATTGGACAGAGGAAGATTGGGAAAAAAGTGTTATGGACAGATGAGTCCAAATTTGAGGTGTTTGGATCACACAGAATAACATTTGTGAGACTCAGAACAACTGAAAAGATGCTGGAAGAGTGCCTGACGCCATCTGTCAAGCATGGTGGAGGTAATGTGATGGTCTGGGGTTGCTTTGTTGCTGGTAAAGTGGGAGATTTGTACAAGGTAAAGGGGATTTAGAATAAGGAAGGCTATTACTCCATTTTGCAACGCGATGCCACACTCTGTGGACAAAGCTTGATTGGAGCCAATTTCATCCTACAACAGGACAATGACCCAAAGCACACCTCCAAATTATGCAAGAACTATTTAGGGTAAAAGCAGGCAGCTGGTATTCTATCCGTAATGGAGTGGCTAGTGCAGTCACCAGATCTTGAACCCATTGAGCTGTTGTGGGAGCAGCTTGACCGTATGGTACGCAAAAAGTGCCCATCAAGCCAAACCAACTTGTGGGAGCGGCTTCTGGAAGCATGGGGTGAAATTTCTCCAGATTACCTCAGCAAATTAACTGCTAGAATGCCAAAGGTCTACAATGCTGGAATTGCTGCAAAGGAAGCATTCTTTGACGAAAGCAAAGTTTGAAGGAGAAAATTATTTCAAATAAAAATCTTCTATTCGAACCTTGTCAATGTCTGGACTAGATGTTCACTTCATTTAGCAACTCATTTGATTAATAAGTTTGGAACTGTAGTGCGTGTGTGTATGTGTGTGTGTGTATGTATATATATATATATATGTGTATATATATGTATATATATGTATGTATATATGTGTATATATGTATATATATATTATATACAGCACAGACCAAAAGTTTGGACACCTTCTCATTTTACATGTTTTTCTGTATTTTCATGACTATGAAAATTGTACATTCACACTGAAGACATCAAAACTATGAATTGACACAAGTGGAATTATATGCTTAACAAAAAAGTGTGAAACAGAATATATGTCTTATATTCTAGGTTCTTCAAAGTAGCCACCTTTTGCTTTGATGACTGCTTTGCACACTCCTGGCATTTTATTGTTGAGCTTGAAGAGGTAGTCTCTGGGAATGGTCGTCCAACAATCTTGAAGGAGTTCCCAGAGATGCTTAGCACTTGTTGGCCCTTTTGCCGTCACTCTGCGGTCCAGCTCACCCCAAACCATCTCGTTTGGGTTCAGGTCTGGTGACTGTGGAGGCCAGGTCATCTGGCGTAGCACCCCATCACTCTCCTTCTTGGTCAAATAGCCCTTACACAGCCTGGAGGTGTGTTTGGGGTCGTTGTCCTGTTGAAAAATAAATGATGGTCCAACTAAACGCAAACCAGATGGAATAGCATGACGCTGCAAGATGATGTGGTAGCCATCCTAGTACAGTATGCCTTAGATTTTGAATAAATCACCAACAGTGTCACCAGCAAAGCACCCCCACACCATCACGCCACCTCCTCCATGCTTCACGGTGGGAACCAGGCATGTAGAGTCCATCCGTTCACCTTTTCTGCGTCGCACAAAGACACGGTGGTTGGAACCAAAGATCTCAAATTTGGACACATCAGACCAAAGCACAGATGTCCACTGGTCTAATGTCCATTCCTTGTGTTCTTTAGCCCAAACAAGTCTCTTCTGCTTGTTGCCTGTCCTTAGCAGTGGTTTCCTAGCAGCTATTTTACCTTGAAGGCCTGCTGCACAAAGTCTCGGCCTGCTGCACAAAGTATCCTCTTTACAGTTGTTATAGAGATGTGTCTGCTGCTAGAACTCTGTGGCATTGACCTGGTCTCTAATCTGAGCTGCTGTTAACCTGCGATTTCTGAGGCTGGTGACTCAGATAAACGTATCCTCAGAAGCAGAGGTGACTCTTGGTCTAACTTTCCTGGGGCGGTGCCCATGTGAGCCAGTTTCTTTGTAGCGCTTGATGGTTTTTGCCACTGCACTTGGGGACACTTTCAAAGTTTTCCCAATTTTTCAGACTGACTGACCTTCATTTCTTAAAGTAATGATGGCCACTCGTTTTTCTTTACTTAGCTGCTTTTTTCTTGCCATAATACAAATTCTAACAGTCTATTCAGTAGGACTATCAGCTGTGTAACCACCAGACTTCTGCACAACACAACTGATGGTCCCAACCCCATTTATAAGGCAACATATCCCACTTATTAAACCTGACAAGGCACACCTGTGAAGTGAAAACAATTCCCGGTGACTACCTCTTGAAGCTCATCAAGAGAATGCCAAGAGTGTGCAAAGCAGTCATCAAAGCAAAAGGTGGCTGCTTTGAAGAACCTAGAATATAAGACATAATTTCAGTTGTTTCACACTTTAAGTATATAATTCCACATGTGTTAATTCATAGTTTTGATGCCTTCAGTGTGAATGTACAATTTTCATAGTCATGAAAATACAGAAAAATCTTTAAATGAGAAGGTGTCCAAAGTTTTGGTCTGTACTTTGTATGTATGTGTATGTATGTATATGTGTATGTATATGTGTATGTATATATATATATATATATATATATATATATATATATATATATCTCAAGAAATAAAGATTAAAGTTGAAAATTATCCTTTAAACATTGAAAAAAGGTAAGATTTAATTTTTAATGTTTGTTGTCAAAGCTCGGGCGAACACTGTCCTGTTACTAGATTAATCATATACCTTCTCTTGAAATGATTTGGATACTTTTATATAGGCTTGTTGGTAAAGTTGTTGACTTCCTTGTTTTCCAGTGTGCTGTATCAGCAGCAGAACCAGCCTATGGATGCACTGCAGGCCTACATTTGTGCAGTCCAATTGGATCATGGCCATGCTGCAGCTTGGATGGACCTAGGCACATTGTATGAATCATGCAACCAGCCTCAGGATGCTATCAAATGCTACCTAAATGCCACACGGAGCAAAAACTGTAGTAATACCTCTGCTCTTGCAGCACGGATTAAGTATTTACAGGTATAGTTTCCCCCTCCCCCATCAGTTTTCGTGTTTGAGACCCTGAAGCATGTCCATACACCATAAGACTATAAATCAGGATGTAACCTCCTGAGTTATGTGCCATGTCTTCATTTGTAAGATTTCATTGCATACTCCGTTCCATGGCTTGCACTGTCAGTGTGGAATAAGCCTTCCTAAAGTCACTCCATCCATTCTCCTCAGTATATTAATGTGCATTGTCTTGTTCTGTGTATATATAGTTGCCCACTTGGCGACAACAAGGCAGGCTTTCCTGACTCTTGGTCCGTAATCTTATTTCACATGCGTGTACGTTCCATATATTTTAATTTATACTCACAAAGGTTATGTTCTGGTTACCCGAATTTATTTCTAAATTGTACAGTCAAATTCTAAAGTTTACTGTCTGGAAACACTCGGCACTTGTCAGCAAGTTGTAGTGGACATGCTCGTGATAAATTAGGCCTGTGTTAAATTTCCTTTTTACATAATTTTTCCTAGGCTCAGTTGTGTAACCTTCCACAAGGTAGTCTACAGAGTAAAACTAAATTGCTTCCTAGTATTGAGGAGGCATGGAGCCTACCAATCCCCGCAGAGCTTACCTCCAGGCAGGGTGCCATGAACTCAGCACAGCAGGTGAGAGGTTGGGTAATTTGCTTCAAACACCCAGCTTAAAAAGTTACTTTTGCTACTTTAGCAAGTTTCTTTTTACTTGAGAACATAAACTGGTTTGTGTACGTGTTAACTTAGGCAAAGGCAAACAGAGAAAGGTTAGGTGAGCTGTGCCTGTATTTTGGGTACCATTAAGAACCTTTGTGGATCATCTTTGAACCCATTTACACCCGTTACATTAGATTTTTTTTTTTTTTTTTTTATCACATCGTCTTTTTTTCCGTCAATGCTGGTATTCACTAAGCAGAACCAGCAACCTGTATGTGAAGCCACATTTTTTTTTGTTTTCTTTTCTCCAAAGGTGGTTTAAAAGGTAAAAAATAAACCCCGATTCCCAATGGGGAAACAAATACATACTGTACAGAACTATATTTTCTCTTATAATTCTTAGGCCTGTAAACCTCATCATCAGAATGCTGAATCTGTACTAGGCCTCAGTCAAACACCAATTTCACAGCAGTCCTTGCCACTACATATGATTCCTTCTAGCCAGGTAGATGAACTGTCAAGTCCTGCCAAGAGGAAAAGAACTTCTAGTCCTGCAAAGGTATTTTACATGGCAAAACTATGTATGTGGCTCATGCTGTGTTTTTTTATTTTTCCCCAACCATCACATTCACAGACAACATATAGGATGTTTGCCTTTAAAGACTTTCCATGCCTTTACATAGTCCTACATTTTTAACTTCCGTATCAGTAGGGAGTGATCGGTAGGTCCACTTGTTTTTCTGCATTTTTTTTTTTTTTATAATGCATTTTAGCGGTTCTTGCAAATTTTCTTTGTCATCTTCTTGACTTCATGTACGTGTTTTGCGTAATGGTTTTTATCTTCTCTGTTCCTTCCTGTATAGAATTCTTCTGAAACTTGGAGTGGTGGCCATGTAGTGTCACACACCCCAGCTCAGCAACAACTACATTCGTGGTCTTTGCCCCCACAGAAGTTACAGGTACCGAATCTTTGTCCAAATTATAATTTATAGTGTTTGTACAGTTACGTCATTTGTGTGCTCTGTGGTTTTAATGCTGGTTCAGAGTCTTAGCCCGCATTTTTTGCCAGCAGACGATTCAGCCATTTTTATTTTTGCAGATGAGCGGTTAGAACAGCACTGCTGTAATTGCCCATCTGCAAAGATTAAAAAAATATTTCCTGCGCAACATCTTTTAATTTTCTATTTTTTTGTCTCCAATGCAACCCTTATCTGAAGGACACATTTCTCTTAGGTGTTAAAATTAGAACATTTTGAGGGTGACCTTTTTTTTGTACATAAAAGGATGTTGTCTGAATGAATGGACCCCTTGAAATGGCATAAATGGGTTAATGGGCTCTATGTAGTTGCCTTCTTTTGTTAGCAGAATTTTTTTTTCAGATTAGGCTATAAAATGTACTCAAAATGTAAGTGACTTCTAACAGGGAGTTTCTCTACTAGATATGTTGTAGTGAAAAACTAATCGTAATTTTCTTTTCATAAATCAGTAGTACAAGTGAAGATAAGAAACTTTTCCAAGTATCTCATCTAAGAAATATGCATTTTTATCCTTTTGATCCTATCACTCTATTTTCAGTACATATAAAATCTGTCTTAAGTGAGCTGTTGGTGACAGTTGCTGCTTATAGAAGTCTATGGAGAGGAGAGATTGACAAGCTAGATGCAGAAACAGACAGGTTCACCAGAAATGACTGCTACATTTAAATATTTAGTTTTGCTTGTCTACATTTTCATATATTTGTAACCATATTATTAGTTTAAGATCAGATTTTTTCCTTTGAGTGTTAAAGACGAATGTCCTTTAATATGGGGTGATAATTCAATAATCTCTTAATAAATAGTACACAAACAGAAGGGAAATTAATCTGCTGTAATCTGTTCGTCTGCTTTGAAGTTGCTACTGCACTAGTCTTTCGGCCAGCTTGAGACTTAGATGATAGATTAGCAGAATATTGTCATGCAGAATAAAAATTACTATAAAGAAAAATTATGAAAAATACTCCCTTTTCTACATGTAGGCAATACCAGGAGCATCTATGATGCTTTACAGAAACATTGGGGCCAATTCATCAAAAATTTGCATCATAAAGGCCGCATTAAAGCTTTGAAAAGTCCCAAAATGTTTGCGTGACAGAGTTGAACACATTTTTTTCAACTTTTGGCATTTTCACACAAGTCTGAATTGGCTTGACTGAAATGGAGGGCACCAGGACAGAGTATGGCCCTGCCTGCCCTTCAAATTTATGAAATGTGCCATCATTTTGAAAGCCGATCTCTGAGCATAGTAGCATTTCTGGCACAGGGCATAGAGGTGTCAAATCCCTTATGTAGCGTGAGCATATTAATGAATTCAGTGCCTCCTACTCCAACAAGGCTGACGTATCGCAAGCATGCACTATGCCGTCCTTGATGAATTATCCCCAGAGTTGCTACATATTTCTGACTGATAAAGGGATTTCTCAGGACTGAACTGTTGATGATTGAGCTAAGAAAAAACTGCACTCTGAATTGCTATAACATGCAAACATTGAATATATGAAATTAGAAATGCATTACTGCTATAGAAAATACGTTAAAAATTAAGATACTTGGGCTCTCACGAATTGGCCAATTTGTGTGCCAACAGTGAGCGACAAGGAATACCTCTTTGTTGGGACCCTAACCTAATATGATGCCTCTTCAGGGCTAAAAGCCTACGATTTTAAGGACAGCTCTAATTAAAAACGTCTTAGGCTGATAGGAGGAGTTCTCAGTCGGAGGGCGGGTACCGCAAATATAAAAAAACTGACCGGCACCGCCAAACATAAGATAAGCATAAACAGGTGCAAAGCTGAGAAGACCAAGATAATAAAGCGAACAATAAACAGTTAAATGCTATAATATGCAACTATTGGATTTATGACATTGGAACTGCATGAGTGCCATAGATAATACGTTAAAAATGAAGGTACTTGGCACACAAATTGGCCAATTCGTAAGAGCCCAACAGCCAGCGACAAGGCGTACTCCTTTGTTGGGACCCTAAACCTAATACGATGCTTCTCCTGGGCTAAAAGGCAATTTTTATATAGCTAAATTCACTTAGTCGGCTTATTTTGCACCTGTTCACACTTGTCTTGTTCCATTTGGTCAGTCTTTCTGATATTTTTGGTAACTGATATTGATGACTGAGAACTTCACTTGATCTCCCATTCAAGTAGACGGACCTATTGATGTACCTATTTGGATAGATCATCAATATGAGATTAGTCTGAAATTGAAAGATTCTCAAGCATGAGCCGAAACTAAACTATGGGGTGGAGCGCTGCAGCCCCGTACATTGATTAGTCGTTAAGTACTGCACTGTTCCATTCAAGTGAAAAGAACACTGGTCTGTTCAGGTGAGTGGAAGATGATGTAAAGTGCTCCTCAGTGAGCAGGACTGCAATGTTCCATCCTGCACATCGCTTACTGGCCACTGATTTTGCAGTTTTCACTTAATAGGTTCAGGTTTGACCACTAGTATCCTCACCAATCGCGTATTATTGGTCTATCCTACAGAGTTGTTGTGAATTTGTTCACTTTTGACATGATGGTTGAGGTCACAATATTTCCCATGTAGACTAGCGCTAGTACTCATTTTACGTACACATAAATAGGAATTTAGTAATATCTTTGCCTCGACATAGTTTTGCAGGCAAATGCACTCAAACTTCAGCAGATAGTAGGGTTGAATTTTCTAGTATACCACTTATGTATTGACATGTACATGTTAGGCTGGGTTCACATTGCGTTAATGCAGCCCGTTCAACACATGCGTTAAACAGGCTGCATTACCGCAAGTGCCGACTTGCTATCGCGGTAGCACAGATAGAGCTAGCAGGTGCTCTATCTGCGCTAGCGGTGACAGACCCGGAAACGCTGCAGCCTGCGATGCGCCCGAAATAGAGCTCAATGGTAGCGTTAACGGACTGCGTTACACCGCGTTATGCCGCGGTGTAACGCACTGTCAGAACGTAATGTGAACCTAGCCTTAGGGTCTAGTCCCATATTTTTTTAGTGAATGGAAATAGAGATGATAGATATTTGATGCAATAAATGTTTGCAGTTCAATTTATATCTGATTTACTTCTATTTCCAGCAATTAGAACAGCTACGAGCTAACAGGAATAACCTAAGTCCTGCACAGAAAGTGGTGTTGGAGCAGTTGGAGGCTCAGTTTGTCTTAATGCAGCCGCACCAGCAGGTATAGAGCTTGCTCCTAACGTTTTATGGAATATAAAAACAACCTATAAGCTTCTGCACATTAGTGATTTACTGTTTTTTTTCTTTTGTTAAAGCAAATAAGACAAACAGGAATTGCACAGGTACGACCTACTGGAATTGCTAATGGGCCAACAGCTGACTCATCACTGCCTACAAACTCCGTCTCTGGTCAGCAGCATCAAGTTGCGGTAACCAGAACGCTGAACGTCACTCAGCCTGGAATCCGCCCAGCTTGCCCTGTGCAGCCTGTGGCTAATGGACCCTTTCCCGCAGGACCCGTTTCCTGCAATACCACAGGGACGATGGGTAGTACAGACACTATGTTAGGCAATAATCACATAACGGGAAGTGGAAGTAATGGAAATGTGCCTTACCCACAGCGAAACGCACTCGCTCTACCTCATAACCGCACAAACCTGACCAGCAACGCAGAGGAGCCGTGGAAAAACCAACTGTCTAACTCCACTCAGGTAAAGTAATCCTTTTTTTTCTTCTTCTATGCACCCTAATTTTGTTTGCCTCCCATATGATATAATTACACAATATAATTTTGCATTCTGTGTTTTTCAAAATGAGCTCATTGTGAGATCTCATTTTTGATAATGTATGTATATATATTCTGTGGCATGCTGTGTGCAGTGTCTTATTTGCTACGGTATGTTAATGCTTTTGTATCTTTTATATGATAAAGAGGCTTTGTGCTTCCCTTGATTTCATCTGCCCCCTAGCACCATTTTGTAACATGGATGGAAAATTCACAAACTGCTGTTCGGAGTAGGTCCCAGTGTTGGGACAGCCACAGTTCAGCAAGTTGTCACCCATTCTGTGGATAAGTGATGGCTTGTTTTCACGGGACAGCATCATCTTATTTCACGATGTGCATAGCCTCCAACTTAAGGTACCGTCACACTGAACGATATCGCTAGCGATCCGTGACGTTGCAGCGTCCTGGATAGTGATATCGTTGTGTTTGACACGCAGCAGCGATCTGGATCCTGCTGTGCCATCGTTGGTCGGGGAAAAAAGTCCAGAACTTTATTTCGTCGCTGGACTCCCGCAGACATCGCTGAATCGGCGTGTGTGACGCCGATTCAGCGATGTCTTCACTGGTAACCAGGGTAAACATCGGGTTACTAAGCGCAGGGCCGCGCTTAGTAACCCGATGTTTACCCTGGTTACCAGCGTAAACGTAAAAAAAACCAAACACTACATACTTACATTCCGGTGTCTGTCCTCCGGCGCTCTGCTTCTCTGCACTGTGAGCGCCGGCCAGCAGGAAAGCAGAGCACAGCGGTGACGTCACCGCTGTGCTTTCCGGCTGGCGCTCAGTCAGTGCAGAGAAGCACAGCGCCGGGGGACAGACACCGGAATGTAAGTATGTAGTGTTTGTTTTTTTTTACGTTTACGCTGGTAACCGGGGTAAACATCGGGTTACTAAGCGCGGCCCTGCGCTTAGTAACCCGATGTTTACCCTGGTTACCAGGGGGCTTCGCATAGTTGGTCGCTGGAGAGCTGTCTGTGTGATAGCTCTCCAGCGACCACACAGCGACGCTGCAGCGATCGGGATCGTTGTCTAGATCGCTGCAGCGTCGCTAAATGTGACGGTACCTTTAGACTGTCGGATCCCTGAAGAAAAGGATTTGGACAAAACACCCAACAGAGCCTTATGAGTATAATGTAGCACACAGGATACAAAGAAGGCAACTTTAAACTTCTTTTGGCCTCTTTTCCAGCAGTGTCTGTCTTTTAAGGTGGCTACAATAGCACAGTGCACTAAACAATTGTGTATCTTAAAAGGAGCCTGGACAGGAGACCAGAAGAAGCTGTTAGATGTAGACTGGTCTGATGGTAAGATCTGCTCATACCTGACAAGACCCTTCTAGTTCGGTAGTAACGATAATGGTGGAATGGCGGCTGCTTACTCTATTATGGTGCTTCATCAGAGGGTATGGCTGCCTTACTAGTAGTGCTGTGTGGAGCAGTGCGGCTCTGATTTCTCTCACATTTGGCCTGATTGTAGGGTGTAAATCTTTGTGCTGTTAAAACATTTGACTTATGAAACAGAACTTTAAAACTGATTTGCTGATTTATTTGTAGACCGCCCATATCATATATTCTCTGCTGCAGTGGCTTGTTGTTCTCCCAGTCTTTTGGTTTTCCTTCATCTTAAGCAATTTTGCGTTGTTTAGTATAAGTGATATTTAAATCCCTTTTGAACGAACGACATAACTGTGAATATCGGCTGTACGATGCAGAACTACAATAACCGTGAAGATCATTGCCTTTAAGATGGGGATGGACATTATGTGCTGCTGTTAAGCAAAGCCTCATAAAATTGCTTCATTGTTGAGGAAAAGAACGTTAAAGTTTCTATGTAGATTGTGTCTGTGAGATCTGTTTGTAGAAGAATATTTTCTGTCTTCATATATTGGCTATGTTGCACACCAATTGTCATACAATAACATATTTGTTCTCATTTTTAGGGGCTTCACAAAGGTCAGAATTCACATTCGGCAGGTCCTAATGGTGAACGACCTCTTTCTTCCACTGGGCCTTCCCAGCAACTCCAAGCAGCTGGCACTGGTATTCAAAATCAGGTCGGACATCCTACCATGCCTAGCAATTCAGTAACACAGGGGGCTGCTCTCAATCACCTCTCCTCTCACACTGCTACCTCAGGTGGACAACAAGGCATTATTTTAACCAAAGAGAGCAAGCCTTCAGGAAACGGATCAGTGCCTGAAACAAGCAGGCTTTCTGAAGGGACACCTAACAGCACTGCCGGTGTAGAAGGACTTCCTAATCATGTCCATCAGGTGACGGCAGATACTGTTCCTAGCCCTAGCCATGGAGATTCTAAGTCACCAGGTTTACTTAGTTCAGACAATCCTCAGCTCTCTGCCTTGTTGATGGGAAAAGCCAATAACAATGTGGGTCCTGGAGCCTGTGACAAAGTCAACAACATACATCCAGCTGTTCATATAAAAACTGAGAACTCTGTTGCCTCCTCCCCATCTTCAGCCATTTCCACAGCAACTCCTTCTCCGAAATCTACTGAACAGACTATGACCAACAGTGTTATCAGCCTTAACAGCCCCCACAGTGGACTTGAGACAGTCAATGGAGAGGGAATTGAGGACTCTCAGAGCCCCACAAAAAAGGACCCTCCTTTAACTACCCACAAACCAAGTCCTAAGACCATACCATCCATGTCAGTCTCCATATACCCCAGCTCGACAGAGGTTTTAAAAGCATGTCGGTAAGTAGACTAGTGCGGGCTTTTAGCATTCTGCAGCCAGAGTACTGTCTCTAATGTGATGCCTTGAAGATCTAGTTTTTTCTTTCCACTATTTGCAGCTTATGTGTTTTGCTTCACATTTTTGAATCTCCAACCTGTATTACCCAGCATATATTCTGCAAAGTGCTTAATGTCTCTATAGAAAGTACATCCCTGTTGCTACTTGTGTGTTCATGATGATTTAATTGCACGTTCATAGGTTGTGGATTGATAGTGTTGAGCTTTAGCACATATTCAGCACTTAAGTCAGGTCTAAATGTGCAACAGTTAAACTGGTCGCTTATCCTAACCTTGAGCACTAGTGGAACGAACTGTATATAAATCCACAGTGGAATTCTGAATTCTCTGTATTCTCTCGCTGTAGCCATGGAGCTGTAATAAGACGCTACCATTGGGCTAGGCTGCATAGTGCACTATGATCTGTGGCATTTGTGATAAAAAGCAATTATGTGACTAAAAGGGTTGTTAACCTTTGGGGACTATTTACATTTTTCTCTTAAAAACTGGTATTTTCTGGTAAAAATCATTTTTGGTATTGGGTTTCATAAAAAAAAAATGCACCTTTTTTCTTCTATAGCTACTGTGTGGCACAGTTTATGGACTGCAGAATGACTTAAAGGGAACCTGTCAGCAGTTTTGGCCGATATAAGATGTAGGGATCACCTTTCAGGGCTTATCTACATCATTCTATAATTCTGTATATAAGCCCCCAACCTGACCTGTAAGAGAAGAAAAATAACTTTTCTTTATTCTTACCTGTCGGGCGGTCCAGTCCGATGGGTGTCGCTGGTCTTAGCCCGGCGCATCTCATCTTTTTATGATCGATATTTTCCTGCTTGCTTCTTGTGGATGACGTGACCCTGATTCATCCACACAGGCTCCCCGGCATTGCGCTCCTGTGCAGGCGTACTTTGCTCTGCCATGTTGAGGGTAGAGCAAAGTACTGCAGTGCGTAGGTGCCGGGGCTCTTTTACCTTTTTCGGCACCAGTGCACTGCAGTACTTTGCTCTGCTCTCAACACGGCAGAGCAAAGCACGACTGCACAGGAGCGCAATGCCGGGGAGCCTGTGTGGATGATGCAGGAGGGTCATGTCATCCACAAGAAGCAAGCAGGAGAGCGGCGATCATAAAAAGATCGGAGGCGAAAGACCAGCGACACCGCTCAGACCCTACCGCCATTCAGGTGAGAATAGTAAAAATTATTTTTCAGTTCTTCCAGGTTGGGTTGGGGGCTTATTTACAGCATTAAAGAACGCTGTGTATAAGCCCTGTAAGGTGATTGCCACATCCTATATCTGCCAAAACTGCTGACAGGTTCAGTGTAACTGAGTTGAATGAGTTTTTCTTAAAGGGAATCTGTCACCTAATTTTGGGCCTATAAACTGCGGCCACCTCCATCAGGGCTTATCTACAGCATTCTGTAATGTTGTGGATAAGCCCCCGATGTAACCTGAAAGATAACAAAAACAAGTTAGATTATACTTACCCAGGGGCGGTCCTGGTGTGGTCCTGTCCGATGAGCGTCGCAGGTCCACGATGTCGTCCTCTTCTTTGCTTCTTGTCGCAGCTCCTGCGCAGGCCTCTGACCTTTCCCAGCGCCTGTGCACTGCAGTACTTTGCTCTGCCCTCAACAGGGCAGATAAAGCACGCCTGCGCAGGAGCCGCGACAGGAAGCAAAGAAGACATCGTATGAAGATGGGAGGCCCCGGACCTGCGACGCCCATCGGACAGGACCGCCCCTGGGTGAGTATAATCTAACTTGTTTTTCTTCTCTTTCAAATTACATTGGGGGCTTATCTACAGCATTATAGAATGCTGTAGATAAGCCCCTGATGGCGGTGGCTGCAGTTTATAGGCCCAAAATTAGGTGACCGATTCCCTTTAAATCTCCTCCCATGCTGATTTATGAGGACAGACCACATCAAGGTTTAACCATTGTGGTAATAACCCTGGAACGCTTCAACGGATCCCAGCGATTCTAAGACCTTTTTTTTTTGCGACACATTGTACTTTGATAGTGGTAAATTTAAGCTGATATTTTTTGCGCTTATATGTGAAAATATCTGAAACGTGTCCTAAAATTTCACAATTTTCTAACTTTTAATTCTTATGCCCTTAAACCAAGATCAGTTTATGGAAAGAAAAACATGAACATTTTAGTTTTTTCCACAAAAATTTTACTTTAGCCTCAAATTTGTATTTTCACAAGAGTAATAGGAGAAAATGGACTGTACAACTTGTTGTGCAATTTATCCTGAGTATGCGGATACCCCATATGTGGGGGGGGGGGGGGAGGAGCTACTGTTTGGGTGCATGGCAGAAAAAATTGGCCGGAATAGATTTCAGAAGCCATGTCGCGTTTGGAGAGCCCTTGATGTGCTTAAACAATGGAAACCCTTCACAAACTAGCCCATTTTGGAATTTACACCCCACAAGGAATTTGTATAGGTTTGTGGTTAGCACCTCGAACCCCCAGGTTCTTTACAGAATTTTATATAATTGACTACTACTTGAGTGCACAGCAGGGCTCGGAAGGGGAGGGACGGCATTTTGGTGTGAATATGTTGCGGATGCCTTGCATTTGAACAGCCCCTGGTATGCCAAAACAGCAGAAATCCCCACTAGTGACACTACTTTTGAAACTCAGTGCCTCCATCTGCCTGATTGTAGGGAATCTTCCACTGGGGGTTCCATCTGAATCCTGTATTTCAGAGAGTTACAGGAAACCACGGTGCAAGAGCTCCGCCTAAAGCGCAGGATAAATGTAAGCCGAGCCTTACTGCGATCTTTGGAAGCCAGAATGAACAAATCAACAGCAGGTGAAGAATTTTTATTTTTTTATACTGTTCAGCTTGCAGTAGAAGTGATTAGACGACTTTGTTCTTCGTGTTTGTGTGATTACAGCTATAGCAGATTTATATTTTTTCTTTGGCTGATGTCACACACTAAATGCTTTTTATATGGGGAAAAATGTTTGCATCACCATATTTTGAAAGCTATAATTTTTCTATATTATTGCCTACAGTCATATGAGGGCTTGTTTTTTGCGGGACAAGTTATCGTTTTTATTGGTACCATTTTCGGGCACATATCTTTTGATTGCTTTCTATTCAGATGGTTGGTAGGCAGGATGAGCAAAAACCAGCAGTTCAGGATTAGTTTTTTTTTAGGTTTTTTAATGCTATTCACTGTGGCAAAAGTGATAAAGCAGCTTTATTCTTCGGGTTAGTGTGAATACATCGATACCATATTTATATCAATCGTTTAATGTTTTGCAGCTTTTACACAATAAAAACTATTTTATAGGGAAAAAAAATTGTTTTTGCGTCACTGTATTCTGAGAGATATGACTTTTTTTTCAGCCATAAAATTTTTATTCATATTTTGTATTTTTTCATGTGTTTTATTCCAGTTTCTGTTTGGGAGTATGATGAAAAAGCATATTTTTTTGTTTTGTTTACTTGGTCCCTTGTATGGGACTTCAACTTTTAATTCTCTGATCTCTGTTCTCATGCATTGCAATGCATGGCACCTGTCAGCTTCACTGTTAGACCCGGCTACTGGCTGATTTTATAAGGCTACCATAGCTGGCAAACCCGGAGGTCATTATTTTTCCTCCGGCTGCTTTTACAACCCTTGGTTTCCCTTTAATCATGTTGCAAGGGTGCCGGAGGAGGGAGAGAAGGATTCCACTCACTCTCACAATCTTCTAAATGCCGCGATCGCCATTGGTAGCGGCATCTAGAAGATAACACATGGTTAACTTCATTCAGATTTGAGCCATTTATGGTACCGATGATGACTCTTGCATCTGTATCCAAGCGCTTGCAGGATTCTTGGGGTACTGAGCACTGCCAGACCGCCAACCGTAGAGAAACGTCGGCACTGCACAAAGCCCAGCAAGCGCTGACGTTTACCTACAGTCAGTGGTCGGGAAGGGGTTGTCCACTACTCAGACACTCAGACAATCCCTCCTTCAATAATGCAATCCTCAATACAAAATAGAAATACCCTATACTCCCCTCCCGTATTGATGCTGAGGCTCACATGACATTATTATGCCAAGCAGCTCTTCGGCAGCCGATATTGGACTCCTGTGCTCGCCCAGTTTCTTCGGACAAACCTTAGACATCCGGGGCAGGTGTTGGTGTGAGCACGGCAGCCTATTTGTGACCGCTGATTGACTGCTCACCTGGCATAACAATGTCTCTGGATAGTTAAAAGAAAAAACGATTTGGTTACCATGTTAGTTAGTCGACAAAATATTGCTCTGTGGGAAAGACAAAATGATAAACCTGAAGTTACACCTTTTAATGGTTAACAAAAATTTAACAAAACCTTTTTTTTTTGTCTTTAAAGGTATCATAACTACCGGATTATTAATTTGTTTTCCCTGCTGGGAACAATGTCTCTAGAGACTCAATATAATGGCTTCAGTGCAGAAAGGGAGTATAGGATATTTTACATTAGGGATTGGATTCTTTAAAGGGAAACTGTTAGCAGGTTTTTGCTACCTCACCTGAGAGCAGCTTGATGTAGGCAAAGAGACCCTAAATCTAGCGATGTATCACTTAGTTTACTGAGTGCTACAGTTCTCACACAATCAAGAGTTTTTAGACATGGCAATGCAGTGTGTGCATACATACACACGGAGAGAAATGTGTATATACACAGATATATAGAACACTGCACATGTTTACATACAGTTCTCTGTGTGTGTATGTATGTATATATATATGTATATATATATATATATGTGTGTGTATGTATATATGTATATGTATTTTAGAGAGCGAGAAAGGCTGGTCACAGCCAAAACGTTGCCACACCATTTGGGGCTAAAAAAAAGTCCACTGTTTTCATCATTTTATGCAGGTAGCCCCAGTGATGAGTGAAGATGCGGTGTGTGTGAAGTTATGAAAGAAAGGAGCAGCTAGAGAATGCTGCTGATCAGACAAGGAGAGGCCGGACATGTGACACATCTCTCTTGATATGCACAAACACACATACACAAATATACACGTAAACAATTGCTTATCTCTATTAGAGGTTGTCTACTACTTTTCATTGATGACCTAGACCAGAGAGGGCTATAGATAGCGCCCTATGTAACTGCACTATATTATTATTATTCATTATTATAATGCCATCTATTCCATGGCGCTTTACATGTGAGGTGGGGTATACATAATAAAAACAGGTACAATAATCTTGAACAATACAAGTCACAACTGGTACAGGAGGAATGAGGACCCTGCCCGCGAAGGCTCACAGTCTGCAAATGGTTGAGCTTCTCTGTCTGTATAATACATGTACACTTGTACATGTAGTGCATTCTTGCGCTCTATATATATATATATATATATATATATATATATATATATATATATATATATATATATATATATATATATATATATATATATATGTGTGTGTGTTCTACATTTTCAAGTTTACATGTATTAGACACGAGACATAGACAGAGAAGCTCAACCATACTGTGCAGTTACATAAAGTTGTGATATATATAAATCTATAGCTATATAAAGATAGATATAGAGACTTATGGAAAAATATCAGTAGCCAGCCAAAATCCTTCAAATCTAGAAAAAAAATTAAAACTGGAGCAGCACGCTAATGAAAGTAAGTGATAAAGATGGACTTTATTCACCCATCTGACCTGGGTGAATAAAGTCAACCTTTTTTCACTTATTTCCAATGGAACGCTGCTTCAACTCTATTAGGCCCCTTTCATACATCAGTATTTTGCTGTCAGTCACAATCCCTCAACTCGAAGCAGATTGTGAAAAACTGATGCAACGGATTTGTTTTTTCGACGGATCCGACTAGTGGATCTGGCTAAATAAATCAGAGCATGCTCAGTTTAAAAAAAAAAAAAAAGGCAGAATCCGTCACCAGATTCCGTCATTTGACAGAGCCGGCGCCCACAGGCTTCCATTCGAGCAAATGAAGGATGGCGCCGCCGTCTGTTTTTTCGACGTACACAAAAAACCATTACTTTGTTGTCTCCGGCCACAGGACAAACAATTTTCAATGGATCCGGCGAACAACAGATGAAGCGTGAGGCCATCCATCCAATCCGTCACTAATACAAGTCTGAGAAAAAAATCGATCCGGCGGCATCAGTCACTGTATTCGTTTTTTTCAAAATTCAATGGATTGCGACTGATAGCAAAAATCTGATGTGTGAAAGGAGCCTTATTCAACTTGCTTAGTCTTTAGCCAGGAGGTATACATGTAAATTTTTGTAAGGTCATATGGGTATTATATGCTGTGGTTACTATATAGCCTTTTCTCTGGCTCTACACACTATTTTGACAGAAGGCCCCTTTATATGCATCTTCCGTCTTTCTATAACTGTACCCTTTGATATATGAGCTCTTAGGGTCACTACACTGCTGCTGACCAGATGCGCTGCCTAGCAGCCAGCCTCGGGGGGCGTCTCAGAACACAGCATGCTGAGCTGCCAATCCCAACATGGCAGCTCCCCTAAACTGGGATTCTCTTATTTCATAATTCAAGTAATTCTAGTCATTCTTCCAAAGGTAATTTATTTCATGTTTGTTTATATATCAAGAGTCTCCTTACTGTCATATACCATATGTGGAGGTGATAGGTCATCTTTAAGACGGAATTGTCCTAGTTGTGGACAGCCACTTTAAACCTGCATGGGAAAAAAAGCTAGACAGTGCAAAATTTGCAATAAAACGGAATTGCCAAAATTATTCTTTTTAACCCCAAATACATGCATTTAAGTAAAAATATTAAATACATTGTACAAGGAGGTGGATCCCCATTAAGTCCTTCACCTCCCAGCCTGGTTTCACCTTCCTTACCAAATTTTACAATTCTGACTAGTGTCACTTTGTGGTAATAACAGTTGAACACTTGAACAGATCCCAAAGAATCTGAGATTTTTTCGTGACATTTTGTACTTCACGTTAGTGGTGAATTTAGGCCAATATTTATTGTTTACATTTATTTGTGAAGATATCATACTTTTGGTAAAAATGATGAAAATTTCTTGATTTTCAAACTTCTTAATTTTTATACCCTTAAACCAAATGGTTATATTTCACAAAATATTAAATAACATTTATCCACTTTATATCATATTTGAAACATAATTTTTTATTGTTAGGTTAAAAGTTGATCATCAATTTCTCATTTTCTAATGATCCTAGTAGTAACATTTCTACTTGTGGAGAGTGACATGTTAAGCATGCCGAGATGAGGAGACTGAAAGCCGCAATGCACCTCTTGGAAATATGCAAATAGTCCCTTCACTTTACCGAGCCTTGTCACATGACTTGGGATAAAAGCCAAACCTGAATCTCAATTTGCAGGCACTGTTTCGGGGTACTGCCCCTTAGTTTTCATTACTAAGCCTAGGTCTTGGTGTCAGCAGCAACTGCTGACACCAAGCCCTAGTCCCGTTACTCAGATGCTACTGCATCAGAATGAAAAAATATGGTGTTAAACCTAGAATTTCCATTACAAAACATTTTTTTAATAGCTTTAGCTAAAAAAAACCCCTTCATTTCTGTACAAAAAAGCATGTAAAACGTGATTCTGCTGCCAAGAGATGCGGTAACTTTGCTGAAATTTAGGCAGGCAAATACTCAATTTGGCCACGTAGCCTTACAGCGATACCACATTTATATTTAGTTTTTTATGTTTTGGGTTTACAGAATAAAAACTTTTTTCTATAAAAAAGTAATTACCGTACCTTATTTTTACATCACTGTATTCGGATAGCTGTACCTTTTTTATTTCTCCGCTAATAAAGCAGTATAGCAGCTTGTTTTTTTTGCGGGACCAGATTACGTTTTCAGAGATACCATGTTTATTTGCATTAGTTGTTTTTTTTCCCCGTTTTTGTCCACTTTTTGTTTGGTGTTATGATGAAAAAGCAGGGTTTTTTTTGCATCGTTAACTTTGACCATTTTGATCACTGGTATGCAATTGCAATGTATTATACCTGTCGGTGCTGCACTGACAGAAGCCTCTTAGATCATGGCGACCTCGAGTTGCCATGTTGTCGATCAGGCCCTAATGATAACATTGTGGGGGACACCAATTAGACGGGAGAGAGATCCCCCCTCCCTCTCAACCTCCTAAATGTTGCAACCAATGTCAATTAGCATTTAGGGGGTTAAACAGGCGGTGTGGGCACCGCTCCGGGCTGAGAAAGCAAGTGCCCGCATGATCGCCGCGACATACCCATATGTCAAAGGTCAGAATCCCCTTCCCTTCTGACGTATGGTTACGTCAAAGGTCGCGAAGGGAGGGGTTAAAGCTTGGCAAGTTTGTTTTTTATCTGAATGACTTATTTGATTGGGCAGAATGTATGCTATAAATTTATGAGCAAGAATATTCACTTTTAAAGGGGATTCCCATCTCCCAAGATCCTATCCAATATGTATTAGGTATAATAATGGCAAATGCCTCCAGTTAGAAAAGTAGTATGATTTTTCGAATTCCCAATGTTTTTCCTCATGTCCAGGCATTGCAGGACCTTAGGGTATCCATGGTTACGACCACTAATAGTGACTGCTAGTTGCTAGTAGTCGTAAACTGATACCTATGGTCCTGCAATGTGTGCACTAATACTACACTTCTAATTGGAGGTATATGCGAATATTCTTATTATTACACCTCCTACATATTGGGATAGGATCTTTCTTAATGAAGTTTAATTTTGTGATATATAGGGAGGACATTCTTGAAGTTGGGGAGAAGGTTGAAGACTTTGGCATCACTTGCAGCTTGTAACACGTAGCATTAGCTCATCTGCAGCCTGATACGGTCATCTCTTCCCCAGTACAGGCAGTGACCCCAGGAGATGATAGACGTTATCACATGTGATTGGCACATGTAGGCCTCATTCAGATGTCAGTGATATTTCTTTTTTTGGTAGGCAGCAAATAAAAAATCCTTTGTTCATCAAAGTTGTGGATGAGATATCCGTCTGTTTGGTCAGTGTTTCAGGTTTTTTTTAATCCTCTATAAAAAATATATTAGAAAGTTTCTCCATGTGTGCGATCTGTGTACTATCTGTGATTTTCAAGGGCCAATAGACTTTTATGTGCAATTTTGCATCTACTGTACTATGGCAGGTTTAACCCTTTAGATGCTGCTGTCAATAGTGAATACAGCATCTAAATGGTTAACAAGATTGCGGGAGCTCCTTCTTTAACCCCATATGGCACCCTGAAATGATGGTTCTGTGGTCTTCGTGGATGCCATGGCATTTCCGGGCCAAATATCGGACTTAGTCTGCCGGCTATAGAGGCCTGATCAGAAGTTAGCAACATTTAGGTGGTAAAAATAAATATTTTCATTCCTTGCATTATTTCTTGAAAAGCACCTGAAGGGTTAATAAACTGCCTGATGGCAATTGTGAATGTTGACATGTGCGGTTTTTAAAATGGTATCACTTTTGAGGGTTTTCCAATATATAGGACCCCCAAAAGTCACTTAGAAAAAAAAATAACTTTTAATTTTGAAAATTTTGTTGAAAAATTGCTGCTTGGGGGCCACCAATACGTCTTTTTACTGACCTGTGATAAGACTAGCATCCCCTCATGGGTGACAAACCGGTAGCTGTCAGCGGCACAATATAGCCGACAACTTGCTGTATCAGCCTTGATTGGTGTTGGTATCAACCATAATCGTTTAACCCCTTAAATGCTGCTGTCTTTAAAGACTACAGCATCTAGATGGTTGAGTGTCGGGGCTCCTTCTTTAACCCCATTGGCACTTTGAGATCTTGGTTGTGTGGTCCTGATGTTTGTCACGGCAATTCATGGCCAAATAATGGAATTAAAGTCTGCCGGTTCCAGCGACCTGTTCAGAATTTAGCAACATTTTGGTAGTAAAAATGTCTTCATTTCTGTTATGTGCTGATGTAAAGCAGACATGTGGGAAATGTTGTTTATTAATGTTTTTCTGTGGTATGGCTATCTGGACTAAAGGGATAATCATTCAAAGGTCGACAATTGCTTTCATGGCAGTAAAAACGCACTTTTTGCCGCAACTTAGGCCATGTTCACACCATCCTTTTTTTAATGCGGAATCGCCGCGATTTTCCCGCTGCGGGTCCGCAGCTGTTTTCTATGCAGGGTACATTACAATGTACCCTATGGAAAACAGGAACTGCTGTGCCCACATTGCGGAAAATCGCGAAAAAAGCCGCGCTGAATAGCCGCGGTAAAAAAGAAGTACCATGTCACTTCTTTTTGCGGAACTGCAGCGGTTCTGCACCCATAGACCTCCATTGTGAGGTCAAACCCGCAGTAAAACCCGCAGATGAAAAAAATATCTGTGGGTTTTCTGCGGTTTGTGGTGCAGAACCGCTGCAGTGTGGCTGCCCCCCCCCCCCCCCGTGCCCCAATCCCACCCCCCCATGCTTTGCCTTTTATAACCAATTAGGGTGTTTGTCAATTCAGATTTTAACTGGTATATGCATGGCAGATAAACCTCCTCTTTGTGGTGATTTTGTGAAGCAAGTGTCCACTTCACACTACCGGAGATTTTACATCCTGGACGTTTTAAACATCTAGATCTCTGTAGACGAAAACTGAAAGTAAAAAAAAAAAGTATTAAAGCCCTCAGAAGTGTCAGGTATTTTACTTGTTTTTAAAATCAAATCAAAACTTCAAATACCGTAATTATTCATACATTTATAGCCACAATGCAAAACCAATAGTAAAAGGCTCACACCTACCACCCAAAAGGGAGGTGTACAACAAATAGGGCAGGTAAGTGCTAAAATTGCATGACAATCATATAAGAAAATAAGCACCAAAGCAACCAGTCATAAAATAATCTAAATTTTATTTATAAATATGTACAAATAGATAGAGAAAACTTAATAGGGATGTGACAAAAGTGAGCCAAAAAAGGTGGCAACTTAAATGAGACAGGTACCCTCAGATACATATAAGAAAACATCTAGTTGCTCCAACTGGTATGTATACACATTATACCGAGAATTGTGCCCATCATTATAAAGTCCCAGAACAAACCAAGACCAGAACATAATAACCACAGAAGAAGATTGTAAACTAAGATGACCTGTAAACATACCTGAGCAGTACCTGGAGCTCAAAGGGGCCACCGTCCCACAATGCAGTAGTGTGGATCAGTGGCGACCCTAGTCCTGAGACCACTACGTATTGCTTGTGCTATAGCTAATGCACAGCAGTGGGTGTGCTCAATAGTCTGAGCATCTATACACAATGCTCTCCTGTGTGTATTTTATAACATTTATATAATGTTTTAAATGTGTGTATCTTACAGTAAGGTTTACTTTGGCCTTTAAAGGGTCCTGTCTTTTTTTCCCCTCTGCATAAAACCTGATATGTACATTGCCACCTGGTGGCCTTGATGTGCAAGTATTTTACACAACCTATATTTATTTCTGCGGTGTAAACTGGATTGTGGCAGTAACATTTATTGCTGCTCGTAATGCGCATTCCCATTCATGATTCTGCCGGAAATAGTTTATAGTGATTCAGAGAATGTGGAATTTAGACACATGGAAATGAGCTGTGAATAGTGTTCTGAATCTTGTGATGATTTTGTCAATTGGTATAATGCAGGTGATGCTAAGAATGGCAATATATGGTAGGCAGATATTTACTCCATTGACCATCTGAATGCATTATGAACACGGTTGAGTCCTTTCTTGCAAAAAGTTGTTTCTTTCCTCATGTTGAACTGTATGGCTCAAATAGTGAGAATAGTCAGGATCACAGAGCCTCTCCCTCAGCAAGAAGAGTGATTGCCAAGGTCTCGAGGGCATTCCTTATTGGCCTGGCTAATTTTCTTTTGTCTATGTTAATGATATAACTGGCTAGTGAGTGAGAGTTTTGCTCATTTGTCAGCTCATTGGTGGCGGACTATCAGAAAAGAGCGTTATTATATAAATGCTCTCGGATTATCCGCTCATGTAAACCAGGCTTCACTCTCCGGCTAGGCCAAAGACTATAAACAAAATAAGTTGCACCCTGTCGTACTAAAGCAAGACCATATGAAATATGAATAGCAATATTTCTTCTGGATATTAGCACATAATTTGGCCAATTCATGCATGCCCATCAACTAATGTCAAAGTGGTCTCAAAGCTGATGGGTTCTAACGTGTCTAATGTCAATACCTCTCTAAGGCTACTTTCCGACATCAGGTTTTTTTGTTTCAGGCAGAATCCGGCTAATGTTCAAAAAAAACGGATCCGAATGCAAATAGTGTAAAAGCTGATGCAACGGATCTGTTTTTCTGGCAGATCCAGTTTTAAATATGGAGTTTACATTGACTTCCTGGAAAAGAGAGGGAGATTCATCGTTTCACAGCTCAGTTTCACACGTTTTTGGCCGATTCCGTCACTCTGCGCTTTTTTTCACCGGACGAAAAAACGTTCATCTGGACATTTTCTCCATTCACCGGAAATGACTATTTGGACGGATCCGGAAAAAAAAAACGGACAAAACGTCTGGCCATCAGGCGCAATCTGGTGGTAATACAAGTCTGAGAAAAAACGGATCCGGCTTAAAAAAAAAAAAAGGATCCGTTTTTTCAAAACGTGCCTGAAACAAAAAACCTGATGTGTGAAAGTAGCCTAAGACTGAAGTCTGAATTCCTGGGTGCTGTAGATGTGAATACTTCTCCTCCAAGTCTGATTTTATAGGTAGGTAGGACCCTGCTGCAGTTAAAATTCACCACATGCTGAAGGGTGGAGTTGCTCGATCAGAAAGTCGATATATGATAAAAAGACTGGCACTTCCAAGCTAATGTGAACAGGTGTCAACTAGGAGCAGCTACCTCCATATTCAATAAATAAAAAAGTTGCCCTCTATCGTGCTAAAGCATGTCAATGTGAACTATATGAAATCTGAATAGCAATACTGTTTCTAGGTAGTGGGAAAATCTGAGATGTTTAGCAGATAGTTTGGCCAGTTCATGCATGCCCATCAACCATCGGCAAGGTGGTCTCAAAACTGATGGGTCCTAACGTGTCTAATGTGAATACCTCTCTGACATGGATAGATGTGAATTCATAGGTAGATGGGAATACCTCTCAAGTCTGATTTTATGGGTAGGTAGGACCCTGCTCCAATTAAAATCCACCACATATTGTATATGAAGGTAGCTGCTCCTAGTTGGCACCTGTTCACATTAGCTTGGAAGTGCCAGTCAGTCTTTTTGTCATAAGCCAAAGACTTTTTTATTTTTTCAAAGTTTAATTACAGAAGCCTTTTAAATTGAGAATCATTAAAAAGGAAAAAAGGTGGTAGACTGTTTTATTACAATAGTGCGTCTTTTCCACTGCATGTACCTGACCTGAGGTGATTGATTTATAGGTTCAGGTTTTGTGATGTGGCTAAAAAATGCAGATTGAACGCTGCGGCTGTATGCAGCGTTCAATCCGCAGCTAATACGGATATAATCCAGCCCGTGGACACATACCCTAAGGGTTTTTTTTGCCTCAGTTTTGCGCAAATGACAGTAGGAAATGGCGCCATAGCCTGCATGTGTTAATGACTTTATGAAAACATTCAGAACTGGTGACTAGAACTAGGGATATAGTTTTACAGAAGTATTTAAAATCCTGTTGAACTAGCAATCCTTAAGGTACCGTCCCATTAAGCGACGCTGCAGCGATCTAGACAATGATGCCGATCACTGCAGCTCTCCAGCGACCAACGATGCCGAGGTATCCAGGTAACCAGGGTAAACATCAGGTTACTAAGCGCAGGGCCGCACTTAGTAACCCGATATTTACCCTGGTTACCTAAAAAAAAAAAAAAAAACACTACATACTTACATTCCGGTGTCTGTCGTGTCCCTTGCAGTCAGCTTCCCGCACTGACTGTGACGTCACCGCTGTGCTATACGGCCGGCGCTCACAGTCAGTGCGGGAAGCTGACTGCAAGGGACACGACAGACACCGGAATGTAAGTATGTAGTGTTTGTTTTTTTTAGGTAACCAGGGTAAATATCGGGTTACTAAGCGTGGCCCTGCGCTTAGTAACCCGATGTTTACCCTGGTTACAAGTGAAGACATCGCTGAATCGGCGTCACACACGCCGATTCAGCGATGTCAGCGGGTGATCCAGCGACGAAAAAAAGTTCTGGCCTTCTAGCTCCGACCAGCGATCTCACAGCAGGATCCTGATCGCTGCTGCGTGTCAAACACAACGATATCGCTATCCAGGGCGCTGCAACGTCACGGATCGCTATCGTTATCGTTCTAAAGTCGCTCAGTGTGAAGGTACCTTTAGAGCTACGTGGTGAGATTATTAGATACAGAAGCTACTGATATTTATTAGAACAGTTCTTAAATTCTGTCAGTAAGAGCAACCCTCTTAAGCCGTCTATATGAGCATGTAGGTCATAAAAATCTGAATAAAATGATATCTTTATATCTGTGATCTGATGTCTTATTCCAGAGAAGTCCACATTTTTCTTGTATGTAAATGCTGTTCCAGGCTCTGGGCGGACACTGATTTGGATGAGAATCTGCTTCCAGAGATTCTTTTTGATAAAAGATGACATTACCAGTGTGATGGCCGCTCTCTGCTCTCCTGATCTCACTGCAGAGCTGTGTGTAATTATACCTAACACACCTACAGGTTCCTCCCAGCTTCCATCTCACAGACAAGGTTGTAATATTGTTGCAATGCAGCAGTGCTCAAGAGCTGCAGCAAATGTGTTTGAGACAAAGATCAGTTCTACTGTCCTTTTTTAGTTTCATGTCTCACACTGGTAACGTTTCATGTGAGGCTGCTTCATATTGGATTTTTAAAAGAAAATGCTGTATCCTGACCATCTAGTTTTGATATTGGAGGGTCTGCTGAACATTATGACCACTTTTTTTTTATTTTTTTTACCATAACCGGAAACCCCAATTTTGATTAGTAACCATGCGCTTATTCTGTTCAGCTTGTCTGGACACTTTGTGCACACATGAATGCTGGATGCTTGTTCAAGTATCGTCATTTACTGATTTACTACTACAACTGGAAAGGTTTTACATTTGTTTTTTTAGAGAGTTTGCATTATTGTACAAGTGCAATTTTTGAGTTTTAACTTTACAATATACTGATAATGTGTGATTTATGGCTGTATGAACACTGATCATGATCTCCACGCTTGTCTGAGTTAACGCATTAAAGGGAATCCGGTTTTTGCCATTTAATCAGAGAGCAGCATCATGTGGGTGCAGGAGATTTACTAGATGGCTAGTAACACAGCTGCCATGTAGTCCTCCTTATTCATAAGTTCTATATAACCCCACCCTCATCACTACAGTAATTGTCAGCTTTCTGCCTATGCACAGTGTACACAGAAAGCTGACAATCAGGGATGTTGGTGGGGTTGTACAGAGCTCAACATTCAGAGAACTGGGAGATCTGCAGCAGATAAGTGATTTTATGCAAATTGCAGCAAGCAGCTCGGTAAGTGATACATTGCTGGAATCAGTCTTCCTCCTCTACATCATGCTGCTTTCAGATAAACTAGCAAAAACCTTGTGGCAGATGGCAACCTAAAATACGCCTTCAGTTCTGTCTTGGACAGGTCTTTTGTAGATTTGGCAAATATGCATCATTTTATTGCGATTTTCCTAAACAGTAGGAAATGTATAGTTTTAAATAAGAGGTAATGTTTGTATGTATGTAGGAGCATGGTGTCTATAAACAGCCTGAGATTAAGGGTGGAATCTGCACCCAGAGTCTGAAAGAATCCTGAGCTTATGAATCTGACCTAACTCAGATCTGCTGAAATACTGTTTTCTTATGGTGATTTTCTTTTTCTATACCATTAGGAATCTGGGGAAAAATGGTTTATCAAACAGTAGCATTTTACTGGACAAGTGCCCACCTCCCAGGCCGCCTCCACCACCTTATCCTCCCTTACCAACAGATAAACTAAATCCTCCAACACCAAGCATCTATGTGAGTATGTGTGCAGCGGGCGAGATCTTCACTTCTTCTTGTACATGTAAACTAGCTAGTAATGTAAAGATTACTTGACCTCTCCAGTACAGCGTGCTGGGTTATTATGCAGTGGGTAACTTCTTTTTTCTTATTTTCAGCTGGAGAATAAGAGAGATGCTTTCTTTCCACCTCTTCATCAGTTCTGCACGAATCTGAACAATCCTGTTACTGTTATCCGTGGCCTTGCTGGAGCACTTAAGTTAGGTACTGCACCATGCCATCTCCTGTGAATGTTTGTTTGCCATGTGTCCATAGTCTGTATTTCTACTCTACTCATGTATGTATGTATGTATTCTACTCTACTCTATTTCTACTCGTGTATAATAAAACATACCAAAGTGCTCCCCATGTGCAATGAAAGCCTTCCTCCCTTTTTGCTTGCATGGTGTACATGAAGCTGCATAATTATTTGCCAATATATCAAGAGGTGGAAGACTAGGATTGAAAAGTCTGCATCACCGGTGTAAAGGCCCCTTCACATTAAGCGACGCTGCAGCGATACCGACAACGATCCGGATCGCTGCAGCGTCGCTGTTTGGTCGCTGGAGAGCTGTCACATAGACCGCTCTCCAGCGACCAACGATGCCGGTAACCAGGGTAAACATCGGGTAACTAAGCGCAGGGCCGCGCTTAGTAACCAGATGTTTACCCTGGTTACCATCCTAAAAGTAAAAAAAAAACAAACAGTACATACTTACCTACAGCCGTCTGTCCTCCAGCGCTGTGCTCTGCACTCCTCCTGTACTGTCTGTGAGCGTCGGTCAGCCGGAAAGCAGAGCGGTGACGTCACCGCTCTGCTTTCCGGCAACTGTGCTCACACAGACAGTACAGGAGGAGTGCAGAGCCCAGCGCTGGAGGACAGACGGCTGTAGGTAAGTATGTACTGTTTGTTTTTTTTTTACTTTTAGGATGGTAACCAGGGTAAACATCGGGTTACTAAGTGCGGCCCTGCGCTTAGTTACCCGATGTTTACCCTGGTTACCAGTGAAGACATCGCTGGATTGGTGTCACACACGCCGATCCAGCGATGTCCACGGGAGATCCAGCGACGAAATAAAGTTCTGGACTTTATTCAGCGACCAACGATCTCCCAGCAGGGGCCTGATCGTTGGTCGCTGTCACACATAGCGATTTTATTAACGATATCGTTGCTACGTCACAAAAAGCAACGATATCGTTAACAATATCGTTATGTGTGAAGGTACCTTAACACTACCTGCTCGTGTGTATTTTTCTGCACAGCAGTGTTTTCGGCCCCCCAGCTGGGCAGGGAACTGCAGCATGACCACGTTTACCTGAATGCGCTCACACTGGGTCCTGTTTTGTGGAATTGAGGCACATAGTTGGATACTACGAACACCTTTTTGCCATATTTGTTTTTCAGTTATTATATAGACATAGTACGCTTCTCTTCACACTGTTTTGTTTCTTCTTCAGACCTAGGTCTGTTTTCTACCAAAACTCTGGTAGAAGCAAATACTGAACACATAGTTGAAGTTCGTACGCAGTTGTTACAGCCGTCTGATGAGAACTGGGATCCAACTGGAACAAAGAAAATCTGGCGTTGTGAAAGTAGTCGATCACATACTACCATTGCAAAATATGCCCAGTACCAGGCTGCTTCATTCCAGGAATCGCTAAGGGTTAGTATTGGACATGGTTACATCTGTTTTTCTGCACATTTGAAGGTATATTGATCTCTTTGAACAGTCTGGCTATTCAGTTAAATATACTTTAAAGAGCCAGTTCTTCTGCCTTCACAGCTGGCATTGACAGGTCTCTCCCTTGTGTGAGTATATACAGAGTCACCGCAGCCATGCTGGAAATAGCAGATGGGTTTCTTTTAAAATCTATCATAGAATAGTATTAAATATTGGAAGTCTACAGACATCTACTTTACTTCTCATGCATTTTGGTAGTCTCAAGTTTTGAAGCTATTCCCATCACTGGGACCCCCTTCAATCTTGGGAAATAGGCCTTTGTGACCAAGTGAATGGAGCACAGGTCGATTGTGTGCTTCCACTCCATTCACCCTCTTCAAAGTCGCGGTTCATAGGACTTTTGAAGGTCCTCAACTTCCAAAATAGAGAATACCTCTTTAAGGCCTTATCCTTTTATCTATTTTAGGAGGAAAATGAGAAGAAAATCCTCCACAAGGACCACTCAGATAGTGAATCTACATCTTCAGACAAGTAAGTAATAACATCTTATTTTTTGTTAGATCTTTGGAATTGTTTTTAGATTTACTTATACTAAACTTATACAGAAAGTAAAATGTGCCAGGTGCACGGCTATAATGTTATGTAAGGAATGTGGCTGAATGCTGCTCTTGCAACATATCATTTTCAGGTAGAATGCAGAATATTCAATCTGCTGACCATCAGTGTTGTAATGTAGCCGAACCATCTGATGTGTGTCACCCTTATTAATTATGTTACATTCATTGGTAATATTGGTATGTAAACACTTGTGATGTATTAGTATTTTTTTTTTTACTTCCTTTGTAGTTGTGGTCGGAAAAGGAAAGGACCATTTAAGACTATTAAGTTTGGGACCAACATTGATTTATCTGATGAGAAAAAGTAAGAATATATATTTTTAAAAAAAATAAGCGCTATGTTTCTTTGCTGTTATTGAGTTTATGCAGCCAGTGTGACCATTTTTAAGTTTGTTCTTCGACTGTACAGCTGCTGTATTTTCTTGTCAATTTTATATCCAATTCTTGGCTCACTGCGATCTCCTAACTCGGGCTATGACCATAGTAAGCATATATGATGCTGTTCATTGGGCAAAGTCTTGCGTAATTCGGACCTGAAAATGCATTTGTCATACAATGAGCTGAAACACCTCTTTTTTGTAGCTTTTTTTTTTTGCTTGCACAATTTTTTATATATACCGTATTTTCCGGCGTATAAGATGACTTTTTAACCCCTAAATATTGTCCCAAAAGTCGGGGGTCGTCTTATACGTCGGGTACAGGTGCACGGAGCGATCCTGGATGTTTCCCAGGGTCTGAAGGAGAGGAGACTCTCCTTCAGGCCCTGGGATCCATATTCATGTAAAAAATAAAGAATAAAAATAAAAAACATGGATATACTCACCCCTCCTCTGGACCCTGGCTCTCAGCGCTGCAAGCGTCTGCCTCCGTTCCTAAGAATGCAGTGAGTGAAGGACCTTCAATGACGTCATGTTCACGTGAGCGGTCAGGTGACCGGTCACCTGACCGAGACGTCATCGAAGGTCCTTCACTCACTGCATTCCTAGGAACGGAGACAGACGCTTGCAGCGCTGAGAGCCAGGGTCCAGCGGAGGGGTGAGTATATCCATGTTTATTATTTTTATTCTTTATTTTTTTTACATGAATATGGATCCCAGGGCCTGAAGGAGAGTTTCCTCTCCTTCAGACCCTGGGAACCACACGCCGTATAAGATGACCCCCGTCTTATACGGCGGGCATATCCCAAATTCCATATTTTATATGGAAAAGTTGGGGGTCGTCTTATACACCCAGTTGTCTTATACACCAGAAAATACGGTAGTTACAAAACATGAAAAACAACATAATTGAGAAGTAGCCTGGAGAAAGCTATAGCTAGAGCATTCTACATTAAAAAACAAGACGTGGATCAAAAGACCTAGGACCTCCACCAAGATTTTAGGGGGGAAAAGAGCCAGAAAAAATAGCTCTTTTGACTTACAAAGAACAACCGCAGCACTCAAAAAAAAAAAAAAAAAGTGGTTTGTGTTAATGAGCAAAAATATTCACTCTAAAATGTATTTTTCTCCTTAAAGGTGGAAATTACAGCTTCATGAATTGACCAAACTACCCGCATTTGCACGTGTTGTGTCAGCTGGTAATCTCTTAAGTCATGTTGGTCACACCATTCTAGGAATGAATACTGTTCAGTTGTACATGAAGGTTCCAGGGAGCAGAACTCCAGGTTGGTATTTTAAGTTCTCCAGCTGTAGGACGTTGCCTGTTTCTCATCTGTAAAGCCCTGTTACATCACTTGTTTTAACTCCATTGAAGATAAATGCCATGAAAGCTTCCTTTACTGGACTCTGGTGCTAAGCATAGGGCAAAAAGCACAATGTGAACAGAACTTTACTTGACTTCATTTTTGTAGATATATCCTTAATGACCAGGCTTGAATAAGTTGTAAAGGGGTTTCTCAACAGTAATTTTTTAAGCCTTGGGTTATTAAATATAATTAACTGTATTTTTGGTTAGATTTTTTACTATTCATATTTTACCCCAAATTACCTAGTGAATTTATTTCTGTGATGTGGCAGTGGGCTTCATTCAGTCTGATCAATACGTTAAAGGGAACCTGTCACCCCGTTTTTTGAGATTGAGCTATAAATACTGTTAAATAGGGCCTGCGCTGTGCGTTACTATAGTGTATGTAGTGTACCCCGATTCCCCATGTATGCTGAGAAATACATTACCAAAGTCGCCGTTTTCGCCTGTCAATCAGGCTGGTCTGGTCAGGTGGGCGTGTTCACAGCGCTCTTTTCTTCCCCAGCTTTCCGTTGGTGGCGTAGTGGTGTGCGCATGTCCAGAGTTCCGACTTCCCTGCGCCCACGTGAAGACACAGCGCGCGATCTGCGCTGTAATCCCTTGCATCGGTGGGGGCGGCCATCTTCCTGGGGCCGCGCGTGCGCAGATGGAGTGCTCTGCTGCACGGGGCTTCAGGAAAATGGCCGCGGGCAGCCGCGCGTGCGCATTAGAGATCGCGGCGGCCATTTTCCCAAAGCCGAGATGCAAACTCGGCTTTGGGAAAATGGCCGCCGCGATCTCTAATGCGCACGCGCGGCTGCCCGCGGCCATTTTCCTGAAGCCCCGTGCAGCAGAGTACTCCATCTGCGCACGCGCGGCCACAGGAAGATGGCCGCCCCCACCGATGCAAGGGATTACAGCGCAGATCGCGCGCTGTGTCTTCACGTGGGCGCAGGGAAGTCGGAACTCTGGACATGCGCACACCACTACGCCACCAACGGAAAGCTGGGGAAGAAAAGAGCGCTGTGAACACGCCCACCTGACCAGACCAGCCTGATTGACAGGCGAAAACGGCGACTTTGGTAATGTATTTCTCAGCATACATGGGGAATCGGGGTACACTACATACACTATAGTAACACACAGCGCAGGCCCTATTTAACAGTATTTATAGCTCAATCTCAAAAAACGGGGTGACAGGTTCCCTTTAAACTAAGAACCTCATGTTCAGTTTTGTAAATTTTTGCCTAGCGGAATTTGATCAATCTATTATTTTTGTATGTGCGTTCCATGTCTCTACAGCATTGGCCATTTAAATAGTGATTACCTTCCTAGGAATATTGATGATGCTTATTGTAGCACCAATGTTTGTCCCTTTTTAATGGCTTGTCTGATTTTGTTTTTTATTATTCTTCCAGGTCATCAAGAAAACAACAACTTTTGTTCAGTGAATATAAATATTGGACCTGGAGACTGTGAATGGTTTGTTGTCCCGGAGTCATACTGGTGTGTAATGAATGAGTTTTGTGAAAAGTAAGTGAAAAAAAGGCAAATACTATGTAAAGGCACCAACCTAATATATTGACATGCTAGTATTAATGTAATAAATACTCTAAAATGCACTAAAAGGCAAAACTGAAAGTTTCAGGATCAATCTTGGCAAGATTCGCACTTTACTGGCTGCCATCCAGAGTGGATGTAGATTTTGGTTTATAAGGAACGAGGGGTCACATTCACAATGTTTTTTCTTATGGGATTGAAAGGATCTTCCTATTGCCAGTTAGGCATAAGCACTAAATAGTTGAAATTGTAACAGATGTATACAAACTTCTGTTCATACATAAATGAAGGATTTCTGAAATGCAAATTTCTAGATCGTTACAATTGTTACTGTTAGGCAGAAGAACCTGGTATAGCAATAGGTTCAGTACTGTACAGCTTAGTAGAAGGGATCTGCTATGACCTGTAGTCTTTCAGTGCTTGCTCTTCCCTCAGATCCCAAATTATAATGAGCTTTCAATGCAGTCATTGTATCATGAAGAAATATACATTTGTCTCCTCTTTGCAGAAATAATATAAATTTCCTTCTGGGATCATGGTGGCCAAATCTTGAAGACTTACATGAAGCAAATGTTCCAGTATACAGGTTTATTCAAAGACCTGGGGACTTGGTTTGGATAAACGCTGGCACAGTCCATTGGGTTCAGGCCATTGGTTGGTGTAACAACATTGCATGGAATGTTGGGCCTCTAGCAGGTATACGGGCAGGGCATTTATTCCATTTAACAGTGAGATATATATAACTTTACAAGAATACATTTTCAAGTGCAGATATATTGTAAAGTATTTTTTCTTCTTTTTACTGCCCTTTCAGCTTACCAGTATAAACTTGCTGTGGAGCGGTACGAATGGAACAAACTACAGTGCGTAAAATCAATAGTACCGATGGTTCATCTCTCCTGGAACATGGCAAGGAACATCAAAGTATCAGATCCAAAGCTCTTTGAGATGATAAAGTAAGTTGTTCTTGTATACTGCAAAGTCTACTTTGTCATAGTCCTGCCACTGTATCGTTTAATACCTTAACTGATTTTTAAAGGGTATTGTACAGCCACATATCACAAGTTAGATTTTGAACTCAAATAATGAAAATAAAATGCCAATCTGATACACTCCCATTTACGCTAAATCAAAAAAATGAGCCAGGGTGTAATTTGTTATATGTGAAATATGTAAGAGCATGGTCATACTGTGGCCATTTCTCAGACTAAACCGAAGAAAAAAAATTAGCACTGTACTCTGAAAGTAAATAGTAATAGTACATGTAAATCACTAAAGCACAAAGGCCACCGCAGTGTACCCAATTGGGACGGTTCTATCCTGTCCCTAGTATTAAAACACAAGTTTGGGTTTTAATACTAGAGACAGGATAGGACCGTCACAATTGGGTACACCTTGTTGCGGTGGGGTGGCTTTTACGCTATCATTTACATGTACCATTACTATTTACTTACTACAGGGTATATGCATATTTTCTTGGATTATTTTTTTTTTCTTCTTTCTTGGGTTTTGTCTGTGAAAAGGCCACAATGTGACCATGCTGTTTCACATTGCGCAGATACTAACATATGCTCCGGCTCATTTCTTTGGTTTTGCTGTAGTTCTTGTTTGTACAAACAGGGACATGGCCCCCTTTTTGAGCTAAGCATTTGATGTATATAGCTTTCCATGGGCAAATGTCTGAACAGTCGGACTTGGGTCCTGCTCTGCCCTTATCTACATTGAGGTCAGCTGACAGGAGGTGAGGTTTCAATACTAAAGACAGGATTTGACCATCTTGATTGGGTACGCCTTGTTGCGGTGGAATTGCTTTTACACTTTTTTGATCAATCTGGTGTTTCTAAGTACCCTATGTTTACAAGTACTGCTACTATTTACTTAATGCAGGGTATATGCTCATTTTGTTTTTGGTGTTTTTTTTGTTTTGTTTTTTTTTCTTCTTGGGTTTTGTCTTTGCTCCCATTTCAGTCTGAAGTAAAGGAAATCATGAATGTTCACATGCGATAGATGGATTACAGAAACCTTTGTGACTGATCATGTTGTTTGTTTGGGCTTGCAGAATTTTGTTATGGAATTCATTTTTCAGTTTAAAATTTCTACGTTAAATCTGCATCATATAAACCTCAACACAAAACACACAAAAACCTATATAAGGTTCACTATGTAAAGAAAAACATCCCTGTAAAAATTGGTTCTGTGCTCTCATTAGGTATCTAAATGTTTATTTTTTTTCCTTATCCTTACAGATATTGCCTACTGAGGACCCTGAAGCAATGCCAGGCACTAAGAGAAGCTCTTATTGCTGTGGGAAAAGAAATTATGTGGCACGGAAAATCAAAAGAGGAGCCTGCTCATTACTGCAGCCTCTGTGAGGTTAGTAAATATAGAAATATGGCTTCTTTTCATTGGGTTGGTTTTGTTACAGTGCTATTTATTATGTCATATTGTAACTTTGGTTTACTGGAGAATGTCTTTTTTGTCATGTTGTTTTTTTTTTTTTTTTTTTTTTTTTTTTGCCATTCTAGGTGGAAGTCTTCAATCTGCTTTTTGTAACAAATGAAAGCAATTCTCGGAAGACATACATTGTTCATTGCCATGACTGCGCACGAAAAACTAGTTTAGACCTGGAAAACTTTGTGGTGCTAGAACAGTACAAAGTGGAGGAACTAATGCAAATATATGATTTGTTTACATTAGTAAGTATACACGTTCTTATACTACACACTCAAAAAACTGTATAAGAATAAACCTGAATCTGAACAATTTTGCTAGTACATAAAGCTATAATGAAAGTCTAACATTGAGTTATAGTTCTGAGCCAATGTGTGCACTGACTACATGATGGTGTCTGCTTCATTTCACTGCCGTCATCCAAGTGCTGATGTTGAAATTTGCTCTAGTCACAAGCTTTTTAAAGGGATTCTGTCAGCAAGTTTTTGCTATGTAATCTGAAAGCTGCATATAATATAGGGTAAGAGAGCGGTTCCTTGGATGTTTCACTTACTAGGCTTTGTTAGTTTGAATACAATCAGTGTTTTATAATAATAATTCTATAGCGCCAACATATTCCACAGCACTTTAATAAAATAACATTTTATCAGCAGGTTGATTATCGCTGCCTGACTAAAGCTCATGTGCAGACCAGTCAGACTATTTTTGGAAGAGAGAGCAGGAAGTCATATAAACCCCAAAATGGTACAAAAAACTGCAGTTTACCCAATGAGGGGAAAAAATCCCTCATACTATTCTATGGACATAAACATAAGTTACTGCTCTCTGGCACCGCATTTTAATGCAATGTCGCAGCGACAAAAAAAAAGTAATTCTGGCGTTTCAAATTTTTTTCTCGCTACGCCGTTTAGCGATCAGGTTAAAGCTTTTTTTTAATTGATCGGGCGATTCTGAACGCGGCGATACCAAATATGTGTTGGTTTGATTTTTTTATTTTATTTTATTGGATGGGGCGAAAGGGGGGAGGTGATTTAAACTTTCATATATTTTATTTTTTTTTTTTCATATTTTTAAATACATTTTTTTTTTTTACTTTTGCCATGCTTCAATTGCCTCTATGGGAGGCTAGAAGCTGGCACAACTGGATCGGCTCTGCTACATAGCAGCGATCATCAGATCGCTGCTATGCAGCAGAAATGCAGGCTTGCTATGAGCGCCGACCACAGGGGGGCGCTCACAGCAGGCCGGCATCAGTAACCATAGAGGTCTCAAGGTTCTCTATGGTTACCATCCTGATGCATCGCCGACCCCGATCATGTGACGGGGGTCGGCGATGAGTTCATTTCCGTCCGGAAGCGCCGGTTAAATGCCTCTGTCAGCATTTGACAACGGCATTTAACAGATTAATAGCGGCGGGTGAATTGCGATTTCACCCGTTGCTATTGCGCGCACATGTCAGTTGTACAAAACAGCTGACATGTCGCGACTTTGATGTGGGCTCACTGCAGGAGCCCACATCAAAGCATACTAGTACTGCGCATGTCTGGAAGGGGTTAAGATTCTCTGCTGGCAACTTCCTTTACTATTGCTGATAGATGTTATCCCAGATTTGCTCGATGGGAGACAAGTCCAGAGACCCTGCATGCTGTGGCAGCGCACTTAGGCCACGCAGGTTCTCATGGTAGCACAAGCAACATGCGGCCTGGAGTTGTCGTGTTGAAAAACTGCTCCTGAGACACTTTGGAGAAATGGTCGCACCACTGGTGCTGCAACCAAATCCATGTGACGTTGAGTTGTTATTGTACCTGGAGGGGTCCAGGAATTGGGCTGGAATTACGTTCCCTTGTGAAAGCCTCTTCATGGTGTTGCCTTCTTCCAAGAGGCATAACTTTTTATTTTTTTCCCATCCATACAGGCATTGAAGGGCTTGTTTTTTGTGCAACAAGTTGTGGTTTTGAAGGACACCATTATATTTACCAATCTAATGTACTGTAAAACTGGAAAAAAATTCATGTTGGGTGAAATGGTGAATTAAATGCAATTACAGCATTGTTTTTTTTTTTTTGTTTGTTTTTGCGGCACTAATTACGGTTTAATGGTACAAAATGCCAATCTGTCGCCAAGCTAACTGTAGCACTGCTGAAGAGCATTGTAAGAATCTGTGATTTTTTTAAATAAATATTAAAAATTTAATTTTCTGTGTCACTGAACACCTTCAAAAGAAAACCCAAACAATGGCGGAATTGTTTTGTTTCATAACACTTGAAATTTCCTGCCACTTTCGTTGTACATTATATGTAAAGTGAATAGTGTCCTTCAAAACTACAACCCGTCCTTCTTACAAGAAGCCTCATATTGATGGGGAAAAAAGGGACTCTAGGAAGAAGGGCAGGAAAAACTACATTGACCCTTGGCGGGATGAGGTTAAGCGTTTGCGAAACCTGCTCTAATGTCCAAGCCTGCAGACAGGATTCAGCGGGGATGTGATTTTGTTTTTGTGAGGTTTTGTTTGTTTTTACATTTTTGCTAAAGATATTTTACTTTTATCTATTTTTTTTTTATTCCATAGTGAGAGTTTAACTAATAATGAGTTTACATTCTTTATTTGCATATATCTGATTGCTTTTCCGATGTATCATTTATTATAAATTGATCATGATCTTTGAGGTGATTCCCCCCCTCTAAAAGACAATTTGGGATGGTTAGCGCGGGGGTTTCACCGTATAATCACACAGGTTGCCATTAGAGCAAACCAAGTTTTTATAAGGAAATAAAGCAATTTATTTTTTAAAATGACTATAACCATGTAAATCTAAAATGATGCTAAGAGTATATTCTAAATTATAAAGTTGTGACCACCAAAATGCATAGACATAAAAAAAAAATTCTTTAAGTCGTTAATACCAAAAGTTGCCAGGCCTTAAAGGTGGGTGTCATGGTGGTCGTGAAAATTGTATGTACAAGTTTGCTCTTATATCTTTAGTTTTACTATTGTAACTATTCTTTTGTTTCTCCAGGCTCCTCCGATGCCTTCGCCATCATCTTGATGTTTTTCAAAGGACAGTAAATGAGAACATTTCTGATATTCAGGAAGCGACCCAGTTCTGTACCACTGTTTTTGTTTTGTTTTTTCCCCCTCCTACTTTTTTGTGTGTTTTCCCTCCATCTTTTTTGTTAGGTAGCTGTTCCATTAGGCTGCTGGCTGAAAGCTGCGTCTATGCAACCTTCCAAGTGCGGAGTGTCAACCAACTGGACAGGAGGCGTGCTCCTACTCCAGGACTTTACTATAAAAATGCTGATCCAGCTGTTCATAAAAAGAAACTCATGTTTTGTATATATCTGACAAGACTGGCAACGTTATACAGACTACTGACTTGAAAATCACTTTAGTTCTCTTGCTTTAATTTTTTGTTCTCTTCACCTTATTTTGAGCTGAAAATGTTTCATTCGCAACCCTCATCCCTTTTCTGTTTCATTTTTATTAAGTACTAACTTAGCTGGTCGTCTTTGTAAGGTAGTTTAAATATTTTATGTCTTTTGATCAATTTTTTTTTTTAAATGTGAAAGATAAATTTTTATTTTTTGCTTTCCTTAACCCACTTTAAGTTTCTCTTTTCTGTCTTGTTTTTGGAAGGAAAAAAAAAAGAACCATGACGGTTGCAATTTATGTTTCATATAAAGAAAATGAATAAAAAAAAATATAAAAAAAAAATAAAAATACAAAAAACCTAACAGCCAAGTCACAAAGATAAATGGGTTGCACATAGACTAAGGAATAAACTTCAGATTTGTGATTTTTGTTTCTAATCTTGATGTAAATTTACACTATTTATAAATACATATTTATTGCTTGAAGATATTTGTGAATGGAATGCTGTTATTTTTTTCCAGATTACCTGCCATTGAAATTTAAGGAGTTCTGTCATTTGAAACAATACTCCTGTTACATTTTCTATGTGTAAATAAAACTGCTTAGCATTGTACAGAAACTTTTATTAAAATTGTTTAATGTTTAAGGCGTTTTTGTTTGAATTTTACCAGAATCAATGTACAGTGCTTAGTCTTTTATTCATGTTCAGATCTACTTACATATATATTTATATATGCACTTGTGTGTGTGTGTATATATGTAAATAAATATCAATTATTGTGTGGGAGGGAAACTACATTTTATATAAGGACTATATCACTAGTAGATAAAAGTTGTCTACTGTAAGTATTGCTTACAAAACTTTTTAAATATATAGTATGTGATCATGATCTGCCGTGTCCTTCAGATTTTGTTTTTTTTTATGTTTAATGGTCAATGATGCAATAAAACAAAAAACATTTGTTAAGCTCTGCTATAAAATTGAGATGGTTGTCCATTTAGTTACAGGCAAGCTTTGTTTTCCTTGGCATGAATGGAAAATGTGATATTCCTATACGCGCTATTCAGAATGCTAAATAGTCTGACATTCCAAAGCCCAACTTTAGAGCGAGTAAAGGCAAAGTATGGAGGACAGCTCGTTAAAGAATACCTATTTTTCTAGGCTGCAGTGTATCCCAAAGAAACTATTGTGTAATAAACTTCTCACCTGGTACTAGACTTTATAGTCCTCATTTTAAAGTGGATTTCTGTGTTTCCATGTATCACTCTAAGTCTGCATTAAACATGACTGTCATTAATTGTAATATCATATAAATTCTGTTCTTCCAGTCACTAATGAAAAACAAGATTATTTTTTTCCAGCCTGAAACACGACACAAATATAGTTATATCAAACACCTGTCATGTAGAAAAGCATATTTACTTACCGATAACTGTATTTCTCAGAGCCCATGACAGCACCATGGAGAGAGGGGATCTGCCCTTTAGGGACAGGAAACCTACAGATAAAAGGGCGGCACCTCTCCCTCGCATCAGTTGGTTTACAGAGTATCGGAGGACCTCCAGGTTAATGACAACAGAAATATATATACACTAGATGGTGGACCGATTCTAACGCATCGGGTATTCTAGAATATGCATGTCCACGTATTCTATTGCCCAGCTACGTAGTATATTGCCCAGCCACGTAGTATATTGCCCAGCCACGTAGTATATTGCCCAGTCACGTAGTATATTGCCCAGTCACGTAGTATATTGCCCAGCTACGTAGTATATTGCACAGCGACGTAGTATATTGCGCAGTCAAGTAGTATATTGCCCAGCTACGTAGTATATTGCTCAGCGACGTAGTATACAGCACAGAGCCACGTAGTATACAGCACAGAGCCACGTAGTATATTGCCCAGTCACGTAGTATATTGCCCAGTCACGTAGTATATTGCCCAGCGATGTAGTATACAGCACAGAGCCACGTAGTATACAGTACAGAGCCACGTAGTATATTGCCCAGCCCCTGGGATCCACCGAAGTTCCGGTGATAGGCGCGCGGCTGCCGCCATCTTCCGTTCCCAGGATGCATTGCGAAATTACCCAGACCGCTAAGTCTTGTGGGTAATTTTGCAATGCATCGCTGGGAACGGAAGATGGCGGCAGGCGTGAGCGGCTCGGCGGACTACGGAGGGTGAGTGTAGCAGGTTTTTTGTTTTTTTATTTTCAACATTACATTTTTTTTTACTATTGATACATAGGCAGCATCAATAGTAAAAAGTTGGGGGGACACAGGGTTAATAGCGGCGGTAACGGAGTGCGTTACCCACGGTATAACGCGGTCCGTTACCGCCGGCATTAACCCTGTGTGAGCGGTGACCGGAGGGGAGTATGCGGACAATGGGCACTGACTGCGGGGAGTAAGGAACGGTCATTTTCTTCCGGACTGTGCCAGTCGCTGATTGGTCGCCGCAAAACAGCCACGACCAATCAGCGACTTGGACTTCCATGACAGACAGAGGCCGCGACCAATAAATATCCGGGATAGACAGAAGGACAGACAGACGGAAGTGACCCTTAGACAATTATATAGTAGATTATAATACTCCTTATTATAAGAAACATCGTGCCTATAGAAAAACACCCTACGAACAGTAAAATGTGCTCACCACACACATGATGGGAGGGAATAAGCGGGTGCTGTCATGGGCTCTGAGAAATACCTGTTATCGGTAACTCTGCTTTTCTCATACCCCCATGACAGCACCACGGAGAGAATTAGAGATTTGTAGTTTTAGGGAGGGACCACAGCCTGAAGAACCCTTCTTCCAAAGGTCAAGTCAGACGCGGAGGCTAGGACTAGATGATAGTGTTTAAAAAAGGTTGAAGGTGATGACCAAGTGGCCGCCTTACAGATTTGTTCTATCGATAATTCAGACCTCTCTGCCCATGAGGTCGCCTTGTGGAATGAGCTTTCAAGCCCTCTGGAACTATGTTCCCGCAGGATGCGTAGGCCAAGGTGATCGCATCTCTTATGCACCTTGCTAAGGTACTTTAGGATGCATTGAGTCTCTTTCTAGGCCCCTGGAAACACACAAATAGAGAGCCTTCCTACAACTGTGGGTGGAATCTAGGTACACATAGAAAAAACTCAGAAAAAATACATACCATGAGATACGGCCTTCCCAAAACCCTGTCTGATGACAAATGCACACTTAGCAGGATGCAGCAGGCCTCCACTGATAAAGGCTATGGGCGGCACAGGTGCAAACTACTTGATAAAAACAGCCACCCCCACACCAACCAAACATTGCAGGGGTTGGCTGCCTAGTAGAAAAATACACATTGATATAACTCACATAGGACGCCAGTCACACTAAGTGTGGTGCACAGTGTCTGGTATGCAACCTATTAATGACGCACCTTGTATTAACAGGCGAGCTGCCCAGCACTATAATATGCAGCGCACAGTGACAGACGCCCCAGAAAAACCTAACCAACATAAAGAGGCCTGGCCACATCCTGCAAAAAAGGATATGATATACTGCAAAATGTATGCATATGATAAACATATACACTATATGAGGTATTGGTTTAATATTTTGGCCAAAATATTAAACCATTACCTCATATAGTGTATGTGTTTATCATATGCATAAATTTTTTTTGCACTATATCATATCCTTTTTTGCAGGATGTGGCCAGGCCTCTTTATGTTGGTTAGGTTTTTCTGGTGCGTCTGTCACTGTGCTGCATATTATAGTGCTAGGCAGCTCGCCTGTTAATACAAGGGGCGTCATTAATAGGTTGCATACCAGACACTGCACCACACTTATCAGAGTGACTGGCGTCCTATGTGAGTTATATCAATGTGCATTTTTTCTACTAGGCAGCCAACCCCTGCAATGTTTGGTTGGTGTGGGGGTGGCTGTTTTTATCAAGTAGTTTGCACCTGTGCCGCCCCTAGCCTTTATCAGTGGAGGCATGCTGCATCCTGCTAAGTGTGCATTTGTCATCAGACAGGGTTTTGGGAAGGCCGTATCTCATGGTATGTATTTTTTTTGGAATCTAGGTACTGAACCAGACCTCTTTTAACATCTAGGGTGTGAAATTTTTCCTCTTCTCTATTCCTAGGATCTGAACAAAAGGAAGAAAGGACTACCTCTTGGGCACTATGGAATCGAGATTCCACCTTTGGTAGATAGGCCAGGTCAGGCTTTAGGATAACTCGAGCATCTAAAATTTTCGTAAAAGCAGGACCCGCAGATAGGGCCTGAATATTGCTTACTCTGCAGGCCGATGTTAGGGCTACCAGGAGGATGGTTTTAAAGGATAAGGTCTTGAGAGGGGCTGCATCTATGGGTTCGAATGGGCGACCTGTTAGCGCGGATTTACCAGATTTAGATCCCAAGATGGTAGTTTCTGACCTGCTCTGGATCTTACTGCTGCTTTAATGAACCGTGTTACCTATGGGTTACCTGCAATGTCTTGATTATATAGTGCCCCTAAAGCAGCGACCTGTACCTTTTAGAGTGCTGACTGCCAGGCATCGTTGTCCCTTATGTAAGAATTCAAGGATTTCAGTAATTGGGACCCCCATCCTCAAATCTTACCCTGGAGGTGGACAGGAATTTTTTCCAGACTTTACCATAAGCCTTTGTAGTAACTGGTTTCCTACTTTTTAACAGTGTAGAAACGAAGTTCTCCGAACACCCCTCTCTCTCAGCAGTGCCCCTTCAAACTCCATGCTGTTAAATGAAGGTTCCGCCGCCTGAGGATCTAACAAGGGTTGGTGATCGATAGTATCCTCATCCAGGAGAACCAAGTTCTTCTTGGCCAGAAAGGGGCTATAAGCATCATCCTTGTCTAGTCTTCCCTGACTTTCCATATGACTGCTGGAATAAAGATGATTGGGAGAAAGGCATATGTTAAGCTGAGAGTCCATGGGATCGTGAAGGCATTTAGGGCCCGAGGATTCCCACTGGGATTCAGAGAGCAAAATGCTTCTACTTTTTGTTGAAATTGGCAAATCTATCTCCGGGGTTTCCCACATCTTCGCAATCTGTTCAAAAATGAACTGATTTAATACCCACTCACCCTGCCTTATCTGAGTGCGGCTCAGAAAATCTGCTTTTTGATTTTCTACTCCCCGAATGTGAAGTGCAGAAAGGAACAGAAGGTTTTTATCCGAAGCTGAGGATCTTGGAGGAGGGTTCCATCAGAGCTCGGGACTTGGCTTCCCCCTGATGGTTTATGTAAGACACGGTTACTTGATTGTCTGAGAATATGCGAACGTGATGTCCTCGCAGAAAAGGTAGAAATTTTGACAGAGGGTGACCCACAGCCCAGAGTTCTTTCTGGTTTGAGGAAGCTCCTAGTTCCTGGCTCCCCCACCCCCCCTGAGTAACCCGGTTGTCCATGTGAGCCCCCCATCCCGTGGGGATTGCATTGGTATTATGTGGGACACTCTTGTTACCAGGGGATCCCTCTGGATAGGTTGTTGATATCCTTCCACCACAGTAGGGAATGAATATAAGAAAAATTTAGAGATGTGTGACCCTCTAATTGACCTTTTAGTGCCCGCTGATTTTCGAATATATCCCTTTGGAGATCCCTTGTGTGTAGTTGTGCCCACTGGACTGCCGGTAGACAGCCAGAAAGGAATCCCAGTAGTGACATGGCTTCCCACAGTGTAATGGAGGGGTTCCGTAAGGCTTTTGTCACTAAATGGATAATTTTTTTCTTTTTTGTGAACTGGGAAGCGACACTCTTGTTTTTGGGAGTCCAACGTTAGCCTTAGGAATTCTTGTACTCTGCTGGGCTCTAGCCTTGATTTCTTCAGATTTAGAAGCCAGCCCAGGTTCCCTAGGCTCATTACTCTGTCCTTCTGCTCTCTGCAGTGTTAGGTCGAGACGCTCACTATTAAAAAAAAAAAAAAATCGTCCAAATAGGGAATTATAAGAATGTCCTGCTCCCTCAGATGTGCCATCATTTATGCTACCAGCTTTGTGAATACGTGGGGGGCCTATAGATATTCTGAAGGGAACGGCCCTGTATTGGAATTCCCTTATATCCCCTCTTATAGAAACTGCTAGTCTGAGGAATTTCTGTGACTGTTCGTGGGTGGTGACGTGATAGTAAGAGTCGCTGAGATCCAAGACGGTCATAAAACAGTTCGGGAACAGTATTTTGATGGTGGAATTTATTGATTCCATCTTGAATCTTTGATTTTTGACGTATCCATTCAATTTCCGTAAGTTTATTATTGTTCTATAAGTGCCATCTGGTTTTGATACTAGAAATAACGGGGAGTAGAAACCGTTTCCCATCTCTTGAGGGAGGACTTCCTGAAGGACTAATTTTTCTACCAGGTTCATGACCTCGCTTTCTAAAGGTACTGTCACACTAGACTATATCGCTAGCGATCCGTGACGTTGCAGCGTCCTCGCTAGCGATATCGTCCAGTGTGACAGGCAGCAGCGATCAGGCCCCTGCTGGGAGATCGCTGGTCGGGGAAGAAAGTCCAGAACTTTATTTCGTCGCTGGACTCCCCGTAGACATCGCTGAATCGGCGTGTGTGACACCGATTCAGCGACGTCTTCACCGGTAACCAGGGTAAACATCGGGTAACTAAGCGCAGGGCCGCGCTTAGTAACCCGATGTTTACCCTGGTTACCAGCGTAAAAAAACAAACAGTACATACTTACATTCAGCTGTCTGTCCCTTGCCGTCTGGTTCCTGCACTGACTGCTGGCCGTAAAGTGAAAGCACAGCACAGCGGTGACTCACCGCTGTGGCTGTGCTGTGCTTTCACTTTACGGCCAGCAGTCAGTGCAGGAACCAGACGGCAAGGGACAGACAGCTGAATGTAAGTATGTACTGTTTGTTTTTTTACGCTGGTAACCAGGGTAAACATCGGGTTACTAAGCGCGGCCCTGCGCTTAGTTACCCGATGTTTACCCTGGTTACCGGGGACCTCGGGATCGTTGGTCGCTGGAGAGCGGTCTGTGTGACAGCTCTCCAGCGACCAAACAGCGACGCTGCAGCGATCCGGATCGTTGTCGGTATCGCTGCAGCGTCGCTAAGTGTGACGGTACCTTTAGGCTTTTTATTCCCGTATAGAAGATCTTAGGTGAGTCACCTCGTAATTTTGAGGGAGGAGATAGGAAAAATCTATCCGCAATCCTGACCTGATTAAATTTAAGATCCAAGGGCTGTTTGAGATTTTTTTTTCCCAGGCCAGAAGCAAAGGGGTTAATCTCCCCCCCACCCTGGGGAAACCATCACTTCAAGGATTTTTTGTCTTGGGAAGAACTTCCAAAGAGGTACCCTCTATTTTTTTTTTTTCTTCTCCCCTCATTTTTTCTGTTTTGCTCTCTGGGGTTTTTTACATAAAAACTTTTTGCTCTGAAAGGACCATTTAAATGACACAGGTCCAAGGTTTCGGGAATCCTTTTTTCTTATCCCCGGCTTTTTGGAGGATATCATGTAGTGTTTCTCCGAATAAATATTGGCCCTCACATGGGAACGAGCATAAGTTAAATTTTATTTAAGTCCCCTGGCCAACATTTAAATCATAAAACTCTCCGTGCTGCATTTGAGAGGGCTGCAAATTTGGATGTTAATCGGACAGCGTCAGCCGACGAATCTGCCAGAAAGGCTGCTGCAGCTCTTATCATGGGAATGGATTCTAAGATTTTATTCCTGGGTGCCTTTTCCCTCAGTTGTTTCTCCAGCTGATCCACCCATACCATTTGGGATCTGGAGGTACGTGTTGCCGCTATAGCTGGCCTACAGTTTCCCCCTGCTGGCTCCCAAGCCCCTTTAAGAAAGGTATTGGCTTTTTTTTTTGTCCAAGGGGTCTTTAAGTGTACCCATGTCATCGAAGGGGAGGGTGAATTTCTTAGAGGCTTTAGGGACCGCAACGTCCAGTTTAGGGGCCTTGTCCCAAGATGTGGATGCCTCCTCTTCAAATATTTCCTTTTAAGGGAAGGTACCGAAAAATTCTTCCTATCCGGCCTCCCCCATTCTTTTTTTTTTTAATAAAGGCCTGGATATTCTCATTAAGTGGAAACACCCTGCGTTTCAAGTCTATACCCCCTGAGGAAGAGGGGTCCGATTGGGAGGAAATTACGGTATCCCCTTTTTTTTAGATTTATTCCCTTGTTTTAGGGATGAAAGGGCACTCTGGACCTCTGATCTGATTACAGATCTAAGTTCAGAAGCAAAATCTGGGTTTTCCTCACAAAGTATTTGTGTACAAGAGTAGCAGAGCTGCTTGTTCCAAGATTCCAGCAAAATTCTGTTACAGGTGGGACAACTCCTGTTTTTCATTTTCCTCGGACTCTTCCTTCCCTAATAAGGGGAAGAGAAGGGTCCCACATTACAATGGTGAACTTTCTCGAAGGTCTCTCACCAGTGGATGTGGTCACAGGTACCAGTTCTGGAGGAGGAGTAGGATCCTGTAGAGGAACATCCACGGAAGGTGACTTTCTCATCACAGCAGATCTTCTGTGCTGCGTGGAGTGGCTACTGGACCAGTTTTTTTCTCGATCCTTCTGCCCGTTCTGTTTGTGGCAGCGGTACTGCTGCTGCCTAGGCTGTGGCTGCTGCTGCTACTGGTCGCTGTCCTCCATTTTAAAGGGAACCTGTCACCCCAAAATCGACGGTGAGCTAAGCCCACCGGTATCAGAGGCTTATCTACATCATTCTGGAATGCTGTAGGTAACCCTCTGATGTATCCTGAAAGATGAGAAAAAGAGGTTATATTATACTCACCTGGGTGGGCGGTCCGATCCGATGGGCGTTGCGTTCCGGTCCGGGGCCTCCCATCTTCATAGGATGATGTCCTCTTCTGGTCTTCACGCTGCGGCGCAGGCATACTTTTGTCTGCCCTGTTTTTGCACTGCAGTACTTTGCTCTGCCTTCAACAGGGCGGACAATGTACGCCTGCGCCTCTAGTGCAGCGTGAAGACAAGAAGAGGACGTCATCTGATGAAGATGGGAGGCGCTGGACCCGGACCGCCCCTGAGTAAGTATAATATAACCCCTTTTTCTCATCTTTTAGGATACATCGGGGGCTAATATACAGCATTCCAGAATGCTGTAGATAAGCCCCTGATGCTGGTGGGCTTAGCTCACCCTTTATTTTGGGGGTGACAAGTTCCCTTTAAGAGGGACTACATTCAGCCAGGAATATTCTATTGCCGCAGTATTTAAATCTGCCATGCCTGTGACGTCACTTACGGTCCTCCCCTGCACCGCGTTACTTGGGGAGCGTCTCTGCGCATGCGCCCACCCAGGGACCTGGAAGGAGTACTACGTTTTCGGAGCGGTGGCCATCTAGCTCCATCTGCGTCCTCTGGCACCGTTCTCATGTGCCTCTGACCGGACCCTGATGGCCTCTATGGAGCGGCGGCCCCGCTCACCCTACAGACACATCGGTCCTAGCAGTGGCGGCTTCAGGCACCGCACCAGCCATGGCAGAGGCCTCCCTGCTGCCTATACTCGAACTGACCGGCCCTGGATCTTTGGCTCCTGCCTCTTCTTCCCAGGTACTGCACACTGAAGGTTTACCCATCAGTGACAGGAAACCAACTGATGCAAGGGAGAGGTACTGCCCTTTTATCTGTAGGTTTCCTGTCACTGAAGGGCGGATCCTCTCTCTCCGTTGTGCTGTCATGGAGGACTGAGAAAAGTATGCTAAAAGAACCACTCTAGTCGGGGTTTTTTTTGTATTGCACCTCCGGAGTGGTGCTTTAAATGTAAGTTCCCTGTCTGATACTCACCTTCCAGCATTTTCATCTGTTTTTGCCACCGCTCCGATTTGTCTCTGGTAAAAGTGACCTGCCTGCAGATCCAGTGTGTCGCTCTGCAGAGGTCACTTTTCAATTCAAGTCCAAGAGCCTCGCTCTGTCTCTTAGACTTGTATTGAGATCTTGTGACATAACTTCTGACTTTCGGCCAGTCAGAAGCTGTCACAAGATGGCACCACAGGACAGTTGCAGTACCGAATAATGGTGAAGACGCTGGAGGGTGAGTGACAGGGGACTTAAATTTAAAGCACCACTTCAGCACTGAAAAAAAAGTTTGCTTGCAGCTTTAATGTTCCGATTTGGATGAGCTGCAGTCATCACCTGATTATTTCTGCTAAATAAATGCCCAGCTTCGCTTCTACTTGGTGTGGTTTGAAGTTGTAGGTAAAGGTAATCCACATACGGTTACCATGGCTTCTCCACACATTTTTGTTTTGTTTTGTGCAACATCTAAATTTAAAAAAAATATTTGGATCATTCATTTTTAGATTTCTGAAAATATTGTATAATAAAATCTTTAAAGGGGGTTGTCTGGCCTTCGGTTACACGCCTGCAGTCACTATGTGACTGCAGACTTGTGAATCCTCAAATCGTGCGTACTGCACGCTGTGGGGATTCTCCATGAGTGGGAGATCATGTGACAGCGATTTGCATACTTCAGGACACATTCTGACTAGATGTGTCCTGTCTCAATACACTTGCATTGAGCATGGCTACACATGTCTAGTTGGTGCGTGAATGTATGCGTATCATATACTTGTGGTCATGCGCCTGCCTGCCGTTTCCGGCATTGGAGAATAGTCATAGTGCATGCGATGTGAGGACTCGCTAGTCTACAGTCATATAGTTAAATTCCTTATAATAGGAATCCTGAATACTGTCCGCTTAAATGGGGACTTTCATGTACGTTATATTTTTAATTTTTTTTGTCCAGAAATAGAGAACCAAGTCTGCCCTTCAAACAGCGCCACATCTTTCCACAGTTGTGGTGAGTAGACTTGTCATTTGGCCTCCTCCAATTAAAGAACCCCCTTCCCATGATAAATGTGTTTGAATTCAAGGAGGCTGATACATGTTGCTTTTTTTTTTTTGTTTATTCAAGGATGATCCAACTCAAGTAACTTTTGAAGGGAATTTGACAATCATAAATGTGATTTACCTCCAGACAAAGGGTTACTGTGCAGGCAAATGGTGTTATATCCTGGCTGATTTGAAGTCTGGTTACATCGAAAAAATTACGGTAAGTTTTAACCCTGGTGTATTCATTGTGTATCGTCGCTCTCCCAAGTCAGTGAGGCGCTGCAGGAGAGTGATTACATCACGGCTCCGTATACTCTGGCATTTTGAGTGACAGCCTGCCTGCAGCATGTGTGCGGAGAGCGAGCTGTCACTCAAGTGTCAGGGCATGATTCCAGCAAGTATACTGAGTAGTGATGAAATCACTCTCTTGCAGTGACTCGGAGAGCCATTACACTGTGATTAACCCCTTAACACTCGGAGCTTGTTTTCGTTTTTCTCTCCCCTCCCTTCCAGAGCCATAACTTTTATTTTTCCGTCAATATAACCATGTGAGGGCTTATTTTTTTGCGGGACGAGATGTACTTTTGAACAATGCCATTGGTTTTACCATGTCGTGTAACAGAAATCGGGAAAAAAATTCCAAGTGCGATGAAATTGGAAAAAAAAAGTGCAATCCCATACTTTTTTTTTGTTTGACTTTTTTTGATAGGTTCACTAAGTGCTAAACCTGACTTGCCATTATGATTCTCCAGGTCATTACGAGTTCATAGACACCTAACATGTCTAGGTTCTTTTTTATCTAAGTGGTGAAAAAAAATTCCAAACTTAGCTTAAAAAAAAAAAAATGCACAATTTTCCGATACCCGTAGCATCTCAATTCTTCGTGATCTGGGGTTGGGTGAGGGCCTATTTTTTGCGTGCCAAACTGACGTTTTTAATTATTTTACTTTTGTGCAGATACGTTTTTTTGATCGCCCGTTATTGCATTTTAATGCAACATCACAGCAACCAAAAAAAAGTAATTTTGGCTTTTTGATTTTTTTTTTCTCTCTACGCTGTTTAGCGATCAGGTTAATTATTTCTTTTATTGATAAATCGGGTGATTCTGAACGCGGGAATACCAAATGTGTGTAGGTTTGATTTTTTTTTTTTGTTTTATTCTGATTGGGGCTAAAGGGGGGTGATTTGAACTTTTATATTTTTTTTTTTTTTAAATTTATATATTTTTAAACACTTTTTTTTGGCATGCTTCAGTAGCCTCTATAGGAGGCTAGAAGCATGCACTACACGATCGCCTCTGCTGAAGCACAGATCACCTCTATGTAGCAGAAATGCAGCATTACTATGAGCGCCTACCACATGGTGGAGCTCTCATAGCAATCGGCCATCAACAACCACAGAGGCCTCAAGGAGACCTCAGGTTGTTATGGCAATGCACCGATGACCCCCGATCATGTGACGGGGTCAGCGGTGCGAGCGCGTGCGGCCGGCGGAGCTGGTTAAATGCTGCTGTCAGTTTGGCAGCGGCATTTAACTAGTTAAATCGCGATTCCGCTTGTGCCCATCGCGGCCACATATCAGCTGTTTATAACAGCTGACATGTCGCGGCTTTCAGGTGGGCTCACTGCTGGAGGAGTTAAAACGTTTTCTGCATAGTCATCCAGGTTTAATGCGGTTTTCCTCCATATTAACCCTTTGTGTAAAGGTAAGGGGGATTTCTGGTGGGGTTATATTCCTTTTGAGTAAACCACTTCTGTCAAGCAATCCATAAGGAGGGAATGGTTAAACAATTCCAAGCAATTCAAAACTAGAAGAGATGTTCTGTAGCTGATTTACAGCTGTTTTTGCAGCAAAAGGTGGTTCTACAAAATACTGATCTGAAAGATCTGAATACTTCTTCAAGCAGCATTTTTCAAGTGTAATTTAATTTAAAAACATTTATGATCAAGTTATGCTAAATTTTCTCTTAATTTATGGATACCAACCAATAAAAAAAAAAAAACAATCAGCATGGTGGATTCACCCCCATTCCAGCGCTAGTCTATTTGCCTTCACATTATCCTATGTCCTCTATATGAACTATGTTTAAATAAAGAATAGTGTTGAGCGAGCATGCTGGAGTGTAAGGGTATGTGCACACGTTGCGGATTCTCTGCGCGTCCGCAGCGTTTTTTGAGGTGCAGAAACGCTGCAGATCCGGAATTGATTTACAGTACAATGTAAATCAATGAGAAAAAAAAAAAAAGCTGTGCACACTTTTGCGGAAAATCTACTGCGGAAACAAAGAAGTAGCATGTCACTACTTTTTTGTGAATCTGCAGCGTTTTTGTACCCATTCCATGATAGAAAACCACAGGGGTAAAAAACGCAGCAAATCCGCAAGAAAACCGCAGCGTTCCGCACAAAAACGCAACAATCCGCAAGTGCGTTTTCTGCCAGGAGAGGCAGAATCCGCACCAGAAATTCCTAAGCCTAATCCGCAACGTGTTCACATAGCCTAAGGGTGTCTTCAGCATGCTTAAATTCTGCTCGAGTCGCTGCGGCTGCAAGTCTAACAGCTATTCGACAACTGCAACACAGCCAGAGATTGCCTAACAAACAGTGTGCTTGCTCATCACTACTAAAGAAGAATCTGTTAGTAGAGATGGATTTCCTCCCTTATTACTTGATTATCATGGCTGTGCCAGAGTCGGAATCCGATCCCTGAACAGATTGGGTTAACAACAACGGTGAGCTTGAAGCCATGCTATTTATAACAGAAATAAACATAACTACTAGTGCTGTATATAGACTGATGACCAGGTCTCCATATCATGTATAGATCTGGACACTACTGGCCTTGGTAGCCCAAACCATAATTGCCTAACTGATCGGATCTCCCCACTATGCTTTGCCCTTTGCTTTTCTTTTTCCCCTTCACTTTCCATGTTTGAAACCTGATGCTAAAACTATACCATAAAAACGTAAAAGTACAGCCAGTTTTTTTAAACACTCAGCATTGCTGATTTAAGCAGAAAACACTCCTATGTGAAGCGCAAGGTTGGAAGTGGAGCTTCTGGGTCGTCAAGGCCATTATAGGGAAATCAGTCTAAATCTGGAAATGGAAGTTTATACCGTAAGTAAACATCCACTACAAACATACAATGGATGTATGCACTTAATGAATGGTACAGGCTCCAACGTCCTTCAACATCAAGGGGGCACGAGGTATGCCAGCCTAAAACTAGAAAAAGAAAGAATATTTTTCTGGGCGGAAAAACATCTGTTGTCTATCTCGGCAACACATCTCAGAGGCTCAGACAATACCCTGGCGGACTTCCTAAGCAGGAAGGATGTCAAACCGGGAGAATGGTGCCTGAACCAAGCGGTCTTCCTATCCCTGGCTCCGAGATGGGGGAGCCCGGATGTAAATTTGTTTGCAAATGCCCAAAATGCAAAAACAAAAACTTTTTTCTCTCTCAGTCCGGCCTATGGGGCTCCGGGAGTAGATGCTTTCGCCCATCCGTGGAACTTCAACCTGGCCTATGCCTTTCCGCCTATCCCTATGTTGGCGAAAACTCTACAGTAGATTCGATTGGACCAGGTCACAACGATCCTAATTGCTCCAATGTGGGCAGGGCACAGCTGGTACAGCGCACTGATGGACATGGCATTAGAGGGTCCCCAGACCTCCGACCTCCTTCACCAGGGTCCCCTACGTTACTCAGACTTAAACAAACTGAAACTAGCGGCTTGGTTACTGAAGCCAGCATCCTAAAACCCAGAGGTCTCTCGGACAGGGTAATCCAAATGCTCCAAAAGAGCAAGAAACCTATGACGAATGCCATCTATGGCAAAGTATGAAAAAAGTTTTCTTCCTGGTGCCTTCCCAATGTCCCTGATCCTTTCCAAGCTAACATTGCTCAGATCCTGGACTTCCTCCAGAAAGGGTTGGAGCTAGGTCTTTCCATGAGCACTCTGAAAGTCCAGATTTCTGCTCTTAGTTCCTTTTTTGACCAAGATCTGGCAAGCCACCGCTGGATTAAACGATTTATAACATCTGCGAGTAAGATACGTCCTAGGCTCCCTAACCGGGTCCCACCCTGGGACTTAAACTTAGTGCTCAACAGTCTAACCCAGACTCCCTTTGAGCCGTTGTCCTCAATATCCTTCAAAACACTGACTCTTAAAATGGTTTTTCTGGTAGCAATTACCACGGCTAGACGCATAGGGGAATTGCAGGCCCTGTCAATTCAGGAACCCCACCTAACTATAAACTCTGATAGTATAGTTCTGCGTTTAGATCCCTTCTTTATTCCCAAAGTTGCCTCAGACTTCCATAGGGGTCAAGATATCGTGCTGCCCTCATTTTGCCCAAATCCTTCTAATGCGAAGGAAGAAAATTTCCATACTCTGGATGTCCGCAGAGTAGTACTCCATTACCTGGAACAATCCAGGGATTGGAGGGTCGACCAGAATCTCTTTATTCAATTTGCAGGCCAAAATAAAGGTAAAAAGGCATCTAAAGGCACGGTTGCAAACTGGATCAAACAAGCCATTTGCCTAGCGTACTCGATAAAAGATCTTCCTTCTCCTGCTTCACTAAGGGCTCACTCCACCCGGTCGGTCTCTACATCCTGGGCAGCGAGAGAGAACGCTTCATCTGAGCAGATATGCAGGGCGGCTACATGGTCTTCTGTACATAACTTCACCAGACAATATAGACTGAGCTTTAACAGGGATCTAGTATTCAGCAGACGTGTTCTGCAATCTGTGATCCTCCCTAAAGAAATCAGTGCTGGTATTATTCAAAGGTGACTGTCGTGGAAGGTGACTGGAGAAAATAGAATTAGTCTTACCGGTAATTCGGTTTCTAGGAACCTTCCACGACAGCACTAATTTCCCTCCCTATCTGATATTCCTATTGGATGATTCCTGCTTTTTGTGTTAACTACACATGCTTGTGTGTCCAGAAAAAAACACTGGAGACAGCAGGAAGAGGAGGGTTATTTAACCTCTTTGTGTTTCCTGTCCCCCATTAGGGCGGGGAAACATGCTTAAAGGTGACTGTCGTAGAAGGTTCCAAAAAACCGAATTACCGGTAAGACTAATTCTATTTTCCTCGAGACGCAGAGAATGCCACCTTTGTGACCATCGCCTTCCTTGGTATAAACATCCTTGGAGAGATATTTGTATTGTCCCCTTATATACTTATACATGGTTATTAGATCGCCCCTCAGTCGCCTTTTTTCTAGACTAAATAATCCTAATTTTGCTGATCTCTCTGGGTATTGTAGTTCCCCCATCTCCTTTATTAATTTTGTTGCCCTCCTTTGTACTCACTCTAGTTCCATTATATCCTTCCTGAGCACCTGTGCCCAAAACTGTACACAGTAGTCCATGTGCGGGCTAACCAGGGATTTGTACAGAGGTAGTATAATGCTCTCATGTGTATCCAGACCTCTTTTAATGCACCCCATGATCCTGTTTGCCTTGGCAGTTGCTGCCTGGCACTGGCAGCTCCAAGTAGGTTTATCATTAACTAGGATCCCCAAGTCCTTCTCCATGTCAGATTTACCCAGTGGTTTTCCATTCAGTGTGTAATGGTGATATTGATTCCTTCTTCCTATGTGTATAACCTTATATCGATCATTGTTAAACCGCATCTACCACCTTTCGGCCCAAGTTTCCAACTTATCCAGATCCATCTGTAGCAGAATATTACCTTCTCTTGTATTGACTGCTTTACATAGTTTTGTATCATCTGCAAATATCAATATTTTACTGTGTAAACCTTCTACCAGATCATTAATATGTTGAAGAGAATAGGTCCCAAGACCAACCCCTGCAGTACCCCACTCATCACAGCGACCCAGTTAACCCCTTAATCCCATATGACGTACTATCCCATCGAGGTGGGGTGGGCTTTAATTCCCACCGACGGGATAGTACGTCATAGACGATCGGCCGCGCTCACGGGGGCAGCGCGGCCGGGTGTCAGCTGCCTATTGCAGCTGACATCCGGCACTGTGTGCCAGGAGCGGTCACGGACCGCCCCCGGCACATTAACCCCCGGCACACCGTGATCAAACATGATCGCGATGTGCCGGTGATATAGGGAAGCATCGCGCAGGAAGGGGGCTCCCTGCGGGCTTCCCTGAGCCCCCCGCAGCAACGCGATGTGATCGCGTTGCTGCAAGGGTCTGCTCACCTCCCTCCTAGCTCCAGGCCCGGATCCAAGATCGCCGCGGCATCCGGGTCCTGCAGGGAGGGAGGTGGCTTCACAGAGCCTGCTCAGAGCAGGCACTGTGAAGCCTGCAGTGCTGCATGTCAGATCGGTGATCTGACAGAGTGCTGTGCAAACTGTCAGATCATCGATCTGTGATGTCCCCCCTGGGACAAAGTAAAAAAGTAAAAAAACATTTTTCCAAATGTGTAAAAAAAAATTTAAAAAAATATTCCTAAATAATGAAAAAATATATATATATTATTCCCATAAATACATTTCTTTATCTAAATAATAAAAAAATAATAAAAGTACACATATTTAGTATCGCCACGTCCGTAACGACCCGACCTATAAAACTGGCCCACTAGTTAACCCCTTCAGTAAACACCGTAAGGAAAAAAAAAAAAACGAGGCAAAAAAACAACGCTTTATTATCATACAGCCGAACAAAAAGTGGAATAACACGCGATCAAAAAGACAGATATAAATAACCATGGTACCGCTGAAAGTGTCATCTTGTCCCGCAAAAAACGAGCCGCCATACAGCATCATCAGCAAAAAAATAAAAAAGTTATAGTCCTGAGAATAAAGCGATGCAAAAATAATTATTTTTTCTATAAAATAGTTTTTATCATATAAAAGCGCCAAAACATAAAAAAATGATTTAAATGAGGTATCGCTGTAATCGTACTGACCCGAAGAATAAAACTGCTTTATCAATTTTACCAAACGCGGAACGGTATAAACGCCTCCCCCAAAAGAAATTCATGAATAGCTGGTTTTTGGTCATTCTGCCTCACAAAAATCATAATAAAAAGCGATCTAAAAATGTCACGTGCCCGAAAATGTTACCAATAAAAACGTCAACTCGTCCCGCAAAAAACAAGACCTCACATGACTCTGTGGACCAAAATATGGAAAAATTATAGCTCTCAAAATGTGGTAACGCAAAAAATATTTTTTGCAATAAAAAGCGTCTTTCAGTGTGTGACGGCTGCCAATCATAAAAATCCGCTAAAAAAAACCGCTATAAAAGTAAATCAAACCCCCCTTCATCACCCCCTTAGTTAGGGAAAAATTAAAAAAATGTAGTTATTTCCATTTTCCCATTAGGGTTAGGGCTAGGGTTAGGGTTAGGGTTGGGGCCACAGTTAGGGTTGGGGCTAAAGTTAAAGTTAGAATTGGGGCTAAAGTTAGGGTTAGGGTTTAGATTACATTTACAGTTTGGAATAGGGTTGGGATTAGGGTTAGGTGTGTGTCAGGGTTAGAGGTGTGGTTAGGGTTACTGTTGGGATTAGGGTTAGGGGGTGTGTTTGGATTAGGGTTTCAGTTATAATTGAGGGGTTTCCACTGTTTAGGCACATCAGGGGCTCTCCAAACGCGACATGGCGTCCGATCTCAATTCCAGCCAATTCTGCGTTGGAAAAGTAAAACAGTGCTCCTTCAATCCCGAGCTCTCCCGTGTGCCCAAACAGGGGTTTACCCCAACATATGGGGTATCAGCGTACTCAGGACAAATAGGACAACAACTTTTGGGGTCCAATTTCTCCTGTTACCCTTGGGAAAATACAAAACTGGGGGCTAAAAAATATTTTTTGTGGGAAAAAAAAGATTTTTTATTTTCAAGGCTCTGCGTTATAAACTGTAGTGAAACACTTGGGGGTTCAAAGTTCTCACAACACATCTAGATGAGTTCCCTGGGGGGTCTAGTTTCCAATATGGGGTCAATTGTGGGGGGTTTCTACTGTTTAGTTACATTAGGGGCTCTGCAAACGCAATGTGACACCTGCAGACCATTCCATCTAAGTCTGCATTCCAAATGGCGCTCCTTCCCTTCTGAGCCCCCTCCATGCGGCCAAACAGTGGTTCCCCCCAACATATGGGGTATCGGCGCACTCAGGACAAATTGGACAACAACTTTTGGGGTCGAATTTCTCTTCTTACCCTCGGGAAAATACAAAACTGCGGGCTAAAAAATAATTTTTGTGGGAAAAAATTTTTGTTTTATTTTTATGGCTCTGCATTATAAACTTCTGTGAAGCCCTTGGTGGGTCAAAGCGCTCAAAACACCTCTAGATAAATTCCTTAGGGGGTCTACTTTCCAAAATGGTGTCACTTGTGGGGAGTTTCAATGTTTAGGCACATCAGGGGCTCTCCAAACGCAACATGGTGTCCCATCTCGATTCCAGTCAATTTTGCATTGAAAAGTCAAATGGCGCTCCTTCGTTTCCGAGCTCTGTCATGCGCCCAAACAGTGGTTTACCCCCACATATGGGGTATCAGTGTACTCAGGACAAATTGTACAACAACTTTTGGGGTCCATTTTCTCCTGTTACCCATGGTAAAATGAAACAAATTGGAGCTGAAGTAAATTTTTTGTGAAAAAAAGTTAAATGTTCATTTTTATTTAAACATTCCAAAAATTCCTGTGGAGCACCAGAAGGGTTAATAAACTTCTTGAATATGGTTTTGAGCACCTTGAGGGGTGCAGTTTTTAGAATGGTGTCACACTTGGGTATTTTCTATCATATAGACCCCTCAAAATGACTTCAAATGAGATGTGGTCCCTAAAAAATAATGGTGTTGTAAAAATGAGAAATTGCTGGTCAACTTTTAACCCTTTTAACTCCCTAACAAAAAAAAAATTTCGTTCCAAAATTGTGCTGATGTAAAGTGGGAAATGTTAGTTATTAAGTATTTTGTGTGATATATCTCTGTGATTTAACTGCATAAAAATTCAAAGTTGGAAAATTGCGAAATTTTCATAATTTTCGTCAAATTTCCGTTTTTTTTCACAAACAAACGCAGGTACTATCAAAGAATTTTTACCACTATCATGAAGTACAATATGTCCCGAGAAAACAATGTCAGAATCACTGGGATCTGTTGAAGCGTTCCAGAGTTATAACCTCATAAAGGGACAGTGGTCAGAATTGTAAAAATTGGCCCGGTCATTAACGTGCAAACCACCCTCGGGGCTTAAGGGGTTAAAGAATATACCATTTATAACTACTCTCTGCTTTCTATCACTAAGCAAGTTACTTACCCATTTACACACATTTCCCCCCACACTAGTAAGGCAGTAACTGCTGACATCACCATTTCCCTCCCCTTTTGGGTGGTCTAGTATCCCTGAAGCAGAATTAAGAGTAGTATCACAGGGCAGTGCCATTTTGTGGGTGACTGCCCTGTGATCTGCTATCACCAGCAGTTAAGATACCGTTACACTGAACGATATCGTTAACGATATCGTTGCTTTTTGTGATGTAGCAACGATATCGTTAACGAAATCGTTGTGTGACTGCGACCAACGATCAGGCCCCTGCTGGGAGATCGTTGGTCGCTGGGGAAAGTCCAGCACTTTATTTTGTCTCTGGATCTCCCGCTGACATCGCTGAATCGGCGTGTGTGACGCCGATTCAGCGATGTCGTCACTGGTAACCAGGGTAAATATCGGGTTACTAAGCGCAGGGCCGCGCTTAGTAACCCGATGTTTACTCTGGTTACCGTTGTAAATGTAAAAAAACAAACACTACATACTTACATTCCCGGTGTCTGGTCAGGTCCCTCGCCTTCAGCTTCCCGCACTGACTGGTGAGCGCCGGCCAGCCGTAAAGCACAGCACAGCGGTGACGTCACCGCTGTACTTTACGGCCGACGCTCAGTCAGTGCTGGAAGCTGAAGGCGAGGGACCTGACCAGACACTGGGAATGTAAGTATGTAGTGTTTGTTTTTTTACATTTACAACGGTAACCAGGGTAAACATCGGGTTACTAAGCGCGGCCCTGCGCTTAGTAACCCCATGTTTACCCTGGTTACCCGGGGACTTCAGGATCGTTGGTCGCTGGATAGCTGTCTGTGTGACAGCTCTCCAGCAACCAAACAGCGACGCTGCAGCGATCGACATCGTTGTCGGTATCGCTGCAGCATCGCTTAAGGTACCGTCACACTAAGCGACGCTGCAGCGATACCGACAACGATGTAAATCGCTGCAGCGTCGCTGGAGAGCTGTCACACAGACAGCTCTCCAGCGACCAACGATTCCGAAGTCCCCGGGTAACCAGGGTAAACATCGGGTAACTAAGCGCAGGGCCGCGCTTAGTAACCCGATGTTTACCCTGGTTACCAGCGTAAAAGTAAAAAAAACCAAACACTTCATACTTACCTACCGCTGTCTGTCCCCGGCGCTGTGCTTCTCTGCACTCCTCTGCGCTGACTGTGAGCAGAGCGGTGACGTCACCGCTCTGCTTTCCGGCTGACCGACGCTCACAGCCAGTGCAGGAGGAGTGCAGAGAAGCACAGCGCCGGGGACAGACAGCGGTAGGTAAGTATGAAGCGTTTGTTTTTTTTTACTTTTACGCTGGTAACCAGGGTAAACCGGGTTACTAAGCGTGGCCCTGCGCTTAGTTACCCGATGTTTACCCTGGTTACCAGTGAAGACATCGCTGGATCGGTGTCACACACGCCGATCCAGCGATGTCAGCGGGAGATCCAGCGACGAAATAAAGTTCTGGACTTTCTTCAGCGACCAACGATCTCCCAGCAGGGGCCTGATCGTTGGTCGCTGTCACACATAACGATTTCCTTAAGGATATCGTTGCTACGTCACAAAAAGCAACGATATCGTTAACGATATCGTTAAGTGTGACGGTACCTTTAGTGTGACGGTACCTTTACTGTGTCTCTCCCATCAGTCTCTCTCACCCAGATGACATGATTCTCTCACCCCCTCCACAATACCTGGCTATTCAGTGCAGACCCACAGCTCTTTCTTATCTTACTGAGGGATGAGTCACAACTCCTGCTGAGCAGCTAACAGCTCCTGTTCCAATAATGCTAATGGTACACTGTTCCTCCTTCATGTCTCTGATATTCTGCCCATACTTTTTTCCTGCATTTTACTCCTGTCAGTTGTCAATCTAGGATCTGTTCTGCTTGAAGCAGTACTGCTTATGTTGGCAGATCAGAGGGCTCCATGAATATGGCAGCAGAACACTCCCACTATTGTGAATTGTGCAGCCCACAGGCATGCCCAGTTCACAGCAGTGACAGTTCTATTACAATAGATAGGGTTGGAGTCCACCTGTTATCTCCTATGACCATGGGGTGCCGTATTATGACACTGATAGTGCTGCTACTGTGAAAACAAGGTGTCAGCCCCCAGTGCCTTCTTTAAACTCCTATAACACACAAAATATGTTTCAAATGCAATCAAAACTTGGTTATAACAGCATGTTATGCTACATTACATTGATTTTTTAATTAAACGCGGTACCTTCCCTTTAAAAAATATTTCTGTACTTGCCTATTCTTTTAATCTAAAATAATTTTTAAAGTTAAAAGTTTGGTCTAACCTGATCCCATAGAGTGATTGCAATATTAACATAAAGAAAGTTAACGTCATTTTTAATGCAAAGAGAACTTCACAAACACAATGGTGGAATTAGTTGTTTGTTTTTTTTTCCCCCAGTTCCATTACATATACTTTCAAGTCAAAACGTGGTATACCCGGCATTATTCAAAACTACATTTTGTCACATTGAGCCCATAAGCCCATATATATATACAGTGGGGCAAAAAAGTATTTAGTCAGTCAGCAATAGTGCAAGTTCCACCACTTAAAAAGATGAGAGGCGTCTGTAATTTACATCATAGGTAGACCTCAACTATGGGAGATAAACTGAGAAAAAAAAATCCAGAAAATCACATTGTCTGTTTTTTTATCATTTTTTTTGCATATTATGGTGGAAAATAAGTATTTGGTCAGAAACAAACAATCAAGATTTCTGGCTCTCACAGACCTGTAACTTCTTCTTTAAGAGTCTCCTCTTTCCTCCACTCATTACCTGTAGTAATGGCACCTGTTTAAACTTGTTATCAGTATAAAAAGACACCTGTGCACACCCTCAAACAGTCTGACTCCAAACTCCACTATGGTGAAGACCAAAGAGCTGTCAAAGGACACCAGAAACAAAATTGTAGCCCTGCACCAGGCTGGGAAGACTGAATCTGCAATAGCCAACCAGCTTGGAGTGAAGAAATCAACAGTGGGAGCAATAATTAGAAAATGGAAGACATACAAGACTACTGATAATCTCCCTCGATCTAGGGCTCCACGCAAAATCCCACCCCGTGGGGTCAGAATGATCACAAGAACGGTGAGCAAAAATCCCAGAACCACGCGGGGGGACCTAGTGAATGAATTGCAGAGAGCTGGGACCAATGTAACAAGGCCTACCATAAGTAACACACTACGCCACCATGGACTCAGATCCTGCAGTGCCAGACGTGTCCCACTGCTTAAGCCAGTACATGTCCGGGCCCGTCTGAAGTTTGCTAGAGAGCATTTGGATGATCCAGAGGAGTTTTGGGAGAATGTCCTATGGTCTGATGAAACCAAACTGGAACTGTTTGGTAGAAACACAACTTGTCGTGTTTGGAGGAAAAAGAATACTGAGTTGCATCCATCAAACACCATACCTACTGTAAAGCATGGTGGTGGAAACATCATGCTTTGGGGCTGTTTCTCTGCAAAGGGGCCAGGACGACTGATCCGGGTACATGAAAGAATGAATGGGGCCATGTATCGTGAGATTTTGAGTGCAAACCTCCTTCCATCAGCAAGGGCATTGAAGATGAAACGTGGCTGGGTCTTTCAACATGACAATGATCCAAAGCACACCACCAGGGCAACGAAGGAGTGGCTTCGTAAGAAGCATTTCAAGGTCCTGGAGTGGCCTAGCCAGTCTCCAGATCTCAACCCTATAGAAAACCTTTGGAGGGAGTTGAAAGTCCGTGTTGCCAAGCGAAAAGCCAAAAACATCACTGCTCTAGAGGAGATCTGCATGGAGGAATGGGCCAACATACCAACAACAGTGTGTGGCAACCTTGTGAAGACTTACAGAAAACGTTTGACCTCTGTCATTGCCAACAAAGGATATATTACAAAGTATTGAGATGAAATTTTGTTTCTGACCAAATACTTATTTTCCACCATAATATGCACATAAAATGTTAAAAAAACAGACAATGTGATTTTCTGGATTTTTTTTGCTGTTTGTCTCCCATAGTTGAGGTCTACCTATGATGTAAATTACAGACGCCTCTCATCTTTTTAAGTGGTGGAACTTGCACTATTGCTGACTGACTAAATACTTTTTTGCCCCACTGTATAGAGAGAGAGAGAGAGAGCAAAAAGTGAAAAAAGGCTATTGCTCTAAATGTGTATTTAAAGAGACTTTGAGATGTAGCACCTATGATAGATGCACTGCAACAGAATATTAAAACCAATGGCGCCATTAAGTAAATACCAAACAGTTTAGGGCAAGCAGAGACGGACTAGTAGGACCATCAAGGGGCAACTAGACTAAAAAGAGCAAATAGGAATCTGAGTAAAGGGAGCATGCTTCTGTGAAATCTGGTCTAAATAATTCCCAATCAGGTTCAATTTAAGTTACTGATGTCATTGTTATATTGGGTTATGCCCCCGGAAGAAGGCATTCAGCCGAAACGTACGTAGGGACTGAGCACTTATAGGTATGTGGAACCTCTTATAATTATCTAGACCTTATTTATGTCATCTATGGCGCCACTGGTGTTGTAATAGCGGCGGTTATAACAGGGCACTGTCTGCACTTTAGTGGTTTTTCTACCATCGCTGCTTTTTTCTGCTATATGAAGTTTACTAGTCCCAGTGTGGTAGTGTGCAAATACTAATAGCGGCGGTTATAACAGGGCACTGTCTGCACTTTAGTGGGTTTTTTTACCATCGCTGTTTTTTTCTGCTACATGAAGTTTACTAGTCCCAGTGTGGTAGTGTGCTATACTAATAGCGGCGGATGTAACAGGGCACTGTCTGCACTTTAGAGTTTTTTCACCATCGTTGCTTTTTTCTGTAGTGATATTTCTTAGTATTTCCGCAACTCATTGGCAGTTTCTAGTATATTTTATATGTTTTTTTGCATCTTACAAGAACGTCTGGTATTATTTTTTTTAGGGACCTAGGTTTTTTTTTTCTACTTCCAATTAGCACTGTTGCACTTTATATTGGCACACCTTATACCTTATGCAGAGATCTACAGTGTGGCTTTGTGCAATATAAATTCCTAGTGTTACCCTTCTATATACCTGTATTCTATTAGTGGTACTGAGTGTATTATATTTGTATGTGGTTGCATAAATTTTGACCCAGGTTTAATATTATATTGGCACTGTTTCACTTTATATTTGCACATATATTATTATTATTTTTCTTTATTATATGTTTTTTTTTTCTTTTTTACATCTTTTTACATAATTTTTTACATAATTTACACTATATATATATGTTTTATATATATTCTTGAATTTTGTGGCACTTTTTACACATATCATAGTTGGGTAGTGCAATATACACATATCATATATTTTTATATATAGTGGTATCTATTAATTTGGTATATATTTCTTCTTTTTCAGTACTTGTAGTGTATAATATATTTTATATCTGGGTATTTGTTATTTTGTTCACATTTTGTATACCATATAGGGTCTATTTTTTGAGGTATCTTATCATACCATTATAGTGTGCTCCTATTTTTATCAGCTTTAATTTTGTATGATACTATTTGTCTATATTTTGTATTATCAATAAAATTAATTATTTTTATATAAGTCTTTGTATTGCACGTTTTCTTTGGGATGATTTATGTCTAGTAGTGCATGACATTTATTTTGCATACAAGTGGTTATATATTGGATTAATTAAGCCAGTACATGTCCGGGCCCGTCTGAAGTTTGCTAGAGAGCATTTGGATGATCCAGAGGAGTTTTGGGAGAATGTCCTATGGTCTGATGAAACCAAACTGGAACTGTTTGGTAGAAACACAACTTGTCGTGTTTGGAGGAAAAAGAATACTGAGTTGCATCCATCAAACACCATACCTACTGTAAAGCATGGTGGTGGAAACATCATGCTTTGGGGCTGTTTCTCTGCAAAGGGGCCAGGACGACTGATCCGGGTACATGAAAGAATGAATGGGGCCATGTATCGTGAGATTTTGAGTGCAAACCTCCTTCCATCAGCAAGGGCATTGAAGATGAAACGTGGCTGGGTCTTTCAACATGACAATGATCCAAAGCACACCACCAGGGCAACGAAGGAGTGGCTTCGTAAGAAGCATTTCAAGGTCCTGGAGTGGCCTAGCCAGTCTCCAGATCTCAACCCTATAGAAAACCTTTGGAGGGAGTTGAAAGTCCGTGTTGCCAAGCGAAAAGCCAAAAACATCACTGCTCTAGAGGAGATCTGCATGGAGGAATGGGCCAACATACCAACAACAGTGTGTGGCAACCTTGTGAAGACTTACAGAAAACGTTTGACCTCTGTCATTGCCAACAAAGGATATATTACAAAGTATTGAGATGAAATTTTGTTTCTGACCAAATACTTATTTTCCACCATAATATGCACATAAAATGTTAAAAAAACAGACAATGTGATTTTCTGGATTTTTTTTGCTGTTTGTCTCCCATAGTTGAGGTCTACCTATGATGTAAATTACAGACGCCTCTCATCTTTTTAAGTGGTGGAACTTGCACTATTGCTGACTGACTAAATACTTTTTTGCCCCACTGTATAGAGAGAGAGAGAGAGAGCAAAAAGTGAAAAAAGGCTATTGCTCTAAATGTGTATTTAAAGAGACTTTGAGATGTAGCACCTATGATAGATGCACTGCAACAGAATATTAAAACCAATGGCGCCATTAAGTAAATACCAAACAGTTTAGGGCAAGCAGAGACGGACTAGTAGGACCATCAAGGGGCAACTAGACTAAAAAGAGCAAATAGGAATCTGAGTAAAGGGAGCATGCTTCTGTGAAATCTGGTCTAAATAATTCCCAATCAGGTTCAATTTAAGTTACTGATGTCATTGTTATATTGGGTTATTGTTGTATTACAATATAACCTTTATAAAATATAAAATGAATGAGCATACAATAGATACAAGTTAGTACTATTAGAACAGGTACAGCTACTAATTTATCAAGCTCTTTGTAAATATAGAGGAACACCATATATATATAGTTACTTTTCATTTCTTGTGCTCCTATATCTCTCTCCCACAGTGTTATTTACCCAACTCCTCATTAATGGGAATTATTGTCATCTATACCGATTCCCTGTTTTCTTATATTCTAGTAATATATTGCACAAATCCCAATAACAATAATACGGCAATAAAGCACTATTAGTGTCCACCTATTAATGAGGAGTGATTCACATTAGCATTTGGGGACTTTGCAGAGTGCCGCCTACTTCCGTATACTTCTGCATGCATCCATACATCCGCATGTCCTGCGTACCCAATGTTAAAGGTAGGTACACAGGAGGCATGCAAAAGCATGTGGAAGTAGGTGGAGCTTAACAGAGGAAGTACGCAGCTCTCCACAAAGCCCCCGAATGCTAATGTGAACTTAGCCTTAGAATTCCTCGTATCCATGTATTCCACTCATAGTATTCCTCCTAAATGTTGAACAGCGTTGTGGATGCTTTTGCTGCTAGTAGTTCTCATAGTCTGATAAATGTATACTATGCCTTTCTAGGTTGCAGTATACAGTATAACAGAACTATAATTATTTTTCCTTGTTGCACACTGTCAATAGACACTGTCAATAGTGAAGCAAACAATTACTGATTTGCTTTCGGCTAGATGGTAGAGGAGAAAAAAACACTGATCGAAGAGAGCGAAAATAATTGAAAGAAATTATATAGATTGAAACCCAACTAATCGTCCTACAGAACAGCGTTACGTGTTTCATCAAGTTCTAATAAATGCCTTCGTCAGGGATTGGCAGTAAATGAGATCTCTTATTTTGTTATAATGAAACAATGGTAGTTGTGTCCACATATGGACAAGATTACTGGTTGCCAAGCTTATTCGTGTCCAGACGGGTCACATCTATAGTCCATGGGTCACAGCATGCAATGATGTATATTAGAATCCAAATAAGTAGAAGTAGGCTTCCTCAAGTCCACAACTGTGTTCATTCGGTAGCAAGAAGTCCAGTTGGCATTAACTGCGTTTCGGCCAGTAGGTCAAATATGCAGAATAAGATACGGAACAAACCTCAATTTGTGACATTACCAACATCTCAAGGGCCTTTTGCAGCCAAACTGGGAATTGCTCCTACAATGGTCTTTCTTCATCAGTGAGTGAACGTGTCTTCGGGTTAACCCAGATTTTATATATACGCATGCGAGCACCTGTGTAGGAATTCTCTGGTGTATCTATTGGATTTGTTGTTACTGCTTCTGGACACAGTCAAAATGTCTTTATGACTAGACATCCAACTGGCGTCTCTTCATTTCACAGATGTCCCAGTACATGAGGACACTGCAAACACCGGAAGTTCTGGTGCCTTGACACTCTAAGACCAATAGAGATGTAACGATGTAACACAAAACTTGAAAGAAGTGGGTATTGCTTGTGTGCGCACTTCTTTTGGTCTACGGGTGTATGCTGTTTCTTCTGAACTTATGTCCTATAGATTTTCAGGTGCTTGTGTCACCTCTGGTTGACGTCAGATAAGCACTTTATTTAACCCATTATCTACCAATGTCCTTTTTTTGGGATGCCTAGTCTTTAACTTTTAGCAACTAAGATTTTATAATTTTTATAATTAGGTCCAATTTTTTGTGTTGTGTTTGTAAAATGAATGTTTTCAAAATAGGAAATCATGTCATTGTCATTTTTAATTGAATATTGGGATGCCCTTTTCTGAAAAATCCGTACTTGAAAAAATTTTGCAAATTATGTTTCTGATTCATTAGGACCCAAATCATTAACCCCTTTACCCCCAAGGGTGGTTTGCACGTTAATGACCGGGCCAATTTTTACAATTCTGACCACTGTCCCTTTATGAGGTTATAACTCTGGAACGCTTCAACGGATCCCAGTGATTCTGACATTGTTTTCTCGTGACATATTGTACTTCATGATAGTGGTAAAATTTCTTTGATATTACCTGCGTTTATTTGTGAAAAAAACAGAAATTTGGCGAAAATTTTGAAAATTTTGCAATTTTCCAACTTTGAATTTTTATGCAATTAAATCACAGTGATATGTCACACAAAATACTTAATAAGTAACATTTCCCACATGTCTACTTTACATCAGCACAATTTTGGAACCAAAATTTTTTTTGTTAGGGAGTTATAAGGGTTAAACGTTGACCAGCAATTTCTCATTTTTACAACACCATTTTGGGGGGTTTACCACTGTTTGGGCGCATGGGAGAGCTCGGAAGGGAAGGAGCGCCGTTTGACTTTTCAATGCAAAATTGACAGGAATTGAGATGGGATGCCATGTTGCGTTTGGAGAGCCACTGATGTGCCTAAACATTGAAACCCCCAACAAGTGACACCATTTTGGAAAGTAGATCCCCTAAGGAACTTATCTAGAGGTGTGGTGAGCACTTTGACCCACCAAGTGCTTTACAGAAGTTTATAATGCAGAACCGTAAAAATAAAAAATCATATTTTTTCACAAAAATTATCTTTTCGCCCTCAATTTTTTATTTTCCCAAGGGTAAGAGAAGAAATTGGACCCCAAAAGTTGTTGTACAATTTGTCTTGAGTACGCTGATACCCCATATGTGGGGGTAAACCACTGTTTGGGCGCATGGGAGAGCTCGGAAGGGAAGGAGCGCCGTTTGACTTTTCAATGCAAAATTGACAGGAATTGAGATGGGACGCCATGTTGCGTTTGGAGAGCCACTGATGTGTCTAAACATTGAAACCCCCCACAAGTGACACCATTTTGGAAAGTAGACTCCCTAAGGAACTAATCTAGATGTGTGGTGAGCGCTTTGACCCACCAAGGGCTTCACAGAAGTTTATAATGCAGAGCCGTAAAAATAAAACAAAAATCTTTTCCCACAAAAATTATTTTTTAGCCCCCAGTTTTGTATTTTCCCGTGGGTAACAGGAGAAATTGGACCTCAAAATTTGTTGTCCAATTTGTCCTGAGTGCGCTGATACCCCATATGTGGGGGGGAACCACCGTTTGGACGCATGGGAGGGCTCGGAAGGGAAGGAGCGCCATTTGGAATGCAGACTTAGATGGAATGGTCTGCATGTGTCACATTGCGTTTGCAGAGCCCCTAATGTACCTAAACAGTAGAAACACCCCACAAGTGACACCATATTTGAAACTAGACCCCCCAAGGAACTTATCTTGATGTGTTGTGAGAACTTTGAACCACCAAGTGTTTCACTACACTACAGTTTATAACACAGAGCCGTGAAAATAAAAAATCCTTTTTTTTCCCACAAAAAATATTTTTTAGCCCCCAGTTTTGTATTTTCCCAAGGGTAACAGGAGAAATTGGACCCCAAAAGTTGTTGTCCTATTTGTCCTGAGTACGCTGATACCCCATATGTTGGGGTAAACCCCTGTTTGGGCATACGGGAGAGCTCGGAAGGGAAGGAGCACTGTTTTACTTTTTCAATACAGAATTGGCTGGAATTGAGATCGGACGCCATGTCGCGTTTGGAGAGCCCCTGATGTACCTAAACAGTGGAAACCCCCCAATTAAAACTGAAACCCTAATCCAAACACTCCCCTAACCCTAATCCCACAATAACCCTAACCACACCTCTAACCCTGACACAACCCTAACCCTAACTTTAGCCCCAACCCTAACTGTAGCCTTAACCCTAGCCCCAACCCTAGCCCTAACCCTAGCCTTAACGGGAAAATGGAAATAAATACATTTTTTTAATTTTTCCCTAACTAAGGGGGTGATGAAGGGGGGTTTGATTTACTGTTATAGCGGGTTTTTTAGCGGATTTTTATGATTGGCAGCCGTCACACACTGAAAGACGCTTTTTATTGCAAAAATTATTTTTTGCGTTACCACATTGTGAGAGCTATAATTTTTCCATATTTTGGTCCACAGAGTCATGTGAGGTCTTGTTTTTTTGCGGGACGAGCTTACGTTTTTATTGGTAACATTTTCGGGCACGTGACATTTTTTGATCGCTTTTTATTCCGATTTTTGTGAGGCAGAATGACCAAAAACCAGCTATTCATGAATTTCTTTTGGGGGAGGCGTTTATACCGTTCCGCATTTGGTAAAATTGATGAAGCAGTTTTATTCTTCAAGTCAGTACGATTACAGCGATTCTTCATTTATATCTTTTTTTATGTTTTGGCGTTTATATACGATAAAAACTATTTTATAGAAAAAATAATTATTTTTGCATCGCTTTATTCTGAGGACTATAACTTTTTTATTTTTTTGCTGATGATGCTGTATGGCGGCTCGTTTTTTGCGGGACAAGATGACGTTTTCAGCGGTACCATTGTTATTTATATCTGTCTTTTTGATCGCGTGTTATTCCACTTTTTGTTCGGGGGTATGATAATAAAGCGTTTTTTGCCTCGTTTTTTTTTTTCTTACGGTGTTTACTGAAGGGGTTAACTAGTGGGCCAGTTTTATAGGTCGGGTCGTTTCGGACGCGGCGATACTTAATATGTGTACTTTTATTTATTTTTTTATTATTTAGATAAAGAAATGTATTTATGGGAATAATATATTTTTTTTTTCATTATTTAGGAATTTTTTTATTTTTTTACACATTTGAAAATTTTTTTTTTTACTTTGCCCCGGGGGGGACATCACAGATTGGTGATCTGACAGTTTGCACAGCACTCTGTCAGATCACCGATCTGTCTCAGAGCACTGCTGCCTTACCGAGCTCCTGCTCTGAGCAGGCACTTGGTAACCACCTCCCTCCCTGCAAGACCCGGATGCCGCGGCCATATTGGATCCGTGCCTGCTGCAGGGAGGGAGGTAGGAGACCCTCGCAGCAACGCGATCACATCGCGTTGCTCCGGGGGTCTCAGGGAAGCCCGCAGGGAGCCCCCTCCCTGCCCGATGCTTCCCTGCACCGCCGGCACACCGCTATCATGTTTGATCGCGGTGTGCTGGGGGTTAATGTGTCGGGGCGGTCCGTGACCGCTTCTGGCACATAGTGCCAGATGTTAGCTGCGATAGGCAGCTGACACCCGGTCGCGATCGGCCGCGCTCCCCCTGTGAGCGCAGCCGATCGCTATGACGTACTATCCCGTTGGTGGTCATACGGGCCCACCCCACCTCGACGGGATAGTACGTTAGATGGCAGAAAGGGGTTAAAAATCGGTCATTAAAAAAAAAAAAGAAAATTGCTAATTTGGCAAGTAATGGGTTAGAGAACTATTTTCTACTTGTTATTGCACTGCTGCCAGGCAGCCATGCCTTCTGTGTGTAGAGATAGAAAGACACCACAGAATAAAGGCACTGCATTTGTTATAGAGCTTTGGTAAATATAGCTGCCTTTAGAAATGTTTGTTCTGCAGTCTAGTTCGGTGCTTATCAGATTTTGGATAAACTCCCATATCTTAAGGGTACCGTCACACAGTGCAATTTTCATCGCTACGACGGTACGATCCATGATGCTCCAGCATCGTAACAATATCGCTCCAGCGTCGTAGACTGCTGTCACACTTTGCAATGTACGACGCTGGAGCGATAATTTCATGACGTATGTGCGATGTAGAAGCCGTTGGTTACTATGCGCACATCGTATACGATATATGTTACACCATGCGATCATGCCGCCACAGCGGGACACTAGACGACGAAAGAAAGTTTCAAACGATCTGCTACAACGTACGATTCTCAGCGGGGTCCCTGATCGCAGGAGCGTGTCAGACACTGCGATCTCGTAACTATACCGCTCGAACGTCACGAATCGTGCCGTCGTAGCGATCAAAATTGCACTGTGTGACGGTAGTCTGCTGCAGACTTTTTATGTGATGCACTTCTTGATATGCTCCGCAATATCTCTGGCTACTGCCAACTCAGCAAGGGGAACATTGTGGATCAAGCATGGGTACAGAAATGTTGCTTCAAAGAGACATGTTTGTGCCATGCCCTTTTAGCCTTCACATTTTTTTTTGGGTTCACAGCTGGATGAGATACTCAAGTAGCTAAGTGAAAGCAACGGGTTATATTTTCCACAATCTAGGAAAACAATCAGGCTTTTTGATTCTCAAATAAGAAGGTCTCCCAAATTTAAGAGAAAATTTTCCTGAAGAAAACTGTACAGACCAAAGCTGAATTCTATGTGCCTCAAAAAGAAGTCGACCTTCCATAAGGCAGCCGAATTATGACGCTTTCAAATCACATGGTACAGCACAGCCAATCAGGAGGCACTCTCAGGGCTACTGTAAAAGCTGAGGCAAGGAATGGAGCATCTATTTTAGGGTTTTACAGGCCATGAAGAAGACCTCAGAGTGCATAGCTCAGCATTAGGGAACATGAACCAAACATTAGACAATTAAATTCAGACAGTGTGGTGTATAACTGCAGCACTAAAGATAGAACGTGAGAATAGTTACACATTTTATGTTCATTCTTCAAGCACTAGAAAGCAGAAACCAGTTGAAAGCCCTTGTATATTTTTTTGCTGAAGAAAAAATTAAAATCAGTTCTAATCAGAGAAGATGTGATTGCTTGTTTGTGACAAGCAACTGGTGTGTTTTTTCATTTCTTGTGTAAGCATTTTACAAAACTTGTACATGTCACAACAAAACAGTACCCTTTGTACCGGTGCTGGCTTTTGGGACATATAGCATTTCTTTTTACGTCCTTTTTAGTAATAAAGGGTTGAATTTTTTTTAAAGAAATAGAAAAACAAATAAAAAAAAATATCTACACATTTAACTTTGTGCATACCTGTTTTAGGAATCCAATTTAACCTCCATGCTTGCCACAACAATATTGTAGCCTATTACCATATTTTGGTTTCCGGGTCTGTACCTAACAACATAGCTTTTTTGTTACAGGGGGAAAATAGTGTTAAAAAGAACAGGAAAAAAAAAACAATTTATGCATTTACCTTTTTTGCATATCTGTTCTATTAGTCTAGTTTTACAACTGTACATAACTGCCATTTTTTCATGTCCTTTTTGGGAAAGGGGACTAAATTTAATTAACAAAATAGAAAAAAAAACACGGATATATTTAACTGTGCAGATCTGTTTTTTGCAAACGTGTTTCAGTAGTGAAGTTTGAGACCCGTTCAAGCCGCATCAATTCTATGGGCTGTTATTTCATTAGGCTTTTTACGAGTTATGTGTACTTGCCTAGTATCATTTTGTCAAGGGTTGAATGACTGTGGTTTAAAATTTTGGGAAATGTTAATTATGCTTGTGTTTAAAAAAATAGCAATGTAGGGGTTAGTAGGAAAGAAAGAAGACTCCACATCTAAGAATGTGGAAGCCTCAAGTAGCAGCACCACTATCATCAGCCGTCTGGGCAGAAGTACCAGGCCATAATTGGACTTCTTTGACTCTGGCAAGAGGATTTGTGGGGAGGAAGAAGAGGATATAATGGAATATATGACACATCACTCATCTCAGTCAAAGCAAGATTGTTAACTCTGACTGTAGTATGGCCAGTTTCAGTCAGTGTTATACGCGGTACACCTCCTTTGCTACCGCAACACTTAATCTCTTGCATTGTGGACTTTCAATTTTATTTAGTGGCACCTCTACCTGTTCTGCCCTTTAGTCCCTTAGACCACAATGCTTAGCAAGCTAAAAAAGATCACAAAAACTTATTTCAGTTGGTGTAGTGGCAGAGATGAATGGTCATCTTCTGTAGTCAGATGACATGTGGTAAGAAACGATGGAGGATACGAATCAAATGCCTAGTTGCTAGCTCTCAGCTGGGTTAGTAGGGACAGTTGTAGTGGCTCTCTAAAGTTTGGAATTAGGGGTGGGGGAGAGCTCAGAACATTTCCCACACTTAGACAACTGTCAGCTGAGTCAGAGATGATGATGATTGTATAGTGGACAAGATTTGGGCACCAGATTGGGGTGCCAAGGAGATAATGTGATCAGAGGAGGAGGGTGTCGGCCTCACTGCGAAAAAGAGGAGATAACATGTGGCCAAAAGATCTGCCAAGGCAAAATCACTTTTTTCTGTGCTTAGCTTGGGAGCAGGTGATGCTGCATGTGCTTTTGGTGAGGGAAGCTCAATAATGCCAGGAAAGGCCTTGTTGTGGTAATGGTGAATCCTATATGCAGCCATCTTGTGTGCTAGAGTTCTTTCCCAAGTTGTCATCTTTGGCTTTTTCAGGCTCTTCATGAGGTAAGTAAGCTACGAAACTCCAGTCTCGAATAGACTAGAAACTATGGCTCTCTCAGCACATGAAGCAACATCACCTGCTCATTTGAGAAAAGCAAGGTAGCCAGTAATATATGCAAGGTTCAAGCTGTACTTCCATCCCTTCTCATCATACTCGCCTTTCTGGTAGTCAGGATGCTTTCTTAAGTAGTGCCTGGTTGGTGTCATCATATCACACATTGTCATCCAAAAATAATGCTTGTCATACTACAACTACTACTGTACTTCTCTATAAGGCTAGTTTCACACTTGCGTTTTAAAACGCAGCGTTTTAAACGCAAACGCATTTGGTGCAAAAACGAGTTTAAACGCAGCGGTTTTTAAGCGCATGCGTTTTTTGCGTTTAAACGCGTTTAGACGCATTTAACACAAACTCTAACCCTAACACAAACCCTAACCCTAGGGATCCTAACCCTAACACAAACTCTAACCCTAACACAAACCCTAACCCTAGGGATCCTAACCCTAACCCTAGGGATCCTAACCCTAACACAAACCCTAACCCTAGGGATCCTAACACAAACCCTAACCCTAGGGATCCTAACCCTAACACAAACTCTAACACAAACCCTAACCCTAGGGATCCTAACCCTAACACAAACTCTAACCCTAACACAAACCCTAACCCTAGGGATCCTAACCCTAGGGATCCTAACCCTAACACAAACCCTAACCCTAGGGATCCTAACCCTAACACAAACTCTAACCCTAACACAAACCCTAACCCTAGGGATCCTAACACAAACCCTAACCCTAACCCTAGGGATCCTAACCCTAACACAAACTCTAACCCTAACAAATCCTAACCCTAACACAAACCCTAACCCTAAAACACAAACTCTAACCCTAGAGATCCTAACCCTAACACAAACCCTAACCGTAACCCTAACCCTAAGGGATCCTAACCCTAAGGATTAGGGTTAGAATCCCTAGGGTTAGGATCCCTAGGGTTAGGGTTTGTGTTACAGTTTGTGTTACAGTTTGTGTTTTAGGGTTAGGGTTTGTGTTAAGGTTAGGATCCCTAGGGTTAAGGTTAGGGTTACAGTTTGTGTTACAGTTTGTGTTAGAGTTTGTTACAGTTTGTGTGTTAGGGTTGGGGGATGACTTATAAGTGTGTATTCTTGTGTTTTTCTATAAAAACGCATGCAAACGCATGTGCTTAAAAACGCATGCGTTTACATAGACATCAATAGGTTTTTTTACCGCGAAAAAACGCCGCTAAACGCCGCTAAAATTACTACATGTTGCATTTCTGCAACAAAACGCATGCAGAGAAAAAACGCATGCGTTGCAAAAACGCGTCAAAACGCATGCAAAAAAACACATGCGTTTTTAATGTTAAGTATAGGGAAAAAACGCATGCTTTTTTTGCATTTTTTACCGCAAAAACGCAAAAAAAAACCCGCAAATGTGAAACCACCCTTACACTGCGACATATCCATACCTGATTGTGTGTCAAGGAAACATGCATGCAATCCCAGTCATCTGCTTGTATGGCAACTCAACTCCCTCCTAGTCAAGATTCTGGTGGTGCTGTACCATTTAGTGGAGTTCAATGCCTTTCGAGAAATGGAAGCTACACAGCCTCTGTTATTTCTCATAGACAGTGATGCACTGTGTGCGTTCACATGGAAAATAAACCTGCGCCAATTTCTTGACTTGTCTTTGATCTCAAAAGTGCACTGCACCATGCACACTCAGAGCAGCAATTATTAACAAGGATAGTACATGCCTTTCACGGTCAATGTTTTGAACGACAATAATGCACAACCTAAACAGATTGTGAAGCCTCCATGTTTTGTGTTACATCAGTTTTGCAGCTTGTAAGCATTGGTGCTGAAAGTCATAAAGCAGACAAGTTACTGTTGTCAAAATAAGAACAACCAGCTCACCCCTGCTATATGACTGAAATCCTTGGTACGGGGGCGCCTCTCCTGCTAGACTCAGTGCTGTAAACCCCCCAAAAAATTACGCATTTCAACTGTTCTTACTTGGTGAAGCAAGTCCTCCAGGCGTTGCTGCCTGAGTGCAGCCTGTTTCAAGTTTTGGCTTCTTGGTGTGGGATATTTCTGTAGTTTGGGCCTGTCAGTCCTCTTTGTAAGAAGACAGTGTATCCAGCTTAACATGTTTCCATATCCACAAAGGTCTGTTAAATGAATCCATGGAGTATGTGTGTGGCAACAAGCTTATTGGGCTTGAATACAGTCTACTAATGACCCACATATGATCATTGGGGCCACTGGCATTTCCTGTTCCTTTGTACATTATGTCAGTGATGTTGTCCCAAAAATGAGTGGAACGGAAGGCTATAATCTATCCATGTCATCAAAAAGAGGAGACATATACTCTGCCAAATGTTATGTGATCTGCAGCAGAAAACCCAGAACATGTAAAACTTTACTATATCAATTAGACTAAAAAAAATCTGCCTGCATTTTTTGTACTGTTTTTGCAGAGTCCTACACGCCTCCTATCTCTTGGGATCCATGGCACCTCTTTCGATTAGTAAGCCAGGCATAACGTTGTGTTAGGTCTATTAGTCCGAAAGAGGCACAATGGATGCTAGTAGGTAGAAAGGGATCCAGTGGCGACATGCTACTGACATGGCCGTCATACCAGAATCCTGCAAATATCTTTTGTCAACTGTAGAGGTTAGCAAGACCAGAATTTTGGACATGTTCAGGATACAAAGGAAAGAGAAGTCACAACCTATACACTGTCAGCACAAGGAGGTCTTGTGTTTGTGTAACTCAGTTTAAGACTGTTTATCTTTTCCAGTTCAATAGTTCTGCTACAGCCAGTTTATTTTCTAATGCACCACACATTTTATATGCAGATTACCATTGCATATAATTTGAATAATTCTCCACAAATTACTGTCAGTCATCATATATTCACATTTTCCTAAACATAACTTGACAGTTACTTTTCTGTATAATTTATAAAGATGTTCAAATAAGAAAAATGTCTAGCTCAAAATAAATGTGCATTCCTAAAAACAGTTTTTTCTCTCTCTCTCTCTATATATATATATATATACTTGTGTGTATAATATATATATATATAGAGAGAGAGAGAGAGAAAAAACTGTTTTTATATATATATATATTATACACACACGTGTATATATATATATATATATATATATATATATATATATATATACACATGTGTGTGTATAATATATATATCTATATCTACACACACAGATCTGGCAAAAATTAAGAGACCACTGCACAATTTTATAAAAATCAGCTTCTCTACACGTCTGACAGCCATTCCATTCCAGTGTCAGTTGAATTCCAACCAGAGTACACCTCATTCTACTTAATGTGCTTTTGATTAGGTGATCACCTCAACCAAATCTTATTTAACGCACCTATTTATTTCTGGGTGCTTCATGATGAATGTTTGGGGTTAGTGTCCTGCTGGAAGATCCATGACCTAGGATGCAAACCCAGCTTTCTGACACTGGGCTCTACATTGGGAACCAAAAACCTGTGTTAATCTTCAAATTAATGGATGACTTTCACACAGTCAAGGCAACCAGTCCTAGAGGCAGCAAAACAACCCCAAAACATCTTTGAACCTCCACCATATTTGACTGTAGGTACTATGTTCTTTTCTTTGTAGGCCTCATTCCGTTTTCAGTAAACAGTAGAATGATGTGCTTTACCAAAAAGCTCTATCTTGGTCTCATCTGTCTGCAAAACACTTTCCCAGAAGGATTTTGGCTTACTCATGTATATTTTGGCAAACTGCAATCTAGCTTTTTTATGTCTCTCTGGCAGCAATAAGGTCCTTCTGGGTCTCCTGCCATTTCATTCAAATATTAACACTGATGCACCCTGAACCTGCAGAATAGCTTGAATTTCTTTGAAACCTGATTCGGACTGCTTATGCACTATTCGATCTATCCTGCGTTCATACCTTTCGTCAATTTTTCTCATGGAGAGGGAGATTAGCTGCAGTGCAATGGGTTGTAAGATTCTTGATTATGTTGCGCATCGTGGACAAAGGAACATCAAGATCTCTGGAGATGGACTTGTAACCTTGAGATTTTTGATATTTTTCAACAATTTTGGTTGTCAAGTCCTCAGACAATTCTCTTCTCTTTCTGTTCCCCAAGCTTAGTGGGACACACTCGGACACCCAATGCAAAGATTGAGTCAACTTCTCCCCTTTTTATCTGGTTTCAGATGTGATTTTCATACTGCCCAAACCAGTTACTTGCCCCTGAAGAGCTTGAACGAGAATCACATGCTTGAAACACAGTTGATTAACCAACAATTTTAGAAAGGTGCAAACAATTTTTTTGCCAATTTTGGGGGTTTTGTGTGAAATGATGTCCAATTTGCCTTTCTTTCTCTATTTTTTTGCTGTTGCTCTAGGGAAATAATTGTATAAAACATCAGTTATGTCTTTAGTTTCCTTTCAGATTTAACATTTTCACAAATGTGAGCCATTGATTGCAAACAAGATTTGTTATTTTGCACAACCAAGAAAGTAGCTTTATGAACATAATAATTCAATACCATGTTGCAAAAATGAATACACTCCAATGAAAGTCTTAAGAGCAAAGCTATTGTTTAGACTGCAAAATTTTAAATAACCACAGGTAAGTCTAAGTATTAATGAAACAGGTGTCCAGCAGACAGTTTAATATAAAAGGGCGTTACTTAAAAGGGTTGTCAATGTTTATCGCAAAAGTCTGCTGTAACTCTAAATCCTTACATTGTGCGCGGCATTCTTCATTGCCGGTGGCGTGACCGAGCGGTCTTGTGACCACAAGTATGCATTTTGGATGCTCTTGGAGACATTTTGACTAAACTTGCACAGCCTTGCTCTATTTCTTTGTATTGAATAAGGCCACACACATCTAGTCGAAATGTGGTCGGAGGTATGCATATTGCCGACGGCACTGAAGAGTCCTCACATCTCACGCTCCGCACATAGAGTGACAACAGACTTTTTTAAAAAAACCTCGACAACCCCTTTTAAAAAGAAAATCCTTCCCATTTCATGCTGTCGGCAATGTCACCATATGTAAGAGAAATGTTACTGGACCTGAGTAAGAAAATAATTTCTTTACAAAAGAAAGGTGAAGACTAGGGTTGAGCGACTTTTACTTTTATAGGATCGCGTCGGGTTTCACGAAGCCCGACTTTTTCAAAAGTCGGGTCTAGTGAAATCGGCCGATCCTATAAAAAAGTCGGGGTCGCCCGAAACTCGAAACCCAATGCAGTGCATTGGGTTTCCAATGGTTCCCAGGGTCTGAAGGAGAGGAAACTCTCCTTCAGGCCCTGGGATCCATACTTAAGTGTAAAATAAAGAATTAAAATAAAAAATATTGCTATACTCACCCTCGGACGCGCCCTGGTACTAACCGGCAGTCTTCCTTCCTTAGAATCAGCGCGTGAAGGACCTTAGATGACGTTGCGGCTTGCGAGCGGTCGCATGGGCGGTCACGCGACCAATCACAAGCCGCGACGTCATCTAAGGCCCTTCACGCGCTGATTCTAAGGAAGGAAGACTGCCGGTTAGTACCAGGGCGCGTCCGAGGGTGAGTATAGCAATATTTTTTATTTTAATTCTTCATTTTACACTTAAATATGGATTCCGATACCGATTTCCGATATTGCAAACATATCGGAACTCGGGATCGGAATTCCGATACCAGATTCAGAAGATCGCCGACCTCATGGCCGACCCCACACAGGGGTCGGGTCGGGTTTCATGAAACCCGACTTTGCCAAAAGTCGGCGACTTCTGAAAATGGCCGACCCGTTTTGCTCAACCATCAGTCAATACTGTAGCAAAAGTGAAACAAAAATGAGCAATGATGGAACTGCAACCATGTCAAAGAGATGTCCAGGCCAACCAAGGAAGTTAACACCTAAACAGGAAGCAGAATTGCCAGTATGTGAGTAATAAACAGTTATGTCAATAAATGTTGGTGGAGTTCATTGATAAGGAATGTTTTATTGTCCTCTGATTGGGGTCTGGTTCTGTTATGATGGTCTGAGGAGAAAATTCCTTAGTTAGTGTAAAAAGACATAAATCCATGTGACACATTCATTCCTGCACTGAGAGTGTCAATGGTCATCACCAGCTTATAGTCCCATACTCTTATGTCTCTCTTAGGGTATGTGCACACGATGCGGAAAACGCTGCGGATCCACAGCGTTTCCGCAGCTGCGGGTCCGCAGCAGTTTCCCATGAGTTTACAGTTCAATGTAAACCTATGGGAAACAAAAAACGCTGTGTGCATGCTGCGAAAAAAAAACGCACGGATGCGCAGCGGTTAACATTCTGCAGTATGTCACATCTTTCTGTGGATTCCATGGCGGTTTTACAGCTGCCCCTATGGAAAACCGCAGTTGTAAAACCGCAGAAAAACCACCGTAAATCTACGATAAATCTGCAGCAAAAACGCAGCGTTTTTGCCCTGCAGATTGTCAAATCTGCAGTGTCCAAGAATATGTGTGCACATACCCTTAGATTTGAAGTTACCTTTTAATACAAGTAATTTCATGTCCATAATGTTAAGATTGGGGAGACAAAAATGTATTGCCACGGGTAGATCCATTCTTTTTTCTCTTATTTTATGGTGATGAGAATTCATTTTTGTTTTAAGCTTTTGCCCTATCTCCCCTACATACAGACCCCCAGTTGGACATTTAGTACAAATAATTAAGTACACCACATTAGATGTGATGCAGTTGAAAGTACCTGGTATCTTGTAGTCCTGATGTAAGTAGAGGATTTTTATCTTGTCCGTGGTCATTATAAATGGACAGGTTTTCCATTTTTTCTGGTTGCAAGGAAAGGTTCTTGCAGGCGTTGGAGAGGACAGCGAGCTTCAGACAATGATGCTTCTTAGATTTGGGGGCTGCCTAAAACACTATAGTGGGGGGTCTGGAAAAATGGATTGTAGTTGGGCATCTTTTTGTGGTAAAGGTTGAAATTTCTGTGCAGCTCCCCTTAGCACCTGAAGATTTGCATTTTAGGTGACCACTAGAGGCACCCGGTTGTTTTCTGCTTTGGCCTACTACCGCTACATTGATGATATTTTAATCATCTGGACGGAGTCTGAGCCACAGCTAAAGACGTTCCATGAACAGTTTAGTCAATTTCATCCTACCATCAACTTAACACTCAACTACTCCTGCACTGAAATTAACTTTTTGGACACCATCATTAAGCTGCAGAACAGTAAAATAAAAACATCCCTGTATCAGAAGCCAATTGACCATCCAACATACCTTAAATGGGACAGTTTCCATGCAAAACACATACAAAATTCTATTGTCTACAGCCAAGCCATCGGATACAATCGTATATATTCCAACCCCATGGATAGAGAGGAGCACCTTGGTCGCTTCAGAAAGACCTTTTTGAATCAGGGCTACCATCCAAGAACTATTGAAAACCAGATTACTCCAGAATATCAAGGAATCACCTGCTACATTACAAAGCTAAAGAAGAAAACAACAGGGTGCCTCTAGTGCATCTACTGTATATATAAATATCTATAAAAGAATGTGTATATTCAGTGCCTTGCGAAAGTTTTTGGCCCCCTGGAACTTTGCAACCTTTTCACACATATTATGCTTCAAACATAAAGATACCAAATGTAAATTTTTGGTGAAGAATCAACAAGTGGAACACAATTGTGAAGATGAACTAAATTTATTGGTTATTTTAAATTTTTGTGGAAATTCAAAAACTGAAAAGTGGGGCGTGCAATATTATTTGACCCCTTTAACTTAATACTTTGTTGTGTCACCTTTTGCTTAGATTACAGCTGCAAGTAGCTTGGGGTATGTCTCTATCAGTTTTGTACATCGAGAGACTGAAATTCTTGCCCATTCTTCCTTGGCAAACAGCTCGAGCTCAGTGAGGTTTGATGGAGATCATTTGTGAACAGCAGTTTTCAGCTCGTTCCACAGATTCTCAATTGGATTGAGGTCTGAACTTTGACTTGGCCATTCTAACACCTGGATACGTTTATTTGTGAATCATTCCATTGTAGATTTTGCTTTCTGTTTGGGATCATTGTCTTGTTGGAAGACAAATCTCCGTCCCAGTCTTAGGTCTTTTGCAGACTCCAACAGGTTTTCTTCAAGAATGGTCCTGTATTTGGCTCCATCCATCTTCCCATCAATTTTAACCATCTTCCCTGTCCCTGCTGAAGAAAATCAGGCCCAAACCATGATGCTGCCACCACGTTTGACAGTGGGGATGGTGTGTTCAGGTTGCTGAGCTGTGTTGCCTTTACGCCAAACATATCGTTTGGCATTGTTGCCCAAAAGTTCAATTTTGGTTTCATCTGACCAGAACACCTTCTTCCACATGTTTGGTGTGTCTCCCAGGTGGCTTGTTGCAAACTTTAAACAACACTTTTTATGGATATCTTTGAGAAATGGCTTTCTTCTTGCCACTCTTCCATAAAGGCCAGATTTGTGCAGTGTATGACTGATTGTTGTCCTATGGACAGACTGTCCCACCTCAGCTGTAGATCTCTGCAGTTCATCCAGAGTGATCATGGGCCTCTTGGCTGCATCTCCGATCGGTCTTCTCCTTGTTTGATATGAAAGTTTAGGGGGACGGCCGGGTCTTGGCAGATTTGCAGTGGTATGATACTCCTTCCATTTCAATATGATTGCTTGCACAATGCTCCTTGGTATGTTTAAAGTTTTGGAAATCATTTTGTATCCAAATCTGGCTTTAAACTTCTCCACAACAGTATCACGGACCTGCCTGTTGTGTTCCTTGGTCTTCATGATGCTCTCTGTGCTTCAAACAGAACCCTGAGACTATCACAGAGCAGGTGCATTTATACGGAGACTTGATTACACACAGGTGGATTATATTTATCATCATTAAGCATTTAGGACAACATTGGATCATTCACAGATTACAATGAACTTCTGGAGTGAGTTTGCTGCACTGAAACTAAAGTAGCCAAATAATATTGCACTTAGTAACTAAAACGGGGGCACCACAAAAGGACCAGGGATCTAACCAGGTCTATAAAATACTGGACCATAAGAAACAAGACAAAGGATAGACCATACACGGGGATCACCCAAGGCAATGGATTGAGTATAAAAAATATACAATCTTTATTGAAATAACACTTATGGACACACAAAAAAACCACATAGAGCACACAATTAAAAACATTAAAAATGGTCACACATAGGACCTATATACATAAACAAGCGGCCACAATAGAGCCCTCCCCCTTGTACGATACCTCCCAAAAACTCTCTACAATAGTTTGTTGATAACATATAAAGTGTGGGATGTCTGCATGAACAGCACTAAAAAGGATATCAAGTGAAAATACCCATATCAAAGGACAACAATGTTTATCCAATAAGAGCTGTACACCAGAGAACAAATACCTTATATCAGCAGGCTAACTTATGACATAAAAAACAAATATATGTGGCAAAGCCTGATAACAATATCACAAAGTAATAAGAAGAAACTATACCAAAAGCATACACAGTGGATAAAGTTGGTTCTGAACCACAAATGTAACAGATAAATCTGCTCACTTGAGACGTAACAATGTATTTTGAACAAGATTAGTTGTGTAGCGGTTCCACTAAACTGGTCTGCCTATTAGTAAGACCTAAATCATCATACCTGCACTGCGGTTGCCATAGTGCCCTATAGACGCGGCAGTCTCTGGCTCATCCACCGTGCACATTACAGAGGACTCCTCCTACTATCTGACGTCACACTTCCGGTCTTGTACCCATAGTTACCGGTTGTTTGCTGAGGAGCGCTATGGCGCCTGCGCCCGCAGACCAAACTTGCCGCATTTGATTATTTCTTTCACAGCACAGTGGTGGTATACCTCTATCAAGGGGATGTCCCTATTAGCCATCACACCGTTTATGCTGAATATGACAGTGAAAGATCACAGTATATGAGCCCATAGGGCTCCCCCACTCCTCCTACTATCGTCCTCATATCTGCACAGCGGTTGCCATAGTGCCCTGTAGACACGGCAGCCTCTGGCTCATCCGCTGTGTACAGATACATATATCTGTTTTTTATGTCATAAGTTAGCCTGCTGATATAAGGTATTTGTTCTCTGGTGTACAGCTCTTATTGGATAAACATTGTTGTCCTTTGATATGGGTATTTTCACTTGATATCCTTTTTAGTGCTGTTCATGCAGACATCCCACACTTTATATGTTATCAACAAACTATTGTAGAGAGTTTTTGGGAGGTATCGTACAAGGGGGAGGGCTCTATTGTGGGCCACTTGTTTATGTATATAGGTCCTATGTGTGACCATTTTTAATGTTTTTAATTGTGTGCTCTATGTGGTTTTTTTGTGTGTCCATAAGTGTTATTTCAATAAAGATTGTATATTTTTTATACTCAATCCATTGCCTTGGGTGATCCCCGTGTATGGTCTATCCTTTGTCTTGTTTCTTATGGTCAAATAATATTGCACGCCCCACTTTTCAGTTTTTTAATTTCCACAAAAATTTAAAATAAGCAATAAATTTCGCTCAACTTCACAATTGTGTTCCACTTGTTGATTCTTCACCAAAAATTTACATTTGGTATCTTTATGTTTGAAGCATGATATGTGGGAAAAGGTTGAAAAGTTCCAGTGGCCGAATACTTTTGAAAGGCACTGTATACAGCTCTGGAAAAAATTAAGAGACTACTGCAAAATGTTCAGTTTTTCTGATTTTTCTCTTTATAGGTACAGTGGGGCAAAAAAGTATTTAGTCAGTCAGCAATAGTGCAAGTTCCACCACTTAAAAAGATGAGAGGCGTCTGTAATTTACATCATAGGTAGACCTCAACTATGGGAGACAAACTGAGAAAAAAAAATCCAGAAAATCACATTGTCTGTTTTTTTAACATTTTATTTGCATATTATGGTGGAAAATAAGTATTTGGTCAGAAACAAACAATCAAGATTTCTGGCTCTCACAGACCTGTAACTTCTTCTTTAAGAGTCTCCTCTTTCCTCCACTCATTACCTGTAGTAATGGCACCTGTTTAAACTTGTTATCAGTATAAAAAGACACCTGTGCACACCCTCAAACAGTCTGACTCCAAACTCCACTATGGTGAAGACCAAAGAGCTGTCAAAGGACACCAGAAACAAAATTGTAGCCCTGCACCAGGCTGGGAAGACTGAATCTGCAATAGCCAACCAGCTTGGAGTGAAGAAATCAACAGTGGGAGCAATAATTAGAAAATGGAAGACATACAAGACCACTGATAATCTCCCTCGATCTGGGGCTCCACGCAAAATCCCACCCCGTGGGGTCAGAATGATCACAAGAACGGTGAGCAAAAATCCCAGAACCATGCGGGGGGACCTAGTGAATGAACTGCAGAGAGCTGGGACCAATGTAACAAGGCCTACCATAAGTAACACACTATGCCACCATGGACTCAGATCCTGCAGTGCCAGACGTGTCCCACTGCTTAAGCCAGTACATGTCCGGGCCCGTCTGAAGTTTGCTAGAGAGCATTTGGATGATCCAGAGGAGTTTTGGGAGAATGTCCTATGGTCTGATGAAACCAAACTGGAACTGTTTGGTAGAAACACAACTTGTCGTGTTTGGAGGAAAAAGAATACTGAGTTGCATCCATCAAACACCATACCTACTGTAAAGCATGGTGGTGGAAACATCATGCTTTGGGGCTGTTTCTCTGCAAAGGGGCCAGGACGACTGATCCGGGTACATGAAAGAATGAATGGGGCCATGTATCGTGAGATTTTGAGTGCAAACCTCCTTCCATCAGCAAGGGCATTGAAGATGAAACGTGGCTGGGTCTTTCAACATGACAATGATCCAAAGCACACCACCAGGGCAACGAAGGAGTGGCTTCGTAAGAAGCATTTCAAGGTCCTGGAGTGGCCTAGCCAGTCTCCAGATCTCAACCCTATAGAAAGCCTTTGGAGGGAGTTGAAAGTCCGTGTTGCCAAGCGAAAAGCCAAAAACATCACTGCTCTAGAGGAGATCTGCATGGAGGAATGGGCCAACATACCAACAACAGTGTGTGGCAACCTTGTGAAGACTTACAGAAAACGTTTGACCTCTGTCATTGCCAACAAAGGATATATTACAAAGTATTGAGATGAAATTTTGTTTCTGACCAAATACTTATTTTCCACCATAATATGCAAATAAAATGTTAAAAAAACAGACAGTGATTTTCTGGATTTTTTTTTCTCAGTTTGTCTCCCATAGTTGAGGTCTACCTATGATGTAAATTACAGACGCCTCTCATCTTTTTAAGTGGTGGAACTTGCACTATTGCTGACTGACTAAATACTTTTTTGCCCCACTGTATATTTTTGAGTAAAATGTAAATTTTTCATGTATTCTATAAACTTCTGACAATGTCTTAGTTTCCAAGCAATAAATTTTGTATTTTTATGTGAAAAGGAGAAGTGGTCAAAATGACAAAAAAAAAACAGTGCTTTCATACCGCAAATAATGCAAAGAAAATAAGTTCATAATCATTTAGAAACAACAATGCTAAGGTTTTAACTCAGGAAGAGTTCAGAAATCAATATTTTGTGGAATAACCATGATTTTTAATCACAGCTTTCATGCGTCTTGGCATGCTTTCCACCAGTCTTTCACACTGCTCCTGGCGCAAAAATTTAAGCAGTTCTTCTTTGATGGCTTGTGACTATCCATCATGCTCTTGATTACATTGCAGAGGTTTTCAATGGGATTCAGGTCTGGTGATTGGGCTGCCCGTGACAGGGTTTTGATATGGTGGTCTTATCTATAACTGAAGGACAAACGCTGACTTTGTTTTCAGTATGAGAACAGTAGGTTGATCTTTTGGGGATAAAAATGATCCCTGAAATTGTTTATGCAAACCTGCAATATTATTTTACTTTTAGACTTGCACAGAGACAACATGGCTGAGAGTCAAAATTGTGATTTAGAAACTGCACCATTTGGCTGCAGGTCAGATCAATTTCTTATATTAATATGGTTCCCCGTATACATATCTTTTTATCTCTTCATCTATTCCTTTTAGTTTGTAACTCTTATTCTAAATACATTTATTTGAATTCTGTGAAGATTGGGTCTTTTCCAGGAGCAAATATTTCCAATTGTGAATATTTGTGTCTTACTAAGGCCCCTTTCACACATCAGTTTTTTTGTACCAATCGCAAATTTGTCAAATTTTAAAAAAAAAACGAATCCTGTGACTGATGCCGCCGGGTCCTTTTTTTTCTCATAGACTTGTATTAGCGACATATTGCGATGGATGGCCTCACATTTCATCTGTCGTTTGCCGAGTCCGTTGAAAATTGTTTGTCCGGCAGCCGGAGACAACGGACAAAGTAACGTTTTTTGTGTACGTCAGATTTGTTGCCTTCCGTCGTTTGCTTGAATGGAATCCTATGGGTGCTGGATCCGTCAAATGACAGAATCTTTTGATAGATTTCATTTTTTTTATCTGAGCATGCTCCGATTTATTTAGCCAGATCCGCTAGTCGGATCCGTCGAAAAAACAAATCCGTTGCATCAGTTTTTCACAATCTGCGACGGATCTGTTGAGCCAACAGATTGTCACTGATGGCAAAAAACTGATGTGTGAAAAGGGCCTTATAACTGGTTAAAAAGTGTGCAGTTGGGACAATTCTCATACACTGTGGTTGTCATGGACAGGCAGTTAAAAAAAAAAACAAGTCAAAAAGCAACGCTTTATTATCATACGGCCGAACATAAAGTGGAATAACATGCAATCAAAAAGACGGATACAAATATCCATGGTACCGCTGAAAACGTCATCTTGTCCCGCAAAAAATGAGCCGCCATACAGCATGATCAGCAAAAAAATAAAAAAGTTATAGTCCTCAAAATAAAGCGATGCAAAAATAATTATTTTTTCTATAAAATAGTTTTTATCGTATAAAATGCCAAAACATGAAAAAATGATATGAATGAGGTATTGCTGTAATCGTACTGACCCGAAGAATAAAACTGTTTATCCATTTTACCAAACGCGAAATGGTATAAACGCCCCCCCCAAAAGAATTCATGAATAGCTGGTTTTTGAATTGAGATTTGAATTGAGATACTGATTTGGCTTTTATCTTAAGTCATATTGCATAACTCGTTTAAAGGGTTGATTGTGACTTGTAGGATCGCTACTTCCAACAGGTGGCGCTATAGAGTTTAAGTCCTCTTTTTCTCAGAAGAGGCAATTTGCATATAGCTGGTTTTTGGTCATTCTGCTTCACAAAAATCGGAATAAAAAGCGATCAAAAAATGTCACGTGCCCGAAAATGTTACCAATAAAAACGTCAACTCGTCCTGCCAAAAACAAGACTTCACATGACTCTGTGGACCAAAATTTGGAAAAATTATAGCTCTCAAAATGTGGTAACACAAAAAATATTTTTTGCAATACAAAGCGTCTTTTAGTGTGTGACGGTTGCCAGTCATAAAAATCCGATAAAAAACCTCTATAAAAGTAAATCAAACCCCCTTTCATCACCCCCTTAGTTAGGGAAAAATTAAAAAATGTATTTATTTCCATTTTCCCATTAGGGCTAGGGTTAGGGTTGGGGCTAGGATTAGGGCTACAGTTAGGGTTGGGGCTAAAGTTAGGGTTGGGGCTAAAGTTAGGGTTAGGGCTTGGATTACATTTATGGTTGGGAATAGGGTTGGGATTAGGGTTAAGGGTGTGTAAGGGTTTGGGGTGTGGTTAGGGTTACCATTGAGATTAGGGTTAGGGGTGTGTTTGGGTTAGGGTTTCAGTTATAATTGGGGGGGCTTCCACTGTTTAGGCACATCAGGGGCTCTCCAAACGCGACATGGCGTCCGATCTCAATTCCAGCCAATTCTGCGTTGAAAAAGTAAAACAGTGCTCCTTCCCTTCCGAGCTCTCCCGTGCGCTCCTTCCCTTCCGAGCTCTCCCGTGCACCCAAATATGTTTACCCCAACATATGGGGGATCAGCGTACTCAGGACATATTGGACAACAACTTTTGGGGTCCAATTTCTCCTGTTACCCTTGGGAAAATACAAAACTTGGGGCTAAAAAATAAATTTTGTAGAAATAATTTTTTTTTTTTTATTTTCACGGCTCTGCATTATAAACTGTAGTGAAACACTTGGGGGTTCAAAGTTCTCACAACACATCTAGATAAGTTCCTTGGGGGGTCTAGTTTCCAATATAGGGTCACTTGTGGGGGGTTTCTACTGTTTAGTTACATCAGGGGCTCTGCAAATGCAACATGACGCCAGCAGACCAATCCATTTAAGTCTGCATTCTAAATGGCGCTCCTTCCCTTCCGAGCTCTGCCATGCACCCAAACAATGGTTCCCCCCCACACACACACATATTGAGTATCAGCGTACTCAGGACAAATTGGACAATAACTTTTGGGGTTCAATTTCAACTGCTACCCTTGGAAAAATACAAAACTGGGGCTAAAAAATTTTTGCGGAAAAAAAAGATTTTTTATTTTCACGGCTCTGCATTATAAACTAGTGAAACACTTGGGGGTTCAAAGTTCTCACAACACATCTAGATAAGTTCCTTGGGGGTCTATTTTCCATTATGGGGTCACTTGTGGGGTGTTTCTACTGTTTAGTTACATCAGGGGCTCTGCAAATGCAACGTGACGCCTGCAGACCAATCCCTCTAAGTCTGCATTCCAAATGGCGCTCCTTCCCTTCCGAGCTCTCACATGCGCCGAAACGGTGGTTCTCCCCACATATGGGGTATCAGCGTACTCAGGACAAATTGGAAAACAACTTTTGGGGTCCAATTTCTCCTGTTAACCTTGGGAAAATACAAAACTGGGGCTAAAAAATAATTTTTGTGGGAAAAAAAAGTTTTTATTTTCACGGCTCTGCGTTATAAACTGTATTTAAACACTTGGGGGTTCAAAGCTCTCACAACACATCTAGATTAGTTCCTTAGGGGGTCTACTTTCCAAAATGGAGTCACTTGTGAGGGTTTTCAATGTTTAGGCACATCAGTGGCTCTCCAAAAGCAACATGGCGTCCCATCTCAATTCCTGTCAATTTTGCATTGAAAAGTCGAATGGCGCTCCTTCCCTTCTGAGCTCTCCCTTGCGCCCAAACAGTGGTTTACCCCCACATATGGGGTATCAGCGTACTCAGGACAAATTGTACAACAACATTTGGGGTCCAATTTCTTCTCTTACCCTTGGGAAAATAAAAAATTGGGGGCAAAAAATCGTTTTTGTGAAAAAATATGATTTTTTATTTTTACGGCTCTGCATTATAAACTTCTGTGAATCACTTAATGGGTCAAAGTGCTCACCACACATCTAGATAAGTTCCTTAGGGGGTCTGCTTTCCCAAATGGTGTCACTTGTGGGAGTTTCAATGTATAGGCACATCAGTGGCACTCCAAACGCAACATGGCGTCCCATCCCAATTCCTGTCAATTTTGCATTGAAAAGTCAAACAGCGCTCCTTCCCTTCTGAGCTCTCCCTTGCGCCCAAACAGTGGTTTACCCCCACATATGGGGTATCATCGTGCTCAGGACAAATTGTACAACAACGTTTGGGGTCCATTTTCTCCTGTTACCATTGGTAAAATAAATTGGAGCTGAAATAATTTTGTGAAAAAAGTTAAATGTTCGTTTTTATTTAAACATTCCAAAAATTCCTGTGAAACACCTGAAGAGTTAATAAACTTCATGAATGTGGTTTTGAGTACCTTGAGGGGTGCAGTTTTTAGAATGGTGTCACACTTGGTTATTTTCTATCATATAAACCCCTAAAAATGACTTCAAATGAAATGTGGTCCCTTAAAAATAAATGGTGTTGTAAAAATGAGAAATTGCTGGTCAACTTTTAACCCTTATAACTCCCTAACAAAAAAAAATTTTGGTTCCAAAATTGTGCTGATGTAAAGTAGACTTGTGGGAAATGTTACTTATTAAGTATTTTGTGTGATATAGCTCTGTGATTTAATTGCATACAAATTCAAAGTTGAAAAATTGCAAAATTTTCAACATTTTTGCCAAATTTCCGTTTTTTTCACAAATAAACGCAGGTAGTATCAAAGAAGTTTTACCACTATCATGAAGTACAATATGTCACGAGAAAACATTGTCAGAATCACCAGGATCCGTTGAAGCGTTCCAGAGTTATAACCGCATAAAGGGACAGTGGTCAGAATTGTAAAAATTGGCCCGGTCATTAACATGCAAACCACCCTTGGGAGTAGAGGGGTTAATATCCCATGGAGGTCTGGATTTGGAATGATACTCAAAATCAAAGTGGAAATTAAAATTACAGGCTGGCCCAACTTCAGTGGAAATGTCTCAAGACAAGGAAATGATGCTCAGTAGTGTGTGTGGCCTCCACATACATTTATGACCTCCCTACAATGCCTGGGTATGCTCCTGATGAGGCGGTGGATGGTCTCCTGAAGGATCTCCTCCCAGACCTGGAGTAAAGCATTCGCCAACTCCTGGACCATCTGTGGTGCAACATGATGGTGGTGGATGGTGCGAGACATGTACCAGATGTGTTCAATCAGATTCAGGTCTGGGGAAAGGGCGGGCCAGTCCATAGCTTCAATGCCTTCATCTTGCATTAACTGCTGACATACTCCAGCCACATTAGGTCTGTCATTGTCCTGCATTAGGAGGAACCCAGGGCCAACCGCACCAACATATGGTCTCACAAGGGGTCTGAGGATCTCATTTTGGTACCTACTGGTAGTCAGGCTACCGCTGGCGAGCACATGGAGAGCTGTGCGGCCCTCCAAAGAAATGCCACCCCACACCATTACTGACCCACTGCCCAACCGGTCATGCTGAAGGATGTTGCAGGCAGCAGATAGCTCTCCACTGTTTCTCCAGGCTGTCACATGTGCTCTGTGTGAACCTGTTTTCATCTGTGAAGAGCACAGGGCACCAGTGGCGAATTTGCCAATAATGGTGCTCTGTGGCAAATGCCAAGCATCCTGCACGGTGTTGGGCTGTGAGCACAACCCCGATCTGTAGACTTTGGGCACTCAGACCATCCTCATGGAGTCGTTTTCTAATCATTTGTGCAGACACATGCACATTTGTGGCCTGCAGGAGGTCATTCTGCAGGGCTCTGGCAGTGCTCCTCCTGTTCCTCCTTGCACAAAGGCTGAGGTAGCAGTCCTGCTGCTGGGTTGTTACCTTCCTATGGCCCCCTCTACATCTCCTGGTTTTCCGGCCTGTCTTTTGGTAGCGCCTCTAGCCTCTGGACACTACGCTGACAGACACAGCAAACCTTCATGCCACATCTCGCAATGATGTGCTATCCTGGATGAGCTGCACTACTTGAGCCAATTGTGTGGGTTGTAGAGTCCATCTCATGCTACCACGAGTGTGAAAGCACATCCAACATTCAAAAGTGAACAAAACATCAGCCAAAAAGCATTGGTGCTGAGATGTGGTCCCCACCTGCAGAACCATTCCTTTTTGCGTGTGTCTTGATAATTGCCAATAAGTTTCATCTGTTGTGTATTCCATTTGCACATCAGCATGTGAAATTGATTGTCAAACAATGTTGCTTCCTAAGTGGACAGTTTGATTTCACAGAAGTTTGATTTACTTGGAGTTATATTCTGTTGTTTAACCCTTTACTTGCCAAATTAGGAATTTTCATTTCTATTTTTTTAATGACAGATTTTTAATGATTGGGGTCCTAATGAATCAGAAACATAATTTGCAAAAATTTTTCAAGTACGGATTTTTCTGAAAAGGGCGTCCCAATATTCAATTAAAAATGACAATTACATGATTTCCTATTTTGAAAACATTCATTTTACAAACAACACAAAAAATTGGACCTAATTATAAAAATTATAAAAATCTTACTTGCTAGAAGCTAAAGATTAGGCGTCCCAAGAAAAGGATATTGGTAGATAATGGGTTAAGTGTTCCCTTTATTTTTTGAGCAGTGTATATAAAAGTTCAAATCACCCCCCTTTCGCCCCATTCAAAATAAAACTATAAAAAAAATCAAGCATACACATATATGGTATCGCCGCATTCAGAATCACCCGATCTATCAATTAAAAAAAGGACTAACCTGATCGCGAAACGACGTAGTGAGAAAAAAAGTCAGAACGCCATAATTACTTTTTTTTGGTCGCCGCGACCATTGCATTAAAATGCAATAAGGGGTGATCAAAAGATTGTATGTGCACCAAAACATCAGCTCAGCGTGCAAAAAATAAGCCCTCAACCAGCCACGGATCACGAAAAATGGAGACGCTACGGGTATCGGAAGATGGTGCAATTTTTTTTTTTTCAACAAAGTTTGGAATTTTTTTTCACCACCTACATAGATAAGAACCTAGACATGTTTGGTGTCTATGAACTTGTAATGACGTGGAGAATCATAATGGCAGGTCAGTTTTAGCATTTAGTGAACCTAGTAAAAAAGTCAAACAAAAAACAAGTGTGGGATTGCACTCTTTTTACATTTTCACTGCACTTGGAATTTTTTTTTACCCGTTTTCTAGTACACAACATGGTAAAACCAATGGGTCGTTCAAAAGTGCAACTCGTCACGCAAAAACAAGCCGTCACAAGGCCATATTGACGGAAAAATAAAAAAGTTATGGCTCTGGGAAGAAGGGCAAAAAATGAAAATGCAAAAACTAAAATACCTCCGGGTGTTAAGGGTTTAATCTATATTCTACACAGCCTGGAGTTGTGTTTTAAGTCTTTCTCCTGTTGAAAAACAAACGCCCAACTAAGGACCGAGGGATGCAATGTTATGACACAACGAAATACTGTGGTAGCCATGCTGGTCAATTGTGCCTTCAATTCTGTATAAATCAACACATTGTCACCAACAAAGCACCCCTAGAGTGCCACATTCCTTCCTTCCATACATCTTTTCTGCATCCTCCAACATTAATGACCAAATTGATAGCAGCCAACATGGGTAAGTGCGGGTATTTTTGCACACTGCGCTCATATTCAACTCTGAATAAATCGAGATATTTCTATTTTTTTCATCATTTGCATATCATTAACATGTCTATCAATCCTGTGATTTCCATAATTCCATGACTTTTCCTTCTTGTGTGTTACAATTTTAACGGTGAGGGATGTATCAAGAACAACTGATTTCTCAAACTCCGCAACTACATTCCCGGAGGCACAAGATGACCCCAGTTGTCCAGAAAGCAGTGGGTCCTAGAGGTGCATAAATTAGACATTTATGAGATATCATGCCAATATTGAAATACCCCTTTAGTTCCATTTATCCTAGATATAAACCCTTTTGAATGTTACATGATAAAAATTTAAATAAAGAATAATCCACACAAGGCTGAAAGATTAAGTCCTAGACCAAATCACATTTTGTCCTTCCTATTAGTGTTTGTATGGTGTTTTTTGTTTTTTTCTCGTTTTACAGGACTGAAGACCATGACCTGCTACATCTGTTTTCTGGTTACAAATGGGATCTAAACAGATTGTACATTACAGTATATTTTTTTTACTATATTGACCAAGGATAGACATATTATCTCAAGGACACTTTTGCAAAATGTATCTTGACTGAACAACTGTATATTAACTCTTGTAGAAACATTGTAAAGTAACATAAGCTTGTAGCATCTATATTCTGCAATAATAAGCCATTTTACTAACATAGTAGATAGTAGAATTTATCCACCATTACTAATGTCATCCCATCAGACTTATATATTTACAATCTGGATATCTGTATGCAAATCTGGCATCACATGTCCTCCAAGGTCTCAAGATCGCCATTAGTTCATTAATAAATTTACGTGCCTCCAGGTCATTAATAATCTTTTTTGAGCAGTCTTTAAGAAGCTTATCAATTTTCTCCTGAGTGGAATTAGGAAACTTTTCTGCTGTTAAGTAAGGTAACAGATCTTTACATAACAGAATAACGTTCTGTTTCTCCGTAATATTGGCACAAGATGAAAGCGTTGGTGGGCAATCAGAGGATAGGCAGCTGAAAATATCAGTTTCTTCATTGTTCTTTTCATACATTGATTTTTCTGCAATTAAAAAAGAAGGTTGAGATCTTGAATATAAAACATCAGTCACTCACAAGCAAAAAGAGCAATTAAAACAAATTCATAATTTAAAGTATACTGTTATTATTAAAACAAATCCATAATTTAAAGTATACTGTTATTAAACTATTAAAGTTACAGTTTTACTTTTAGAAGAAATATATCTTCCTCCCTCAAAAAAGTAAAGAGTATTTTAAAAATAAAAACAAGAATTTGAATTACGATACTCCCTTTTGTATTCTATAAATATAAAATACAAAAGCATATTTGATATTTTGCATGTGTAAAACATTTGGTCCAAAAATTATTTATTCTGTATGGTGAACATTGTAAAACTAAAATAAAAAATAATCTACAAACAAGCTAGCTCTCACACAACTCCTTCAACTGAGAAGTAAAAATGTTTGGGTCTCAGAAAGCATCACAAACCAACTGTATTTTTTATTAAAATAATTCGTTTTTTTTAAAAAGTAAGATTTAAAAATATACATGCAAATTTACTCGGACTCCCATGACAGCACGACGAGAGAGGGGATCCGCCCATTAGGAACAGGAAACCTACAGATACAAAAAGGGCGGCACCTCTCCCTTGCCTCAGTTGGTTTCCTGTTCCTGAAGGGATGGGTGCCTACAGAAGGAGCCCAGGCCGGCCGGCTGATTACGGTAGCGGGGGGGTCTCCTACCTCGGTCGGTGCGGAGATCCCTGGAGACGCCACGGTGGTCAATGCTGGATTGCACGCGGTGGCGTTCGCAGCAGGGAGCGGAGTCCGGAGGATTTCCTGCCTCCATCAGCGTCAGCGCAGGTAAGTATCTCCCATTGGTGGTGCAGCGGCGCGGCTGCGGGTGCTCAGGTGTGTGGGTGAGTCCCGGAGCGCTGCCGATCCATCCCCGGCATCCTGCACCGCTCTCAGCGTGTGCTGGAGCGTTTCCGGGTGCAGTGACGTAGGGGGGCGGAGCTGGTAGCCGCTTCCGGGTCGCCGGACGTCTGTGCATGCGCGGTCGGTCCAAGATGGCGGCGCCCATCGCATCTGAACGCCGGTTCGTCCGCTAGTCCTCCTGCCCTCCCTGCTGTGTCCGGAGCCAATAGGTACAGCGCTGGCCTATCTGCCGACCGGATCCAAGGGGGATTTAAGCGGGTTACAATGATAGAACCCTGCTTTTGGTCACAATTCGTCATGGAGAGTGGTGGTGAGCAGCAGCAGCAGCTGTTAGACGAGGTGCGTCAGAAGCCCAAGCAGAAAGATAGAGGCGACCAGCCCAGTCGTAAAAACTCATCCGAGCAGGGATCCAGAGCTTCGACTAGGAAAGAACCCCCTCGGATTCCGGTACTTGACTTTGGCGCACGGGTAAGTGATCTACGTGAAAGTTCACTCTGTGATGCGGGCCCCTTATACTTTATCTTTCCAGGGGAAGAAGAGTACGGACAAGTCAAAACATAAGGAGTGTGCCCTCTGTGGAGTCCCCTTACCTGACTCTTGTTCCAAAAAATTATGTGCCCCCTGTATACAACAGACGGTGAGGTCTACAGGAGTGGTTGGGTGGAAGTGACTTTAGGTCAGATAGTGGTTATCACCTATATTGTCCTCCCCTAGGTAGCAGAAGAGTCCGTGAGTGCGGCAAACTTAAAGGAAATGATCCGGCTAGAAGTAAAGGAATCATTACGGTCCCTATCCCAAGCGGAAGGCTCGAAGCATAGGACCCCTCTGGACTCTAATTCTTCAGAAGAGGAAAGAGAGGAAAGTACCTATCTCTCTAGTCCTTTCTCCTCTTCATCGGATGAGGAGTCTGGACGATTTTGTCTACCCTTGGATAAGATTGACAAGGTGGTCAAGTCAGTTAGAGGCACGATGGGTATAGAGGAACCCAAATCACAGCTCTCAAAACAGGAGTTGATGTTTAGTGGATTAGATCGTAAAAAACATAGATCTTTTCCGGTAAACGAGAAGATCCAAGACTTGATCCTCCGAGAATGGAAAAAAAGGGGGCCTTACCGCCAGCTTTAAAACGCAGGTATCCCTTTGATGATCCGGTGGTGGATACGTGGGATAAAGCCCCTAAGTTCGACGCGGCAGTAGCAAAAGCGTCAAAGAAAGCCTCATTACCCTTTGAGGATATGGGGTCCCTCAAAGATCCTCTGGACAGGAAGGCAGATATCTTCCTTAAAGGTACCAGGGAGATGGCGGCAGGATCCCTCAGACCAGCCGTGGCCGCAACATGCACAGCCAGGTCATTAATGGTCTGGCTAGATCAATTAGAGTCTCAGCTTAAGGAACGTGCATCCAGAGATTCTATTCTGAAAGCTCTACCAACAATTCAGAATGCTGCGGTGTTCCTATCGGACACATCTGTGGACTCTGTCAAAATGGCGGCTAGAGCGGCAGGACTATCTAACGCGGCTCGCAGAGCCTTATGGTTAAAGTGCTGGTCAGGTGACATTCAGTCCAGAACTAAACTCTGCACATTCCGTGTGAAGGACATCTCTTTGGTCCAACGCTGGATGAATTGCTGGAAAAAGCAGGGGATGACAAAAAGAAGTTTCCCAGTCTGTATTCAGCATCCTACCGCCGACCCTTCAATCGAAGGAGGTTTGGTCGCGGGAAGAAACGCGGGTCCTCTCCCACTAGGGAAAGCTTCAGATGGGAAGACAGACGCGGTAGAGGTACGGGCTACATGTTTCGCCGTTCCTCAAAAGATCAGAAAAAAACGGACCAATGACTAGCGATCCCTGTGGGGGGTAGACTGTCAGCATTCTCCTCAGCGTGGCTTGACATTACGAACAGTAAATGGGTCAGAAGCATTATTACTAAAGGTCTAAGGCTGGACTTCAATCACTGGCCTCGAGAAAAATTTAAATTAACCCCTTTACGTTCCTCCCCCCTTGAGCAAGCAGCTCTAGAAGCAGAGGTCATGAACTTATGCTCCAAAAACTTATTGATGGAAATTCCAGAATCAGAAAGAGGAAGGGGATTTTATTCCCCCCTTTTTCTGATCAAGAAGCCAGACAGATCTTTTAGAGCGATCATAAATCTCAAATGTCTTAATGAGTTCCTGGTTAATGAATCGTTCAAAATGGAAACAATTAATTCGGCAATAAAAATGTTGTTTAATCACTGTTTCATGGTAGTTGTAGATCTTAAAGACGCATACTATCATGTTCCGATACATGAAGATTTCCAGAGATTCCTGAGAGTAGCTGTGTCAATGGGGGGTCAGATTCGCCATTTCCAGTTCAGAGCTCTTCCCTTTGGCTTATCAGCGGCTCCTAGAGTGTTTACAAAACTAGTGGCCGAGGTCATGGCGCACTTACGAGAGCCCGACATCCTGATCATTCCCTACTTGGATGATTTCCTTATAGTAGGGAGCTCAGCAGACCATTGCCTGTCTCAACTAGAAACAGCCACATCCAAACTTGAGCGTCTGGGGTGGATCATAAATTGAGAAATCTCGTTTACAGCCCCAAAAAATACAAAGATTCTTAGGACTGTTGTTAAACTCAGAATCCCAACAGTGTTGTCTTCCACCCGACAAATTATTACATATCCAGCTACAGGTGTCTAAGGCAATTGATAAACCATCCATGACCCTTAGACAGGCTATGTCACTATTGGGTTCTTTAACCTCTTGCATTCCCGCTGTCCCTTCGACCCAATTCCACACCAGACCGTTACAATCCGAGGTGCTGGTTAATGATAGAATTCTACATGGGTCCCTGCAGAGTCAGATTACTTTAGGTCCAAAAGCGCTTACATCTCTTAGGTGGTGGCTAGACAATGAAAACTTATCGGCGGGAGTTCCCTGGGTGTCACAGGTAACACGTATTGTAACAACAGATGCTAGCCCTTGGGGTTGGGGAGCACACATGGATGACATGATGGTTCAGGGTCTATGGCCCCCTCCCCTAACATCAGCCTCCTCCAACCAGAAAGAGTTAATGGCAGTAGAACTTTCAGTGAAAAAATTCCTCATATATCTGCAGGGTCATCAGGTCAAGATCCTCTTGGACAACCAGGTGGCGGTCGCATACATAAATCATCAGGGTGGAACTCATTCCGAATCACTGATGAGAGTGGCGGATCGTCTGTTCCAGACAGCGGAAAATCATTTCTTATCCTTAACCGCTCTACACATAAGAGGAAAAGAAAATGTCAAAGCGGACTTTCTAAGCCGCAACACCTTGAGGCAAGGGGAGTGGTCCCTAAACAATCGCGTGTTCGATCAGATTGTCCACAAATGGGGACATCCAGAAGTAGATTTATTTGCCACCAGGGACAACCGGGAGACAATAAAATTCTGTTCCCTAAATCCCAGGGAGAATCCTCTGGCGGTAGACGCCTTTCTGATCAATTGGGATTTTCAGCTGGCTTATACGTTTCCTCCACTAGGCCTGATACCCTTAGTAGTCAGGAAGATAAGAGAAGATCGAGCCAGAGTTATATTGATTGCCCCATTCTGGCCCAGAAGGGCCTGATTCACTTGGCTCAGGATCATGTCAGTGGAGGATCCCTGGGTACTTCCGGAGATTCCAGATTTGCTCTACCAGGGTCCGATCAGTCATCCGCAAGTAAAGAATCTTCATTTAACGGCATGGATTTTGAAAGGGCGTTACTAAAAAACAAAGGGTTCTCCCCGAGTTTAATTGAGACCCTTATGAAAAGTAGGAAGCAAATAACCACAACAATCTACGCTAGGACCTGGCGGAAGTTTCTGGCCTTTTCTGATTTCAATTTAGAAGAGGGAATACCTATAAAGCAAATCTTAGAATTCCTGCAAAAAGGCTTAGAGCTAGGTCTATCCACTAGTACTCTAAAGGTACAGGTCTCGGCCCTAGGGGCTCTATTTTCCTGTAACATCGCCAATAATTATTGGATCTCAAGGTTCATTAAAGCATCTAGTAGGTCTAGACCCATACATAAAGATAGATCTATGCCTTGGGATCTCAACCTAGTCCTGTCAGCATTGACTAGAGAGCCGTTTGAACCATTACAATCAGCTTCAATTAAGGACTTATCCCTTAAGACAGCATTTCTGGTAGCAATTACATCTGCCCGTAGAGTAGGAGACATACAAGCTCTCTCCAGGGTTTCCCCTTATACAGAGTTTCTGCTAGATAGAGTAATCCTCAGACCGGACCCGGCCTATTTACCAAAAGTGTCATCACGGTTTCACAGGTCGCAGGAGTGCCGGCTACTTCCCTCGTACCTGGAACCAAGGCCTCATCACACCCATCCACAAGAGTGGGGACAGGTATGACCCAGCCAACTACAGAGGCATATGCGTCAGCAGCAACCTGGGAAAACTGTTCAACAGTATCCTGAACAAGAGGATCCTCACCTTCCTCACCGAGCACAACGTCCTCAGCAAGAGCCAAGCAGGGTTCATGCCGAACCACCGCACCACTGACCACATCTATACTCTGCACAGCCTCATTCAGAGACACGTCTACAATACAAAGAATGGGAAGATATACGCCTGCTTTGTGGACTTTAAAAAGGCCTTTGATTCAGTGTGGCACCCGGGCTTATTCCTGAAACTGCTGGAGAGTGGAATAGGAGGAAAGACCTACGATGTCATCAAAAGCTCCTACACCGAGAACAGCTGCAGCGTGAGTGTGAGCGGCAAAAGAACGGCTTTTTTCCAGCAGAGCCGCGGAGTAAGACAAGGCTGCAGCCTAAGCCCAACGCTCTTCAACATCTACATCAACGAGCTGGCTACCGCCCTGGAATCCTCCTCAGCACCAGGTCTCACCCTCCACGACGCCCAGGTGAAATTCCTGCTGTATGCAGATGACCTGCTGCTGCTGTCACCAACCGAGAAAGGCCTCCAGGACAACCTGAAAATCCTAGAGAAATTCAGCTCCACCTGGGCCCTACCGGTCAACCTAAAGAAAACCAACAACATGGTGTTCCAGAGGAGAAAGAGAAGATCAGACCAACACCCATCATTTATCCTCAACAACTGCGACCTCACAGGAACGGACAAATATACCTACCTGGGCCTAGAGATTCACCAGTCAGGGAGCTTCAAACAAGCCATAGAGACCCTGAAAGACAAGGCCTGCAAAACCTTCTATGCCATCCGAAGGACACTCTACCATCTGAAGCCACCAGTGAGGGTCTGGCTAAAAATCTTCGACTCCATCATCGCCCCAATCCTCCTGTATGGCAGCGAAGTCTGGGGTCCTCACACCTACCCAGACTGGTCAAAGTGGGATTCCAGTCCAACAGAAATATTCCACCTGGAATTCTGCAAGCACCTTCTCCAGGTCCATCGGAGCACCTCCAACAGTGCTTGTCGGGCCGAGCTGGGCAGATTCCCTCTACACCTAACAGTTCTAAAGAGGGCGCTGTCATTCCGGGCTCACCTGCATAGGAGCAATCCAAGCTCCCATCACCATAAAGCCCTGATACATGAAGGTGAAACAGAAAAACCAGAACCCCCGGAACAGCCCAGCCAAACCCAACCGGAGCAGAACACCAATCACAACAACCTGACAAAAGCCGGAATTAGGAAGATGGCAGATGAAGGCCAGGAGAGGTATGTCAGTGACTGGAAGAATATCATCAGCTCACAGAAACTGACCATGTACCGGAGCCTACAGAGAGACTACAGACTGGCCCCATATCTGGAGAAACTCCCGGACCCCAGAGACCGCCAGATCCTGAGCCGATATAGACTCAGTGCCCACAGTCTGGCCATCGAATGTGGCCGACACAGGCAGAGCTACAAGCCCAGGGAGGAAAGACTGTGCCAACACTGCGATCAGGAGGCCATAGAGGACGAAACCCACTTCCTGCTACACTGCTCCAAATACTCAGCAGTGAGGGACACTCACTTCAGGAGACTCTCACATCTCTTCCCAGACTTCATCACCATGAAGGAGGAAGAGAAAACATATATCTTGCTGGGAGAAGAAGAGAGAGCAGTGGAGATAGCAGCGCGGTATGTGAGCGAATGTCATAGACTGCGAGAAAGAGAACTATGATGCCATGGACTATAGCCCCCAACCTGGACCTGCCCCATCCACCTCCCCTATGCCATGGACTATAGCCCCCACCCTGGATCTGCCCCATCCACCTCCCCTATGCCATGGACTATAGCCCCCACAATGGACCTGCCCCATCCACCTCCCCTATGCCATGGATTATAGCCCCCACCCTAGATCTGCCCCATCCACCTCCCCTACAGCTCCTACCCAACATCCCCACAGTCCCTATCCCTATTGCCTCTATACACTTGCTTTGGCAAAACTGATGTGTATTTGGTCCTGCCAATAAAGCTTCTTTGATAATTTTACCATCCTTCCTTCCCAATCCTGCTAACCCTAAGGAAGAACTACTCCATACATTAGACGTTAGGAGATGCCTGCTAGAATACATCTCTGTTACTGACACATGGAAGAAAGATGATGCGTTATTTTTATCTTTCCAAAATCCTAGAAAGGGACTCAGGGTATCAAAGTACACGCTAGCAAAGTGGATTAGGGAGGCTATCTCTTTGGCTTATACTGCAGGTGGGGGTCCGGCTCCGCAGAATCTGAGGGCGCATTCCACCAGGGCCATGGCTACATCCTGGGCGGAAAAATCTGGAGTATCAATCGACCAGATATGTAAGGCGGCCACATGGTCATCCCCGTCCACCTTCTTTAAACACTATAGGTTGGATTTGGGGGCTTCCTCTGATCTCACATTCGGTTTAAGGGTGCTACAGGCCATAGTCCCTCCCTAAGGTACCTTACATCTCTGTAATTCTCTCGTCGTGCTGTCATGGGAGTCCGAGTAAAGCATTAAGCTACTTACTGGTAGCGGCATTTCTCGGAGGCCCATGACAGCACCCTTAGTTCCCTCCCTATTCACGTGGGGGTTGCACTTCCTATAAATGTATATATCTCACATATGATACCCAGTTCCAAATATATGGCTGAGATTTTGTATATAATCTGTATATAGTGTATATTTTTGTGCCACTAACCGCGGTAGTCCTCTCAAGACTCTGAAATACAACTGAGGCAAGGGAGAGGTGCCGCCCTTTTTGTATCTGTAGGTTTCCTGTTCCTAATGGGCGGATCCCCTCTCTCGTCGTGCTGTCATGGGCCTCCGAGAAATGCCGCTACCAGTAAGTAGCTTAATGCTTTTGTACCACTGTTGCTATACTGACCAGCAGATTTTAGTACTCAGGTCATTTTATCCACTATTTGACCTTACATTTTATTTTTTCAGTACATTATATGATAAAGTGATTGGCGTAATTCAAAACTTGTCCCACAGAAAACAAACTCTTATTGCAGATATGATTACAGATATTTGAAAAAGTTAAGGGTTTGAGAAAAAGAGTAGGAGAAAACAAAAGCACAAAAAAAAATTGGTTAAGGTAAGTCAGCAGTGGGTTAATGTACTATAATTTTTGAACTAAAGATACCCAAAAAATCTAGTTCCATCTAGCCAAGCCAGAATATGATTGAAATTAAATGAGTCAGCTCTCCAGAACATAAACTCATTTCAACTATTCATTTAGGGAAGAGTCATCTTAACCCCTTTATGACCGGAGCTTTTTTCAGTTTTGCGTTTTAGTTTTTCGCTCCCTTTCTTTCCAGAGCCATAACTTTTTTATCTTTCCATCAAAATAAAGGGGGCTTATTTTTTGCGGGACGAGTTGTGCTTTTGAATGACACTATTGGTTTTACCATGTCGTGTGCTCAAAAACGGGAAAAAATTCCAAGTGTGGTGAAATTGCAAAAAAGTGCAATCCCACACTTGTTTATTGTTTGGCTTTTTTGCTAGGTTCACTAAATGCTAAAACTGATCTGCCATTGTGATTTTCCATGTCATTACGAGTTCATAGACCCCAAACATGTCTAGGTTCTTTTTTATGTAAGTGGTAAAAAAAATTCCAAAATTTGCTAAAAAAAAAAAAAAAAATTGTGCAATTATCCGATACACGTAGCTTCTCTAATTTTCATGATCTGGGGTTGGGTGAGGGCTTATTTTTTGCGCTCCGAGCTGACATTTTTAATGATGCCATTTTTGTGCAGATACGTTCTTTTGATCACCCGTTATTACATTTTAATGCAATGTTGTGGCGACCAAAAAAAGTAATTCTGATGTTTTGATTTTTTTCTCACTATGCCATTTAGCGATCATGTTAATCCTTTTTCTTTATTAATATGTCGGGTGATTTTGAATGCAGGGATACCAAATATGTGCATGTTTGATTTTTTTTTTATTGTTCAAAACAGCTGACATGTCCCGACTTTGTTCCGGGCTCACCACCAGAGCCCACATCAAAGTGGGGTTGCTGCCATTGGACGTACAATCCCGTTCAATGGCAGTAAAGGGTTAAAAATAACATCTTCTTTCCTGACAGAACCCTGCAATATCCCAGATTATTTGCCAACTTTTAGGGCTTAAAGGTTAAGAAAATCATATTATTGATCCGAGTGCAATCCGACATAACATCGGATCGCAACAGGACCAATGTTAGTCTATGGGGCCATGCACATGTCCGATTTTCTCCTCCGAAGAGCCCGTCAGAGGAAAATATCAATGCATGCCCAGGTTTCTTCCGATGATCAGATCTCAGTCGGCCATGCAAGTCAATGAGTGCATGGAATTCATTGAACTGAAAGTGGATGACATCTAATTTCCACACACTGACAAAATGGAGATGATGGGAGAAATTGTTTTCTCCATCTTCTCATCCTAGAGAATCGGATCAGACTATGATCACACTCTGATCAAGCTCTGATCATAGATTGATCAGAGTGTATTTAGCATCATTGGCCCAATTCTCTCAGATGAGAGAATCTAGGACTGTGTGCACGAGCCCTTAAGGTACCTTCACACTAAACAACTTCACAACGATATCGCTAGCGATCCGTGACGTTGCAGCATCCTGGCTAGCGATATCGTTGTCTTTGACACGCAGCAGCGATCAGGATCCTGCTGTGCCATCGTTGGTCGCTGCAGAAAGTCCAGAACTTTATTTCGTCGCAGAACTCCCTGCAGACATCGCTGAATCGGCGTGTGTGACGCCGATTCAGCGATGTCTTCACTGGTAACCAGGGTAAACATCGGGTTACTAAGCACAGGGCCGCACTTAGTAACCCGATGTTTACCCTGGTTACCAGCGTAAAAGTAAAAAAAACAAAACTACATACTTACCTTCAGCTGTCTGTCCCCGGCGCTCTGCTTCCTGCACTGGCCGTGAGCGCCGGTCAGCCGGAAAGCAGAGCGGTGACGTCACCGCTGTGCTTTCCGGCCGCTGTGCTCACAGTCAGTGCAGGAAAGCAGAGCGCCGGGGACAGACAGCTGAAGGTAAGTATGTAGTGTTTGTTTTTTTTACTTTTACGATGGTAACCATGGTAAACATCGGGTTACTAAGCGCGGTCCTGCGCTTAGTAACCCGATGTTTACCCTGGTTAACGGCATCGTTGGTCGCTGGAGAGCTGTCTGTGTGACAGCTCTCCAGCGACCAAACAGCGACGCTGCAGCGATCGACATCGTTGTCGGTATCGCTGCAGCGTCGCTTAGTGTGAAGGTACCTTAAGTCTGAAACTTTTATTGCTGCTTCAATATTGGGACTTCTTTAGAGTCCACATTTTTGACACAGATCAACTTGGTAATCTAGAATCTTGGAAGGCTATATATGATAGACTGCATAATCATTATGAGGTATATCAAAAGTCTCCCCTCAATATCTTTTTATCACTTGAATCATCTCAAAGAAGCCAGATGTAAAAAAATGTTCTGATCCCAGCAGAAGATACTGCCATATAAAGGCTCAAATGCTTTCCATATCATCTGACACACTGATACACTTCAGAGTGCAAATTTCAGATGTCTCCTTACCCAACAAGTCCTTCAGAACCCAGCATGCCAACATCAGCATCACATAATATGCAACCGGGGGTTACCAAATACAGCCATGTACAGTGGGTACGGAAAGTATTCAGACCCCTTTAAATTATTCACTCTGCTTCCTTGCAGCCATTAGGTAAATTCAAAAAAGTTCATTTTTTTCCTCATTAATATACACTCTGCACCCCATCTTGACTGGAAAAAAAACAGAAATGTAGAATTTTTTGCATATTTATTAACCCCTTAACCCCCGGAGCTTTTTAAGTTTTGCGTTTTCATTTTTCGCTCCCCTTCTTCTCAGAGCCATAACTTTTTTATTTTTCGCCAATATGGCCATGTGAGGGCTTGTTTTTTGTGGGACGAGTTGTACTTTTGATCGACACCATTGGTTTTACCATGTCGTGTACTAGAAAACGGGAAACAACATTCCAACTGCGGTGAAGTTGTAAAAAAAAGTGCAATCCAACACTTGTTTTTTGTTTGGCTTTTTTACTAGGTTCACTAAATTTCTAAAACTTACCTGCCATTATGATTTTCCAGGTCATTATGAGTTCATAGACCCCAAACATGTCTAGGTTCTTTTTTATCTAAGTGGTAAAAAAAAATCCAAAATCTGCTAAAAAAAAAATAGTTAAACTCACACAGGACAAGCTCTGGGATGTGGGAACTCTGCTGACCGCAGGCCCTAATCCTATCACAACAACTAGAAATAGCCGTGGAGCGTTCCTGACTCTCCCTAGACGCCTCTTCACAGCCTAAGAGCTAGCTAGCCCTAGAGATAGAAAATAAAACCTACCTTGCCTCAGAGAAATTCCCCAAAGGAAAAGGCAGCCCCCCACATATATTGACTGTGAGTAAAGATGAAAGTCACAAACGCAGAAATGAAACAGGTTTCAGCAAAGGGAGGCCAGACTTACTAAACAGACAGAGGATAGGAAAAGTATCTTTGCGGTCAGCACAAAAAACTACAAAAGACCACGCAGAGTGTGCAAAAAGACCTCCGCACCGACTAACGGTGCGGAGATGCCACTCTGCATCCCAGAGCTTCCAGCAAGCAAGACAAAATCATGATAACCAGCTGGACAAGGAAACAATGAACAAATAATAACTATCAGGAACTTAGCTTCTGCTGGAGAAGACAGGTCACCAGAAAGATCCAAGAGCGAACTGAACCAATGCAGGAACATTGACAGCTGGCATGGAGTAACGATCTGAGTGGAGTTAAATAGAGCAGCCAACCAAAGGATAAACCACGTCACCTGTGTAAGGAACCTCAGAAGCAGCAGCTTCACTCACAGCCACCAGAGGAGTCCATGGACAGAACTCGCCGAAGTACCATTCACGACCACAGGAGGGAGTTCGACAACAGAATTCACAACAGTACCCCCCCCTTGAGGAGGGGTCACCGAACCCTCACCAGAGCCCCCAGGCCGATCAGGACGAGCCAAATGAAAGGCACGAACTAGATCGGCAGCATGAACATCAGAGGCAAAAACCCAGGAATTATCTTCCTGACCATAACCCTTCCACTTGACCAGGTACTGGAGTTTCCATCTCGAAACACGAGAATCCAAAATCTTCTCCACCACATACTCCAACTCCCCCTCGACCAACACCGGGGCAGGAGGATCAACGGAGGGAACCATAGGCGCCACGTATCTCCGCAACAGCGACCTATGGAAAACATTATTGATGGCAAATGAAGGACCAAACGAAATGACACAGGATTAAGAACTTCAGAAATCTTATATGGCCCAATGAAACGAGGCTTAAACTTAGGAGAGGAAACCTTCATAGGAACATGACGAGATGACAACCAAACCAAATCCCCAACACGAAGTCGGGGACCAACACAGCGCCGGCGGTTAGCGAAACGTTGAGCCTTCTCCTGGGACAATGTCAAATTGTCCACCACATGAGTCCAAATCTGCTGCAACCTGTCCACCACCGTATCCACACCAGGACAGTCCGAAGGCTCAACCTGCCCTGAAGAGAAACGAGGATGGAAACCAGAATTACAGAAAAAAGGAGAAACTAAAGTAGCCGAGCTGGCCCGATTATTAAGGGCGAACTCAGCCAAAGGCAAGAAGGACACCCAATCATCCTGATCAGCAGAAACAAAGCATCTCAGATATGTTTCCAAAGTCTGATTAGTTCGTTCGGTTTGGCCATTAGTCTGAGGATGGAAAGCCGAAGAAAAAGACAAATCAATGCCCATCTTAGCACAAAAGGACCGCCAAAACCTCGAAACAAACTGGGAACCTCTGTCCGAGACGATGTTCTCTGGAATGCCATGCAAACGAACCACATGCTGGAAAAACAATGGCACCAAATCAGAGGAGGAAGGCAATTTAGACAAGGGTACCAAATGGACCATCTTAACGTACCGTCACACTAGACGATATCGCTAGCGATCCGTGACGTTGCAGCGTCCTGGCTAGCGATATCGTCCAGTGTGACAGGCAGCAGCGATCAGGCCCCTGCTGTGCTGTCGCTGGTCGGGGAAGAAAGTCCAGAACTTTATTTGGTCGCTGGACTCCCCGCAGACATCGCTGAATCGGCGTGTGTGACACCGATTCAGCGATGTCTTCACTGGTAACCAGGGTAAACATCGGGTAACTAAGTGCAGGGCCGCGCTTAGTAACCCGATGTTTACCCTGGTTACCATCCTAAAAGTAAAAAAAAACAACCACTACATACTTACCTACCGCTGTCTGTCCTCCAGCGCTGTGCTCTGCTCTCCTGTACTGGCTGTGAGCGTCGGTCAGCCGGAAAGCAGAGCGGTGATGTCACCGCTCTGCTTTCCGGCCGCTGTGCTCACAGCCAGTACAGGAGGAGTGCAGAGCACAGCGCTGGAGGACAGACAGCGGTAGGTAAGTATGTAGTGGTTGTTTTTTTTACTTTTAGGATGGTAACCAGGGTAAACATCGGGTTACTAAGCGCGTCCCTGCGCTTAGTTATCCGATGTTTACCTTGGTTACCGACATCGTTGGTCGCTGGAGAGCGGTCTGTGTGACAGCTCTCCAGCGACCAAACAGCAACGCTGCAGCGATCTGGATCGTTGTCGGTATCGCTGCAGCGTCGCTTAGTGTGACGGTACCTTTAGAGAAGCGATCACAAACCACCCAAATGACCGACATCCTTTGAGAAACAGAGAGATCAGAAATAAAATCCATGGAAATATGCGTCCAGGGCCTCTTCGGGACCGGCAAGGGCAAAAGCAACCCACTGGCACGAGAACAGCAGGGCTTAGCCCGAGCACAAGTCCCACAGGACTGCACAAAAGTACGCACATCCCGTGACAAAGAAGGCCACCAAAAGGATCTAACCACCAAATCTCTGGTACCAAAGATTCCAGGATGACCAGCCAACACCGAACAATGAACCTCAGAGATAACTCTACTAGTCCATCTATCAGGGACAAACAGTCTCTCCGCTGGACAACGGTCAGGTCTATCAGCCTGAAACTTCTGCAGCACGCGCCGCAAATCAGGGGAGATGACAGACAAAATTAACCCCTCTTTAAGAATACCCGCCGGCTCCGGAACACCCGGAGAGTCAGGCACAAAACTCCTTGACAGGGCATCAGCCTTCACATTCTTAGATCCCGGAAGGTATGAAACCACAAAATCAAAATGGGAGAAATAGAGCGACCATCGAGCCTGTCTTAGATTCAACCGTTTGGCAGACTCGAGATAAGTCAAATTCTTGTGATCCATCAAGACCACCACGCGATGTTTAGCTCCTTCAAGCCAATGTCGCCACTCCTCGAATTCCCACTTCATGGCCAACAACTCTCGATTGCCAACATCGTAGTTGCGCTCAGCAGGCGAGAATTTTCTAGAAAAGAAGGCACATGGTTTCATCACCGAGCCATCAGAACTTCTTTGCGACAAAACAGCCCCTGCTCCAATCTCAGAAGCATCAACCTCGACCTGAAACGGGAGCGAAACATCTGGCTGGCACAACACAGGGGCAGAAGAAAAACGACGCTTCAACTCCTGAAAAGCCTCTACAGCCGCAGAGGACCAATTGACCACATCAGCACCTTTCTTGGTCAAATCAGTCAACGGTTTAGCAATACTAGAAAAATTAGCGATGAAGCGACGGTAAAAATTAGCAAAGCCCAGGAACTTCTGCAGGCTCTTCACAGATTTCGGCTGAGTCCAATCATAAATGGCCTGAACTTTAACAGGGTCCATCTCGATAGTAGAAGGGGAAAAAATGAAACCCAAAAATGAAACCTTCTGAACTCCAAAGAGACACTTTGACCCCTTCACAAACAAGGAATTCGCACGAAGGACTTGGAACACCATTCTGACCTACTTCACATGAGACTCCCAATCATCCGAAAAGACCAAAATGTCATCCAAATATATAATCATGAATCTATCCAGGTACTCTCGAAAGATGTCATGCATAAAGGACTGAAACACAGATGGAGCATTAGAAAGCCCGAATGGCATAACCAGGTACTCAAAATGGCCCTCGGGCGCATTAAATGCTGTTTTCCATTCATCGCCATGTTTAATTCGCACAAGATTATACGCCCCTCGAAGATCTATCTTGGTGAACCAACTAGCCCCCTTAATCCGAGCAAACAAATCAGACAGCAGCGGCAAAGGATACTGAAATTTGACTGTGATCTTATTAAGAAGACGGTAATCAATACAAGGTCTCAAAGAGCCATCCTTCTTGGCCACAAAAAAGAACCCTGCTCCCAATGGTGACGACGACGGGCGAATATGACCCTTCTCCAAGGATTTCTTTATATAACTCCGCATAGCGGCGTGCTCTGGCACAGATAAATTAAACAGACGGCCCTTAGGAAACTTACTACCAGGAATCAAATTAATAGCACAATCGCAATCCCTATGAGGAGGTAGGGCACCGGATTTGGGCTCTTCAAATACATCCCATTAATCTGATAAAAACTCAGGGACTTCAGAAGGAGTGGAAGGCGAAATTGACAACAATGGAACATCACCATGTACCCCCTGACAACCCCAGCCGGACACAGACATAGATTTCCAATCCAATACTGGATTATTGACCTGTAGCCATGGCAACCCCAAAACGACCACATCATGCAGATTATGCAACACCAAAAAGCGAATATCCTCCTGATGTGCAGGAGCCATGCACATGGTCAATTGAGTCCAGTACTGAGGCTTATTCTTGGCCAAAGGCGTAGCATCAATTCCTCTCAAAGGAATAGGATACTGCAAGGGCTCCAAGAAAAAACCACAGCGCCTGGCAAACTCTAAGTCCATCAAATTCAGGGCAGCGCCTGAATCCACAAATGCCATAACAGAATAGGATGACAAAGAGCAAATCAGATTAACGGACAAAAGAAATTTAGACTGTACCGTACCAATTATGGCAGACCTAGCGAACCGCTTACTGCGCTTAAAACAATCGGAGATACCATGAGTGGATTCACCACAGTAAAAACACAGCCCATTCCGACGTCTGTGTTCTTGCCGTTCAGTTCTGGTCAAAGTCCTATCACACTGCATAGGCTCAGTCCTATGCTCAGAGAATACCGCCAGATGGTGCAAATCTTTGCGCTCACGCAAGCGCCGATTGATCTGAATGGCCAAGGACATAGACTCATTCAGACCAGCAGGCGTGGGAAATCCCACCATGACATCCTTAAGGGCTTCAGAAAGACCCTTTCTGAAAATTGCTGCCAGGGCACACTCATTCCACTGAGTAAGCACAGACCACTTTCTAAACTTCTGACAGTACACCTCCGCTTCATCCTGACCCTGACACAAAGCCAGCAAGATTTTCTCTGCCTGACCCACTGAATTTGGTTCATCATAAAGCAATCCAAGCGCCAGAAAAAACGCATCAACATCACGCAATGCAGGATCTCCTGGCGCAAGGGAAATGCCCAGTCTTGAGGGTCACCACGCAACAAAGAAATAATGATTTTTACTTGTTGAACGGGGTCACCAGAGGAGCGGGGTTTCAAAGCTAGAAACAGTTTACAATTATTTTTGAAATTCAGAAACTTAGATCTATCCCCAGAAAATAAATCAGGAATAGGAATTCTAGGCTCTAACATAGGATTCTGAACCACAAAATCTTGAATGTTTTGTACCCTTGCAGTGAGATGATCCACACAAGAGGACAGACCTTGAATGTCCATATCTACACCTATGTCCTGAACCACCCAAAGGTTTAGGGGAAAGAACAGAGGCGTATCTAGGGTTTCTGGCACCCGGGGCAAGAATTCATTTCGGCGCCCCCCCCAGGACATATGTGATTTTCACACTTAGTCATGTACCCACGAGCTCCTCTCCCTAATGCTCTCAATATTCAGTGAAAAACTGAGAGAAGCAGAAGAGAAGCTCGTTGTCACAGGACCACAAGTCTGAAAGTCGCATATGAGTGAAGTGTCCATGTGACGACTACTGGAACCTGCAGAGCTGAATCCTGACATCGCAGCTTCTGAATTCTTTTAGGATTCTCCCTTGCCGGTGGACGGTCATGTCAGCAAAAGCATGTGATTTGTATACTTCTGACCAAATTCCGACTAGACGTGCCGGCCTCGCTCAGTTCATTTTCATTGAGTGAGGCCACACATGTCTAGTCAGCACGTGACCGCATGTATGTAAATCACCAGCACGAGAGAATCCTGACAGCGTGCAGGGCGCACTGTGAGAATTCAGAAGTCTGCAGTCACAAAGAATGACTGCAGACTCATTACAAACCTGGACAACCCCTTTAATGCTCCTAACATAAATAAAAACATGAGTTAGTCAGTATCACAATGTTATGATTAGGTAATTCAGAACCACAATGGACCTTGAAGTTCAGAGCACACAAGTGACCTGACAAAACCCACAAAACATAGGACGAGCTCTGAGACGTGGGAACTCTGCTGACCGCAATCCCTAATCCTATAATACCACACTAAAGGTAGCCGTGGAGCGCTCCTGACAGACCTAGGCGCCTCGGGCACAGCCTGAAAAACTAGCTAGCCCTGAAGGTAGAAAAATAAGCCTACCTTGCCTCAGAGAAATTCCCCAAAGGAAAAGGCAGCCCCCCACATATAATGACTGTGAGTAAGATGAAAATACAAACACAGAGATGAAATAGGTTTAGCAAAGTGAGGCCCGACTTACTGAATAGATCGAGGACAGGAAAGATAGCTTTGCGGTCAACACAAAAACCTGCAAACAACCACGCAGAGGGGCAAAAAGACCCTCCGCACCGACTAACGGTACGGAGGTGCTCCCTCTGCGTCTCAGAGCTTCCAGCAAGCAAGCAAAACCCAAAAAGCAAGCTGGACAGAAAATATAGCAACAAAATAAACACAAGCAGACTTAGCTTATGCTGAGCAGACAGGCCACAGGAAAGATCCAGGAGGAAGCAAGACCAACACTAGAACATTGACTGGAGGCCAGGAGCAAAGCACTAGGTGGAGTTAAATAGAGCAACACCTTACGACTTCACCACATCACCTGAGGAAGGAAACTCAGAAGCCGCAGTACCACTTGTGACCACAGGAGGGAGCTCTGCCACAGAATTCACAACACACAAATAACATTTACATCCAGGTACCTTATAGATGTCGTCATCTCTGGAGTCGTTCTACTTCTTTTCTTCATCTTGTCCAGACCCCATGATGAGTTTTCTCATCCACCGCCGTCTCTGCAGACTTCCATCTTGTCCGCTCTTTTGCAGAAAATCTCCACATGACGCCCTTAAAGATACAAGTGTCATTATAATGCTCCTGAATAAAAAATTGCCCCTCACTATATTGTCTGCCCAAAATATGACCCCCACACTGTCCCTCTTATGGTACATACTCTTCACTCTAACCTCTCCTTTCCATACCGGTCCCCTCTTCACACTGTCCTCTCACACTGTGTCCCCCTCTATAGGGCCCAGTATTTGTACTGTACTCTGATTACACTCCCCCCTCCTTGGTATACCGTCCTCTGCTGGCTGTGCCCTTACACTGTCCCCTCATTCTACACCCCTACTGCTCAGTTTCTATTCTGTGCCCACTCACTTTTCTCCCGCATACTGTCTCCTCACACTATTCCCTTCCCTCCTCATACTGTCTCCTCTCACATCCCTCCTGTTCACCAAACTGTCTCCTCATATATTTACCCCCTCGCTTTCTATACTGCCTGCTCACCCGACTCCCTATATTGTGTCTGCACACATCCCATCACCCTCACTCCCCGTACTCTGTCCACATACATTTTTCACATTGCTACTCATACTGTGTCCACATACATTCCCCCGTTCGCTCCTCATACTGTCTGCACCCATCCCCCATACTGTTTCCTCAGATATGCCCCCCATTCTCCTGAACTGTTTCCTCATATATGCCCATTATTTTCCTCTACCCCACCCCATCATTGCTCTCTTCACCACCTCCATCTTTACTTTCTCCACCACCACTATAATTGCTTTCTCCCCCACCACCCCATAATTTCCCATTCCACCACCTCCATCATTTCCTCCTTTGCCTTTTCTACCATATCCATCATTTTCTTTTCCCCCACCATCTCCATCTTTGCCCTTTCCACCACCATCATCATTGTCCTTTCCACCATCACCATACTTGCCCATTCCACCACCTCCATCATTTTCTCCCCCTCCAATATCATCAGTGTGCTTTCCACCACCACCATCCTTGTCCATTCTACCACCTCCATCATTTCTTCCCCCCCTCATTATTGCCCATTCCACCACATCCATCATTTCCTCCTCCCCCTCCATCCCAATTATTGCCCTCTCCCCGTCAGTCCCATCATTGCCCTCGCCTCTCCTCTCCGTACACACACAAAACCATTTACGTCTCTGCACATTCACCCGCAGCGCTACGCATGCACGCACAAACACACACACACACACTGAGTACAGTAATGTAATGGCCACACCTAGTTACTCCTACACACGTGGCTGAGCTCCGTACACCTTGCACACACGGCTCCGCTCCGTACACACGTGGCTCCACTCCATACACCTTGTATACACACGGCTCAGCTCCGTACACCTTGCACACACGGCTCCGCTCCGTACACCTCGTACACACACGACTCTGCTATGTACACCTCGTACACACACGGCTCCACTATGTACACCTCGTACACACACGGCTCCGCTATGTACACCTTGCACACACGCAGTTCAGCTCTGTACACCTCGTACACACACACACGGCTCCGCTCCGTACACACACACACGGCTCCGCTCCGTACACACACACGGCTCCGCTCCGTACACACACACACGGCTCCGCTCCGTACACACACACACGGCTCCGCTCCGTACACACGGCTCCGCTCCGTACACACACACACGGCTCCGCTCCGTACACACACACACGGCTCCGCTCCGTACACACGGCTCCGCTCCGTACACACACACAGCTCTGCTCCGTACACATATGGCTCCGCTCCGTACACACATGGCTCCGCTCCGTACACACATGGCTCCGCTCCGTACACACACACACGGCTCCGCTCCGTACACACACACAGCTCTGCTCCGTACACATATGGCTCCGCTCCGTACACACATGGCTCCGCTCCGTACACACATGGCTCCGCTCCGTACACACACACACGGCTCTGCTCCGTACACACACACAGCTCTGCTCCGTACACACATGGCCCCGCTCCGTACACACATGGCTCCGCTCCGTACACACACACGGCTCCGCTCCGTAAACACACACGGCTCCGCTCCGTACACACACACGGCTCCGTTCCGTACACACACGGCTCCGCTCCGTACACACACAACTCCGCTCCGTACACACACACGGCTCCGCTCCGTACACACACGGCTCCGCTCTGTACACAGACACGGCTCCGCTCCGTACACCTTGCAGACACGGCTTCCGCTCTGTACACCTAGTACACACATGGCTCTGCTACATCCACACAAACCACTCCTGACCCTTACCCTCGTCCAGCACCGAGCACCATGACAATCAGCAGAGTCCTGCACTACACAGAAGCCCTTCATCATGTGACTCCTGACTCCTCCCCCCCGTGACCTCATCACAGGTCCTGTGAGCACAGAGCTGCACAAGCAATAGCTGTGGTGTGCGGCTCTCTGCGGTGGAGGGGCTCTGCTCAGCTGCGGGACAAGTGCAGTCCCACCCGAGCCTCCTTGGACCGCCGCATCATCAGGCGGCCCGCTGGCGCCCCCCTGTCGGCTGCGCCCGGGGCACATGCCCCGGCTGCCCCCCCCTGGATACGCCACTGGGAAAGAAAGACAAAACACAGTGCAAAGAAAAAAAATGGTCTCAGAGCTTCTCTTATCCTTCTATTGAGATGCATTAATACTTTGGGCCAGCTGTACTGTTATGACCTGGTGGTTAGGAGCACCGGCACGACCTGATAGTTAAACTCACACAGGACAAGCTCTGGGATGTGGGAGCTCTGCTGACCGCAGGCCCTAATCCTATCACAACAACTAGAAATAGCCGTGGAGCGTTCCTGACTCTCCCTAGACGCCTCTTCACAGCCTAAGAGCTAGCTAGCCCTAGAGATAGAAAATAAAGCCTACCTTGCCTCAGAGAAATTCCCCAAAGGAAAAGGCAGCCCCCCACATATATTGACTGTGAGTAAAGATGAAAGTCACAAACGCAGAAATGAAACAGGTTTCAGCAAAGGGAGGCCAGACTTACTAAACAGACAGAGGATAGGAAAGGTGTCTTTGCGGTCAGCACAAAAAACTACAAAAGACCACGCAGAGTGTGCAAAAAAACCTCCGCACCGACTAACGGTGCGGAGATGCCACTCTGCATCCCAGAGCTTCCAGCAAGCAAGACAAAATCATGATAACCAGCTGGACAAGGAAACAATGAACAAATAATAACTATCAGGAACTTAGCTTCTGCTGGAGAAGACAGGTCACCAGAAAGATCCAAGAGCGAACTGAACCAATGCAGGAACATTGACAGCTGGCATGGAGTAACGATCGGAGTGGAGTTAAATAGAGCAGCCAACCAAAGGATAAACCACGTCACCTGTGTAAGGAACCTCAGAAGCAGCAGCTTCACTCAGCCACCAGAGGGAGTCCATGGACAGAACTCGCCGAAGTACCATTCACGACCACAGGAGGGAGTTCGACAACAGAATTCACAACACGTAGCTTCTCTATTTTTCATGATCTGGGGTTGGGTGAGGGCTTATTTTTTGCGCTCCGAGCTGACATTTTTAATGATGCCATTTTTGTGCAGATACGTTCTTTTGATCACCCGTTATTACATTTTAATGCAATGTTGTGGCGACCAAAAAAAGTAATTCTGATGTTTTGATTTTTTTCTCACTATGCCATTTAGCGATCATGTTAATCCTTTTTCTTTATTAATATATCGGGTGATTTTGAATGCAGGGATACCAAATATGTGTATGTTTAATTTTTTTTATTGTTCAAAACAGCTGACATGTCCCGTCTTTGTTCCCGGCTCACCACCAGAGCCCACATCAAAGTGGGGTTACGGCCATTGGACGTACTATCCTGTCCAATGGCAGTAAAGGGTTAAAAATGGGGGTGTTTTTCAGCAGCAGGGACATTACGACTGGTTTCCATTGAAGGAAACATGAATGTGGCCAAGTACAGAGATATCCTGGATGAAAATCTCTTCCAGAGTACTCTGGACCTCAGACTTGGCCAAAGGTTCACCTTCCAACAAGACAATGACCCTTAGCACACAACTAAAATAACAAAGGAGTGGCTTCAGAACAACTCTGTGACCATTCTTGATTGGCCAAGCCAGAGCCCTGACCTAACCCCAATTGAGCATCTCTGGAGAGACCTGAAAATGGCTGTCCACCAATGTTCACCATCCAACCTGACAGAACTGGAGAGGATCTGCAAAGAAGAATGGCAGAGGATCCCCAAATCCAGGTGTGAAAAACTTGTTGCATCATTCCCAAGAAGACTCATGGCTGTACTAGCTCAAAACATGCTTCTACTCAGTACTGAGCAAAGAGTCTGAATACTTATGACCATGTGATTAGTGATGAACGAGTATACTCGTTGCTTGGGATTTTCCTGAACATGCTCAGGTGATCTCCGAGTATTTGCTAGTGTTCGGAGATTACGTTTTCATCGCTGCAGCGGAATGATTTACAGCTATTAGCCAGCTTGATTACATGTGGGGATTCCGTAGCAACCAGGCAACCCCCACATGCACTCAGGCTGGCTAATAGCTGTAAATCATTCAGCTGCCACGATGAAAACTTAATCTCCGAACACTAACAAATACTCTGAGACCATTCGAGCGTGCTCGGGAAAACCCGAGCAACGAATATATTCGCTCATCACTACATGTGATATTTCAGTTTTTCTTTTTTAATCAGTTTGTAAGCATTTCTACATTTCTGTTTTTTTCAGTCAAGATGGGGTGGAGAGTGTACGTTGATGAGAAAAAAAATGAACTTTTTTTAAATTTACCAAATGGCTGCAATGAAACAAAGAGTGAAAAATTTAAAGGGGTCTGAATACTTTCCGTACCCACTGTATCATTTGCCTTTAAAGATTAAAACAGGCATGATTCCTAAGTAGTAAATGATGACCGGCCTTAAGTACTTACTTTGCAGTTTGTCAATAATTCCCATCTTGCTTGTGTCTCTTATAAACAAGCGACCATCATTAAATATTCCAAAAGTTGTTCCATCAATCGATGTGAAATAAAAGAAATAATTTAAGTCGTTGGCATTTAACTGGTCAATGATTTCAAGAAGCTGATATGCTAGATCCGCTGCCATGTCTGGACCAGAGATATTTAAGGAATTCAATATTTGAGTACTTGTGCTCACAAATAAACGTCCACAGGAACCTAAATACTTAGAAAAAGGCCATCCCTCTGCTCTCGGAAAAATCTAAAAGAACAGAGAATGCATGTATCAAATACCTAACATTCAATATATGTCACATACAAATAGGCAACTCAGTGGTCAAAGGTTAGCACTAGTCTTTGTGCGTGTGATATAACTGGCATAACTACCTTGTGTCTTGCTCTTGTGCTAAGTCTTGCCATTGTGTATGACCTATGACATAAATATGTCTTCCACAACCTCTTTGTAGCAGAATATGGTTGTTCCTCGCCTTGTTTTAACCCTCTTACACAGTTGTTCTTTTTTTAATTAATATCAATGTTTCAACTTACTCATGAAAATAATAATTATAATCACCTGTTTTGTATGATTGGTTACTTAAACCTACATAATTCCTGTCTTTGTTCAAGTGTAGAAGGTGGTCACACCAAATATTGATTCATTTAAATTTCTCTATTGTTTATTCGCTTTGCAATGTATTAATTGATAAAAAATAATTTATTAGCGCTTCTAGTTTTAAAAGCCTACTTACTTTTTTTTTCATTTTCAAATTTTGTTCATTAATGTAGACATTATTAATCCAATTTTAGAATTAAATAGGTGTTTTCTACCAATTCTGTTCTCTGCTTGAATTTGTAACCCTTTTAACACAAAAAGTCAAGCTATGTGTATTGCTTTTATGGCTTACTATTCTGAAGGTGTGCAGCTGACCTTTTCTTCAAGATTCTACTGGTACAACCAATGTACATCACGTTACGAATATTGCATTCAATAGAGTAAATGACATTATTCATGATTTATACCAAGCCGTAGTTTAAGCTCTTGTTTCTTATTAAAATATTGCCACTTGCATACACATTTTAAAAATCCTTTTGATGAGAACAACTTGGTATTCCCTGAATGAATCAAGAAGTTTACAACCCACATCAGTCTAGCTAATCTCCTTGGACGTGGACAGCAGAGAAAAATTGTTGAAAAGTTGAAAGGCAGGCTAGTCCGGATGGTGGATAAGCAGCCCCAATCAAGTTCCAAAGAAATTTAAGCTGTCCTGCAGGCTCAGGGTGCAAAAGTGTCAGCGCAAGCTATCTGTTAACATTTGAATGAAATGAAATGCTATGGCAGGAGACCCAGGAGGACCCAACTACAAACAAGAAGACATAAATAAGCTAGACTGTAGTTTTCCAAAATGTACGTGAATAGGCCAAAATCCTTCTAGGAAAGCGTCTTGTGGACAGATGAGACCAAGATAGAGCTTTTTGATAAAGCACATCATACTACTGTTTGTCTAAAATGAAATGAAGCCTACAAAGAAAAGAAAACAGTACCTAAAGTCAAATATGGTGGAGGTTCAAAGATGTTTTGCTGCCTCTGGCACTGGGTGCCTTGACTGTGTGCAAGGCTTCATGAAATCTGAAGATTAACAAAGGGTTTTGGGTCTCCATGTAATACCCAGTGTCAGAAAGCTGGTGCCATGCAGCTGCAGTGCAATACAGCGCAACCTTCACCAGGGGGAGTTTAATAGGGATGCGAGACTGCACACACTGAGCAGCTGAACAGATGCCACCTAGTGGCAAGAGAGTAGTCAGAAAAAGCAGGGCACAAGATAACAGTCAGGGTACAAGATAACACGTCAGTACAAAAAGGATTAAAACAGAAAGGATAGTCAGGGCGTAGCAAGAGATCAATAAACCAGGGCAAACAAATTACGGTACAGTAGGGACAAATCAAGACAGAGTCAATAGCCAAGCCAGGAGATCAGAATCAGAGAATCAATCAGAACAGACAAATGCACGGAAAGGGCAGAGGGGGATAACAGACACAGGACAAGTCAGGGTTCACAGCAGGACAAACCAAGGGTTTCCAGAGTCAGGTTCACAAGCCGAAGACAGAACTATAACTGACACTGCCAGCAAGATTCATGGGAGCTAAATAGCAAACCCAAACCCAGAATGAGGCAGAGCAAAGTTAACCCTTGATATGATCCATCCAAAAAAGGGCAGACACTAATAAACCCTGAAACGGATCATGACAGCTGGGTCATGGGTCTTCTAGCAAGATAATTAACCCAAACATGCTTCAAGAAGCATCCAGAAATGGATGGAAACGAAGCACTGGAGAGTTCTCAAGTGGCCAGCAATGAGTCCAGATCTAAAACTCATTGAACACCTGTGGAGAAATCTTAAAACTGCAGTTGCGAGAAGGCACCCTTCAAATATGAGAAACTTGGAGCAATTTGCAAACGAAGATTGGTCCAAATTTTCAGTTGAGTGGTGTGAGAAGTTTGTTGATGGTTATCGGAAGTGATTGATTGCCAACAATTTTGTCTGGCTTATCTTTAGGGTTTTGTGTGAAATTATGTCTAATTTGCATTTTTTTCAGTTTTTTGTGTTATTCCAATACACACAAAGGAAATAAACAAGTATATAACTAGACAGTTGTAATTGAAAAAATGTTCTGGAAGAAATACTTCATTTTCTGAAATACATTTTTATTTCAAGAGTGCCAACACTTTTGGCCATCACTGTATATTGTTTTGATTCCTTCTTATTGAATGTTATATTGTCCCACATAATAGGCTGGTGCTTCTTTTAAATGATCTTTCCCACGAAACCTGGTAACACTAAATAATGAAGATTGATTGTAGTGTCAGAGGTTCCTATTGATTAGAATCAAGTGAAACATTCAAGTATTTTAGAAGATGGATCTGCTGGTAGCTATTGGTTGTAATTTTACTACTTATAATATACTATAGATGTCTACAAATATAGTTTACAGTAGTGAAGGAGAAGTCAATATTAGATATGATCAGATCGATCCATGGAGGATCGAGTTTGGGTTGAATTTCCTAAATTTCACTGTTTCACATGAATGTAAACATTTTGAGAGTGAATTCGTGATTTGAAAAAAAAATTGTCTGGCACAATTTCCACCCTGTTGAAGTATCAGCGAGAGGGTCATTGTCAATTTGTGTTGCAGCGTGGACCTCCCCATAATGAGCAAGAGATTTAGAATTCTCCTACACTCAGTAGATAGTAAAAAAATTAAAATGGACAACATGTTGCATAATTGAGTCAACCAATTAAGTCAGCTTGCAAGTGAATAGAATATTTAGTCTGGCTGGGATAGCAATAGTATAAAGTGCTTGGCAGTTATGCAATGGCATTGAAGCTGATGTTCCTCTCTTCTCTTCTTCACACAGGTATTTTAATCCATCATCCATTTGTGTGCTGACTGCAAGTGTGAACAGATTCATATCTAGCAAGCTTTGCTCAGGGAATTTTAATTCATCATCCATTTGTGTGCTGACTGCAAGTGTGAACAGATTAATATCTAGCAAGCTTTGCTCAGGGTATTTTAATCCATCATCCATTTGTGTGCTGACTGCAAGTGTGAATAGATTCATATCTAGCAAGCTTTGCTCAGGGTATTTTAATCCATCATCCATTTGTGTGCTGACTGCAAGTGTGAACAGATTCATATCTAGCAAGCTTTGCTCAGGGTATTTTAATTCATCATCCATTTGTGTGCTGACTGCAAGTGTGAACAGATTAATATCTAGCAAGCTTTGCTCAGGGTATTTTAATCCATCATCCATTTGTGTGCTGACTGCAAGTGTGAATAGATTCATATCTAGCAAGTTTTGCTCAGGGTATTTTAATCCATCATCCATTTGTGTGCTGACTGCAAGTGTGAATAAATTCATATCTAGCAAGCTTTGCTCGGGGTATTTTAATCCATCACTCCTGTGTTGCTTTT